>NC_058521.1:258076783-258680629 GCF_904849725.1 Hordeum vulgare subsp. vulgare
GACTTTGCTGTTCCGGCTAAGTTGTTGTTCCTCGTTGTCCGGTGATCTTTGATGTCACTAACTACACCGAGTTCATTGGCTTCATGAGCATTCACATGCGTGGCATCCGCCTATGGGGTTTTCTTTTTGGCGAGGTCTGCTGTCCGCCATGTCCGGTTCCTCCCGTGGCTCCCACTCCGCCGACCCCACCGGCTCTTCCCGCGGATGCTCCTCAGGCCGCAAAAGATGCGGCTAAGCTTGCTGATGAGGCTGCTGTGAGTACTTATGATGAGAAGGTCTTGGCTTATGAGGAGGCTCTTCAGGTGTATCGTGGTGCTATGACTGTTTACACCCAGTGACTTGATGATGATGCTCGTGCTGTAGCTGTTCTCACTGCTAGTGTTCTGCCTAAGTTTGCTGCTGAGTTTCTGGGCCTTCCTACTGCATCTGAGATGTGGACCTGCCTTTGTCAGCGCTATCAGCCCTCTGGTGATGCCTTATACCTCTCTGTGATTTGTCAGGAGCATGCTCTTCAGCAGGGTGACTCTACTGTTGATGACTTCTATGCACAGAGTTCTGCTATCTGGCGGCAGCTCGATTCTCTCCGCACTGCTGGTTGTCGTAATTGCCCCTGTTGCCAGGCTGTCTAGGCCAACTTGGAGTTTCATCGCGTCTACAAGTTCCTGTCTCTGCTCCGTAAGGAGTTTGAGCCCCGGCGTGCTCAGTTGTTTGCTCGTGGTCGTATTTCTCTCATGGAGGCACTTTCTGAGATTCGTGTTGAGGAGACTCGCTTACGTGGTGCTGGTTTGCTGGAGGTTCCCTCGGTGCTCGCTGCTCGGGCTCCTTCTACGCCACCTGCTGCACCGACCCCTTCTCGCTCGAGTGCTCCGCCGCTCTTGCCCACTCGTTCTGGAGGCTCAGGTCGCCCCCGTCCACATTGTGGCTACTGCAACAATGATGGTCATATTGAGTCCCAATGCTTGATTCTCGTGTTCATGTCCTCACCGCTGATGGTACTCCCCTTTCTGTCGTTAGTAGAGGCAATCTTACCATTCCTTCTTATTCTCTTCCTGATGTTGCTCATGTTCCTCGACTTACCATGAATCTATTTTCCGCTGGTCAACTTGCTGATTCTGGTTGTCGCGTCATCCTTGACCTTGACTCTTGTACTGTCCAGGACCGTCGCACGCACACTCTGGTTGGGGTTGGACTGGCTTCATGTTCCTTCCGCTGCCCACTCTATCGCCAGTTCTTCCGCTTTGGTCGCCTCGGCTACTGGTTCCTTCCAGCAGTGGCATCATCGACTTGGTCATCTGTGTGGTTCTCATTTGTCGTCGTTAGTTCGTCGAGTTCTTCTGGGGTCTGTCTCAGGAGATGCCTCTTTAGAGTGTCAGGGTTGTCGTCTTGGCAAGCAGATTCAGTTACCATATCCACATAGTGAGTCAGTGTCTAAGCGTCCTTTTGATTTAGTTCATTCCGATGTATGGGGTCCGGCTTCCTTCGCTTCGAAAGGGGGTCATAAATACTATATTATTTTCATAGATGACTTCTCTCGTTAAACATGGCTTTATTTCATGACTTCTCGTAGTGACGTGTTGTCCATTTATAAGCGTTTTGCTGCCGTGGTTCAAACTCAGTTCTCTTCTCCCATTCATGTGTTTCGTGCTGACTCCGCTGACGAGTATATCTCTAAGATGTTGCGTGGTGTTCTTGCTGAGCAAGGGACTCTCTCAATTCTCTTGTCCTGGTGCTCACGCTCAGAATGGCGTTGCTGAGCGCAAGCATTGTCATCTTCTTGAGACGGCTCGTGCATTGATGATTGCTGCCTCTCTCCCGCCTCATTTTTGGGCTGAGGCCGTCTCCACCTCCACCTATCTCATCAATCTCCAGCCTTCCGCTTCTCTACAGGGTGGTGTTCCTTTCGAGCGTCTTTTTGATCGTTTTTCCGATTATTCGATGCTTCGCTTGTTTGATTGTGTTTGCTATGTTCTTCTTGCCTCCCGCGAACGCACCAAACTGACCGCTCAGTCTGTTGAGTGTGTCTTCTTAGGCTATAGTGATGAGCATAAGGGCTATCGTTGTTGGGATCCTATCGGTCGTCGGATGCGTATCTCTCGGGATATGACTTTCGATGAGTCTTGTCCCTTCTACCCATGCCCATCTTTCTCGACCTTTTCAATGGAGGATATCTCTTTCCTGACTTTTCCTGACACACCTATCACACCAGTCGAGCCTTTGCCTATTCGTTCCGCTCCCTCTGCTTCTCCACCTCCAGTCGATTTGTTGCCACCATCTTCCACGGTCTCCTCGCCTAGCATGTCACCGGATTCTACACCTTCATCTCCGGTGACTTCTTCGTCGCCACTCCCCGATTCTACCTTGGCGATTCCTCCTTCCATTGTTCCATCTTTTTCTCAGTGTTACACTCGTCGTTCACGTTCTGTGGATGCCTCTGTGGATGTGTCGTCATCCTCGTCTCAGCCTACTTATGGCTTGCGTTCTCGTCCTCGTCCGCCTGTTGATCGCTTTGGATTTTCCACCGCTTGTGCTGCTGTTCTTGAGCCGACTACTTATCATCAGGCTGTTGTTCATCCTGAATGACAGTTTGCGATGGTAGAGGAGATTACTGCTCTTGAACGCACTGGTACGTGGGATCTTGTTTCCCTTCCTCCCGGAGTCCGTCCCATCACTTGTAAGTGGGTCTACAAGGTTAAGACTCGCTCTGATGGTTCTCTTGAGCGTCACAAAGCTCGTCTTGTGGCTCGTGGTTTTCAGCAGGAGCATGGTCGTGATTGTGACGAGACTTTTGCTCGTGTGTCTCATATGACCATTGTTCGTACACTTCTTGCCGTGGCCTCTACACGCCACTGGTCTATCTCTCAGCTTGATGTTAAGAATGCTTTTCTTAATGGTGAGCTGCGTGAGGTGTACATGCAGCCACCACCTGGGTATTCTGTTCCCGATGGCATGGTATATCGTCTTCGTCGCTCTCTTTATGGCCTTATAAGCAAGCCCCCCGCGCCTGGTTTGAGCGTTTTGCCTTTGTGGTGACTGCCGCTGGTTTTTCAGCCAGTGTTCATGATCCAGAATTGTTTATTCACCTTTCTCCTCGTGGTCTGCCTCTTCTTCTTCTCTATGTTGTTGACATGCTCATCACTGGGGATGACCCCGAGTATATTGCCTTTGTCAAGGCCCGTCTTAGTGAGCAGTTCCTTATGTCTGATCTTGGACCTCTTCGCTACTTTCTTGGGATTGAAGTCTCTTCTACCTCTGATGGCTTTTTTATATCCTAGGAAAAGTATATCCAGGATCTTCTTGCTCGTGCTGCTCTTACTGATGAGCGCATTGTTGAGACTCCTATGGAGCTCCGTGTTCACCTTTGTGCTACTGATGGTGATCCCCTGCCTGACCCGACGCGTTATCGTCATCTTGTTGGCAGTCTTGTTTATCTAGCTGTCACTCGTCCGGATATCTCTTATCCGGTTCATATTCTGAGTCAGTTCGTCTCTGCTCCCACATCGGTTCACTATAGTCATCTCCTCCGTGTTCTCTGATATCTTCGGGGCACGATCTCTCACCGTCTATTCTTTCCTCGCTCCAGTTCTTTACATCTTCAGGCCTATTCGGATACTACGTGGGCTAGTGATCCTTCAGTTCGCCGTTCACTTTCTGCTTACTGTGTTTTTCTTGGTGGTTCTCTCATTGCCTGGAAGACGAAGAAACATATTGCAGTTTCCCGTTCAAGTGCAGAGGCTGAGTTGCGAGCGATGGCTCTTTTGACGGCAGAGGTGATTTGGTTACGGTGGTTACTTCAGGATTTTGGTGTTTCTGTCATTACACCGACTCTGCTCTTATCTGAAAGTACAAATGCTATTAGCATTGCGCGTGATCCTGTGAAGCATGAGCTCACCAAGCATATTGGTGTTGATGCTTTCTATGTGCGCGCTGGTGTGCAGGATCAGGTCATTGCTCTTCAGTATGTGCCTTCCGAGTTACAGTCGGCGGATTTCCTGACGAAGGCCCAGACTAGAGCACCACATGGCTTTTATCTCTCCAAACTCAGTGTTGTTCATCCACCATGAGTTTGAGGGGGGGGGGGTGTTAGAGTTATAATATAAGTCATGTACCCTTTTGTATTTATCTCAATATATAAGGGGTTTCTGCATATAGTCCACCACCTGTACATGTATATATACCGGCCTATGGCCTCTTGGGAATACAAGTTGCTTATTCCTAACAAAGTGATGTTTTCTAGAGTCTTCTAGCCATAAGTAGAAGTATGTGAAGGCTTCCCAAAAACCCTATAAATAGAGGTCCTCACCTCTAGTTTGTCACCAGACTATGTGCCTCCACTATCTATAATAGAACTTGATGTTCTTATCTAAGATCTTGGAGTAGATCTTGTGCCTCAGGAGTTCTGGATTGAACTCTTGCTGCCATATTGGCCTACACTCGCCTCTAGAGCGATATCTAGCGCAACACGTTGAAGTAGTTCCTTCAACAATTGTGATGTACTCCCTTTGTCCCCAAATAACTGTCTCAACTTTGTACTAGCTCTAGTACAAAATTGTACTAAGCTTAAGACACTTATTTTGGGACGGAGGGAGTACACATTATAGCAGCAAGGTGGAGTTGCTCCTCCACAACCTTGTGCTGCTTCAGGTGGTACCAGAGCCCCGTTGATCCATACAAGTTCTTGTTGTTCCCTTTGAGAGCATGCTGCAGCAGCAATGGAGCAATTGGAGAAGAGGATGGATGCTGCAGAACAACAAATCAAAGAGTTGCGTGAAGATCTTAATCGGAGGTTTGACCAGCTGGTTGAGATGATAAGAAAGGGTGTCCCCCCTGCTGCCAATGAAGGAGATTCATCTTAAGAAGATGTTCAACAAAGGAGGGGTAATCTTGGAGCAAGACCGCCCTAGCAACGTGTTGGTCAACGTACTTCAAGAAGGCCAATTTATGTTGACGCTTCTGAAGGTGAAGAATATGATGATACCCTTGAAGAATCTGATCTCTATGCATATCGGAGAGTACCCAACCCTACATACAAGGTGAAAGCTGAGATCCCACCTTTTAATGGAAATGTTGATATTGAAGGGTGCCGTGATTGGTTATATGAAGTGGAGACTTTCTTTGAGGTGATGGAGGTTTCGGAAGATCGTAGAGTTCCTCTGGTCGCATACATGCTGAAAGGAGGAGCCGGTGCATGGTGGCACCGCGTTCAAGAAGAACGCATGCTAAGAGGAGAATCTCGTGTGAGAACTTGGCGGCAAATGAAAAGTCTTCTGAAAGGGAGGTTTTTACCTACTGATTATGACCAGATCCTATCCGTCCAACTCCAAAATTGTGCCCAAGGAAATAGGACTGTTTCAGATTACACGGAGGAGTTTCTAAGGCTACAAGTGAGGTGCAACCTTGCCGAAACTGAAGATCAACAAGTTGCAAGGTACATCAATGGTCTCAATGATGCTATTCAAGATCGATTGATGATGCAACAAATCTGGTCCATTGATCAAGCACAAGTTCTAGCCTTGAAGGCCGAGAGGTTTGGGAGGACAAGAAAGACAACCAAGGCTCCATATCCTCCATATCCTCATACCAAAGGCTCGTCTAGGGATCACACTAATAAAGTGGAAGAAAAGATCGCTCCACCAAAGGCAAAACGGCCCGTCCCCAAGCAAACCAGAGGCAAGGGTAAGGCAAATGAAGGCCCAAAGTGCTATAAACTTGGTAAAGAGGGACACATATCCAGCGGTTGTGCACTAAGAAAATTTCTGAACACTGTTAGGAAAGCAACTTATCATTATTGAAGGCCCAAGGGGCATATATATATTACACATGACTTGAGGTGTAAGGAAAGTAAACATAGACTAATAAGGACTCCTAGACTAATACTAATAGACTAATAAGGACTCCTAGACTAATACTAATACTTCCTAACACCCCCCCTCAAATGCAAAGCGTATGCAATAGCATTGCATTTGAAGAAGTGTAATACTAAAAAAATGATAATCCAAATCCGCGTCTTGAGAGTGTCATCGTAGCATGAAGAGTCTTCAAAACATGTCGAGTCGCCGAAGGAGATAACGAAGAGATGGCACATCAGAGGTAGACACCGCATCACTTGAAGATACAAGATAAGTATCAGGATAAGATGGGTTGTCAAAAGAAGATTGCACATCAAGAGGAAGACACCGAAGAGATGGCACATCAGAGGAAGACACCGCATCACTTGAAGATACAAAGTAAGTATCAAGAGAAGATGGGTTGTCAAAAGAAGATGACACATCAAGAGAATAAAGCATTGTGCAGAAAATCATAGTCCACGACAACCGACGGCGAAAGAAACTCGGCGGTTAAGGCACGATGGACGTAGATCGACAATGCAAAAGAAGTCCAGAAAATCCTATAGAAAACAACAAGGGCAAGTAGGCCACAAAAGTTGCATAGAAAGGATCAGGACCAAAGAAAAAGCCGACGGACAAAGGTATGGTGGACTCGCATGGCATGAGAAAACACAAAATATCAACGGATTTGGTGGACGCAGCGGAAAACAAGAAAGCTAAAAGCTAGGAAGCATACATGACACAAAGATGCAAAATCCATCGTGTATGCAGAAGACATTGTACTTTTTTTTAAGCTAAGCTGCGAAGTAGCAGCAGAAAGTAGCTAGCAGTAGCAGCACGTGGCTGATAGTAGCACTACCAGCAATGCACAACAGGAAACGCAATAGATAGTAGCACCACGTAGCAGCATCCCTATCCAGCAGCTAAGCATCGATCTGGATGGGAGACCCTGCTGCAGGGTGGTTGACTTGTAGCAGCCACCCGGGGCTGTGAGGCAACGTTGCAGCGGCCTTCGTGCGCAGCAGCGCTGGCCCGAGCGGAGAGCAGGGAGACTGACGAGACAGCCTGGTGAAGCTGATTCGTCCAGCGGCACCACAACGTACGCCACGGCGGATCTGGCTACAGGACGTCGACACCTCCCGCTCCGGCCAAGCCTGCGCATGCCTCCAGCGATGCGAAGAGTGCGACGACAACAAGGTCGTCCAGCTGCACCACAACGGACCGGGAGCCGGCCAGACGTAGCGGGACAGGGAGCAGGTCGCGGCGGGTGGAGTTGATACCAGATCGAGGCAGCAACGGCCTCCAGATCGAGGGAGCAGCGACCGAAATGAATCGGGAGCCGGCCGGACGTAGCGCCAGGAGAGGAGATCGAGCGGGGAGGCCCGCGGGGATCGAGCGGGATGGAGAGATTGGATCGGGAGGGCGAGTTGCTGCGCCCGAAAAAAATAACCTAAGCTCTAATACCATGTTAGGAAAGCAACTTATCATTATTGAAGGCCCAAGTGGCATATATATATGACACATGACTTGAGGTGTAAGGAAAGTAAACATAGACTAATAAGGACTCCTAGACTAATACTAATAGACTAATAAGGACTCCTAGACTAATACTAATACTTCCTAACAAACACAACTATCCATGATGGTGAAGACAATGAGGAAAAATACAAATCTGAAGATGTAGAGGGACAAGAGGTTTGTCAAGAAGAAGTTGAAGAGGTCGTATGTGTGATTCAGCGTCTCATATGTTCCACACCACAACCCGACGCCACACAACGGAAGAAAATATTTGAGAGCAAATGCACGGCGAATGGCAAGGTATGCAAATTAGTGATTGATAGTTGCAGTTGCGAGAATCTTATCTCCCAGAAGTTAGTGAACCATTTAGAGCTTGATGTTAGATGTGTATAGTCCCTTTGGTGTATATCCCCATTGTATCAGGGGTTTTCTTGCCTTTTACCACTTGTATAAGTACTGGCCCTTGGCCCCTGTGAATGTCAGTTGCTCATTCCTAACATGGTATCAGATGCTTAGGTTTTCCTCCCGCACGCTGCAGCTCCGGGCTCTCTCCCTCCACCGCCGCCATCGTTGCTAGCTGCTCCGGTCGCTCCGGTTCCCCTTGTCTGGCTGCTCTGGCCGTTCCCTCCTCGTCGGGCTGAGCTTCTGCTTTGTGTCACCGGCTGCCTCTTTGCCTGGCCACGCCCCTGGTTACCGCAGCCCCGCCTGCCTTCGTCGGGTCCGGCCGCCTCGCGCCTGGCCTCGCCCGGCCCCGTCCGTATGCGGTCGCCTCACGCCTGGCCCCGCCCAGCCCCGTCCGCATCCACCGTTGCTAGCTGCGCCTCGCCCTCGCGCGGCTGCTGCTCTCGCCCTCGTCCGGCCCTCGCGCAGCTGCTGCTCTCGCGCGGCTGCTATCCGCGACTGCCGCCGCCCCCTGCTCGTTCGGCCGCCCGCCGGCCACTCCCTGTCGGGCGGCTGCTCTTCCATCCGCAGCTGCTGCGTGCCCCGACTGGCTGCCGTCACCGCCGCCGTTGAGCTCGAGCCCGATCCAGATTTGGGTTGACCAAAAAAAAGAAGAAAGTAGAGAGCTCATCATGTCTTCTTCGAGCTATGTTGCTGTTCCTCGGTGCTCGGTGTCTTCGACGGCACCAACTATGCTGAGTTTGTGGGCTTCATGCGTATCCACATGCGTGGTCTTCGGCTGTGGGGCGTTCACTCTGGTGAACTCCCCTGCCCGCCATGCCCTGTTGCTCCCGTGGCTCCTATCCCGCCGGTGCCGCCTGTTCTGATTGCCAATGCTTCTCAGGCTGATCGGGATGCAGCCAAGTCTCTTGATGCTGCTGCGGTCGATGCTTATGATCAACATGTGTCTGCTTATTCAGATGCTCTTTCTGTCTACCAGGATGATCTGTTTGCTTACACTCAGTGGTGCAACGATGATGCTCGGGCTGTTGTTGTTCTCACTGCGAGTGTCCTCCCTCAGTTTGCCTCGGAGTTCATGGGTCTCGGCACCGTTGCAACAATGTGGTCTTATCTCTGTCAGCGCTATCAGCCCTCTGGTGATGCTCTCTACCTATCTGTGGTGCGCCAGGAGCATGCTCTTCAGCAAGGTGACTCTTTTGTTGATGAGTTCTACACACAGAGTTCCGCCATCTGGCGCCAGCTTGACTCTCTTCGGACAGCTGTGTGTGGCACTTGCCGTTGTTGCTAGACTATGCGGTCTGACTTGGAGTTTCAGCGTGTCCATGAGTTCTTAGCTCGCCTCCGCTCCGAGTTTGAGCCTTGGCATGCTCACTTGCTTGCTCGAGGCCGTGTTCCTATCACAGAGGTTCTTGCCGAGCTTCGTGCTGAGGAGACTTGCCTTCGTTCTGCTGGGTTGCTTGCGGTTCCCTCTGTGTTGGCTGTCCGAGCTCCTGTGCCATCTGCACCGCCACTCCTGCCCACACCCGCAGGGGTCGCCCTCTTTATACTGAGAAGGGCGGATCGCGCCGTGATACAGTCTTGTGGCTACTTCTCCAGGTCAGGCCACCCAGAGACTGATTGTCGCCAGAAACAGCGAGACCAGAGGCGCTCTTCCTTCAGTGGGAGTCCTACATCTTCCTCGACTCCGTCACTCACTGACCAGGACATTATCCGGCTCAAGCGCCTCCTGGCTTCTTCTGGCTCTTCATCAACGGGTTCCGCTGTAGCTGTGACAACTCTCACCCCTTCATCACCATCGGCACCTACACAGTCAGGTACATCTTCGTGGGTTCTGGATTCTGGAGCTTTTTTTCATATGACTTCTAATTCTTCTGCGTTGTCTTTTCTTCAACCTCTTGATTCGCCTGTTAATGTTCTCACTGCCGATGGCACTCCTCTTCCTGTTGCTAGTCGTGGCACTCTTTCTACTCCTTTTTCCGTTCCTAGTGTTTCTCATGTTCCCCTTCTTATCATGAATCTCTTCTTTGCTGCCCAACTTACTGATTCTGGTTGTCGTGTTATTCTTGACACTGACTCTTGCTCTATTCAGGAGCTTCACACCCAAGCTCTGGTTGGTGCTGGCCCTCGGCGCCGTGAGTCGGAGGGTCTTTGGGCGGTTGACTGGCTTCATGTTCCTTCCGCTGCCACCACTTCTGCCAGTTCTCATGTTCTTGGTGCCTCCTCTTCTGTGACCTTCCAACAGTGGCATCATCGACTTGGTCACCTATGTGGTTCTCGCTTGTCGTCGTTGGTGCGTCAGGGTGTCTTAGGGTCTGTATCCGGAGATGTATCTTTACATTGTAATGGTTGTAGGCTTGGCAAACAGACTCAATTACCTTATCCTATTAGTGAGTCTGTATCTCAACGTCCTTTTGACTTACTTCATTCTGATGTATGGGGACCTGCTCCTTTTGATTCGAAGGTGGCCATCGCTATTATGTTCTGTTTATTGATGATTTCTCTCGCTACACTTGGCTCTATTTTATGAAATCTCGTAGCGAGGTTCTCTCTATATATAAACGATTTGCTGGCATGGTTCACACCCAGTTTTCCGTGCCTATTTGCACTTTTCGTGCGGACTCCGCTGCAGAGTATATCTCCCAGATGTCGCGTGCTTTTCTTGCGGAACAGAGTGATGTTGCAAAACCTGGCAGGAACGCGATCGACAGAGAGGAATCACTTGCTAGATCGAGCGAAGGGAGAGAGACTAGGGTTTTGGAGCTGCTAACCGTCTGCAGCGTTTTCCTGGTGTTCTGTTATTCAGGCTCGAAACTGCCTGCCTATTACAAAGGGAAAACCCACGCCCTCGCAGCCCAGCCTACTGATCGTGCCATCCCACGATGCTACGCTTGCGGGGGGGGGGGGGGGGGGGGGGAACTACGACGCCGTCAATCCCGCGACTTTCATGTCATCCCATGAAGCGGTCTTGCCGGCGATTCTAAAGCCACTAGCTAACTTTACTGAAGAAGAAAAAACTACCCTGAACCGTACGTGCACGCCGACGGCCCGTTTATTCAGCTAATGTTTGATGCAGAGTTGGCAACGGGATTATCCTTCAAATCACCCCCTAATCCTGTTGCTCCTTCTTGACAAGGACGTTCCCAAGGCGACACCGGAGCTCTGTGAACTTCGCGCGCCCAAGCGACTTCGTCAGCAAGTCTGCCAGCTGATCCTCGGTTCGAACATGCTTCACTTCCACCTTTCTTTCTTCCACACATTCCCTGATATAATGATAACGCAGATCAATGTGTTTGCTCCTCTCGTTGTGCACTGGATTTTTGCTCAGCTCAATAGCTGATCTGTTGTCGACGTTGAGCTGCACTGTCTGGTTCTCAGTTGCAAGGATCTCCGAGACCAGCCTGCTGAGCCAAACTGCCTGCGTGGATGCTGTCGCAGCTGCAATGTACTCAGCCTCGCAGGACGACAAAGCTACGATCTTCTGCTTCTATGAACACCAAGTAATGATGCTCGGGCCGAGAAAGAAGACGAGTCCCGACGTGCTCTTCCTGTCAGTCAGATCGCCCGCATGGTCACTGTCGCTGTATCCTGTCAGTGCAGTACCTCCTCCTGCCTTATAGGTGCACCCGTAGCCGAGAGTCCCCTTAATATACCTGAGGATCTGCTTGATGATCAGCCAATGTTGCTTGCCCGGAGCCTCCAGGAACCTACTGGCCACCCCCACAGCGTAAGCTATATCTGGTCGTGTGTTGACCAAATACCTCAAGCTGCCAACGACACTTCGGTATCTGGTGGCGTCCACTGCTTCTCCGGTGTTCTTCCTCACTTTCAGACGATTCTCCATTGGTGTGTAGCTAGGGTTGCAGTCCACCATGTCCTCGTCCTCCAGAATCTTGGCCGCATAGCCTGATTGGCATACGGTGATCATGTCAGCCTCCTGCTTCACTTCGATCCCGAGGTAATAGCTGAGCAGCCTGAGATCTGTCATCTGAAACAGTTCCTGCATCTGGGCTTTGAAATGTGCAATTGCTCCAGCAGTGGTGTCTGTGATGATCAGGTCGTCCACATACACCCCCACCAGCAGGTAATCAGCTTCGTCACCACGCCTGTACAGAGCATGATCGAGTTTGCACCTCTCAAAACCAAGGGACTGCAGTGTGAGGTCTAGTTTTGCATTCCATGCCCGTGGTGCTTGTCGGAGCCCGTACAGAGCCTTCCGCAGCTTGAGCACCTTGTCAGCATTGTCGTTGTCGATGAAACCCGCCGGCTGATGCACATACGCCTCCTCCTCCAACTCCCCGTTGAGGAATGCCGATCGGACGTCCATATGGTGCACACTCCAGCTACGATGTCCAGCCATCGCAATAAGAATGCGCACTGTTTCTAGTCGAGCTACAGGAGCGAAGACCTCGTCGAAATCGATCCCCTGTTTCTGAGCATAGCCCTTCGCCACCAGTCGAGCCTTGTGCTTCACTATGTTCCCTGCCGGGTCTCGTTTCACCCTGTATACCCATTTCAAACCGATCGCACGGTGACCCGCCGGGAGTGTGGCGAGATCCCAGGTTTGATTGGATTGGATTGACTCCATCTCCACCTCCATGGCCTTCCTCCAAGCTGGCTCATCTAGGGCCTCGTCGACGGATGCTGGTTCTTCTGCAGCTGAGAGGCACAAACCACTGAACTCCAGCGTGCACGCGGGAGCATGATCAATGAGATACTCCACGGACTTGTACTGCAGCGGCACACCTTCAGAGTCGAAGGATTCGCCGACAGGTGCAGACACCCAACCATCGTCATCGGCGTCAGGTGGATCGGATGGAGGGGTGTTATCAGCTCCGGCTGGAGCAACCGTGTCGCTGGCTGAACCTGGACTGTGAGGTGAGTTCTCATACCTTGTTGGTGGTGTTGGTTCCCTCGTCGCCGGAAAGAGGGATGCCGTCGTTGTTCCTGTGGGCAAGGCGTACGTCACCGTCACTGGGGCGCCGGTGTCGGTGTACACGACCGCGAACCCCTTTGCTCGAGTGCTCTCCGGGTCGTCGCCGTTCGCGCTCCAATCCCACTTGCGATCTTCCTCGAAGTGCACATCTCGCGTGATGTGTAGACGCTTGGTCACTGGGTCATAAACCCGATAGCCTTTTGTCCCTGGTTCATATCCTACGAAGACGCCAGGGCGCGATCTGTCCGCCAGCTTCGTCACGCTAGGGCCGACGATCTTGATGTGGGCGACGCACCCGAATGTGCGCAGGTAGTCCACTGCCGGCTTCTTCCCGCGCCACGCCTCATACGGGGTGATTCCCCGCAAGCTCCTCGTCGGCGACCGGTTGAGAATGTGCACTGCGGTGCGCACGACCTCACCCCAGAACGTGCATGGCACGTCCATGGCCTTCATGAGGCTACGCGCCATCTCCACCACTGACTGGTTTCTCCTCTCCACAACCCCATTCTGCTGTGGGGAATAGGGCGCTGTCGTGTTCCTCTGAATCCCCAGTTTATCACAGTAAGTGTTGAATTCAGTCGACAGAAACTCACCCCCTCTGTCGGTGCGGAGAGCGCTCAGCTTCACGTTTGCCTGCATCTCGGCGTGGGCTTTGATCTTCTTGAAGAAACGAAAAGCTTCGTCTTTGCTCTTTAGTACCTCGAGCCACATGTACCTGCTGTAGTCATCGACAATCAGCAGGAAGTATCTGTTCCCGCTTGCTGTTGCTGGCGTGATCGGTCCACAGAGATCACCGTGGACTAGGTCGAGCGGCTTCTTAGCGCGGTACGTCGTCGCTCGCGGGAATGGGGTGCGGTGCATCTTCCCGATCGTGCACCCCTCGCAGAACTGCTCTGTGTGAGCGGGCTTCGGCATCCCGTGAACCATGTCTTTTGCTCCGAGGTCGTGTAGGGCACGGAAGTGCAGGTGCCCAAAGCGGGCGTGCCACCTCCATCCCTCATCTGTAGCGGCCGAGAGAAGACACACAGGGGCGGCCAAGTTCAGAGCCACGACGTAAAGCCGGTTGCTCGTCCGCCGCACCCGCGCCAAGAGAAGCTCCTGTCTGTCGTAGAGACAGAGCTCCCCGTTGTGGATCACGGATTTGCAACCATGTTCGTCTAGCTGCCCGAGGCTCACGATGTTGGTACGCAGCTGCGGGATGTAGTAGACATCAGAGAGTGTGCGGCGCTCTCCACTGCGGCACGAGAACAGGACTGCGCCGCGCCCCGCAATCTGAACCACGGAGCCGTCGCCGAACCAAACTTTCCCGCGCACAGTTTCGTCGATCTCTGTCAGCAGTTCACGGCAGCCGGTCATGTGATTGCTTGCACCGGTGTCGAGGTACCACTTGTCGTCGTTTGTGGCCGTGGGCACGACGCGCTCCTCATTGAGAAACACTTGCTCACCGCCTCCCTGCAGCGTGTCCTCGACGATCTCACTTTCGGCTGTCTGAACTGCATCTCCTGCCACGCACGTAGCGAGCAGCAGGGCAGGTTGTTCGATCTCTACCTGGGCAACATTTGCTTGTTGGGCCTGCTGCTCCCGCTGCTCCCTCTCTTTCTTGCGGCATTCCTTCACCCAGTGCCCCGGGATTCCGCAGTACCGACAATTCCCTTTGCGCCTGGGTTGAGTGGGTCCGCCGTTCCCGCGGCCACCTCCTTGGCCCCGGCCACCCCCACCTTGAGTGTTTCTGGGTTTGCCGTTGCCGCGACCGCGTCTGTCACCTGGGTTAGAGGAGCCGCCTCCTTGATCAGCCAGCTTGTCGCGGGCGCGCCACTCGTCGGCCATGAAGAGTAGCTGAGCCCTTGGTGCCGGCGCATCCTCGCGCTCGCGTTCCTCCACGACTAGCAGTCGGCCGCAGAGCTCCTCGAGGGACAGCAACTTCGTGTCCACCAGAGACTCTATTGCCACCGCCATCTCTCGATATGGTCTCGGCACCGTCCGGAGGACCTTGAGGACGGCCTTGTGCTCATCCACGGGATCTCCGAGCGCTGACTGTTCGTCGATGATCGTCCTCAACCTCATGACGTAGGACTCGATCCCCTCGCCATCCTTGTACCGGAGCGCTTCATACTCCGAGCGTCGGGTCCGCGCCTTGGCCTCGCGGACGCGCTCCACCCCGACACGCATCGTCTTCAAGGTGTCCCACGCCTCCTTGGCCGTGGACTTCGCCCCGAGTATGCGCATGAGCTCCGTTGGCACGCCCTTGAGGAGGGCGATCATCGCCCGCCTGTCGTCGCGCTCCGATCCTTGCCCCGTCTCCACCACGCGCCACAGCTCGTCAGCTTGGTAATCATGGCCCAGTCGGTGTAGTTCGTGCGCGTCAGCATCATCGGGGGGCCGCCACCGCCGCCTCCGCTGTGTACGACGCGCTCGACGACTCGCACCCCCGACGCCTCATCGGTGGTGAGACGCGCCAGGATCTTCTCCGCCGACGCAGCCGATCCCGTACCCTGATCCTCCTTCAATTGTGCCTGCGATTTCTCGTCACCGCTTCCGGCCATCGCTCCGACAGATCAGACATGGATCGACTAACCCCAAGGCTCTGATGCCACTTGATGTTGCAAAACCTGGCAGGAACGCGATCGACAGAGAGGAACCACTTGCTAGATCGAGCGAAGGGAGAGAGACTAGGGTTTTGGAGCTGCTAACCGTCTGCAGCGTTTTCCTGGTGTTTTGTTATTCAGGCTCGAAACTGCCTGCCTACTACAAAGGGAAAACCCACGCCCTCGTAGCCCAGCCTACTGATCGTGCCATCCCACGATGCTACGCTTGCGGGGGGGGGGGGGGGGGGGGGGAGGACTACGACGCCGTCAATCCCGCGACTTTCATGCCATCCCATGAAGCGGTCTTGCCGGCGATTCTAAAGCCACTAGCTAACTTAACTGAAGAAGAAAAAACTACCCTGAACCGTACATGTACAACTGCACGATGACAGCCCGTTTATTCAGCTAATGTTTGATGCAGAGTTGGCAATGGGATTATTCGTCACAGAGTACTCTTGCTTAGTTCTCATGTTCTGGTGCCCATGCTCAGAATGGCGTTGCGGAACGCAAGCATCGTCATCTCCTTCAGACGGCTCGTGCGCTGATGATCGCCGCTTCTCTTCCACCCCACTTTTGGGCTGAGGCCGTTTCGGCATCCACCTATCTCATCAACATTCAGCCATCGACTGCCTTGCAGGGTGGCATTTCGATGGAGTGTCTCACTTGTCGTTCTCCTGACTACTCAGCTTCGTATGTTTGGGTGTGTTTGCTACGTCCTTCTTGCCGCGCGAGAGCGCACCAAACTGACTGCTCAGTCAATAGAGTGTGTTTTTCTTGGCTACAACGATGAGCACAAGGGCTATCACTGTTGAGATCCTGTTGGTCGTCGGTTGCGCATTTCGCGTGATGTGACTTTCGATGAGTCTCGTTCATACTACCCTCGCCCTTCTTCCTCACGCTTTTCTATGGACGACCTTTTTTTTTTCTTCCCGATACCTCCTCCTATATGCCTCCTGTCTCGCCCCTTCCTCTGGCACCTCTCACTCTTCCTCATCCACCACCGACACCATCTTTGCCTCCATCCTCCGCCCACCCTCACCATTCGTATCTCCTTCCCCTCCATCCTCCTCCCCACCCTCATCATCCGTCTCTCCTTTTCCTCTCCACCACACTCGCAACCCTCGTAGTGAAGATGATCCTACTGATGCGCCCTCCACTTTCGGAGCGCCTCCCCTCATGCCTCCCCCGGTCCATAACCTTCGTGCTCGGCCTCGCCCCCGCCCCCCCCCCCCCCCCGCCTGATGGCTATTCTCCTGACCGTTATGGTCTCTCCGTTGTGGCTGAGCCCACTTCCTATCGGACTGCCATGACTCGGCCTGAATGGCAGCTTGCGATGCCCGAGGAGCTTGCTGCCCTTGAGCGCAATCGCACATGGGATCTGGTTTCCCTTCCTTCCGGTGTTCGTCCCATCACCTGCAAGTGGGTCTATAAGATTATGACTCGCTCCGATGGTTCTCTTGAGCGCTACAAAGCTCGCTTTGTTGCTCGTGGCTTTCAGCAGGAGCAAGGACGCGATTATGATGAGACTTTTGCTCCTCTAGCCCACATGACCACTGTCTGCACTCTCCTTATTGTGGCCTCTGTTCGACATTGGTTTGTGTCTCAAATTGACGTGTAGAACGCTTTTCTCGATGGTGAGTTGCGTGAGGAGGTTTATATGCAGCTACCGCCGGGGTACCATGCTCCTCATGGTATGGTCTGCCATCTTTGCCGCTCACTCTATGGTCTAAAACAGGCTCCTCGCGCCTGGTTTGAGCGTTTCGCCTCTGTGGTGACTGTCGCGGGCTTCTCTCCCAGTGATCATGACCCCGTGTTGTTCGTTCACACATCTCCTCGTGGTCGGACTCTTCTCTTTTTCTATGTTGATGACACGATCATCACTGGTGATGACTCCGACTACACTGCCTTTGTTGAGGCCCGCCTTCGCGACCAGTTCCTCATGTCTGATCTTGTTCCCTTTCGCTATTTTCTTGGGATTGAGATTTCTTCGACTCCTGATGGCTTCTTCATCTCCCAGGAAAAATATATTCAGGATCTTCTTGCTCGTTCCATTCCCGGTGATGAGCGCACTGTTGTGACTCCTATGGAGCTCAACGTTCAGCTTCGTGCTACTGACGGTGATCCTCTTCCTAATCCCACTCGCTATCGTCACCTCGTTTGGAACCTTGTCTATCTTGCTGTTACGCGTCCTGACATCTCCTATCCTGTCCATATTCTCAGTCAGTTTGTTGCAGCTCCCACCTTTGTCCACTATAGTCACCTCCTCCGTGTTCTATGATATCTTCGTGGCACGATCTCTCATCGCCTTTTCTTTCCCCGCTCCATCTCACTACAGCTCTAGGCCTACTCTGATGCTACGTGGGTTAGTGATCCCTATGATCGCCGCTCGCTATCTGCTTACTGTGTTTTTCTTGGTGGCTCTCTCATTGTCTGGAAGACCAAGAAACAGACTGCAGTTTCTCGCTTGAGTACCGAGGCTGAGTTGCGTGCGATGGCTATGTTGACAGCTGAGGTGATCTAGTTACGATGGTTACTTGAGGACTTTGGTATGTCTGTTACTACATCGACTCCCTTACTGTCTGACAGCACAGGTGCTCTCAGTATCGCGCGAGATCCGGTGAAGCATGAGCTCACCAAGCACATCAGTGTGGATGCCCACTTTGTGCGTGCTGCTGTGCAGGATCAGACTCTCGCTCTTCACTATGTGCCCTCTGAGTTACAGTTGGCGGATTTCTTCACGAAGGCACAGATTTGAGCGCAGCATGGGTTCTTTCTCTCCAAACTCAGTGTTGACCCACCATGAGTTTGAGGGGGGGGGGGGTTAGATGTGTATAGTCCCTTTGGTGTATATCCCCACTGTATCGGGGGTTTTCTTGCCTTTTACCACTTGTATAAGTACTGGCCCTTGGCCCCCTGTGAATGTCAGTTGCTCATTCCTACCACTTGAAACCCATGATCATCCAAATTCCTACACTATTGGATGGATCAAGAAAGGAGTGAATATGAGGATCACCAAACAATGCAACCTGCCACTTTCTTTGGGCAAACATTATCGCTCAAATGTGTTGTGTGACGTAGTTGATATGGACGCCAACCATGTTCTTCTTGGGAGACCTTGGCAATTTGATGTGGATACTACACACAAGGGCAAAGAAAATTCTTACTCTTTCATTTGGAACAAGAGAAAGAACATTATTCTACCAAATAAAACTGAAGATAATATCTCTAAGGAGGAGGGGAAAACTATGTTAACTATCTCCCATACCTCTCATGAGTTTATGGAAGACTTGAAGGAGGCAAATTTGTGTGTTGCACTTATTGTAAAAGGAGGAGCACCCGGCTGTTGAAATACCAGCAAAGGTACGTGGCTTATTAGCAGAATTTTATCACATACTTGGGAAGCCACAAGGTCTGCCACCGATGAGAGGAATTCAACATAGGATTGACTTAATTCCAGGAGCAAGTCTCCCTGATCTTCCGCACTATCGAATGAGCCCAAAAGAGCATGATATATTGAAGGAGAAAGTGGAGCAAAAGGGGCACATTCGAGAGAGTATTAGCCCATGTGCTGTACCAGCCCTACTCACGCCAAAGAAAGATGGATCTTCGCACATGTGTACGGACAGTAGAGCCATTAACAAGATCAACATAAGGCATAGATTCCCTATTCCCTGTTTGGATAATACTCCCTCCGTCCCAAAATAACTGTCTTAAGCTTAGTACAATTTTGTATTAGAGCTAGTACAAAGTCAAGACAGTTATTTTGGGACGGAGGGAGTATGTTGGATCAACTTAGTGGGGCAAGAGTGTTCACAAAGCTAGATTTAAGAAGTGGATGTCATCAAACCCCGCATCAGACCCGGGGATGAATGGAAAACCGCCTTCAAGACAAAGGAAGGGTTGTTTGAATGGCTAGTCATGCCATTTGGACTCTCAAATGCACCAAGTACCTTTATGCATTTGATGAATCAAGTCCTTCAACCCTTCTTATCCCACTTTGTTGTGGGCTATTTCGATGACATCTTAATCTATAGCAAGGATGAGGATGAACACTTTGATCACATTCGGAAGGTGCTAGAAGTGCTAAGGGAAAATGAACTCTATTTCAACATTAAGAAATGTGTTTTCCTGCAAACATAACTTATCCTAGAATTCATGTATCCGTGTTGATGATTCCTAGGTTGAAGCAATCCGAGAATGGCCAACTCCGAAGACCATTTCTGAGGTAAGAAGTTTCCATGGCCTCCAACTCTCTATAGGCGATTTGTGAAGAATTTCAACACTATTATGGCACCAATTACCGAGTGCCTGAAGAAAGGAAAGTTCCAATGGAAAGAGGCGGTTGAAGCTAGTTTCAATGAGATCAAGCAAAAACTTTCACAAGCTCCTGTCTTGGTAGTACCTGATTTCAACAAGACTTTTGAGTTGTAGTGTGATGCAAGTGGAGTAGGCATTGGAGCTGTTCTATCTCAAGAAAGGAAGCCCATTGCTTTCTTTAGTGAGAAGTTAAGCGAAGTTAGACAGAAATGGAGTACTTATCAACAAGAATTGTGTGCCATTTTCAGAGCTTTGAAAATTTGGGGAGTCTATTTGCTGCCTAAAGAATTTGTCGTTTACTCCTTACAGCATTGTAGAAATCAAAAACATGTTGATCGCATGCTAGCAAGATGGGCAGCATATCTTGAGAGGCTTAACTATCTCATCATGCATAAATCTGGAACGACTAACCGAGTGGCTGATGATTTGAGTCGTCGTGCATGCCTCTTGACTTCTTTTGAGGCTGAATTTTCAGGCATGGATCAAATAAAGGAGTTGTAGGATCCCTAAAAAAAATAAAGGAGTTGTAGGAGGATGACGAAGACTTTGGGCCATGTTTGGGTAAACATGCAAGAGGCCAGCCGTTGGGTGATGGCTATTTGGTGCAAGATGACTATCTCCTCAAAAATGATCTTGTGCATTTCAAGAAGTTCTCTATGTGACAAACTAGTTAGAGAGCTTCATTCAAGCAATCTTAGTGGCCATGTTGGACGGGACAAGACTATCGCTAACCTGGTAGCTCGTTTACTTTTGGCCGCAACTAAAGAGAGATTCTAGAAAGTTTGTTCGACGGTGCCCCATATGTCAAACTTGCAAAGGCCAAGTTCATAACACAGGGTTATACATGCCTTTGCCTGTTCCTGTTGCTCCATGGGAGGACATCTCTATGGACTTCGTCTTGGGCTTGCCAAGAACAAGACGAGGGAGTGATGTTGTGTTTGTGGTCGTGGACAGATTCTCTAAGATGGCTCATTTCCATCCCATGCCGCAAGACAACGGATGCTCATCATGTAGCAAACTAATTCTTTCGAGAAGTGTTAAAACTTCATGGAGTTCCAAGGTCCATCTTCTCAGACCGTGATAACAAGTTCCTTGCTGCATTTTGGCTCACTTTGTGGAAACAATTCAATATTGAATTGAAATTTTCTAGCACTTATCATCCACAAACAAATGGACAAACGGAAGTGGTAAACAAGTTTTTGGGTAATCTGACCCGTTGCATTTGTGGAGAAAGGGACAATGGGCTTTGGCTTTATCTCTTGCAGAGTTCTCCTACAATAACTTCAAGCATAGATCCACAGGAAGGAGTTGTGTCTTCATTGTCTACACTAAAGTTCCAACACATATGGTGGACCCGGTGAAGCTACCATCAAGGGGAAATTCAAAATCAGCATTGTCCTTTGCTGATAATTACACTGAACTATTTGAAGAGATTCGTGGTGTTTTGGAAGCACAAAATTAGAAATATAAACAACTTGTTGATTGCAAAAGGAGGCCAAAATCATTCCAAGTTGGTGATAAGGTTGTTAGGAAAGCAACTTGTCTCTATTGAAGGCCCAATGGGCATATATATATTACTCAAGACTTGAGATGCAAGGAAAGTAAACATAGACTAATAAGAACTCCTAAACCAATACTAGTACTCCCTCCGTTCCAAAATAACTGTCTCAACTTTACACTAGGTCTAGTACAAAGTTGTACTAAGCTTAAGACACTTATTTTGGGACGGAGGGAGTACTTCCTAACAAAGGTGATGGTCTACCTCCGAAAAGAGAGGCTGCCTTTAGGTGTTAAAGGGAAGTTTAGGCAGCGAAAGTATGGGCCCTTCTCTATCATGAGGAAGATAAATGATAATGCTTATGTGATAGATCTTCCAAGCGATACGGATATATCAAACACTTTCAATGTTGCCGACTTGACCCTCTACCATCCAGGAGAAGCGCTCTATGAAGATAACTCGGGCGAGTTCCAAACAATAGTTGAGAAAAAAAATAACATGCCAGATCTGTTTGGCTACTTCTAGATACTTCCACTCTAGTGTAGTATTTCTTTTCTTTTCTTTATATTACCTACTGTTTTCTAGAGCCTTCTAGTTATGAGTAGCTATGAGTAGAATGATAAATGTTAAGTGATGTTTTCTAGAGTGTTCTAGCCATAACTAGAAGTATGTGAAGGCTTCCCCAAAGCCCTATAAATAGAGGTCCTCACCTCTAGTCTATAACCAGACTATGTATCCTCACTACCTATAATAGAACTTGATGTTCTTATCTAAGATCTTGGAGTAGATCTTGTGCCCCAGGAGTTCTGGATTGAACTCTTGCTGCCATATTGGCCTGCACTCGCCTCTAGAGCGATATCTAGCGCATCACGTTGAAGTAGTTCCTTCAACACTTGTGCTGTACACATTGTAGCAGCAAGGTGGAGTTGCTCCTCCACAACCTTGTGCTGCTTCACCATGGCCGACCTCATAGGCATGAAACCAAATTGATTTTTGGTTACGCTTGTCATTCTTCTCAAGCGGTGCTCAATGACTCTCTCCTACAGCTTCATTGTATGGCTCATCAGCTTAATTCCACGGCAATTAGTGCAACTCTGAACACCCCCCTTGTTCTTAAAGATTGGTACTAAGGGGCTGTTTGGTTTGAGCGAGCTCCAACCTTACCAATCGCTGGCTGGCCAAAATATTGACACATGAACCAGAGGCCCATGCCCTGCCAAAATATTGGCTGCGAATTGAACTAGAGATGCTGTGGAGGTGTGGGCGCACCAAATTTTTGGCTTGCATCCAAATGGGCATCCAGAGCTGGTCAATGACCAATATTTTGGCAGGCTGTGGTGGGCCAATGATCCAAACAGCCCGTAATATAATCCGTCTCCATTATTTGACATCTTGTTTGCCCGAAAAATGAGCTTGAGAAGCTTAGTTAGCCATATTATCGCTATGTGTCCAAGGCCTCTCCACACCTTAATGGGGATACAGTCTGGGCCCATCGCCTTGCCTCCTTTGATCCTTTTTAAAGCCTCCTTGACTTTAGACTTCTGGATTCGCCGCACTGAACACATGCTGGTATCATCAAAGGAGTCGTCCAGTTCAATGGTAGGGCTCTCCCTCTCCCCATTGAATAGCTTGTCAAAGCACTCCCGTCATCTATGTCTAATCTCCTCGTCCTTCACCAGGAGCTGGTCTTCTCCATCCTTGATGCATTTGACTTGGTCGACATCCCTCGTCTTCCTCTCGGATTTTGGCCATCTTTTTTGACTCCCCTTTTGCCTTCCTTCGTGTCTAACCACTGGTAGAGGCCCTTGTACGCCCGACTCCTTCACTCGCATCTCGTTTTGCGGCCTTTTTTGTCATTTTGTACTTCTCCATCATGTCTGCACTCCTATCGAGGTAAAGTTTTTTGAAACAACTTTTCTTCTCCTTAATAGCCTTTTGGACATCATCATTCCACCACCAGGTGTCTTTAGCTTTGCTTCTACTTCTCCTGGACACCAAACTTCTCTGAAGCCACCTTACGAATGCAATTCGCCATCTTCATTCACATATTGTTTGCATCGTCTCCTTCCTCCCAAGGGCCCTCCTTAATGACCATCTCCTTGAACGCCCGAGCTGCATCCCCATTGAGCATCCACCACTTTGTTATAGCGACTTTGGCATGCTTATCCTGTTGGACACGAATCCGAAAGCGGAAGTCAGCCACCACAAGCTTATGTTGAGGGACAACACTCTCTCAAGGTGTGGCCTTACAGTTTAGGCACGCTCGTCTGTCTTCTCTTGTCTTCTCTTCTCGAGAGGATGAAATCAATTTGGGTAGAGTGTTGACCGCTGCTTAAACTCACTAGATATAATACTTTTTTTGAAGAGGGTGTTAGCTACGAACATGTCATAGGCTTAAGACATCTTCTCCTTCAAGATTCCTGATGCCATAGCCAAAGCCCCATGCATCCCATCAAAACCTGTGTTAGATGTACCCACATGGCCATTTAGCTCTCCTATGAACTCTGAAATATAGGTACACTTCTAATCATGTCCTTCAGGCCTTCCCAGAACTCCCTCTTGGTGTTCTTATTGTGGTCTACTTGCGGGGCATACACGCCGATTGTTAGGAAGTATTAGTATTAGTCTAGGAGTCCTTTTTAGTCTATTAGTGTTAGTCTAGGAGTCCTTATTAGTCTATGTTTACTTTCCTTGCACCTCAAGTCATGTGTAATATATATATGCCCCTTGGGCCTTCAATACAGACAAGTTGCTTTCCTAACATGGTATTAGAGCTGAGGTTATTTTTTCGGGCGCCGCAACTCGCCCTCCTGATCCAATCTCGCGCGTCGCCGCTGCTTTTCTTGCGTGGTCGGATCTGGTTGCTCTCCCATCGCAGTCCTCCCCGTCGTGCTCCCTCACCGCGTGCCTCTTGCCGAGCCGCTGCTCACCCCTTCCTGGATCGGATCGGGCCTCCTCTCCCGTTCCCGATCCTATAAGGATCTCCCTGCCCGTGCTCGAAGCCCTCACCGATCGAGAAGAGCGGGGAGGCCCGTCCCGCAGGCCCCGCCGGCCCTCGCGGGTCTTTGTCCCCGGCTGCTGCAAATCAGGCCGGATCCCACCAGCCCCTGCCGGATCTCGCGACGCCGCCACTCTGTCCCGCTGCGTCAACGACGCTACTCCCAGATCGCCCACTATGGCCGCTGCAACGTCGCCTCACGGCCCCGGGTGGCTGCTACAAGTCAACCACCCTGCAACAGGGTCTCCCATCCAGATCGATGCGCTTGGCTGCTGGATTGGGGTGCTGCTACGTTGTGCTACCATCTACTGTGTTTCGTGTTGTGCGTTGCTGGTAGTGCTACTATCAGCCACGTGGTGCTGCTAGTCACACCATGGATCTGGTTTCCACAGTACAAAAATATAATCTTTTATGTTTCTTCCGCTGCCATCATCCCTAGTCTTGTTTTTTTTTTTGGGTTTTCCGCTGCATCCACCAAATCCGTTGATATTTTGTGTTTTCTCATGCCATGCGAGTCCACCATACCTTAGTCCGTCAGTCTTTCTCCGGTCCTGATTCTTTCTATGCAACTTTTGTGGCCTACTTGCCCTTGTTGTTTTCTATAGGATTTTCTGGAATTCTTATCCGCCGAGCTTCTTTCGCCGACGGTTGTCGTGGACTATGATTTTCCGCGCAATGCTTTATTCTCTTGATGTGCCATCTTCTTTTAACAACCCATCTTCTCTTGATACTTATGTTGTATCTTCAAGTGATGCGTTGTCTTCCTCCTGATGTGCCATCTTCTTTTGACAACCCATCTTCTCTTGATACTTATGTTGTATTTTCAAGTGATGTGGTGTCTTCCTCTTGATGTGCCATCTTCTTTTGATAACCTATCTTCTCTTGATACTTATCTTGTATCTTCAAGTGATGCGGTGTCTACCTCTGATGTGCCATCTCTTCGTTATCTCCTTCGGCGACTCGACAAGTTTTGAACACTCTTCATGCTACGATGACACTCTCAAGACGCGGATTTGGATTATCATTTTTCTTTTTAGTATTACACTTCTTCAAATGCAATGCTATTGCATACGCTTTGCATTTGAGGGGGGGTGTTAGGAAGTATTAGTATTAGTCTAGGAGTCCTTATTAGTCTATTAGAATTAGTCTAGGAGTCCTTATTAGTCTATGTTTACTTTCCTTGTACCTCAAGTCATGTGTAATATATATATGCCCCTTGGGCCTTCAATACAGACAAGTTGCTTTCCTAACACCGATAACATTGAGAATTAAGTCTCGAACTACCAGCTTGGCCAGGATAACCCAGTCACCAGATCTCTTGACGTCTATCACTCCATACTTGAGGCTCTTGTTGATCCAGATGGCTACTCCATTTCTGCTTGTACTCGTTTTCGTGGGGCGGGTATCCTCCACCTGTCCCCCTCCATTTGGTCTCTTGGACGCAAAGGATATCTACACCTCTCTTCACCGCTGTATCGACTAGCTCCCAAACCTTAACTAGCAGGGATACTACGTTCCAGCTACCTAAGTGGATCCTCCTAGGTTATTATCTTAAATAAAACAAATGTAGTTTTGACTTCCAGTGGTTGCTTTATATTCCTTTTTCTTGATGACCACGTTTGAAAGATAACAGGATAGCTGTTATATTCATTGTAAAGAAGAAGACGGTACAAGGACCTGAACTGCTCGTTTTATTAAGGAAAAACCGGGCGAAAACTGTTGTCTTTTGAACGTGCGTATGCAGCTGTACAGGCGTGCCTACGCGATTCTTGCTTCGGCCGGCTACTTGACGGAACTTGCGTAACTAGCGACACGAATAAAACTGATCGATGGATTTGATGGCTAAAGGCTCGTTGCTTTGTATTGCTTTTCGTTTTTCTGGTGTTACAATCAACACCCCTAGGGTGTCTTTTATACACGTCCACAAGGGACTATAGAAATAGACTAGGACTAGGAATCCTAATACTACTAGGACTCGGTTTGGCTTTCTTTCCTAATCCTAAAGAAACAACATGATTAACTTCTACATTCACCTCCTTAATCTTGTTGCTTGACTTCACTTCTTGCACTCCGACTTTCCTCCTCATCTCGATGAACTTCTGTCGACCGAGGGACTTGGTGAAAATATCGGCAAGTTTGTTCTTTCGTGTTCACATGTTGAACCTCGATCAACCCTTCTTCAATGCACTCCCGGATATGGTGGAACCGGGTATCTATGTGCTTGCTCCTTTCGTGATGAACCGGATTTTTGCACGAGATTGCAGCTTGGTTATCGATCTTCAGTGACACCTTCTGCACCTCCCGCTTTGCAAGAATAGCTAGGAGTCTTCTCAGCCACACTGCTTGACAAGCCGCCGTGCTTGCCGCTATGTATTCTGCCTCGCATGAAGACAGTGCCACCACTTTTTGCTTCTGAGAATTCCAGCTAATCGGATTCGGGCCAAGGTAGAAAACCATGCCCGTTGTGCTCTTTCGGTCATCAACATCACCTGCCATGTCACTATCTGAATATCCACGAAGGATCAATCCTTCCTTTCCCTTTCTGTACGTGCAACAAAGATTAATGGTGCCTTTCACATAGCGCAAGATTTGATTGACCGCGCTCATGTGCTCAGTTGTCGGATTCTCCATGAAACGACTCACGATCCCGACTGAATAAGCCAAGTCAGGTCGGGTATGCACCAAATATCTTAGGCTGCCCACAATGCTTCGATACATTGTGGTGTCCACCGGCGGATTTGAGCTACGCTTGCTCAACTTGTGACGTTGGTCCATTGGAACTTGTGTCTCGTAGCAATCTGACATGCCACACTTTTCCAATAACTTGACCGCATAAGCCGATTGACATAGGGAAATCTTTCCGGAGCTTTGCTTCACTTCGATGCCCAAGTAATAGTTGAGTAATCCCAGATCGCTCATGCTAAACTTGTTCTTCATTTGCGCCTTGAAACGTTCAATTTCTTGTACGCTATCTCCGGTGATAATCAGATCGTCGACATAAACTCCAACTAGCATTGAGCCTTTGGAGTTCTTTGTATAGACTGCGTGCTCGAGGGGACATCTCTTGAACCCGAGCGAGACCAGACTTCGGTCTAACTTTGAGTTCCAAGCTCTTGGCGCTTGCTTCAACCCGTAAAGTGCCTTCTTGAGCTTGTAAACTTTCCCTTCTTCACCTTTCTTCTCGTAGCCGAGGGGTTGTTCCACGTACACTTCTTCTGTGAGATCGCCGTTGAGGAAAGCGGATTTAACATCCATATGATGAACCTTCCAATCCTCTTGTGCTGCCAAAGCTAGGAGCAATCTCACCGTCTCGATTCGAGCAACCGGTGCAAACACCTCATCATAGTCAACTCCTTGACGTTGTACGTAGCCCTTTGCAACTAGTCTTGCCTTGTACTTCACAATGGCACCCTCCGTGTCCTTCTTTAACTTGTAAACCCACTTCAAACCTATAGTCTTTTGGTTTGGAGGTCGGGTTACCAAAGTCCACGTGCCATTGCTCTCAATCGCCTTCATCTCCTCATCCATGGCGTGCGTCCAACTAGGACTTTTGCTCGCCTCTACGAAGTTCGCCAGCTCCTCAACTCCGAAAAGACATAGTCCGGAGTATTTGAGAGTAACTGGCTTTGTGTACTTGTAGACTTTCTTGAGGGTCTTGTAGCGACGAGGCCCTGAGGAATCCGTTGTGGCTTGCGAAGGAGGTGACACAAATTGTGTCGATGTTGATGCACTTGAGGAAGATGGCTGAGTCTCGGGCGTGTCATCGACATCCGCGTCGTCGGCGTAGTCGTCGTGATCATGATCATCATCTTGATTGTCATCGTCACTATGGGCCTCGTTGTCGATGTTGTCGTCGAGATCTCCACCCGTGCCGTGCGCTTCGTTGTCGCTATCTCCTTGCGACTTATGCACGTCGTCGTCGGTGTCGGTGTCGGCACCATGATGATCACTACCATTGTGGTAACCTTGGTCGGGCGTCTTATCAACCACTTGGACATCCTCCCCTGCATCATCATCAGTGGAAATTCAACCGTGAATATGTTACTGTTTGGAGCATTGTCGGCTGCGGCGCTCCAATTCCACGCTTGGTTTTTTTCAAACACGACGTCGCGTGAAATCCTAGACGCTTGGTTTGTGGATCGTAGAAGCGGTATGCTTTGGTGCCGGAACTCCTCTCGTATCCGATAAACACCATCTTGGTGCTACGATCGGCAAGCTTTGAGAGATGCGGCTCCGCCATCTTCACATGTGCCACACACCCGAACGTCCGTAGATGAGACACATTCGGCTTACGTCCGTAAATTGCTTCATACGGAGTCTTGTCGATCACCGCCTTCGTTGGAGCCCGGTTGAGAAGATAGACCGCCGTCGAGACAGCTTCTCCCCAAAAAGTCCCCGACAGGTTCTTGCTCTTGAGTAAACTCCTTGCCATGTCAACGACGGTTCGATTGCGCCTTTCAACGACCCCATTCTGCTGCGGCGTGTAAGGTGCCGTGAGGAACCTCTTTATGCCAATCTTCTCGCAGTAGTCGTTGAACTCATTCGACGTAAATTCTCCGCCGCGATCTGTCCGTAGAGCGCGAACCTTCAACTTGTGTTCCATCTCCGTTGCAGCCTTCAGCTTCTTGAACGCTTCAAACGCCTCATCTTTAGACCGTAGGAGAACGACCCACATATATCTCGAGTAGTCGTCTACCACAAGGAAGAAATACTTCTTTCCAGCGTGAGTTGCCGGGGTGATAGGGCCACATAGATCACCATGGAGCAGCTCGAGTGCATCACTTGCACGATAGGTAGACTGAGCAGGGAATGGCCTGCGGTGCTGTTTTCCAACCAAGCACCCGTCACATACTCGATCAACATGGTCGATAACTGGCATCCCGGATACCATCTGCATCTTTGACATCTTCTTCAAGGCGTAGAAGTTAACGTGTCCAAATCTAGCATGCCATAACCACGAATCATCATCACTCTTGGCAAGCCAACACTCCGGTTGAGATTGATCAAGGTTGAGGATATAGAGCCTATTCCGTGTGCGATTAACACGAGCTAGCACGTTTCGGAGGTTGTCGAAGATCGTCATCACTCCGTTCTCGATATTCACCTTGCATCCATTCTCGTCAAGCTTCCCAATAGAGATAATGTTGTTGCGAAGACGTGGGATGTAGTACACTCCGGTGAGTATGCGATGTTCGCCTGTGAGACCCTCGAAGAGGACAGATCCTTGCCCGCAAATCTCCACAGCTGAACCATCACCGAACTTGACTGAGCCTTCAACATCGTATTCCAGCTCGAGGAATTTCTCCTTGCACCCCGTCATGTGGTTACTGGCACCCGTGTCGAGATACCACGACACGTTCTGATCACCGGATAACTTTGGTGTCACTTTTTCCTCATGAAGTAGCACCTTCCGGCTTGGTTTCACAACCACCGTTTCAGCGAGATCACAAACTTCAGCCATCAGAAGACCTGGACCTTCGTCTTCCTGCTTTGCCAAATTTGCCTTGATCTCCCGCTTGTGAGGCTTTCGACAATCCTTCGCAAAGTGACCCATCTTATTGCAGTTATAGCACTTGACCTCGGACAAGTCCAAGTTCCGTGGTTTCTGCTCTTTAGATTGGCCCGCCTTACCACGACCTTGTGGTTTGCCTTTTCCTTTGTCTTTTTCGGTTTGTCCATCGCCCTTCGTGTTGCTTGAGCCTTCGCCACCGTCACGCCTTCCTTTGCTACTTGGGGCCTCCCAATCTGCGCGCGAGTACATGAGTTGGTCACTACCTCCTCCTTTGCCTTTCCGACAGCCACGAGCATTTTCTTCCCATGTCCGCAATCGTCCGATCGCCTCCGTTATGGTCATGTCGTCGATGTCGTAAAGCTGCTCGAGCGTGCTGATGATGTACGTGAATTTATCAGTCACTGAACTGAAAAACTTCTCCACGATCTCGGTCTCATCGAGCTTTGCACCAAGCGCGCGGATCTCTCCCACCAAAGTAATAAGACGCATGGCGTAGTCATTCACCGATTCACTTTCCTCCATCTGCAACTTGTGAAATTGGCGCTTCAGCACTTGTGCCCGAGCCTTGGTGACGCGATCTTCTCCGATCCTCATCTCCTTGAGTGCGTTCCACGCCTCTCTTGCCGTCTCGAACTTCGCCAATGTCATTAGTACGGAATCCGGCACGGACTGGGCTATGGCGGCCATGGCACCTTCGTCGCGCTCCTCGTCGACGTCGTCGTCCGTGATGGCCTCCCACACTCGAAGGGATCGAAGAATAATCTTCATCTTCACCGCCCACACGCCGTAGTTGGCGTCAGTGAGCATCGGGTACTGGATGGGGATGTTGCGATGCGCGTGGACGTTGGCGCCGCTCGTTCCTCCACCACTGGTTGCTGACTTGACGCCCTTCTTCACCTTGTCGCCGTTCTTGTTCGCCTTGGCCGACTCAGCGTCGCTGTCCGTCATCGTAGATCGTAGATCGTCGAGGCTCTAGATACCAATTGTTGGCTTTTGAACGTGCGTATGCAGCTGTACAGGCGTGCCTACGCGATTCTTGCTTCCGCCGGCTACTTGACGGAACTTGCGTAACTAGCGACACGAATAAAACTGATCGATGGATTTGATGGCTAAAGGCTCGTTGCTTTGTATTGCTTTTCGTTTTTCTGGTGTTACAATCAACACCCCTAGGGTGTCTTTTATACACGTCCACAAGGGACTATAGAAATAGACTAGGACTAGGAATCCTAATACTACTAGGACTCGGTTTGGCTTTCTTTCCTAATCCTAAAGAAACAACATGATTAACTTCTACAAAAACCTGTCTTGATGACCACGTTACATGACATCTTTTCAGCGTATCAATTATTGGCAACGTAATTTTGTACATACATGCTGTTACTATTGTGTCCGTTGGTTACATGTCACTACCGGTTAATCTTCTCTGTTGCTACTTGTTATTGATTCTTCAGAAGAATTGAGATTGTCCAACTCAGACAAGCTATATAATGCAAATCATCACAAAGGATTTTGTCCAGTTTGCCGCAAAGTGTTTGATGAAAAGGATATTGAGCATGTTCGTGATCTGTTGGATGCAAACACTTCTCAGCTGATGGTATGTGGCGGATACGACTCAAATGCAAGTGAACCATCTAAACACTTCCAGGCATTATCAGTTTCTTATTTCAAGATAAAATCCCTTGCATCATATTTGCATCCTTGCTTTGAAATTATTAGTAAATTTATCATTTATCATAGGGATATAATTTTCTTCAATGACTTGTTAGTTCTTACAGTTGCATGATTCTCAATGCAGTTTATTTTTTTCTAGTATTTCACCCCTTAGAGATATGCTACACCTGAGTGGAATCCATCATAAATATCTTTATCCCTTCACATGTAGGCGTGTTTAACAGTTGACCTGGGAGAAGATGATAAAGAGTTACTCCATTCCGAGGCAGAGAAGAAGAGGAGAGAAAAAATTGGGTCATTGTTTAATCTGCAACAAGAACGGAATGGTTTAATTGAACCAAAGAAAGACCTTGCCATACAGCCCGGAATGTATGTTTCTCTTCCTGCTATTGAGCCAACTACAAGTGCAGGAGACAGCACCAATTCTTGGGAAGCAACCGCAAGCTCAACTTCAGTAACAGATCCACCCGTCACGGCAAACATCAGCGGCGGCGGCAAGAAGCAAAACAACTCAGGTCCTCCAAGGAGGAACCGAGCTTATGCTCCCAGAAAACAGCCTCATGGCCAACGTGCTGGGAAACAGTGGCAGAGAAGCCAGCCCGCTAGGCAACAGTGGCAGAAGAAAGACGCAGAAACTTGACAATAGCATTTTTGCAGCTCTGTTTTATCAAACATGTATATTGACGGAGAGTACGGTTGTTAAACAAAAGGGTGACAACTCATTAGAACGCAGACATGCCAGAACATGTCCCTCTCTCGCGACCCTGTAGCCAACCAGCCCCCTGCCACCGCCGCAACGGCATCGTTGTTCAGCCTGTTGAGCCAGTCCCAGCCCGCCTACCTGCCACCCCGCCGGCCCAGGCGCCGGGGGTGGATTTTGATTTGGTGATGCCGTCGGGTCGCGCCCTGCTCGTTGTGAGGGTGAGGTTGACTTCCTTTGGAGACGACTCCCAACTTCCCAAGCTGCCTTCCACGCGCTTGCTCTACCCCCACTGCCGGGTCGCCCTGCTCGCTGTGCGGGTGAGGCTGACTTCCTTTGGAGATGACTCCCAAGCGAATTTTTGTCTAAAAGGACCCCCTCTTGAACGTGAATGTCAGAAAATACCACCTGCGAATGCTAAAGAGGGAAATGACCCCCATCCCTCCGTGGCGACAGGTGCGCCACGTGGCACCTGCCGCCACAGCCCGAGGCGGCTGGAGCCTGCCGCCACGAGCGCAGGCGGCCGACAGGGGTGCCGCCACGAGGCAAGGCTGCGCACGGGAGATTCCGTTCCCGCGTCTCGGCGACGTAACGGGAATGAGAGGCGGGGCCTGTCGCCTCGGCATATGGCGGCCAGGTGGGACATGCCGCCTCGGGAGGAGGCGGCGGGTACTGTTGTCGTGCTGAAATGTACTGACTGCGCGGAATTTCACTGACTGCGCTGATTTCGAGGCTCGTTGATTCCTACGCTGAGACAGTCTCCACCGACGAAACAGTAGCACGTTTTTCCCGCTCTTCACCGACGAAACAGTGTGAAAATTTTCTTTATAAACGAACTGCGTCGCTGTCTCCACTCTCACTCTCTTCTCCTCCCGTTGCCTTCTGTGTCACCCTCTTCTCTTTCTCTTTCTCACTCTCTTCTCAAGAACTAGTCCATATGAAGGTTTAAGTTGCGATTTTGGATGGTTTAAAGTTAGATTTTGAAGACGTTGCAGTTGAAGAAAAGATAGATCAAGGTAAGAGCTTCCATTTCTTTTGGTCTTGTTTGCATGCATGATGTTTTATTTTGTTTGATTAGTTTGTAAGTATGTTCTTTCTTTTGTCTTAGGGAGTGTATTATCACTTTCATGGAATTATTTTGAAGACGTAGTTGAAAATAAGTTAGATCAAGGTAAGAGCTTTACATTTCTGTTGGTCGTGTTTGCATGCATGATGTTTTATTTTGTTCGATTAGTTTCTAAGTATGTGTTTATCTTTTGTCTTAGGGACTGTATTATCACTTTTATGGAACTATTTTGTCATGCGATATGAACTACTAAGTTGAAGATTAAGGTATGAGACTCTGTTCATATTTGTGTTCATGTGATAATAGGTCGACTATGTTCATATATTACCGATGATTTGTTCGTGTTTGCATGCAACTGGTATTTAGAAAGGAGTCGGAAAAATGCCTATGTAACTAGCATTTTTGTAAAAAATATGTAATAATATGTTAGCTCCATTAGTATTATTACATGCAAGACGCGTGTGTAATATGTTTATTTATGTGATAATTTGTCAACCCCGTAGAAATATGACTCGTGATATATATATATGCATGCAGTATGTATTTTTAGACTTTTGCTAGCACGGAAATAATTATGTGTGTAATATTTTTGTTCATATGAAAATAGGTGGAATTCGCTGATATTATTCTGGTGATATATTATATTCGGAAGGATATCCTTATTTAAACCAGAGGTATGAATGACATATTGTAATTCATCTTCTATTTATTTTATAGATGTAGTGTCACGATAAATGGTACAATATAAATTATTATGCGTAGATGTAATGGATGTTGTTAAATTGTTATATGTAAAAAAGATAAGTAATGGATGTTGTTACTACAATGTAAATATAAAAATATGATTTTTAATGGACTAACAATGTAAATATGGCTGCTCGTTAGGTACTATGGAAAATTTGTTAGTGTTTTATGAGCACATCGTACGTGAGGGTCCTTCTGGTGTGGATGTGTCTAGGTGCGGGATGACTACGGTTGTAGTGAAAGACATGGTTAATGTAGAGTATGCGACAGTTAGAAGGTGCATCCGATCGATGTTTGGTTCAGCGATGAATGGAAAAAAAATGACCGTGGAGGCTTTCGTGGTTGAGGGAGGAAATCGTTGGGTTCTGCGACGGGTTACTGGTGAAAGAGCATGGGCGTCGTACATGGGTTTTGCAAGCAATCCCAATAACTCCATGTATGGACAACCCATGGTTTATGTGGAGTTCATTTCTGCCAGTGATGTCGCCGAGTGCAGTAGCGGTGCCGGTGAGGCCCAGTTGGCCATAACTGTAGCCCCCGACGCCGGCCCATCGGAACCAAGTGGTGGCGAACATATGGCCATAACTGTAGCCCCCGACGCCGGCCCAACGGAACCAACAGGTGGCCAACAAGTGTATGACATGGGATATTGGTCTGCGGTCGTTGACATGAGCGAACATGTCGAGGGATTGCTGGAGGCGCTAGATGATGACGATGATGGTCATTCTTCTGCGTCTTCGGAATCAGATGATGATGAAGTTGTTCCTCCTGAGAAGGCGGTCGCTGCAGCAATCAACCCAGAGTTTTTACAGGTTATGAGCATCACCGATGAATTTCACTCTGTTGCTGGCCTAGACGCGGGGAGTCTGGCCGTTGGACAGATTTTTCCAGATAAGAAATCTGCTAAACAAGCAATACATAGCTATGCAATTGCTATACACAGGCAACATAGAGTGAAGCAGTCTGATAAAAAGGAGTTGAAGCTCATATGCATCCATCGCGAAGCGGGTTGCTGCGGAAGAGTTATTGCTCGCCAGAAGCCTGGGGTATGTCAGCCATGGCATGTCACAAAAATAGAGCAACATGGTTGTGAGCAAACCGGCACTCTTTCAGAGCACCGCAATGTGTTTGCAGAATATGTGTCACAGGTGATGCAAACCATTGTGCAGCAAAGTCTTAATATTAGTATTAGGGCTTTGCGTGCAACTGCATCTGATCTGATTGGTTTCCCTGTCAGCTATAGCAAGGCTCGTCATGCAAAGAAAAAGATATTTCAGAGGTTGTATGGAACCTATGAGGAGGCGTACTCTTTTGCCCCTAGAATGTTGCATCAGATTTCAGTTGCTAACAAGGGGACTCAAGTTTTCCGGAAAGAACATCCAAATCCATTGAACCCGGACGAGCAAATCCTGGACCGCTTATTCTGGGCATTCGCCCAGACTATACAAGCATTCAAGCATTGTCGTCCGGTTGTATCAATTGATGGTACATTTCTCACTGGAAAGTACAAGGGCACACTCTTAGTGGCGATGGCAGCTGATGCAAACAATCAACTTCTTCCTATTGCCTATGCACTAGTGGAGAGCGAAAACAAACATAGTTGGCTATGGTTCGTGTGTTGCCTGAAGATGGGTGTCATCAAAGATCGGGAAGGGGTTTGCATCATCTCTGATCGCAACACCGGACTATTAAGCGCGCTTGAGATAATTAAGGCTTCACAAGATCTAGATGGGGGATGGCCCGATCTGGAGACAAGGTGGTGCATGAGGCATTTGGCAGCTAATTTTTATTCGAAATTCAAAAACAAAGATTGGTTCAAGCTATTCAAGAGGATGTGCATGCAGAAAACTGCAGCAAAAATGAATGCTATCTGGGCAGGTATCAATGGTCAGATCGAGCGCGCATCCCTCCCGGCGAGAGAAGACCGGAGGGGTCGTCAAACAGCAATAAATTTGAGCCAGTGGATTAATGAGAATTGTCCCTCTTTGTACAAGTGGGCGCAGTCTCAGGACACTGGCGCTAGATACGGTATAATGACAAGCAACATGTCCGAGGTGTACAATGGTGTTCTTAAAGGGGTGAGGGCACTACCTATCACAGCACTAATTGATGAAACTTGGAACCGGACTGTGTCATACTTTGCAGATAGAGTCACCGTTGCCAAGGCACTAGTTGATTTGAACAAGACCTGGTCTGAGAAGATGCAAAGACATCTTGATGACAAAGCAAAGAAGTCGCAAAGACATGGGTGCAGGCAGGTAGATGCACTTAGGAATAAATGGGAAGTTAGTGTGCGAGCAAAGTTTGTGAAGGGTCACCACAGGGGAGCAAAAAAACAAGCTGTGACGCTTGGTGCAACCTCGTGTGAGTGCACTTGCAACAAGCCCAAGCTTCTGGGATATCCTTGCAGTCACGTATTGCGGGCAGCTGCAGATCAACAAATTAGTGTCGAGCCATACGTATCACCATACTTCAACATGCACAATTTGTACAACACTTGGAACGGTGAGTTTTGGGCATGGGGCATTGATATGAAGTACAAGCAATTATGGCCAGAAGGCACCACATGGGTTCCAGATCCCGCATTGATGCGAACCAGCAAGGGACGGCGTCAGTCTAGGCGTCATCGCAATGACATGGACCACAGCCAGTTGGGAGAACCAAGGCGATGCCGCGTATGCAGGTGTGCTGGTCACCCGCGTAGGGAGTGTCCGTATCGTAACAACAACACTGCGTGATATGTAATCATGCTATGTATTTTAATTTCATCGTGATGTAATATTCGGAATATGTATTTTAATTTCATTGTGATGTAATATTCGGAATATGTATTTTAATTTCATCATGATGTAATATTCGGAATATGTATTTTAATTTCGTCGTGATGTAATATTCGGAATATTTAATTTAATTTCATCGTGATTGCAGGTTATGGCTGAAATGCCCCAGCTTTTGAATGGTTATCACGACAACCACCACCGTTGCCAGCTTTTCATAAATCCAAATCATGAAAATCCTCCTCAGACCTTCCGGCTTCGAACTGTAAAGACGCCCTGGTCAATACATAATCGGTTCCTTGAACACCTTGAGGCTTATGGACTCCTACATTTTGCGAACATCGCAGCTCGTCGAGGTAGTTTTACTGCCGACCCATCCCTTTTGACATCCCTCGTTGATAGATGGAGACCGAAGACCCACACATTTCACTTTCGATGTGGAGAGCTTGCACCTGCTCTAAAAGATGTGTCAATGATCACAGCTTTACCAATTAGAGGTGTGCCAGTGGTACATCCACGAGTTTCTTCTAATTGGCCAGCAGATGTCTCTGCCCGTCTGAGGCTCGAAATGCCCATATCAGATCGTTCTGGTCAGCCTCGAGGTGTCCCACTCAGCTGGCTTCATATTAACTTCGAAATTTTATCTACCCATGCTGATCCTGAGACAACGAAGAGACACTTGTTTGCATATTTGTTGTGGCTCTTCGGTGTGATGTTTCCTAATTCTCACGGGGAGATAGTTTTGCCTGGTCTCATCTATTTTGCCACAAAGATAGTAGACGAACCTTTACCCCAAAATCCACCATATAGCGTTGGTTCTGCTTTGCTTTCTCACACATACCGAGGGTTGTGTGATGCCACTCAAAAAACTGCATTCACATCTAAAGCTCCATTACTTTGTGTCTCCTACGAGTTTCTACACTTGTGGTCCCGGGAATACTTACCTGTAGGACGACCGCGGATAGTAGAACCCGCAACCCCGTACAACTATGGTGAGGGTGTTGTAACTATGTCCAGCCGGTGGATGCTGGGTCGAAAAAAATGGTCTACTAAAATTGCAAAAAATTGTTACCCCATATACCATGATCAGTTTGAGCTTCTTAACGACTCACTAATAACATGGAACCCGTGGACTGAGGCGCACATTGATATGGTATTTGGTTCGCAACACATGCCGGTGAAATGCGTGAGAGATAGTGCCTTCTGGATGACTCGCTGCAATTTACTCTATCTATGGTTTGTGGAACCGTATAATCCTGACCGTGTCATGAGACAGTTCGGTCTATATCAAGATATTCCATCACCGGTTCCAAGATGTATTGACGAAGAAACTCATAAGTAAGTAAGATGTGACCTAGCTAAATAGATATTCCATCAACTATTCTTGAATTTTTTTGTTATCTATAATTACAGGATGAGCAATATGGGCAGATCTGGTGTGGACTGGAATGCAGAAAACATTGAATGGATAAATCAGTGGAATAATGAAGCTCTACAAAATATAGTGCCTCAGCAACGGTAATTTTACTAATGTTAATTTAATTATGTGCTTATAAAATACAGAATGTGATGTAACTTTACTAATGTTAATTTATTTATGCAGAACGTACGATGCAACTACAACAGAAGCGTACTATAATTGGTATCGCATAAGCATGCGTACTAGACTGACGAGTGAACCACCTACGATGCCAACACATCCAACGCATATGGAACAGTTGCAGAGACGGATGGACACATCATCAGCTTACTATCGTGACTCCGCGGTAATAATCAACATCTTGCTATTCAGGTCCATCATTTCATGAACAATTCAACCAACGAACAACGATTTTTTTCAGATTGATATTTGCACCCAAGTACAAGCGATGGCGAGGGAAGGAATGCAAGCCCAGGGAATTGATCCTAAAGGCAGGTCCTTCTTTAAAAAAATTAGCGAATTCGTCAGCACAAGGTTTACGAGATGCGGTATAGAGAACGACGTTGTCACTGCAGCGTACAACATTCCGGAACCGAGGTCAGCTAGACCGAGTGTGGCGCCGTCGTCGTCCATGCGGTGGGGAGAGGGTCCTAATACTACGTCGACACTTCCACGACATGACTCGTCTCTACCAATACATGGGCAGACATCACAGGTAAATGCTCCAGATTTAGGTTCGACGCCCGGACAGACTCATTTCGTGGAGCATGATGCATATACAGCATATGGCGCACACTCAAGGATCTCAGCCATATCTGCCCACGCGAGGGATTAGGATGCCTGAGGAGAATCGTTGGGCTGAGACAAGCTGAGGGAGCACAAAGCTACAACAGCGGTCAGGTATGTACAATTATAATAAGCAATTACATAACTTCTATTTACACATCTTTTTGCTACACACAGTTCATTTTAAACACAATTTTTTGTGGAGCAGAAAATTAATAACCCATCATGGGGAGATAAACATACCCAGCGTGGCGTACAGAAAGAAATACTCACAGAAACCCATGATACTCAATGCACGCTCCCAGGAATGATAAATGATTTTTTCGGGCAGGATGTTATCGGTCCATATTATATCAATTCTGAGTCACAGTCATTCACCTATAATTTAGAATCATCATCTCAATATGGATTTCAGACTCCACCACCTATGCATGAGTCGCAGACACAGGAACACGAGGGACAGTACGGTCGTGGTGTTCGTGAACACAGACCCCCTGATCGATTGTCACCCTTCGGTCGTCGGGCAATGCGAGCTGGTCGCCGTCGCATAGGGTGATTCGTCTATGTATGTGTGCGAACAATTGCATCTTTCTATGTCAGTTTCAAACTTTCAGATGTACGTACAAGACATCTATGTAGTTTCATGAAATAAAAGTTCTCGATATATTTAAAGTTGCTTCCATAAAATAAGATACATAAAATAAGATACATAAAATAAGATTCATAAAATAACATACATAAAATAAGATACATTAAGATGTAGAGTTCATAGAAAAACTACATAAAGTCGTCGTCATCCTTCGACGATGCAGAGCTCTCGCCCTTTGACGAAGCGCTACTCTTGGCCTTCGTCGATGATGCGCTCTTGGCCTTCGTCGATGACGCGCTCTTGGTACTCGGCATGAAGATATCGTCTTCGTCCTCACTATCGTCAATCCATAAGAAGGGATGTTTTACTCCACCTCCACCGCGTATGTGTTGGCCTTTCTTCTTCCATCTTTCATTCAACCGCAGAAGTTCTTTCCGAATCTCCTCATATGTCCTTGCAGGCCACCCCTTCCTAGCTAATGCGTGGGCAACCTCATTCAGTAGCGTGTCACTACTGATGAGTTTGTCCCATGAAACTATTCTATTATCTATCTTGAAATTGCTAGCTAAGCGCAGAAGACACTCGGACATACCACTATGAAAACTACGATCGAAAGGATAATGAGACATTTTCAGCACACTCCTTACCCACCTTGGTCTGGAGGGGGTTTTATAGGTGCAGCAGAGCGAGACGAATAACTAATGGCGGGAAAATGAGGAGGGAAAGCGAGGCGGGAAAGTGAGGCGGGAACAAAATGGCGGCAAAGCTATACGCGGGAAAAAATGGCGGGAAAGCGAGGCGGGAAATAAATGGCGGGATAAAATGAACATACACGTTGCTGAAATTAAGATACAATTTGCCGAAATTAAGATACAACTTGCAGAAATTAAGATACAGTTTGCCGAAATTAAGATACAACTTGCAGAAATTAAGATACAACTAATACAAATTAACATACAATAAAATAAATCTACTGAGTCCAACGTGGATATTTTCCTTTTCCATCACCAGCTTCTTCTGCTGCCTTGGCGGCATGAGCCCTTTCTCTCCTTCTCTCCCTCTCAGCTTCACGCGCCTGTTCCCGCTGTCTGTAAACCTCCTCCAGCCGAAGTTTCTCTTCTTGATTTTTTCTTTTCATCTCATCAAGAAAAGCCCTCTGCTCCACACAGTATTCTTCCCACTCTTTCTTCTGCTCTGCTTTCTCCTCTGCTTCAGGCTTCTCACGACGCTCTTCCAAGTCCAAGCTAGCCCATGCACGGCGACCTCTTTCACGAATCTCGGTCACCGCCCAGTCCGGCATTTCCGTGTCAATCCAACGATAGTACATGCACAGAGGAGGAGGAGACTAAAGGATGGATCAGATTCAAGTAAACAATAATATCAAATAACAATAATCTGAATGACTTGAGCATACCGGAGGCCTGACGTACGCAGAAATAGATTCGGGTGGATCAGATTCATAATTGGCGCACATGAAAAACTTCATGCCCAACCAATCTGAAAAATCCGTCACCTCCTTCACCTTGCAGACATCTCCGCACCAACATCGAACTGCTTCCACCCCCCGAGGCAAGCTTGCACTCTGCATTTTCCTAGGCCTAATGCTCTGATCCGAACAAGGCAAACTCATACTGACTATGGAGGTGCAGGTGATATGAAGTCTGGCTGATGGTGAAGAGAGTTTCACTCCCTGCCTCCTTTTATAGGCTCTGCCGGATGTCTACGCGGGAAAAAATGGCGCGAAAACGAGAAACTTCAACGGGAAACTTAGGCGGGACAATAACGCGGGAAACTTAGGCGGGAAAAAATTGCACTGCTCGTCCGTCGTTATCGCGTGCATGTGGCGGTAAGAAATACAGCAGACAACCTCAGTTAGTGCAATCAGCCTTTAGGCCCTGCTTGGAATGCCGTTCTATTTTTACAAGTGCAATACTTTACAAAGGTGTGTGTTATTTTTACAAGTGTACTCCCTCCGTTCCTAAATATAAGACTCTTAAAAGACTTATATTTAGGAAATCTCCCTCCGTAAAAGAAAATGCATCCGTTTCCTAAATATGAGGCATTTTAGAGATTGTATAATAAACTACATACGGATGTACATAGACATCTTTAGAGTATAGATTCACTCATTTTGCTCCGTATGTAGTCTCCTAGTGAAATACCTAAAAGGTCTTACATTTTGGAACGGAGGAACTACATCCAATACCGCATGCAAGTTAGAGCGGGATGAGCGGGAAGTCAGCGCCGTTTTCCCAGACAGCAGCCTCGTAGTCAGCGAAATCAACGTCCCCACACAGTCACTGCCCGAGCAGCGCGGAGATTCCGCCGGCCGCCGGAGGTGGTGCCGGCAGGGCCCACCCAGTCACTGCCCGTTACGGATCGGCGTGGCGGGAACGGGGTCCGTAGCCGGCCGCCTCGGCTGGTGGCGGCAGGCCCCAGCCGCCTCGGGCGGTGGCGGCAGGACCCACAGCCGCCTCGGGCGGTGGTGGCAGGTGCCACGTGCCGCCTGGCGCGCCTGCCGCCACCCGGGGAGCTGGTCCTTTCCCTCTTTAGCATTCGCAGGTAGTCTTTTCCGGCATTCACGTTCAAGAGGGGGTCCTTTTGGACAAAAATTCACTGGTAGAAAAAGAGGCTTCCGTCCAGCCCCATAAGTCGTGACACTGTAGGAACCGCGACTAATGATTTCTTTAGTCGCGGTTCGGCAGACGAACCGCGACCAAAGGCCTGGGCCAGGGCGCTCGGTGGCCAGCTGGTGCACGTGAGGGGCTTTAGTCGCGGTTGGCCAGGCCAACCGCGACTAAAGGTGCCCAAAGGCCTTTAGTCGCGGTTTGCCATGCCAACCGCGACTAAATCTCCTCCCCTATAGATACCAGTTCAGCACACTCACTTAGCCATTTGGTGCCACTTCTCTTCACAAGCTTCACAAGGGGGTGTAGGTTTGCTTTTGGTTCCTCTTATGCACACAAGGTGTTTGATGAAATGCCCCAAGAGCGTGAAACAAACATGATATGAAGTGTTGGAGCCACACTTGAGGTTCCTCATTTAGTTTTTCCTCCTCGATCGCGGTTAGCAACTTGAACCTTTCATGCATGTGTGTCATTGATAAAATATGCATGTGTGTTGTTCATTGTTTAATTTCTATTGTTTATAGCTAGTTAGTTTAACAAATGCATGATGGTTAATTATATATTTTATATTATAATAATGCAGATGAATCGGCAATGGATGTACGGTAACCGACTCTCCCGCGAGTTCACTACGGGTTTGAAAGATTTCCTCGTAGTGGCTAATGCGAACAAGCAGAAGGGTTTTGTTATCTGTCCATGTGTTGACTGTAAGAATCAGAAGGGTTACTCTTCCTCAAGAGAAGTTCACCTGCACCTGCTTCGGCACGGTTTCATGCCAAGCTATAATTGTTGGACCAAGCATGGAGAAAGAGGGGTTATAATGGAAGAAGATGAAGAAGGGGATGATTTCATGGATGAAAGCTATCTTGCTCATTTCGGTGATACTTTCATGGAGGATGCTGAAGGTGAAGGGGAAGGTGAAGGGGAAGGTGAAGGTGAAGAAGAGGCACGTGATGAGACCGTTGATGATCTTGGTCGGACCATTGCTGATGCACGGAGACGCTGCGAAACTGAAAAGGAGAGGGAGAATTTGGATCGCATGTTAGAGGATCACAGAAAGTCGTTGTACCCCGGATGCGATGATGGTCTGAAAAAGCTGGGCTGCACACTGGATTTGCTGAAATGGAAGGCACAGGCAGGTGTAGCTGACTCGGCATTTGAAAACTTGCTGAAAATGTTGAAGAATATGTTTCCAAAGAATAACGAGTTGCCCGCCAGTACGTACGAAGCAAAGAAGGTTGTATGCCCTCTAGGTTTAGAGGTTCTGAAGATACATGCATGCATCAACGACTGCATCCTCTACCGCGGTGAATACGAGAATTTGAATGAATGCCCGGTATGCACTGCATTGCGTTATAAGATCAGAGGCGATGACCCTGGTGACGATGTTGAGGGCGAGAAACCCAGGAAGAGGGTTCCCGCCAAGGTGATGTGGTATGCTCCTATAATACCACGGTTGAAACGTTTGTTCAGGAACAAAGAGCATGCCAAGTTGTTGCGATGGCACAAAGAGGACCGTAAGTCGGACGGGGAGTTGAGACACACCGCAGATGGGACGCAATGGAGAAAGATCGACAGAGAGTTCAAAGATTTTGCAGCTGACGCAAGGAACATAAGATTTGGTCTAAGTACAGATGGCATGAATCCTTTTGGCGAGCAGAGCTCCAGCCATAGCACCTGGCCCGTGACTCTATGCATCTACAACCTTCCTCCTTGGTTGTGCATGAAGCGGAAGTTCATTATGATGCCAGTGCTCATCCAAGGTCCGAAGCAACCCGGCAACGACATCGATGTGTACCTAAGGCCATTAGTTGATGAACTTTTACAGCTGTGGGGCAGACCTGGTGTCCGTGTGTGGGATGAGCACAAAGAAGAGGAATTTGACCTACGAGCGTTGCTTTTCGTAACCATCAACGATTGGCCTGCTCTTAGTAACCTTTCGGGACTGTCAAATAAGGGATACAATGCATGCACGCACTGCTTACATGAGACTGAAAGTGTACATTTGCCAAATTGTAAGAAGAACGTGTACCTTGGGCATCGTCGATTTCTTCCGAAAATTCATCCAGTAAGAAAGAAAGGCAAGCATTACAACGGCAAGGCAGATCACCGGCCGAAGCCTGCGGAACGCACTGGTGCTGAGGTATTTGATATGGTCAAGGATTTGAAAGTCATCTTTGGAAAGGGTCCTGGCGGACAATCAGTTCTGAAGGGAGCTGACGGGCACGCAGCCATGTGGAAGAAGAAATCTATATTCTGGGAGCTAGAATATTGGAAAGTCCTAGAAGTCCGCTCTGCAATCGACGTGATGCACGTTACGAAGAATATTTGCGTGAACCTCCTAAGCTTCTTGGGCGTGTATGGGAAGACAAATGATACAAAGGAAGCACGGCAGGACCAGCAACGTTTGAAAGACCCTGATGACCGGCATCCGGAATGGTTTCAAGGTCGTGCCAGCTACGCTCTGACCAAAGAAGAGAAGGTCATCTTTTTTGAATGTCTGAGCAGTATGAAGGTCCCGTCTGGATTCTCGTCCAATATAAAGGGAATAATAAACATGGCGGAGAAAAAGTTCCAAAACCTGAAGTCTCACGACTGCCACGTGATTATGACGCAATTGCTTCCGATTGCTTTGAGGGGGCTCCTGCCGCAAAATGTTCGAGTAGCCATTGTGAAGCTATGTGCATTCCTCAATGCAATCTCTCAGAAGGTAATCAATCCAGAAGTTCTACCACGGTTACAGAACGATGTGATCCAATGTCTTGTCAGTTTCGAGCTGGTGTTCCCGCCATCCTTCTTCAATATTATGACGCACCTCCTGGTTCACCTAGTCGAAGAGATTTTCGTTCTCGGTCCTGTATTTCTACACAATATGTTCCCCTTCGAGAGGTTCATGGGAGTATTAAAGAAATATGTTCGTAACCGTGCTAGGCCAGAAGGAAGCATCGCCAAGGGCTATGGAAATGAGGAGGTAATTGAGTTTTGTGTTGACTTTGTTCCTGACCTTAAGCCGATTGGTCTTCCTCGATCGCGGCACGAGGGGAGACTAAGTGGAAAAGGCACGATCGGAAGGAAATCAACGATATGTATGGACGGCCATTCTCTGACTGAAGCACACCACACTGTACTGACCAATTCCATCTTGGTGGCTCCGTACTTTGAGAAACACAAGAATATTTTACGCTCGGACAACCCGGGGAAGCCTGAATCCTGGATTAGGAAGGCCCACATGGAGACTTTCGGCAGTTGGTTGAGAAAACATTTAATGAATGACAATGATGTTGTAGATCAGCTGTACATGTTGGCCAAGACACCATCTTCGACTATAACGACTTTCCAAGGGTACGAGATAAATGGGAATACATTTTACACGATCGCCCAAGATAAAAAGAGCACCAACCAAAACAGTGGTGTCCGCTTTGATGCAGCAACCGAGGATGGGCAAGAGGTCACATATTATGGTTACATAGAGGAGATATGGGAACTTGACTATGGACCCTCCTTTAAGGTCCCTTTGTTCCGGTGCAAATGGTTCAAGCTAACAGGAGGTGGGGTAAAGGTGGACCAGCAATACGGAATGACAATGGTGGATTTCAACAATCTTGGTTACCTTGACGAACCATTCGTCCTAGCGAAAGATGTCGCTCAGGTTTTCTATGTGAAGGACATGAGTAGCAAACCGAGGAAACGGAAAGATAAGAAAACGATCAGTACATCATGCGATGATCCAAAGCGCCACATTGTTCTTTCAGGGAAAAGAAACATCGTGGGAGTGGAGGACAAGACAGACATGTCAGAAGATTATAATATGTTTGCTGAAATTCCGCCCTTCAAAGTGAACACCGACCCAAGCATTAAGTTAAATGATGAGGATGCTCCATGGATACGGCACAATCGTAAGCAAGCAGGGACACAAGGGAAGAAATGATGTGTAATAATTTATTGTACCAAACTTTGTTGAATGGATCATGTGAATTATATTACCCGTGATGTGTTTGGTGTCCATTTTCGAATGATTCGAGATACCACTGATGATACATGAAATTTGGAGTGATTTAGTCATACTCCTGCCTAGGCGTATAATATGCATACTCGTAGTCTTCATAGCCGCTGTCGTCGTTGTACTGGTAGTCGTCGCCTTCTAAGTTGCCGCCGTCGTCGTCGCTGCTGTCGTCGCTGTCGTCGGGCGGCGCTCGTGGCTCGAACTGAGGGTAGCGCAGGCGGGGGATATCGCCGGCCGTGATGTAGTCCATGACGCTCTGCAGAGTCCGGCCGTACCACCATAGCCGACGGCCGGCCTCGTGGAAGTTCCCAGGAGGCAGACCGTCCTCCTCATACCTGGCGAGCGCCCTTTCACGCCGATTGATGAAGAAGGCGTCCCAAGTATGCTGGTTATCGGGATGCCAGCGGGGATTCATCCGCTGCTCCGGCGTGAGGTCGAGGTAGTAGTGGTTCGTGATGGCCGCCCGGCGCGCAGTACCCTGAGGGACGGGAGGGACCGGCACGCCGCCGGCGCTTAGGCTCCAGCCGGTGGGGACGCGGTAGCCCGGTGGACAAGGGTAGTTCGAGGCGCAAAGCTCCTCCACCTGCTGGTAGGTTAGAGTGGGTGCGGTGGAAGCCATGAGAGAGTGATGAGAGATTGTAGAGATGTGATAATGCTGGCCAAGCCGGGCTACATATATGTTGTGAGAAATGGCGGGAAAAATGGGAGCGGGAAGACAGGAGGCGGGAAGAAAGTGGCGGGAAGACAGGGAAGAAATGGCGGGAAGAAGAGGAATCCGGAGCTGGTCATCTAACCTTTAGTCCCGGCTGGTTGGTGCAACCGGGACTAAATGTGGTTTTTGTGTCATCTAAGAAAACTGTCGGTGGGATAAGGACGTTTGAATTGAATTAGTGTTATTTTTCTGAATTTTTTGATATATTATTTGTATTTTTAACATTTTGAATTGAATTAGTTTTATTTTTCTTAATTTTTTGATATAATTTTTGTGTTTTTAACATATTGAATTGAATTAGTTTTATTTTTCTGAATTTTTTGATATATTATTTGTATTTTTAAGATATTGAAAAAGAAAAGTATTTTGAAAAATACCTTTAGTCGCGGTTGGCCAGACCAACCGCGACTAAAGGTCGTTGCGCGCCGGAACGAAAAAACCCTTTAGTCGCGGTTGGTTTAGCCAACCGCGACTAAAGGTTACCTTTAGTCGCGGGTCGCCTCCCCAACCGCGACTAAAGGGGGGGGGGGGGCGCGGGAACGCAAAAACCCGCCAAAAACCCTTTAGTCGCGGTTGGGGAGGCGACCCGCGACTAAAGGTTACCTTTAGTCGCGGGTCGCCTCCCCAACCGCGACTAAAGGGGGGGTTATAAATACAAGGCCTGCCGCCGTCTTCTCCGATTCTCGTCTTCTCCGATCCTCGCCCTCGATGCCGCCCTCGCCGCCCGCCGTCGCCCTCGCCCTCGACGCCGCCCTCGCCGCCCGCCGTCGCCCTTGCCCTCGACGCCTCCCTCGCCGCCCGCCGTCGCCCTTGCCCTCGACGCCGCTCGCCGTCGCCCGCCGTCGCCCTCGCCCTCGACGCCGCCCTTGCCGCCCGCCGTCGCCCTTGCCCACGTACGCCGCCCGCCGTCGCCCCTCGCCCTCGCCGCCGGCCGTCTCTATCCCCACACTAATCCCCACACTAACCATGAGAAAGCTTAGTTAAAAATTTCATAAGCTTAGGAAACCTCATTAGGTTCAAATAACTTTGTAGAACACTAAAGGCCCCATTAGGTTCAAATCCCCAAGATCTATGTTGCAAGTTACAATGAATATAACTTTGTCAATAACTTTGTAGAACTTTGTCTATAAAACTTTGTAGAACTTTGTCTATAAAAATTTGTAGAACTTTGTAGAACTTTGTAGAACTTTGTCTATAAAAATTTCATAAGCTTAGGAAACCTCATTAGGTTCAAATAACTTTGTCAATAACTTTGTAGAACACTAAAGGCCCCATTTACAATGAATATATAGTTTGGGAAACCTCATTAGGTTCAAATCCCCAAGATCTATGTTGCAAGTTAACCAACCTGTGGTTGGATGGTTAGAAAAATAGCCCTACGATCAAGGTCCTGGACCACTATGAAGATGCATATAAGGTTAGATCGGATCTTTACCAACTTCGAGATGCAGAGCAAGAAGAGTTGGTGTAGGTTGTTCTTGATGTCCCTTGAACAGTCCACAACAACCCCTCGAACAAAAGATCAAAAGCACAACCTCTATAGATTGCAAGCATACAAACTTCACGATCCGGACACCCTCTCCCACCCCTTCCTCGCCCCCTCCTTTTGCCACCGCCCTTTCGCCACCGCCACCGCCACCGCACCCCTTCTTCACTTAATTAATTTGTTTTTACTACATGTTTTCAGGACTGACATAATGGCGGACGATAGAGCTGACCCGATTATGGACAACTATGATCCGGACGGTGAAGCACATATGTTCGGCATCATAAACGGCGATATTCTATATGTGCCGACCGGACAAGATCAAGAAGATGATATCTCTTCTTATCTGAACCTTGACGGTGAAGATGAAGGGCGCCGTCAGCAAGATGATGCCGAACAAACGTCGATAAACGACGATCTTCAAATGGAAGTAGCAACCACCTCCGGCGCCGAGGTATATATATACATTGAGCCTTTGGTGATACAAACTAACTTATGAAGAGTGTACTAACGCGCGCGACACTCTTTCTTATTTTAGCCCTCGGCCGGATCGTCGAAACAATCGAGTACGTCGTCAAAGCGTGGCGCAACCAAGACGATGAAACAAGGAGAAACATGCACCATCGAGGTTGTCGACAGTGCAACCGGCAGGCCGCTGGAGCCCCGCAAGAACGCCACCAAGTTTGTCAGCCAATGCGGAGCCGTTGTTAGAGACAACGTCTCGATCACCGTCCAGGAGTGGAATGAGCCAAAGAAGGCACGAAATGCTGGTTTCACTTTTGTTGATAAGAGAACAAAAAAAGATTGCTTCAAGAAGCTTATGGAACATTTCGTTCTACCTCCGGAATACAACAAATTCGATGAGGAGGGTAACAAGATTGAGGAAAACAAGGAGAGGAGGAGGCTAGTCAAACAGTTCGCTCTTCATAAGATGGCCGACGCATTCCGGAAATTCAAGCAAAATCTAGCCCATGACTTTGTCAAGCAGAACAAGACTCCGGATTTCAAAGGACAATATGAGAAACTGAAACATGATTGGCCAGAATTTGTGAAGCAAAAGAAATCGGAGCAGTTCATTCAAATATCGAAAAGAAATAAGGAAAATGCGGCTAAGAAGGAGTACAATCATATTATGGGGCCAGGAGGGTATCGCATGTGGGTGCCTAGGTTGGAGAAGATGGAGAACGAGCTGAGGGCGCGAGGAATCCGTCCAGGTACGGAGGGATGGGACCAAAGGGCCAAAAGCTGGTGGTACGGGCATGGGGGAACGCTGAACCCGGAGACAGGGGAGTGTGTTTACCGGGGCAAATTAATTAAACCCACCCAAGCCCTTATTGACGCAATGAGGGATGCTCAAGAGGGGAAGATCAAGTTCAACAGAGAGAACGACGCGCTGACAAAAGCCCTCGGGAATCCTGAACACGGAGGACGTGTACGAGGCATGGGGAACATTCCGTGGAAAATAGGGTTCCCCCAGAACGATGACCCGTACGGTTACAGAAGCCGTAAGAGAAAGATGGATCGGGAAGCAGATGTTGTGGCGCGGTTGGCATCGGAAATGGATGTGATGAAGAAAACCGTGAGTGTACTATTAGCCGAAAGAGATGTAGCTCGGGCGCAGCATGAAGATCATCCAGCGGATCTCGGAAGCCAGCAGCGGAGAAGCAGCGTGGCTTCCACGGAGGCCCCACCAGCTGGTGCAGATGCACCAACGATCGAAATTACTGCACCGGAGCCTCTGGTGGTCGAAATTACTGCACCGGAGCCTCCTCGCTACCCCGTGGACGATATAAAGGAGATGAAAGAATGTCATCTGTATTATCCTATCGGGAACATGTCCATGAAGGTAGCCATCGGCAGTGCTTTACCATGTTTACCTGGAGCACTCCACCACAACAACCCCATTCAAGATGGCTATGCTCGTGTCACGGTGGAGGACATAGTCCAAGGGTTTGAGGACCTGGAGATTGACATTGCTACACCTGAAGGGGAGAAAAGACTTGGAGATGTCAAGCGCCATTTCATTCTATGGCAAAAGAAGTTTATCAAGTTTCCAGGCGAGGCGCCAAGGACAACAAGTCCACCCCCCTACGGTGGTGGTGGTGGCGGTGGCGGTGGTGGTGGTGGTGGTGGTGGTGACGGTTCACCTACACCTCCGTCACGTCAGCCGACGCCCCCCAGTCCACAACGTCCGGCAGGTGATCAGACGCCGCCCCCCAGTCCTCGTCCGGCGGGTGATCAGACGCCACCCCCCAATCCACCTTCGGCAAAGAAGCAGAAGCAGTCCTGGATTATTAACCCGGACCCTTATGTACCTAAGACCACAAAGGTACCGGAGTCATCACTGAAGCCTCTCCCCACAAGGCCTTGGGAACGTAGTGCCGAGGAAACTGCCGCGAGGGCGGCTGCTGATCATGAGAAATGGAAGGCGGACTGCAAGAAGAAAAGAGAGCCCGAGCCCAAGCCAGTATTTTCTGATGAGCAAAAGAAGTGGGCTAAGTCATTTTTGAGCACACCGTCCCAAGCCGCGAAGAATCTGCCTGACGACTATGCACGTGAACTTCGTAGGCAGGCACTCATGTTGAAGGAGAAGAAAGAGCGGGCGGAGAACCAGGAGAACAAAGCCTTGGAGGAGGCCGAGAAAACGGAATTAGAAAGTAAAAAAAGCGGGAAACGAGTCGCCCAGCTCGGGGAACAAAGTAAACAATCGATTGCCCCGCTTATAGTGAAAGCCGCCGGTCCGGATGACCCCGATATCATAGCAGCTGCGGCAGCACATGGATTGACTGTAACGAGTGCCAAAGAACAAGCGGCCAACTTAGGTATTACTCTTCGTGAAATGTTAGGCCTTGATGAGGCGCCAGTGAAGGAGGTAGTAATTACATATGTGAAGAATGGGCCTCTCGTCGAGCCTGCGCAGGAAGAGGATCTACCTCCACAAATGAAAGGTCTGCTGAAATGGTACAAGGGTTACATAAAAAATAAAAACGCCAAAGATTATATTTATGCGGAAGTTAGATATGAGCATCACTTCAAACATTACTATGTACAAATTCATCTGAGTGAATTGTTCCAGCTTTTCAATCTGCGCGAGCTCGACAAATCTATCATCAGTTGCTACGTTCTGTAAGTGATTTATTTATACCCCATCTCGTTCATATTGCCTGCACTATATATATGTCGTAACTATATTGTTGTGTCCGCTATTATACATGCAGAATGAAGATTAAGGAATGCAGAGTAAGGAACATCCATGATGTTGGGTTCATTGACCCACACATCGTTAATGGATATGTGTTGGAGCATCACCCCGCCGACATGGAGGCAGACCTGTGGCAGTTTCTTACAAAGCAGGAACTCAAAAGTGATATTTTATTTCCTTACCATTTTGGGTGAGTGTTTCTGTCTTGAGCACATTCTCTTTTGTTTACTCCATGCATGATATGTGGCCGGCTAATCGATGAGTTATGCATGACGTACTGTGCATGTATCGTGTCCGCAGGTTCCACTGGATTCTGCTAGTAATTAAAGTTGACACCTCAGAATGTCTCGTCCACGACTCTCTGAATATGGATCCAAAGCTTTGGGGCGGCATGAGAAGAATGCTGCAGAAGTAATTATTTTCATTCATTTGCGCTCTATATCGATCGGCCTATTTCGTTCATTTCCTAATATCAAGTAACTAATAACTCTCTTGTTCATTTAATTTTCTTTGCCTCGTAGGGTTTGGAGACGGTTCGTAGATACAAAGGTCGGTGAATTCAAAAAAGAGCTAGAATTCAAAAGGTCAAAGGCTAAGAATGGTGGGGATATTCAGCCAGCGGGGACCAATCTATGTGGATACTATGTCTGTGAGATGATTCGGAGATACACCTCTGAGCGGGTTCCGAGTGATACCAATGCTCAGCGGAATAACCTCCGGGTGATGCTTAGTCCAGAAGCTCGCTTCCGACCACTTCAAGAGGAACTAGCTGGATGGTTCAGGAGGGAAGTCCTCCATCGTAAAGGAGAACACCATTACCAGGACGTAGAACTTCATATGCATTAAATTATGTATGGAAACTTGTTCAAAATTGTATATGGTCAACCGATGATATTGAATATATATTGTATATTCCTCTTGAATTCTTTTTGGTTCTAATTTCAAATTTGTTTGAAATTGTACATTCATATGCATGTATGTAGTACCGTAGAATATGTGAAACTCCTTCAAAATTAAAATAAAGCACAAAAGAAATAAAACAATACAAATTAAACAGAAAACAGGTTTAGGGGGGGGGGGCCTTTAGTCGCGGTTGGGCAGAAGAACCGCGACTAAAGGTCCTCCGCCCCGACGGCCGCCTGGCGCCCACGTGGACGGGCCTTTAGTTGCGGTTCTTAAGCAACCGCGACTAAAGGGGGGGCCTTTAGTCGCGCCTATTTGGTCGCGGTTGCGCAACCGCGACTAATGGCAGTTGCGAACCGCGACCAAAGGCCCTTTTTCCACCAGTGATTCCTCCCAAGCTGCCCTCCACGCGCTTGCTCTACCCTCACTGCCAGTGGTGGAGCAGGTGAGGTTGACTTCCTTTTAGGAGATGCCTTCCAAGCTGCCTTCCACGCGCTTGCTCTACCCTCACTGCCAGTGGCAGAAAAAAAAAGAGACTAGATTTTACAAAATAAAATCAAAATATACCTAAAAACATTGTGTGATTAATATCTAGTACTCAATGCAATAAAATGTACCTGAATGAGAAATGATAACTAAATTTACGGCAATCGAAACAGTAAAGAGTTTTGTTAATGCCAACTCAATTTAGACCAATCAGCTTGTGTAGTGTGGTGTATAAGGTTATTTCAAAAATGATTGATGGTCATCCCCAATCAAATATTATTAGCCCAACTCAGAGTGCTTTTGTGCCTGAAAGATTGATTACAGACAACGATATGGACATGGCGTCTACAGAAACGACAAAAAATATTGTCCGCGTATGCAAATTTCAGGTGTTTTCTATTAATAATTATATGAATTATTTTTTTATTGCTCCAAATAGAAATACAACACAATCTTATATTTTATGCTGGTTTAACAAAGATTTATATAAACCACGTATCAAGATACGAAGGTGAATAAAGGACGTTATTGCATGCAAGTCTCCCATCCATTAAAGCATGCAGCGTTATTTCATGCATATCGCATGCAACGTTATTTCATGCATGTCACTCCCATCCACCATATGCATACATGACTTCCAACGAACCATGCATGTTAAATGCACAAGAGCCAAGGGATTTATTATTAGCACCATGGATTACCAAATTACGCAAGTCAAAGATATGGATGACTCCACCACCGAACCATCCAATCCATATACTCCCTTCGTTTCTAAATATAAGTCTTTTAAAGATATTTTACTAGGAGTCTACATACAGAACAAAATGAGTGAATCTATACTCTAAAGTATGTCTATATACAACCGTGTGTAGTGCATTAATGAAACCTCTATAAAGACTTATATTTACAAACTGAGGGAGTATAGTGCATGCATGCAAGCAGCCGGCGTTACAAGATTCAAGAATTGTTTTGGCTACGTGAAGCAAGAGGAGTAATGTATTGTGTCCAAAGGAATCCCGGGCATACACGTCTTGTTAAAGGAAGCAACCACCGCCGTTGTACGGTGTCTGGGCCCTGTACGGCCACACGTCGCGTGACACCAGCAGCCGATTATCCTCTTAATAAATAGCTACTGTAAATCAGGGTTTAGAACGGGGTTTTATTGTATTGTCTAGCCATCGCTATAATTTGCATCTACGAGACGTGTACAACTACCGCTTTGTCAAATCCACAGTGAAACTCCATCATTATTGTATGCTTAATTCATACCAGCAATTTAGATTGCAATTCATCATTGTTCTTGCCGGTTCTTCGGTTGCTTGCAGGAATTCGAACCTCGTGTTCAGGTTGATCGTGCCTACGGCAGGGCCAATAACCATCGGAGATTGGTTTTGCGATTGCTAAGGCGTACCGTCGGACACGGTATAGTAGGATCGTCAAAGTCAAAATCCATCAAATCGATAGTTATCCCCACTCTCATCGAAAGATGGGGCAACATCTACATCACACAATATCTTAGTGACATATGAATGCTTCAATACTATAAAGAATAAAAAGGCGGATAAAGAGGGTTTGTGTGCAATCAAGTTAGATATGCACAAAGCATATGACCGGGTGGAGTGTTTTTTAAATGAAATTATGCTGAAATTGGGTTTTAAAGAGAATTGGGTGGATTTAATTATACAATGTGTATCCTCTGTGGAGCATTGGGTTAGTTTTAATGATGAAAAGACTGAAAGTTTTGAACCTACTAAAGGCTTGAGACAAGGAGATCCGCTCTTCCCTACTTATTCTTGTTGTGTACAGAGGGCCTCATTGCCCTTTTAGCTAATGCCGAGGAGAATGGTAACATTTCCAGTATAAAGGTTAGCAGAGATGCTCCGTCAATTTCTAATCTACTCTTTGCTAATGACTTTTTGATCCTTATGCGAGCCAATTCCATGAGTGTGTAGGCGTTGAAATCAGTTTTGGATTCTTATTATGTCGCCTAGGGGCAAATGGTTAGTGTTGAAAAATCTAGTATATATTTTAGTCCCAACACAAAAGTGGAAAATAAGGCAGAAATATGTACAATTCTGAAAATTGTGATTGAAGCGTTCAATAACAAATACTTGGGTTTTCCTGCCAATATGGACATGGACAAAAGCGGTTGTTTTTAATTCCTAATTGATTATATTATTATGAAAATTAGTGGATGGAAAGGAAAATTGTTATCCGTTGGAGGGAAGAATTTTTTGCTCATATCTGTTGTACAAGCCATCCTCGACTATGTCATATCCGTCTTTAAAATTCCTAAAAGAATAAGGAATTATTGACGCGGTGTCGCATTTTTGGTGAGGTGATGAGGACAATCAAAGAAGGATGCATTAGATGGCATGGTGAAAGATGTGTGCTCCAAAAGATCAAGAATGCACCGTTTCAACCTCGCATTCCTAGCTAAACAAGTGTGGCGTCTTCTTGATAATCCTGATTTTTCATGTGCCACCATATTGAGAGCTAAGTATTTCCCTGAGGGTCATTGGATGAATGCAAGGTTATGGAATGGATCCTCTTTTACTTGGCAAAGCATTATGGGAGTCAACTCCTTCAGAAATGGTTATATCTGGCGAGTTGAGAATGGACAAAATATTGATATTTGGAGGGATGCACTATTTCAACCTGGCATTCTTAGCTAAACAAGTGTGGCGTCTTCTTGATATTCCTGATTTTTTATGTGCCACCATATTGAGAGCTAAGTATTTCCCTGAGGGTGATTGGATGAATGCAAGGTTAAGGAAATTATCCTATTTTACTTGGCAAAGCATTATGACGGGAGTGAACCCCTTGATAAATGGTTATATCCGGCGAGTTGGAAATGGACAAAATATCGATACTTGGAGGGATGCATGGATTCCGAATTGTGCGAATAGGAAAATTATCACTCCTAGATGTGGGCACCCTTTGTCAAAAGTGAATGGCCTTATTGATCCAATCATGAATTGTTGGGATGAAGATTTGGTGAGACAAACATTTTGGCCAATTGATGTGCAAAGGATCCTCGCTATTCCCTTCCCTATGCATGACATGTCGGATCTCATTGCGTGGAGCTATGCAAAAAATGGTGTATCCACTGTTCGATCAGCTTATTTGGAGGAATGGAACCAACAATATGGGAGGAAATTGCAATTTACTAATGGTATGGGTCGACTCAGTGTCAATCCTATTTGGGATAAGATTTGGAAATTATCATGTTTGACAAAGGTAAAAACATTTATTTGGCGTACATTGCATAGAACTCTACTGTGTCGTGACGCTTGCTAATAGACACATGAAGTTTCGCCCCTTTGCCCATCATGCTCGAATGGTCAAGAAGATACAAGACACATTTAGTTTCTATGTCAGAAGGTAAAAGAGGGTTGGGTAAGCTAGGGATGTGCGAGGTGATTAAGAAAGCTTGTATTATTGATCGAGCAGGTGAGGCGGTTCTTTAATTCTTATTTCTAATGCACACCAATAATTGTCTATATTGGGTTTGCCAGAATGCACGTGAATTAATCGCGATAACCACTTGGTATCTATGGTGAGAAAGACACATGTTGGTTCATGAAGGAAAGTCCTAAGATGTTGACCAGATTTTGATGGGGGGGGGGGGGTCAACAAACTATGTTAATGCCCACTCCCTTAGTGCGACTAGTAAAAAGAAGGATGGGGCAGACCTCCTGGGGTTTTTGTTAAGCTGAATGTTGATACTTTTTTTGGCCATGATCTGCTTAGAGGCATGGCTGGTACTGTACTCAGGGATGAGAAAAGAAAATTCATTGTTGGCGGAACCTGAAAGATCGATTGGTGTGCTGATGTACTGACAACAGAAGGGATGGCTCTGAGGTTTGGTTTAGTTCTTGCACAAAAGGTAGGATGAGATCGTCTAATTATTAAATCTGTTAATAAGGAAGTCATCGACACAATCAAGAATGGAGGACAATCTGCAGGAGCGGCGGCTACAGCTTCGATGATTATTACTTCATGGCATGCGATTTTCCTTTGACTAGATTTAAACATTGTAATACGGTAGCTAATAAGGCTGCTCATGAACTTTCTAGGCTAGCTAAAATTTCGGTATCTAGAGATTGGTTTGAGGAGCCTTTTGAGAATCTTGTATCTCTTCTTATAGACAATGTAATCGTTGTTTCCAGTTAATAAATTCAGTGTTTCTTTTGAAAACACAAACAAACTAAAAAAGCCTTTTTCTCTCATTTACCTCGACACACACATTCCCCTCCCAAGAACATCCACATTAACTCTCTGTCTTACATTTGAAACAAATTTGCCATGAGTGGTCATGTAGCTCTTGTAGGAAAAAATGGATCCTTGTTGGCAAGAAATAGATGAATTTGAAGGCGATGGTCCATTCGTGATGGCTTCCTAGGGACTCAAAATAATAACTGGAAGCCTCTATGGAACCAATGGGTTCACTAGTCTTACTTATACCTAGTAAAATATTATTTACACTTTTAAAGGAGGGCGATGGTGTGATTCGCCTTTTAGAGATGGTGATACCATAGAGTGAGATCGGAGATTACGACACGGATTACATCAATTGGCGTTTGGGCAATCCCTCTTATTGTCATCGCATTTCGCGCATCCCAAATTTTTCATAGCATTGGCAAGAGGACAAAAGGCCAAACCTACTACGGTAAGCTTGGATGGCAAGGCATGTTCCATAACCCCGATAGGGGCGAGGAGCAGGTGTTAGTGTACTAAAGAATGGGTCTGTTGGTATCCTGACTTATGCATAGACGGCAGTAGCCTCCCGCCCGACAAGCCTTGCCGGGAAGATGCTACGCCTAAGACAGCTCAAGAGAAGATCAAGACACCGGCAAGCCCTATTGTCGGCCAGAGAAGAACCGACAAGCTTCATGACCGACACGATCCCACTACCGAGCCACCACCACACCTCACCGGGCTGATTGACACCTATCAATGAGGTGTCAAGCGGGCAAGCTATTAAGTAGGGCTTGTCGGGGCACACGACAACTCTAGAAGATTATCCCAACTATTGTGACACCCGTCCTAATGGCGTGGAGGAAGAATAAGAGGTAGCTGGGAAAACGACACGGAAGGAGAGGACATCCTTGTCAGGGAAGAACGCCAGCACAACACCTCACGTCATTTAATGTGTCTATTTTAATCCGCCAAGGTTAGGTATTTGTCACTGTAGCATGCGTTAGCAGTTTGACCACACTTATCACCACTATTTGTCGCATGTAATTACCATTTTAGCCATTGTGGTGACCCCTTAGACTATAAAAGGAGGTCCATGGCTACCTTCATAAGGGTCGAAACCCTGTCCATTTACACGCGTAGCCGCACTTTTGAGCATCTTGCCGACAAGTATAAAGAAGATGCATGAAACCACAAGGTGCATGATAGAACATCAAGTGGAATGAGTCACCGCCAAGCGCAAACATCAACAAGCACCCAATGGTGTTCAAGACTGGTGATCTTGTGTGGCTACACCTTCGCAAAGATCGCTTCCCCACCGAACGCAAGTATAAGCTACAACCTCGAGCTGATGGACCCTTCAAGGTGTTGGCATGCTACAATGACAATGCCTACAAGATCGATAATCCACACAAGAAGTACAATGTGAGCGACACCTTCAACATCAAGTACCTATCCCCTTACCATGATGATGAAGATCTCGATCTGAGGACATATCTTTCCTAGGAGGGGGGGAGGATGATCCGGAGCATCCCATGGTCATCCCCATGGATCCACCACCAACACCTCAAGCTCCAATTGGTCCTACAACAAGAGCCCGTACACGTGTCATTGAAATCGAGGTGACATCTCTCCTTAGTGGCTCTTCCTTTGATACTTTTGGAACTTGCATACCAGCTCAAGCGGAAACCCTATGAATGCTTAGGTACCATGAGAATGACCTCGAAGGCACTAGGAGTGAAGGCCAAGCCACCATGAAGACAAGCGCAAAGGTGGATGATGAATGCTACCAAGAGAAGGTTGCAAACCCTCCACACCCCGTACATCTGACCGCTGGAGATCCCACCAGCATCAGGGCACGACCAGAGAAGCTACATGTGCGGGACATCCGATACCGGTCCGGACATCCGCCCCACCGGTCGGACATCCGGCCTTCACCTTGGAAATCTGGCCCAGAAATGACAGAAACGAGGCTCTCTCACTTAGCCGAGCCCGGACATCCGGCCAAGCGTTCCGAACATCCGGCCACCACCTGAAGCCCCAGACATCCGGCCCCTGTGCGGGCAGACGCATGCCACACACCATGTATCCCTCCTCTCCTTCCCCTATTTTGCATAGTACTATATAAATGACCCTACTCCTCCTATTAGGATTAGCAACTCATAGACTAGTTGATCATTGTTCCTTCGATATCCTTCTCCCTTGGAGTTGAACACCTCCACGTGAGAAGATCCTATGGATGTCAAGGCCTCTCTTTAGGGAAGATCCCACGAGATAACAAGGCCCCTCCTCCGGAGTGGAAGACTATCTGTTACTTTGTGTCCTTTTGTTGACTTTGGATATATGTATCTCGTGTGTTTATGTGGATCTAGTGGATGTGTGATTGGGAATCGTTTTTGAGTATTTGCGGTTTTTCTCTTTGCTTTCTCCCTTTTCCCCTCTGCAAGTGTGAAAATATTGACACCCACGGGTTTGCCTCGTATCACTACATGGGTAATATTGTGGTCAAGACCAAGGACAAAGCTACATTAATCCAAGATCTAGAAGAGGCATTTGCAAACTTGCGCAAGATCAGTTTGAAGCTCAATCCTGAGAAGTGCGTGTTTGGCGTTCAATCCAGCAAGTTTATCGGGTTCTTTGTATCACATCATGGGATTCTGCCAAGATTGAAGCAATTGAGCAGTTGGAAGCATCGAAGCGCTTCAAGGATGTGCACCATTTGGCGGGTTGCATTGCTGCCCTCAGCAGGTTCATTTATAAATATACAGAACGAGCCTTGTCATTTTCAATATTTTGAAAAAGGCGGGTCCAATGAAATGGACTTCGAAAGTGGAGGCAGCGCTGCAAGATTTGAAAAAATGCCTATCCTCAACGCCAGTTCTAGTTGCGCCTAAACCACAAGAACCGTTGTTGATATACTTGGCGGCAACGAATCAAATGGTTAGTGCTGCACTAGTGGCAGAAAGGGAAGCAGAGGGTGAAGAGGCAACAACCCCCAACCCGGCAGCCGGCATTCCAAATTCGACTCCGGCAACGCAAAGTGTGGCCCATACAAATGCAACGCAAGAAGCAGATCAACAAGCTGTGCAGAAGAAGAGGATGGTGCAGCATCCAGTTTATTTTGCGAGCTCCCTTCTCTAGAGGGCTAGGTCAAGATACTCTGGCATGCAAAAATTGCTTTTTTGGCCTTCTCATGGCCTCTTGAAAGTCGGGCCATTACTTTCAAGCACACCACATCACCATCGTTATTCGCTTTCCATTGCAGCACATCCTGAGGAATCCAGAGGCCACCGACATGATAGTTGAGTAGGTGTTGGAGCTGGCTACTTTGATCTGAGCTTTGAGAGCACACCAACTTTTCAAAGCGGGGCCTTGACAAAGTTCTTTGCAGAATGGACACCAACACAAGAAGAAGAAATTCGAGAGACAACCCTCCCCGACAAAGAAGCACCACAAGAGTGGATATGTACTTTGACGAAGCTTTTTCACTGCAAGGCGCCGCTTTCAGTGTGCTTCTTGTCGCACCCACCGGGGAACACCCCAAGTACGCAATTCAAATGCACTTTTCGAGGGAGGTATCGACAAACAACACTGCTCAATATGAATGGTTGCTTACCGGTCTACGGATTGAAGTTGACCTTGGCATCAGAAAGCTAATTCTTCGAGGAGATTCACAAGTTGTTCTACGTCAAGTAAACAATGATTATCAAATCCATTTGATGGAAGCGTAAGTCGAGGAAGTGAGGAAGTTGGAAGAGAATTTTGATGGTCTACAAACATAGCACATCCCTCGAGCAGAAAACATCATTGATGATGAATTGTCAAAACAAGGTGCTCAAAAGCTACGTGTGAAACCAGGCACTTTTGTACTCCAATTGACTCACCATCCATCACACCATCAATCCAACAATCCAAGAAAAGAAAAATCAGCTTCGGCGATTACTTCCCGACAAAGCACCAGCCCCGCTAAGAAAGTTGCTTGAGGCAAGACATCACTTGCCGGAGAGCAGCAAGCTCTGAGAGGGTCTCAAATTCTTGGCGTGGAAGCCAACGCTCTCACAGCAGAAGAGATGCCTTTAGTCCTTGTCGTCGAGCAACATGCTCTGACATGGACACAACAGATATTCCAATATCTTCAGATAGGAGAACTTTCCGACAAACAAGAAGAAGCTGAAAGAGTAGCCCAACAGTCAAGCACGTACCAGTTTGTGGACAATGCTCTGTATAAGAGAAGGCCAAATGGGGTGAGATTAAAGCGCATTTCCCGGGAATATGGAGAAAAGTTGTTGGCAGAGATACATGAAGGGGTGTGTGGTTCGCATATCGGGTCCCGTGCGCTTGTCGGCAAGCCTTCCGGCAGGGTTTCTACCGACCGACAACCCTTCAAGACGCCTTGGCGGTGGTGACCACATGTGAAGCATGCTAGTTCCATGCCAAGCAAATACATCAACCAACACAAGCCCTTCAAACCATACCACTCTCCTGGCCTTTCTCAGTCCGGGGGCTTGACATGGTCGACCCTTTCCTCCGTGCTACGGCTTCGAATTCTTGTTCATTGCAATCAACAAGTTTACGAAGTGGACTGAGGTAGAACAAGTGAGAAAGGTTACAACACAAGCATCTGTCAAGTTTTTCAAGGGAATAGTTTGTCGTTTTGGTGTGCCCAAGAGGATCATCACCGACAACGACACATAGTTCACGGGCCGCACCTTCAGGTGGTACTGCCTGTTGGGGGCAGCTCTCTCTCTCTCGCGCGCGTGGCGGAGGTAGAATAAGTATGATATAGCAAATTTATTTTCCGGCCGCACGTACAACCCTTGTTTTCTTTATCTCAAACTTGACACAACAGCCTCGATCAGTTCATAGAGGGAGGGATTCATACATGCATGCATACGCAACGCCAACAACTTTAGCTGCTGCTGATTAGCCCTCTCTTGCAAGAACTGTAGCAGCATCTCAGTGTTTGCATTTTGTAGCAGCCATCACCGCTTGCCAAGCCTCTGCAGGAGGAGGCGGCGGAGGAGGAGGATTCTCCGGAGGAGGTGGTGGCGGCACATCCTCACGCCCTGGATTCTGACGAGTTGGTGGAGCCATCCTGAAGACGGACAACACATTAGCCCACAGAATAAATTGAAGGAATTGCTGAATCAAAATGGCAGGAATAACTGAACAGGAATATAGCAATTGCAGTCGAACAAAAATAGTAAGAATGCTTCCTCAAAGTGATGGTCAATAAAATTCTGATTAAGACCACTTGCAAACAAGTATGAGCTAGAACTGCTCGGAAAAATATATGATCGAGATTTCATCCGATATCTTCGTGGATAAGATCGCACGGGATCGAATTTACAATAGACATCCTGTGCAAGGTAGTGCACGTGACTTACGAAGTATCCCCGAGTCGTAGCGAGCTACAAGGACTCTTTAAGACACAACGAGAACCGATGTAAGACGACCGTGAACAAACATACCCATTGAATATCGAATCCCAACCTCACATCATGCATCTGTAGGAAGATTGTCCTATAAGTTACTACTTGATATCCCACCTATGAATTCCCGAAATATATGGTCATGCAATCTGGTACACGGATACAAGGAGTAATAATCACACAACTCCTATACTAACCTGTCACCTATATCACATCCGTCAACACATAACCAGAATCTCGGGCCTTCATCTACAACACACCCTCGTGATCACAACGATACAAAGTATGGCAGTACTCCCGAACAATCTGCACCAGTACTGGGGTCATCGGGGTTATCTCGCCACTACTAGTATTGAAGCAATTACGAACATCCTTCGTTCTTAGATACTCAGAAATCTGAATGATGGCGATGTGCGCAAGAATCCCCTAGAGCTCAACTCCCCAGAAGAAATCAAGGCAGATAGGAGGCACCAAGACAGAACTCCATCACATCAAAATCATATAGATTTCAAAAATTCCCACATGATCCTAAAAAAATTTGAGCGAGAAGAGGAGTAGAATTAAGATTTCCTAAGTCGGGAACCTCACCAGAGCATGGAAGAGGAGAAAAAAGAATCCTACTCTCCGATATAACTAAGACTCAAAACGTTTTACTATACTCGACTCGGCCAAGTACGATCACACAAAGGCTCCTATGGTCGTAAGGCTCTGATTACCAACTTGTAACAACAAAGATGAGGTCCTTTCCGATTTAGGGAACGAGGCCCCGAATTGGAAAGAAGCGCATCTAAGCGTTTCGCAAGCACGGTAACATAGCACATACATAATAATAGTAGAATGACAATTAGGGATTCAACTGCCATCTCACAAATATATCAGAGTTACATCACGCATCCAAACAAGGTAGTTCCACTAGGGACTACAAAACATGAGAAATGACTATGCTACCCTGCATGCTTGCCCACGATCATGACCACGCCTCAGTCTTCTGGATAGTTCACGTACATGCGGTCGTTCTCGTCATCGTACTGCCACGCCAGCTACGTGCCGTCGGGATCACCTGTCTCGGGGGTACCTGAACCTGTTGTTGTTTTGAAGGAATCTGTGAGCCACGGGGACTCAGCAATCTATGACCTCGGTGCCAGAACTAGTCAAGTTATTAGGTAAGGAAGGTGGAGTATTTAGGTTGCAGCATCCTAAGCATATATGGTGGCTAACTTACGTAGAACATGTATTGAAAGTGGTCTACACTAGCGGTCGATGATTAGTTGATCACTAAGTGATACAGAACACCTACTTACGTTAATCATAACCCCACCGTGTTCCCGATCGAAGAGAGGTCTTCGAAGGGGACAGTCACGGTTATGCACACAGTTGGCAATTTTATTAGATTATGTTTAAGTTATCTATAACCGGATGTTAACAAATATTCCAAGTTGCCACATAACCGCGGGCACGGCTTTTCGAAAGATTAAACCCTGCAGGGGTGCTCCAACTAGTCCATCACAAACGGTCACGGGCCGCAAAGTAATCCTCTATCAAGAATCTCGTGATCTCGTCGGATTCCTTAGAGGAAAACCTCAACTCTGGGGAGAACCAAAGCTTCACCGGGATTCCTATACGCACCTGCAACTAGCAAAGCTAACATTAGAAACTTAGCAAAGCCTACTTAGCCATTCAAGATTTGCTAGGAAGGGATAAGTGTTTGGGTTTCATGGCAATATCAGGAGGCAATTATTTTAGTGGTAGACAGCGAGCATATGACGAAGAAACGTAATCTAGCATAACAAGTCTAGAGATGGAACCAAGGTCATATCATCTTGCATGTGATGTCCTCAGCTTGGAACTGCTCTTGTTCGTCCTGCACGTACTCTCCCGGATCCACGTACTCGTTCTCCGATCCCGGTGCTACCCAACATAAAAATAGCATCCAATGAACAACAACACAACAAGATGCAACAAGCACATGATGCATGAGATGAAAATGAACATGCATCTCTATTCTAGTCACTAGAACAAGCATGAGAAGTAAATACAAGTTCCTGGACAGAACTGTACTCTAAGCTATCTTGACATGCATGAGGATGACATGAACAGATGCGTCACGCAAAAATGATGCAAAAACATATAAAGAACGTAACGATCGGAGCTACGGATCAACGGGAACCAACGAAACAAGAAATGAAGTCATGCGTAACAAGATCATCACAACTCACTCCAATGGCATACCTCTGGTGTTCCCAGGTTGCCAAGACACAAAACAAACAAGAATGGATGGGGTGGTGCAAAGAAATATCACCACAACATCATCTATGCACTCACAAGCATCAAAACATCAAAACTACACAATCTGCCATAAACAACATCATAGCAGTTTGAGAGCTACATGCAAAGCACCTACATCCACCCAAATATGCCAAATAGGATATGTGGCAGAAGCTATTCAAAATTACTACAAGCACAAGCAAAAAGATAATACAAAGGAGTTTCACAGAGAAAGTTACATAGCTGCTAACTTGGACAAAAATATCAGTTTTTAGGGACTTTGTGAAAATTCCAGTTTCTCACTAGTATTTTGACAACACCCAAAACAATATCTACAGGATTCGAAATGGAATGAAAATTGACAAAGGGCTAGAGAAACACAAAATCTACAACTTCCCAGTTGATAGCAAGGGCTGATTCCCAACACATGGACTTCTACAAGCACAACAACAGGAGAAGAAAATATAAGCAGATTCTCAGACTTAGTGAAAATCTGAGATTTTCACTAAACTGGAATTTCAGCCACATGCCTACTTTGACTAGGCACAACTTGCACATATGAACTACTAAGCATGAAACAAAACCAACATGCCATAGAGGGGGTCACCCTCTAATGCCACAACAAGGAATCAACCTCTTGGGCTTACCACATCTCATGGAACCAAGCTCCAAACATTGAACAAATCTGAAATATGACATTCCTAGAAACTGTTCCAAAGGCAAAACTGACTTCACCAATGGATTCCTGGGATGATTCTACCCCAAAAACATATAAAATACCTATGTACTTGCATAGAACAAATGGACACAAACTTGAAAAGAAAAACTACATGGAATCACATAGAGTGAATAGTGCATCATCACATGTGCTTCTCACTAGAACACCACCCACACAAGCACTTGCACACTCTCACAAGCCCAATGGTGACATGAGGGTTTAGACCTCATGTATGTGTGCCATAGCACATCACCATTCACCATCACACATCCTCAAGCAACACCACTCACATACAAACACCAAGCACCACTACTCCATCACCCACACATGCTAGTTAGATCACAACACTAACTTACTCCCACAAACACAAATAACATAAACCTACACACTCTTTGGGTGCTTGCACCAGACAAGCACACTTGCATAGGAGGAGCACCACATATAGGCCTAAGCATATGCACAAACAACACAAGTATGTGTGTGTGTGTGGGGGGGGGGGTGAACCCTCACACACACACACATACTCTTGCACACACTAGTGCATCATAGGGCACAAGCACATTACATGCATCACTAGCCTAAGCAAAACACACATGCTATACACACACACATGCATAGCAACTAGCTCACATACACACAAATCCCTACATGCATTTCTACCAAGCTAACTAAAATAGCTAGGCACTCCTACTGTAGAGAGGCAAATAAAACACCACACAAGGTGGCCTAGCAAGCTACAGCTACAAGCTAGCAAGTACCAGGAGAACAACAAAAGAAAAAAATAGCAAAAGAATAAAAGGGGGCTGACTGGAATCGAACCCACAACGTGTTGCTGGTGCACACACTCACAAGACCACTCTGCTACTGCAACTTAGTCGACAGATCAGGGGAGCCAAACAAGGTAAACTGCCTCTGCTGCTGCTATGCTACTGTGCTGAATAATTGCAAAAAGAGGGTGGCACGCGCGGGACTCGAAACCCCAACCGCTTGAACCAAACACCGCGGCACCTACCACCATGCTACAAAGAGGGACTTGACAGAGAGGAGGATCTAAACAAGGTAACCTACTACGATGCCCTGCTCTGTTCTGCACAGCGATCCGACGACACAGAGGTCGCCGGAGCTGGCCGTCTACTGTACTGCCACTGCGCGAGGGGGAAGATCAACTACGCTTGCTCTCCTACCGCACTTCTAGGAAGGCCCTGAACACCGACGAGCCGACGACACCACACACAAGAACACACAAGCACACATCTCATGAACTCCTCTCAGGACAGAGGTACGGCGACGAGCCCTAGGCCGACCTAACGAGGAGGAAGGGAGGAGGAGAGCTAGCTCACCTAGGGGAAGGAGAAGGGGGCGCCGATCGGGAAGAAGGAGGCGCCTGGAGACGACGAGGACGCCGTGACGATGCCTGAAGCAGAACCGACGTAGAGGAAGAAGATCGCCGGGTTCGCGCCGAAGACGAGCTCCTGCCCGTCGTTGTGGTCGCTCCCCGACCTCAACGACGGCGGGAATGGAGCGCGGGCACCTTCCCCAAGCTCCCGGACATGGTGGCCAGCGCCGGAGACGACGAACGCGCGGTGGACGACGGCGACACTCTTCTGATCTCTCTGCTACCGATCTACAGAAGCTTACCTCGGGAGGAAGGAGAGATGGAGGGAGGTGGCGGCGCTAGGAGGGGAAAGGGAGGAACCCTAGGGAAAGGAGGCACGCACGCCGAGGCTATAAGAGGGCCTCGACGTCCGTGAGCCCTCATGGCGTGCTCTCTCTCTCTCTCTCTGTTGCTGACGAAAAGCGTGTGCACTCGGGCGGGGGGGGGGGGGGGGACGGCGTCAGGAAGAAGGCGGTCGTGCAAGGTGGGCTGGCGCGGGGAGACAGCGAGGAAGTTGGGCCATGAGAGGGGAAAAAGGCCCAACGCTGGCAGTAGGAAAAGGAAAAGAATTCCTGGGAGTTTTTCTATTTTAAAACCAACACTAGAAAACAAATAACTCCCAAGAAAAACCTATGGCACCTAAAATTAAAATAAAATACCCCTGGTCATAAGAAAGGATGACCTATTTGAATAAATTAGAAAAGAAATATTTGGAGCCAATAAATATTTACAAAACAGAATTAAGTTGAGCTGTTTTGTGAATATTTGCACCCTTACAACATAGTTTCAAAACAGAAAAATCACAACTTCAAATCCACCACAAAATATCCTAAACCATGGGCATTTTTAAAACAGAGAAGGAGCAAGTAATTATTGGCTTGAGATAAAAATAGAGAAAGGGGAAGGTTTTATAAAACCTATTGCAACCACATACTATCTACTAACACATACTCCACTCCACATTACTACATATCATCACATGCTATCCACCACAAACATAAAATCACAAGGCAACAAACACAAAGACAAGAGATGGATGGAATGCATGCATGCAAAGGAAGAACAATGCAAGGTGACACATGAAATCATAACACATAGAATAGCTCTCATATCAATGACAAGGTGGTCCCGCATAGAGAAGGTTCCAAATAGAGAAAGATACACTCTTGGGGCATTACAAACTCTCCCACACTACAAAAAGATCTCGCCCCGAGATCTAAGACTGAAAGAACTCCGGAAATTCAGAACGGAGGTGATCCTCGCGTTCCCAAGTAGCCTCTTTATCAGAATGGTGTGACCACTGCACTTTGAGAAATTTGACAGACTTGTTGCGGGTCTTGCGCTCAGTCGCCTCGAGAACCACAACTGGATGCTCACGATAGGATAGGTCGGGTTGAAGGTCGATGTCTTGAAGATGAACAGTGTGCTCGGGAGTCTTGAAGCACCTCCGGAGCTGAGAGACATGGAACACATCATGCACATTTGCAAAGTTTGACGGGAGCTCAAGCTCATACGTAAGGTCGCCTCTCTTGCCAACAATTCTGAACGGGCCCACGAAACGAGGCGCAAGCTTGCCTTTGATGCCAAAGCGCTGCATACCCTTCATAGGGGACACCTTGAGATAGACGAAATCATCAAGCTCATAAGACATGTCACGATGCTTGCTATCATAATAGCTCTTGTGACGGGACTGCGCTGCTCTGAGATTGTTCCGAATGACCCGACACATCTCCTCAGCTTCTTCTATCAAGTCATTCCCAAGAATCTGACGCTCGCCGGTCTCGGACCAGTTGAGCGGGGTACGACACTTCCTGCCATAGAGAATCTCAAACGGAGCTTTGCCAGAACTAGCTTGATAACTGTTGTTATACGAAAACTCAGCGAAAGGCAGGCAATCCTCCCACTTCATGCCAAAAGAGATAACACATGCTCTCAGCATATCCTCAAGAACTTGATTGACTCGCTCCACTTGACCACTAGTCTGAGGATGAAAAGCTGTGCTGAATCGTATCTTTGTGCCCATCGCAGACTGGAAAGAGTCCCAGAACTTGGAAGTGAAGATACTTCCGCGATCCGAAGAAATCATCATAGGCACGCCGTGCAAAGACACTATCCTGGAAGTGTACAACTCTGCAAGCTAAGCTGCCGAAATGGATTCCTTGACCGGAAGAAAATGAGCCACTTTACTCAACTTGTCGATGACGACGAAGATGGCATCATTACCCTTCTTGGACTTCGGAAACCCGGTGACGAAATCCATCTCAATATGGTCGAACTTCCACTCAGGAATGGGTAATGGATGCAAAAGACCTGCTGGACGTTGATGCTTTTCTTTCACCCTTCGACATACATCACATTCATTTACGAACTGAGCAATCTCACGCTTCATGCGAGTCCACGAGAAGGTCTGTTTCAAGTCCTGATACATCTTGGAGCTTCCAGGATGTATTGAGAGCAAGGAGTTATGAGCTTCTTCCATGATTACCTTTCTGAGATCACCTTTCAGAACGACAAGACGATCCTCAAAGAACAACGTGTGTCTGGCATCAACACTGAAGCACTTATATTTGGGAAGACTCTTTGCCACGCCAATCTTGACTTTCTTCACCATTGCATCAAGAAGTTGTGCTGCTCGGACCTGATCTTCCAAGGTAGGAGCGATCTGAAGATTTGCAAGAAATCCCTGAGGTACTAACTGAAGGTTGAGCTTCCTGAAAGACTCACAAAGGTTAGGCTGGAGAGGCTTCAGAATGAGACCGTTGCAGTAAGCTTTCCTGCTCAAAGCATCTGCCACGACATTAGCTTTGCCCAGCGTGTACTCAACACTCGGATTGAAATCTTGGAGCATTTCCACCCAACGAGTTTGCCAGAGATTCAGGTTAGGCTGAGTGAAGATGTACTTGAGACTCTTGTGATCGGTGAACACTTCAACCTTTCGTTCCAACAAGAGGTGTCTCCAAGTCATCACAGCGTGTACCACAGCTGCTAGCTCAAGATCATGCACATGATAATTCTTTTCCGCTGGCTTCAACTGCCTGGAGGTATAAGCAACCACTTTCTTCTCTTGCATCAGAACTGCACCAAGACCCTAAAGAGAGGCGTCGTAGAACACCTGGTAATGCTTGGAATCATCCGGAGGAACCAATACTGGAGTAGAGGTGAGCTTCTCTTTGAGTGTGTCGAAGGCCAACTAACACTCCGGAGACCAAGCATACTTCACACCTTTCTCAAGAAGACTTGAGAGCGGTTTAGCAATCTTGGAGAAGTTCTCAACGAACCTTCTGCAATAGGTTGCAAGCCCGAGAAAGCTTCAAAGCTGCTTCACATTCTGCGGAGGCTCCCATTCAACAATGGCCTGCACCTTCGACGGATCAACTTTGATGCCCTCGGTAGAGATAATGTGCCCAAGATAGACGACTTCTTTCAGCCAGAACTCACACTTGGAAAACTTGGCATACAACTTGTACTCTCTCAGCTTATCAAGCACCAATCTGAGATGTTCTTCATGTTCTTCCTCAGTTTCAGAAAAGACCAGAATGTTGTCGAGATAAAGCAAGACAAAGTCATTCTTGAACGGAGAGAATATGTAGTTCATCAATCGACAAAATGTCGGAGGAGCATTTGCCAGACCAAAAGACATGATCGTATACTCATACGAGCCAAAACTAGTCCTGAAAGCAGTCTTCGGAATATCCTCTTCGCGAATGCGAATTTGATGATAGCCCATTCTGAGATCGAGCTTGGAGAAGATCTTAGCCCCTTTCAACTGTTCGAACAACTCAGTTATGTTCGAAAGTGGATATTTGTTCCTGATTGTCTTCTTGTTCAATGGACGGTAATCGACACACAACCGGTCCGTGCCATCCATCTTCTTGACAAACAGAAGTCCACAGCCCCACGTAGACGACCTCGGTTTGATCAAACCCAAACGCTCCTGCTCATCGAGTTGCCTCTTGATGGGGTTATAGTCCTAGGGTAGGGTCATAGGCCTGCCCTGTAAGTCCTACCCAAGGACTACCCCCCATAAGGGACAAGGCCCTTAGTCAGTTCCGACTGAACAAAGGAGTTCCATCATCCAGTCGGTAACAGGCCCTCGAACACCCAGTCGGAGACTAGCATTCGGAGAATATCAAACTAACCGACTGGATTCCACTCCGTACATCGTAACCCCCCTGGAGGGAAACAGTCGTATGTTTCCAGGTGCATTTATTAGCATTTAGGACGTGCGTTACCTGTAACGTAGGCATTCAATCGCCACTACTCCACCCCTATATCAGAACCGTTGTGGAGGGCAGCGCACTCTATATAAGCCACCCTCCCCCGCTGGTGCAGGGGTTAGCAAATCATTGTATTCCATATTCCACTCGACAACAAGCTCCCAGAGCACTGAGACGTAGGGCTATTACCTCCACCGTAGAGGGGCCTGAACTCATACAACCTCGCCGTAGCTGGGACTCTGCCCATCCTTTTTGTACCCTACACATCTACTGTCAGGCTTATACCCACGACAGTTGGCGCCCACCATGGGGCAGGCGTCTAAGCGACTTCCGGCGAGTTCGCGACTACTTCCTTTCGTCATGTCGTCTGGTGGAGAGTCGAGCATGGGTCATCAGATCTTCTTCGGCGCTCTCTCCTTCATCGTCGATGATTCGGCGTGGCTTCAGGATGCTCCTCTCGACGTCGAGGCGCTTCCCCGTCGTGGGGCTACGCACTTCCGTGCCAGCGCTCGTGGCATTCTTCTTCTCCAGCAGTCGGCTCCGGTGTCGATCTTCACCATCGTCACGCGCCGCAACAAGCGGTCTCGCCGTCCGTGGCTCCAGCGTTGGGTGCAACATGCCCAGGCGCGTCAGAACGCGTCTTCACAAGTGGCGGTTCTAGAGTCTGTTGTGGTTGCCCCGCTGTCCCAGCACTCGGACTCGGTTCCGACTGAGTTTCCTTCCGAGTACGGGGGTCACGGGCCTGCAGCAGAAGTACACATGGCCAATTCTCATGAAGACCCCCGTCAAGCTGGCCGGAACGATCACGAGGTCGGCGTAACGTCCGGCGCGCGACGTCCACCTCGCCGTTCTGCCAGTCGACACACTCGGCGGAGCAACGTGGAGTTGTTCCGTACACCCCTCCTCAACTTGGCTGCGGCTGCCAAGATCGCCGATTCCCTCCAGCAGACTGATTTAGAGGCTGGTAGAGGGATCGAGCAAATCCACGCCCTGTTGCACACGGCGCAGCAGCAGAATTCGGCAGTCTCCCAGTCGCACAACAGGATCCACAATAGTTATGTTCATGCGAATACGCATCGGTCAGTTCACAGCCTTGGCTCCCAGCAGCAGCACAGGGGAGGCAGCCGTTCCATAAATCACAAAGATCGTCGCCGTTCACGCACCCCTCCGCGGGGTGGGCCCTACGGGCCCGACTTCATGATGATCGGCGTTCAGTCGGCGACACTTACGACCCAAGGCCCGACGCAAGAGGGCGTATCGCCTAGTGAAGGGTCGACAGGGGCCGAGCCCACCGTGATGATTACGATATGGACCGTCCGAGTGGAAGCAGGACCATCGTGTCCGGCCCCGAGTGTTTCAATCGAGCCATCCGTTCGGCTGACATCCCGCCCAACTTCCAATTGGCGACGAGAATCAGCAAGTTTACAAGAGAGTCCAAGCCAGAAACATGGCTGGATGACTACCGAGTGGCAGTCCAGATCGGAGGGGGGGACGACCATGTCACCATGAAGCACCTCCCTCTGATGCTCGACGGCTCGGCGCGGGCATGGCTGAATCAGTTGGCCCCCTCAAGCATCTACAGTTGGGCAGATCTGGCCCGAGTGTTCATCAGGACCTTCAAAGGGACGTGCAAGCGCCCTGCGGGCTCGTGGAGCTCCAGCATTGCGTCCAGAAGCAGAATGAGCCCTTGCGTGACTTCATTCAGCGTTGGACAACTCTCTACCACATAGTCTGCGCCTTCAAGGCAGGCATGCGGTACAGGGATCTGTACCTAAAGTTCGGCCGAACAGGTGACATCTCCATGAGCAAGATGATGGAGATAGCAGCACGCTATGCAAATGGCGAAGAAGAGGACCGCATCCGAAGCGGCAAGCACAAGACAGTCGGTGATGGAGATGGGAGTAACACTCGGAAGCAGAAGCAGAAAGCTCCATCCACTCCGCAGGTGGAAGCTGCAGCTGTGACCAATGCTAAGTTCAAGGGCAAACGGAAGGCGCAGTTTACCCCCAAGAAGAAGCAATTCAATAATCCCATCCTGGACCAGCCATGTATGGTTCATACGAAGACGGACGAAGAAGGCAACCCCATTATCCAAAGCATACCACTCGACAGTGTCGCCTCCTGATCCAGGGGTTCGGCGAAGGGCAACCGAGTGAAAAGGACAACGAACAGGATGAAGAGGATAAGGAGGATCCGTTCCCCCAAGTCCATGGAACACTCATGATTTTTGCTGACGTTGAGAGCAAGAGTCGACTGAAGCTGGTGAACAGGGAGGTGAACATGGCCACCCCTACCAACCCCAAGTTCCTCAAATGGTCTCAGACTGCGATCACCTTCGACCAGTCGGATCATCCGGCACATGTACCCACCCCGGGGAGACAGGCTCTGGTCGTCGACCCGGTGGTGGAAGGAGTCCGACTGCGCAAAGTCCTCATGGATGGCGGCAGCGGCTTGAACATCATGTACGCCGACACACTCAAGGGGATGGGCATCCCGATGTCCAAACTCAGCGAGAGCAGCATGCAGTTCCATGGAGTCGTCCCTGGACGGAAGGCCAAGTCACTCGGCCAGATCGCGTTGGACGTCGTTTTCGGCTCCGACAAGAACTTCCGCAAGGAAAAGCTGACGTTCGAAGTGGTGGACTTCCAGAGCGCTTACCACACAATTCTGGGCCGCCCAGCGTATACGCGTTTCATGGCCCGTCCATGTTACGTATACCTGAAGCTGAAGATGCCAGGCCCGAAAGGCGTGATCACCATCACGGGCAATCGACAGCGAGCTGAAGAGTGTCTGCAGCAGGGATCAAGAATCGCCGATCAGCAGATGGCCGTCCTCGAGCTCGACGAGTACAAGAAAACAGTCGACCCCGCCGACCTGATGCGCTCGAAGAAGCCAGCTTCAGAGTCTGCATTCCAGTCGGCGGGAGAAACGAAGAAGGTCGGCATCCACCCGACGGACGACACTGCTGCCCCGACGAACATCTCCACCACCCTCGATCCTAAATAGGAAGCCGAGCTCACCCAATTCCTTCGTGAGAACTGGGACATCTTCGCATGGAAACCCTCTGACATGCCAGGTGTACCCAGGGAGTTGGCTGAGCACCGACTGCATGTGGATTCCACCGCTCGGCCCGTCCGAGAGCGCCTGCGCCGGTCCGCCGCGCACAAGAGGAAGGCAATCGGGGAAGAGGTGGCCAAGCTGCTGGCAGCCAACTTCATTCGCGAGGTTCACCACTCCGAGTGGCTCGCCAATGTTGTCATGGTGCCCAAGAAGGACAAGTCGCTCCAAATTTGCATCGACTTCAAGCATCTCAATAAGGTCTGCCCGAAAGACCATTTTCCGCTCCCCCGCATAGATCAAATTGTCGTTTCGACTGCGGGTTGCGAGCCTTTGTCATTCCTTGATGCCTACTCGGGCTATCATCAGATCCGTCTGTATACCCCGATGAATTAAAAACAGCCTTCATCACCCCACTTGGGTGCTTCTGCTACATCACTATGCCATTCGGTTTGAAGAATGCAGGAGCTACCTTTATGCGCATGATCCAAACATGCCTTCTCGACGAGATCGGTCGGAATGTGGAGGCATATATGGACGATATCGTAGTCAAGTCACGCAAAGGTTCCGACCTGCTTTCTGACTTGGCAGAAGCATTCGCCAACCTTCGTAGGTACGATATCAAGCTCAACCCCGCCAAATGTTCATTCGGCGTTCCCAGCGGGAAGTTACTCGGTTTCTTCGTTTCCGAACGAGGGATCGATGTCAACCCCGAAAAGATCGGGACCATCGTCCGAATGGAGAGGCCGGTCAGAATACACGATGTTCAACGACTCACAGGTTGCCTAGCGGCTTTGAGCAGGTTCATCAGTCGACTTGGCGAGAAAGCACTTCCTCTGTACCGACTCATGAATAAATCGGATACTTTCGAGTGGACAGACGAAGCCCAAGTCGCATTCGATGACCTCAAAGTCCTACTTTCCACCCAGCTGATTCTTACTGCTCCGCTCGGTAAAGAGCCCCTTCTTCTGTATATCGTGGCTACAAATCAAGTCGTCAGTACTGTTCTTACAGTCGAACGAGAAGAAGAAGGCAAAGCATACAAAGTTCAGCGGCCAGTGTACTACGTCTCCGAAGTCCTGACTCCTTCCAAGCAGAGGTATCCCCACTATCAAAAACTTATCTACGGGATCTACATGACTGCGAAGAAGGTGGCCCATTATTTCCAAGACCACTCAGTGTCTGTTGTTTCTGATGCTCCGTTGTCGGAAATTCTCCACAATCGGGACGCGTCAGGCCGAGTGGCAAAGTGGGCAATGGAGATGCTGTACCGCGATATCAAGTTCGAGGCCAAGAAAGCTATTAAGTCTCAAGCTCTGGCTGACTTCATAGCAGAATGGGTAGAACAACAGCAACCGACCCACATCTACTCGGCCCATTGGACAATGTTCTTTGATGGGTCCAAGATGTTGAATGGCTCCGGCGCTGGCGTTGTGATCATATCGCCAAAGGGCGACAAACTCAAGTATGTGCTACAGATACACTTCGATTCCTCCAACAACGAGGCAGAGTATGAAGCTCTCCTCTACGGATTGCGCATGGCCATCTCACTCGGCGTCCGTCGCCTGATGGTCTACGGCGATTCGGATTTGGTGGTCAATCAAGTGATGAAAGAGTGGGACGTCAGGAACCCCACCATGACCACATACTGCAATGCAGTGAGGAAGCTTGAGAAGAAGTTTGAAGGTCTAGAACTTCACCATGTTCTGAGACTGAAGAACCAAGCAGCTGATGAGTTGGCAAAACTCGGATCCACTCGGAGACCAGTCCCGAGTGACGTCTGCCTCGAGCACCTTCACCTTCCCTCAGTCAAAGAAGATCCTTTTACAGAGGAACCAGTACAACCAAAGAGTTCAACAGATCCGACTGAAGTCGATGTACCTGCTGTGGTTGATCTGGTCATGGAGATTCTTGCTGTCATCCCCGATTGGACTGTGCCGATCATTGCATATATCCTGAGGCAGGAACTACCAGAAGATGAAGTCCAGGCCAGTCAGATAGTCCGCAGGTCGAAGTCATTCACTGTCATTGATGGCCAATTGTACAAGGAAAGCGTTTCAGGCGTTCTTCAACGATGCATCTCCCCAGAGGAGGGGCAGCTAATCCTGGAAGATATTCACTCAGGAACCTGCGGTCATCACGCCTCTTCGAGAGCAATCGTCGCCAAGGCATTCAGGGCTGGTTTCTTCTGCCTGCAGGCAAACGAGATGGCTAAAGATATGGTCGACCGATGTGAGGGCTGTCAATTCTACTCCAAAAAGTCCCATAAGCCGACATCTGCATTGAAGACAATCCCTCTTGTTTGGCCGTTTGCAGTATGGGGATTAGATACAGTCGGTCCATTCAAGACAGGCCAAGGAGGATACACACATCTGTTGGTGGCAGTCGACAAGTTCACAAAATGGATTGAAGCCAAGCCCATCAAGAAGCTCGACGCCCTAACAGCCATCAAGTTTGTCAGGGACATCATCTCCAGATTCGGTGTGCATCACAGCATAATCACGGACAACGGAACAAACTTCGACTCGGACAGATTCAAAGGTTTCTGTGCAAGCCAAGGTATTCGAGTGGATTTTGCTTCCGTAGCACATCCTCAATCCAATGGACAAGCAGAGCGGGAGAATGGACTTATTCTGCAAGGTTTGAAGCCCCGACTCCTGCGAGAGGTGGGACATGCCGCTGGCGCATGGGTCACCGAGTTACCTTCAGTGCTTTGGGGTCTCCGCACAACCCCGAACAGATCTACAGGACGATCACCGTTCTTCCTCGTTTATGGAGCAGAAGCGGTCCTTCCGAGTGACTTGCTTCACAATGCTCCACGAGTCGAACTCTTCTCCGAAGCTGAAGCAGAACAAGCAAGGCAAGACGGAGTGGACCTTCTAGAGGAGGAGCGCGAGATGGCACTGACTCAGTCAACCATTTATCAACAAGATCTGCGGCGTTTTCACGCGCGACACGTCAGGAGTCGTACGTTCCAAGCAGGCGGCCTGGTGCTCCGAGTAGATCAGCAAAGACCTCACAAGTTGGCTCCTGCCTGGGAAGGACCCTTCATCATCTCAAAGGTGCTGAACAATGGAGCATACAGACTCTACAACGTCGCAGGGAGATAGACGAGCCGCGAGCATGGAACGGAGATCTCTTGAAGCGCTTCTACACGTGACCGTCGACTGAAGCAATGTAAAGAACAAGTATTGGTGAAATAATAAAAAGCAGATTGAGTTTTTTTGCAGGTTCAAAGTTCTTCCGCGGTCGCAGACTCCGGTCTCAAAAAAAAACTTAGCTGCGATCCAGAATCGCCTAAGTATTAACTTTCTTCGAGTGTGCACTTAACGTCACACTCGGGGACTTAGCTGCGATCCAGAAACGCCTAAGTATTAACTTTCTCCGAGTGTGCACTTAACGTCACACTCGGGGACTTAGCTGCGATCCAGAATCGCCTAAGTATTAACTTTCTCCGAGTGTGCACTTAACGTCACACTCGGGGACTTAGCTGCGATCCAGAATCGCCTAAGTATTAACTTTCTCCGAGTGTGCACTTAACGTCACACTCGGGGACTTAGATGCGATCCAGAATCGCCTAAGTATTAACTTTCTCCGAGTGTGCACTTAACGTCACACTCGGGGACTTAGCTGCGATCCAGAATCGCCTAAGTATTAACTTTCTCCGAGTGTGCACTTAACGTCACACTCGGGGACTTAGATGCGATCCAGAATCGCCTAAGTATTAACTTTCTTCGAGTGTGCGCTTAACGTCACACTCGGGGACTTATCTGCGATCACGAATCGCCTAAGTATTAACTTTCTTCGAGTGTGCGCTTAACGTCACACTCGGGGACTTAGCTGCGATGACGAATCTCCTAAGTATTAACTTTCTCCGAGTGTGCACTTAACGTCACACTCGGGGACTTAGCTGTGATCCAGAATCGCCTAAGTATTAACTTTCTCCGAGTGTGCACTTAACATCACACTCGGGGACTTAGCTGCGATCCAGAATCGCCTAAGTATTAACTTTCTCCGAGTGTGCACTTAACGTCACACTCGGGGACTTAGCTGCGATCACGAATTGCCTAAGTATTAACTCTCTTCGAGTGTGCACTTAACGCCACACTCGGGGACTTAGCTGCAATGCAGAAGTGCCTAAGCACCCACATGCCTTCGACTGTATCCTACAGGTACACTCGGGAACTCCACAGACCCTCATTGTGGCTCATGTGGATGTCAAAACAACTGACAACTACATGAGTTGCAGACCCTCATTGAGGCTCATGTGGATGTCAAAACAACTGACAACTACATGAGTTGCAGACCCTCATTGAGGCTCATGTGGATGTCAAAACAACTGACAACTACATGAGTTGCTGACCCTCATTGAGGCTCATGTGGATGTCAAATCAACTGACAACTACACGAGTGGCAGACCCTCATTGAGGCTCATGTGGATGTCAAAACAACTGACAACTACATCAGTTGCGGCCCCTCATTAAGGCTCATGTGGATGTCAAAACAACTGACAACTACATCAGTTGCGGCCCCTCATTAAGGCTCATGTGGATGTCAAAACAACTGACAACTACATCAGTACCAACTCGCCCCGAGTGCGACCTGATAGTCGCACTCAACAACCTAGCTGCGATCCCGCATCGCCCAAGTACTCTTTGACCCCCGAGTACGTCCTACCGATCCACTCGGCGATCCTACCGATCCACTCGGTGATAATACAGATCCAATCGGAAATTCCACGGACCCTCAATGAGGCTCATGCAGATGTCAAGACAACTGACATGTTCCGAATGTTTGCCTTTGCCTTCACCAAGAAACGCCAAACAAAAACTCGAGTCAAAATTGCAACAGAAGAGCAAAGGATTCGATTCAAAGTTCAAACAAAGATAGTGGCTCGGCGGGGATCAAGCTTACCCACACTGAAACAAGAATGTGACGGCCAACAGCAGTGGCCAAAGTTTCTTACAAATCAACACTCGGCATACCGAGGATAAAGTTTTCTTACGCGTCGTCTGGATTGGCGCCAGGACTGGAGGGCTCCACGAAGGTGTCCAGGTCGATTCCGTCGGCGATGCGGGTGGCACTTTCAAGGAAGGTTTCCATGAAGTCTTCGAATCGAAGTTTCTTCGTGTTGGCGACCTTCAACGCTTTCAGCTTCTCCTTGCGCACCTCCTTGCAATGCACTCGGACCAAGGACAGAGCAACGTCTGCACCACAGCGAGCCGCAGATTTCTTCCATGACTGCACTCGGTTGGGGACCTCCTCCAGTCGACTCATCAAGTTTTCCATCTCCTGCCGCGACTCATCTTCCGGCCAAAGCTCCTTGTCGATCCGGCCGACAACTTCTCTCAGTCAACCGATGAAAGGACCAACTTTGCCCACGCGAATGTGCGCTACGAGCAGGTCTCGATTGGCGTCCTCGCTGAGTGGAATGTTCTCGCGAATCGACCGCTCCACGTCAGCTGCTTCTGCTTCAGCGTCCATGCAAAAATCTGCAAACACAGGGCAAGCAAAAAATCAGCGCCGAGTGTAACGCACGTACCACTAGCACTCAGAAAAACAGGACTTACCACCCAGACGCGTCATCATCTGCCGAGCCCAGTCACTGATGTATTTCTCCTGCGCTATACACCGTTTGTTCAGCACATCCATTTGTCCCATCAGCGTGGACCTTTGCTTCCCCATCTTCTCAACTTCAGCAGTCAACGCTTTGTTCACTTCACGAGCCTGCTCCAACGACTTCTCTTGTTCCGCCAGCACTTCCTTCATTCCAGCCATTGCAATCAGTGCCGCATCCAGCTCACCAGCAAATTGCACCTTTTCTGCCCTGAGAGTCTCATATGCTGTCCCCATCTCGCAAGTTTTCTGCCAGTCAGCGCCAAGAGACGATCAGACAAATCCAACAATACCAAGTCTAAGTTCTTCAGACCCCTGCCGACGCAAGCAGTCGACAGTGGTCTCGGGGACTACACCAGTGGGTTCACTGAGAGTGACCCCACTGGCATGCAACTCAAACAGGTCCGCCCTATTGAGATTCATGACAACACCTACGCCTACAAGGCTAATACCACCCGACCTGAGTAAAATTACTCTCGGAGACTCTTACAGTAGGTGCACTCTGAGTGCCCCAACTGTTAGCAGTCAACCATATTATTTACGAATATGACTAAGTCAGAGATAATATGCATAAAGACAACTGCCGGTGCAAGCACTCGACAGAAGTCTCGGGGACTACACCCACTGGGTTCACTCAGAGTGAACCCATTGCAAACATCATACGGTATCCGAGCACACCCAGTGGGCTACAAGAGAAACAAGAGAAAAGCAAATACTTACTAGACTACTTACTCGGATATCGTCCCGCAGCTCCAAGCTTCGCTGGTACAGAGAGGCGATGGAGTCGTACGCCTTCTTGGCTTCTCCCGCCATCAGCTCTGCCTGCACCATGGCTCCCTTGGCCGCTCCCACCTGATCCTCCAGGAGGTGTTCGATGTTGAACTCGACATTTGACGGGCATGGCATCGTTGGAAGCACCTTGGGCATCCCAAGGCCCGTTCCATTCTGTTCGGCAGCCACCAGCGCCTCCTCAGTCGGCGGCATCGCCTCAGTCGGCGGCACGACCATGGCGAGAGCAGTAACTGGCGGGGCAACCTCAAGGACAGGCTCTGCAGCTTGCTCAGGTCTCCCCTGGTCACCCTCATCCACATAAATCGCCCCTGCCGGACCGAACGGCGCGGGATCTCAGAAAAAGAAAGGGGCAAGACCAAAGACAGAATCCGCGATGCGATAATATAAAACTCTCGGAATCGCTACAACGCACCTGGCTGGGACGAGACGACGTTGTCCACGTCCATGGGATCATCCTCCTGGCGCGCCGGAGAGGTGGCAGAGGTAGCAACCCTGTCGAGTGAAATTCATTCGACCAATAAAACAGCAGTCCAATCGGATATCAGAGGAAGTTAGAGGAACAATACACTTACGTCGAGGTGACGGGAACAACGACCCTTATCCGCGGCAAAGCCTTCCGAGGTTTAGACCCACTCGGTTTGGCCACCTTGGAAGGCTGACCCATGGGCTCGACAGCAACGTCCCTGGCCCTCTTGGTGCTCCGAGCACTCGGAACCACGGGAGCAGCAGGCGGAGCACTCGAGGATGCCGGAGGGGCCCAGGGAACCGCAGTTTCATGTCTGCGCTTTGTCCGGTGCTCTGGCAGCGGAGGCGGCGAGTCCTGCTCTTCGTCTTCCTCCTCTTCTTCACCAGACTCCTCCTCCGTCTCCCCACTGTCGGAGACATACTCACCGCTCTCCACACTGCCCTCCTGGCTGCCTTCTTTCTCCTCCTCGGCCGGGTTCCCGTTCGAGACAGGAGAAAACTAGTTGTTCCACTTCTGCGTAAAATACAGTCGGCGACATCAGACGACAGGCAGAGATTCAAGAAAGCGATAAAATTAAGACAGATATGTGCACTCGACAAATAGTACTCACCTGGTTCGGAGGAGGATTGTCCGCGCTGAACGCCCTCACTCGCCGAGACCCTCTGGGGTTCTCACAGGCGCTTGTGATCTGGAGCACCCACGACGTCACCTTCTCCTCGGTCACGCTCAAGACGTTGGTCCGAGTGGAGTCTTCGGGCCCCGTGTAGTGCCACATGGCGTGGTCGCGAGCCTGCAGTGGTTGTATGCGCCGACCAAGGAAAATCTCCAGCAAATCTATGCCGGTGACTCCCCTTCTGACGACGTCTACGAGTGCGTCGACCAGGGGCTGGATGTCGATCTTCTCCGCCTTCGTGAGCGCAAGCTGCTTAGGTGGAGCGGGACGATCTAAGCTGAAGGGAGGCACCCCTGTCGAGGCATTCGGGCAGGCAACGTCTTGGCAGTAGAACCACGTCGACTGCCAGTTCCTAACCGACTCACTGAGCTGAAGAGGAGGATAACTACTCCGACGCTTTTTCTGGAAACCTAAGCCTCCGCAGAGTTGGAGAAGATGTGTTTTATCATCCGACTGGCTGAGTCGTTTGATAGTTTGAGATCTAGCAGAGAATATATATTTGAACAGCGCCCAATGGGGAGGGCAGCCGATGAAGCACTCGCACAGAACTATGAAAGCGGAGAGATGGGCAATAGCATTCGGGGGAAAGTGGTGAAGCTGTGCCCTGAAGTGGTTCATAATGCCCTTGAAGAAAGGATGCGGGGGCAGAGAGAAACCTCGATAGACATGGCTGAGCAGCAGGACGCGCTCCCCCTCCCGGGGTGCCGACTCGACCTCATTCTCCGCCGGCAGCCTCCAAGACCTGTGCACGATCATCCCGTGCTCCACCAGCTGCAGCAGATCCCCCTCCGTCATCGTGGAGGGGAGGAAGTCGCCTTGGATCCACCCCGTCGGCAACGGCCAGTGCCGCCGCTGAGCAGGAGCCGCCGCCGTCCCCTTCTTCTTCCTCGCCTCCATCTTGCTGGTCTGACCCTTGGTCATGGCGGAAGCTGCGAATCCGCGGTGGGGAAAGAGGAGTGGGAAGGTTAGGTGCGCTGGAGGCGGCGAGAAGGACGAAGCAAAGGCCAAAGATCCGGCGGGCGTAACGAAAAAACTTGCCGCTGGGATTTAAGTAAGGTTCCGACTGGGTCGCTGGCAGGTGGCCCCGAAACCTTATCCCCCGACCGACCGCGGCGATATCAGTGGAGAGGATGAAGGCACGAGAATCGAGGCGTCAGGCGCTACTCGAGCGCGCTGGCGTCATCCCCGCTAAGCGCGCGGAAACCGAAATTTGAGGATCCTGGAAAATCCGCCGCTGTCAGTTGACTGGTCACGTCAAGAGATACCCTGGAAGCACTCGGTTTCCGACAGTTTGTTCCACAAAGATTTCCACTCGGATCATTGGTCAGAGAAGATAAAATGGATCGAGGCAAGCAACGCCAAAGTCACATCCGTTCTAGTCGGATCCAAACTTCAAGCATCGCTTCGTCGTTCCAACCCCAATCCATTCGGGGACTAATGATGGGGTTATAGTCCTAGGGTAGGGTCATAGGCCTGCCCTGTAAGTCCTACCCAAGGACTACCCCCCATAAGGGACAAGGCCCTTAGTCAGTTCTGACTGAACTAAGGAGTTTCCATCATCCAGTCGGTAACAGGCCCTCAACCACCCAGTCGGAGAATATCAAACTAACCGACTGGATTCCACTCCGTACATCGTAACCCCCCTGGAGGGAAACGGTCGTACGTTTCCAGGTGCATTTATTAGCATTTAGGACGTGCTTTACCTGTAACGTAGGCATTCAATCTCCACTACTCCACGCCTTTATCAGAACCGTTGTGGAGGCAGCGCACTCTATATAAGCCACCCTCCCCCGCTGGTGCAGGAGTTAGCAAATCATTGTATTCCATATTCCACTCGACAACAAGCTCCCAGAGCACTGAGACGTAGGGCTATTACCTCCACCGTAGAGGGGCCTGAACTCATACAACCTCGCCGTAGCTGGGACTCTGCCCATCCTTTTCGTACCCTACACATCTACTGTCAGGCTTATACCCACGACACCTCTTAAGTTCCTTCAATTCTTATGGACCCAACTTGTACGGCTGTTTGCACACAGGCTCAGTACCTGGTTCAAGCTCAATGACAAATTCAACTTCTCGGTGCGGAGGCATTCCTGGCAGCTCTTCTGGAAACACATCTTCATATTCGCAGACCACTGGGACTTGCAAAATAGGATTAATCTCACCCTTTTCATTCAAAGAGAACAGACGTATTGTATCATCGCGCGTCGCGAATATAATCACGTCCTCCGAAGAGTGAGTAAGCTTCACTTCTTTAGCTTCACAATCTATTGATGCCTTGTTCAAGGCCAACCAGTCCATACCAAGGATCAAATCACTGTCAGAATTGCCCAAGACAATAGGAGATGCGAGAAAAGAATAACTGCCCATCCTGACAGAAACATTCGGGACCCGACAAATTGGAATTCATCAATCTCCCAGGAGAAACTACTGAGACCGGCTTAATCAAATCTTGACAAACAAACTCATGCTTTGCAAAGAATGGACGGGACATGAAGCAATGCGATGCACCAGAATCAAATACCACTTTAGCAGGAATATCATTAACGAGGAGGTTACCCATGATCACATCTGACGAGTTTTCTGCCTCAGCCGCATTCACCATGTTGACTCGAGCTGACCTGGGGTTGAACTTCACGAGAGCATTGCTTGGATTTTTGCCTGGAGGAGGAGGCGGCAGACGGAGCTGAGAAGTGCACTTGTTGGCATAGTGACCCTTCTGCCCACACTTGTGACAAGTAACATATGCTGGCTGACGGTACTGTGTCTAAGGATGCCGTTGCTTCTGATGCTGAAATCTTCGCTGAACGACTGGGTTGGGTGGGTGGGAAGAACCACGACCACCAGAATGCTTGAACTGCTGCGTGTGTCGAGGAGGAGGAGACACCCAAAACTTCTGTTGCTTCTGAACCACCTGAGTAGAGGAAGAGGAGCTGGAATCTCTGAAGCGCTTCTTAGAATTCTCCACTCTGAGCAAGGCTGCCTCTGCCCTGAGAGCTAAGTTGTAGAACTTATCGAACTCCTCAGGATCGTGCAAAGCGAGAGCTAACTGCAAATCTTCTTTGAAGCCACCTCTGAATTGATAAATCTTGCTCTTTTGATCAGGGATATCCTGCAAGGCGTATCAGGCTAGCTCGTGGAACTCGACGTTGTACTTTTACATGGAGTTACCACCCTGCTTCAAGCGCCTGAACTTCTCACGCATTTTCTCCATGAAGCTGGACGGAATGTAGTGGGATCTGAAGTCCCGGCAGAACTCATCCCAAGTGATCACTCTAGCGCCCCTGGAATCCTTCAACTGTTGCCACCAGATAGATGCTTGCCCCTTCAGCTGGAATGTTGCAAATTTGACGAAATCCTCAAGACGAACATTGCTGCATTCGAAATGCTTGTTCATGTCACGGATCCAATCCTCAGCATCAAACGGCTGGTCACAGGAAGTGAAAGTCTTTGGCTGATTCGACAGGAATTGACTCAGATTAGCAAACTGATTGCCACCATGCTGGAATTTGCCTTGCTGCTGATTAGCCCTCTCTTGCAACAACTGTAGCAGCATCTGAGTGTTTACATTTGTAGCACCCATCACCGCTTGCCAAGCCTCTGCAGGAGGAGGCGACGACGGAGGAGGATTCTCCGGAGGAGGTGGTGGTGGCGGCACATCCTCACGCCCTGGATTCTGACGAGTTGGTGGAGCCATCCTGAAGACAGACAATACATTAGCCCATAGAATAAATTGAAGGAATTGCTGAATCAAAATGGCAGGAATAACTGAACAGGAATATAGCAATTGCACTCGAAGAAAATTAGTAAGAATGCTTCCTCAAAGTGACGGTCAATAAAATTCTGATTAAGACCTCTTGCAAACAAGTATGAGCTAGAACTGCTCGGAACAAACATATGATTGAGATTTCATCCGATATCTTCGCGGATAAGATCGCACGGGCTCGAATTTATAGTAGCCATCATGTGCAAGGTAGTGCACACGACTTACAAAGTATCCCCGAGTGTAGCGAGCTACAAGGACTCTTTAAGACACAACGAGAACCGATGTAAGACGACCATGAACAAACATACCCACTGAATATCGAATCCCAACCTCACATCATGCATCTGTAGGAAGATTGTCCTATAAGTTACTACTTGATATCCCACCTATGAATTCCCAAAATATCTGGTCATGCAATCTGGTACACGGATACAAGGAGTAATAATCACACAACTCCTATACTAACCTGTCACCTGTATCACATCCGTCAACACATAACCAGAATCTCGGACCTTCATCTACAACATACAATGCCTATACTAACTTGTCAGGGGGCTCGAGGAAGGACCCCGTGTTCCATTCCCGCCGTCGTTGAGGTCGGGGCGCGATCACAGCGACGGGCAGGACCACGTCAACAGCATGTTCCCGGCGGCATGTTCCTCTACTTCGGTTCTGCACCCAGTGTGACTTCAGTCTTCTTCAGATCGGCACCGTTTCCTCGTCAGGCTCCTTCCCCGATCGGCCCTGTCCCTCCTTCCCCTCGGTGAGACCCAGTTCCTTCCTCCTTCCCCCTCGGTAGATGAGCAGTAGGAGATCGAGGTCGCGCCTCTCTGTTCATAGATGAGCACGAAGTGCTGGCATGTGTTGTGCGAGTGTAGGTGCTCGGGCTCGTCGTGGTTCAGGGCCAAGGCGTTCCACGCAGTGCAATAGAAGTAGCCGTAGGTGTACCCCTTCTCTGGCACAGCAGTAGAGCAGTAGACAGCTCAGCGATCGTTGTTGACGACGTCTCTCTGCGCAGAGCAGAGCATGGCGAGCTACGCCCTGGTGATGGCTTACCTTGTTTATTCCCCCTCTGTTGTCAAGTACCGAAGCGTAGCGTAGTGGTAGGGCCGTGGTGGTGTTGGATCGAGGGCGTGGGTTCGAGTCCCAGCGGCAGCACCCCTTCTTTTTGGTGATTTGCTTCGGCAGCGCATAGGAACAGCTTACCTTGTTGGCTTCCCTGTTTTGTCGAGCAGAGAAGTAGTAGCAGGATGGTTTGCTGTTGTGTGTTGTTAGCAGGAGGTCTAGGGTTCGATCCCTCCCATGTCCTTTTTTTGCATTTCTTTTCTGTTTTTGCATTGTTTGCTTGAATAGATGTATGTGGTGTGCTAGATACTCATGTGGGTATTTTATTTCTCCTCACAGCAGCAGGTTGTCCTTGTTCTTGATGCTAGAGAGCATGTGTTGATATCATGTGTAGGAATGCATGTATAGGTTTGAGTGCATGTACATATGTGAGCTAGATTATATGATATGTGGTGTAGTGTAGTGATGATGTGGTGGTAACCCTTGTGCATAGGTGATGTTCTTGTGCCCTATGATGTACAAGTGTGTGAGTGTGTGAGTGTGTGGGTTCACCCCCTCACCACATGCTTGTGGTGTAGTAGTAGTGGCTCTAATGTGTGTGTAAGATGTTGTATGTGCTTGTGTGTGTGTGTCTCACACATGCCAAGGCATGCTTGTGCCTTGGTAGCACATGTGCAAGTTTATATGTGGAGGTGTAGAGAGGCATGATGTGTGTGTAGTTAGTGGAGTGTTCTAACTAGCATGTGTAGGACTTGCTATATGTTGTGCTTGATGCATGTGAGTGTGTGGTGGTGTGCTAAGGCACATTATCATGAGGTCTACCCCTCATGTGCACCATTGGTGTTGTGGACATGTGCAAGAGCATGTACAAGTGATGAGCTAGTGGAAGCACATGTGATGATGCACTATTCACCTCTATGTGATTTCGTGTAGATTTTCTTTTCAAGTTTGTGCCCAATTGTTCTATGCAAGTGCCTATGTATTATATATGTTTTTGGGGTAGAATCATCCCAGGAATCCAATGGTGGGCTCAGATTCCACTTTGGAACACTTCCTGGGAATGTCATATTTCTGTTTTGTTCAATGTTTAGAGCTTGGTTCCATGTGATGTGATGAGCCCAAGAGGTTGATTCTTTGTTGTGGCAGTAGAGGGTGAACCCCTCTACAACATGTTGGTTTTGTTTCATCCTTAGGAGACCATGTGTGCATGTTGTGCCTAGTCAAAGTAGGCATGTGGCTGAAATTCCAGTTTAGTGAAAATCTGTGATTTTCACTAAGTCTGAGAATCTGCTTATATTTTCTTCCCCTGTTGTTGTGCTTGTAGAAGTTCATGTGTTGGTAATGAGCCTTTGCTATCAACTGAAATTGTAGCTTTTGTGTTTGTGTAGCTCTCTGTCAATTTTCATTCCATTTGGATTCCTGTAGACATGGTTTTGGGTGCTGTCAAAATGCTTCAGAGCATAAACAGCTAGTGAGAATCTGGAATTTTCACTAAGTCCCTGAAAACTGATATTTTTATCCAAGTTAGCAGCTGTAGATCTTTCTGTGTGAAAACTCCTTTGAAATATCTTTTTGCTTGTGCTTGTAGTAATTTTGAATAGCTTCTGCCACATATCCTATTTGGCACATTTTGGTGGTTGTAGGTGCTTTGCATGTAGCTCACAAACTGCTATGATGCTGTTTATGACAGATTGTATAGTTTTGATGTTTTGATGCTTGTGAGTGCATAGTTGATGGTGTCGTGATATTCCTTGCACCACCCCATCCATACTTGTTTGTTTTATGTCTTGGAAACCTGGGAATACCATAAGTATGCCATTGGAGTGTGATGTGATGGATTTGATACGTAGGACTTCATTTCTTGTTTCGTTGTTTCCCGTTGATCCGTAGCTCCGATCGTTACGTTCTTTATATGTTTTTGCATCGTTTTCGCATGATGCATCTATTCATGTCATTCTCATGCATGTCAAGATAGCTTAGAGTGCAGTTCTGTCCAGGAACTTGTATTTTCTTCTCATGCATGTGCAAGTGAGTAGAATAGAGGTGCATGTTCATTTTCATCTCATGCATCATGTGCTTGTTACATCTTGTTGTGTTGTTGTTCATTGGATGCTATTTTTATGTTGGGTAGCACCGGATTGGAGAACGAGTACGTGGATCCGGGAGAGTACGTGCAAGACGAACAAGAGCAGTTCCAAGCTGAGGACATCACATGCAAGATGATATGAACTTGATTCCATCTCTAGACTTGTTATGCTAGATTCACGTTTCTTCGTCTTATGCTCGCTGCCTACCACTGAAATAATTGCCTCCTGATATTGCCATGAAACCCAAACACTTTTCCCCTCCTAGCAAATCTTGAATGGCTAAGCAGGCTTGCCCAGCTACTAATGTTAGCGTTGCTAGTTGCAGGTGCTTTGTCTCATGTGATAACATGAGTTGATATCATTATGTTAAATCTGTTATTTAATTAATGCACCTATATACTTGGTAAGTAACGGAAGGCCTAGCCTTTTGCTGGGTGTTTTGTTCCGTTATTGCCGCCATAGTTACCGGCTACCGGTGTTTGATTCCATAACTGATCGCTCCTAACACGTTTAGGGTTGTTATGGGGACCCCTTGATAAATCGTGTAGTGTTAAGACTTGTCCGGCAGGACCCAACATTGGTGTTAATTTGCTAATCACTTAATAATAATATGCATAGGGAATGGCCTCCCCAAGGAATTAATCAACAACCCGAGCCAGTTCTCCTCATGACTGTTGGTCCAACCTGGTCTGCCTGCGGGGCCACCACAAGGAAACTTAAGGTTTGGTTCTCGTAGCTAGTTCCATCCATCGTGTCCTGAGACTGAGATACGCGGCTCTTATCGGGGTCATCAACGCGATGGAAGGTCCTGCTAGTCTTGTCTTATCTTAGCGATATATCTTGCGTATAGGAATCCCGGTGAAGCTTTGGTTCTCCCCAGAGTTGAGGTTTTCCTCTAAGGAATCCGACGAGATCACGAGATTCGTGATAGTGGATTACTTTGCGGCCCGTGACCGTTTGTGATGGACTAGTTGGAGCACCCCTGCAGGGTTTAATATTTCTGAAAGCCATGCCCGCGGTTATGTGGCAACTTGGAATATTTATTAACATCCGGTTATAGATAACTTGAACATAATCTAATAAAATTGCCAACTGTGTGCGTAACCGTGACTGTCCCCTTCGAAGACCTTTCTTCGATCGGGAACACGCTGGGGTTATGATTGACGTAGGTAGGTGTTCAGGATCACTTACTGATCAGCTAGTCATCGATCGCTAGTATAGACCACCTTCCATACTTGTTCTACGTAAGTTAGCCACCATAAATGCTTAGGATGCTGCAACCTAAACATTGAACCTTCCTTACCTAATAACTTGACTAGTTCTGGCACCGACGTCATAGATTGCTGAGTCCCTATGGCTCACAGATTACTTCAACACCCAACAGGTACAGGTACGCCCAACACAGGTGATCCCGACGGCACGCAGCTGGCGTGGCAGTATGATGAGGAGAACGACCGCCTGTACGTGAACTATCCAGAAGACTGAGGCGTGGTCGTGATCGTGGGCAAGCATGCAGGGTAGCATAGTCATTTATCATGTTTTGTAGTCCGTAGCGGAACTACCTTGTTTGAATGCGTGATGTAAACTCTGATATTATTTATGAGATGGCAGTTGAATCCCTAATTGTCATTCTATTATTATGTATGTGCTATGTTACTGTGCTTGCTAAACGCTTAGATGCGCTTCTTTCCTCTTTGGGGCCTCGATCCCCTAAACCGGAAAGGACCGCATCTTAGTCGTTACAACCCAAGATGCCACTAAGGCCACCGTAATCTCCTCACGCCCTCGCACAATGCAAGATGTCGTGATTCCACTAAGGGACCATTGAGCGCGGTCACCGAATCCGTACAAACAAGGTTGGGGCAATCTCCACAACTTAATTGGAGGCTCCCAACGACACCACGAAGCTTCACCACAATGGATTGTGGCTCCGAGATGTCCTCAAATGCTCGGGGCAATGACCAGAACCTAATTGGAGACCCCGATGCTTGCCCGATGCTTTACACCACAATGATTGAGCTCCGAGGCACCACCAAGCTTCTAGGATGCCAAAGCATCCACGAAGAACAAGTTCTAGGTTACCAAGTATCCAAGGGTAATAAGCTTCTCAAACTTCACTTCCACGTATCACCGTGGAGAACTCAAACCTATGCACCAAATGCAATGGCAAGGGCACACGAAGTACCCAAGTCCTTCACTCCCAAATCCCACCACGAGAACTAATGCTATGGTGGAAAATGAGAAGAAGAACGAAGAAGAACACCAAGAACTCCAAGATCTTGATCCAAGGGGTTCCCCCTCACATAGAGGAGAAAGTGATTGATGGAGATGTGGATCTAGATCCCCTCTCTCTTTTCCCTCAAGAAATAGCAAGAATCATTGGAGGGATTGAGAGTTAGCAAGCTCTAATAAGGTCAACAATGGGGGCCAAAATGAGCTCAAGAGTTGGGGAACCATTGGGGAAGAAGAGCCCCTTAAATAGGTTCCCACGAATCGGCCTCTTATGTATAGAAATACAGAGGAGCGGTACAACCGATGACGCGGGCGGTACAACCACTCAAGCGGTCCAACCGCCCAGCCACCGCCCAACAACCGAACCTCAATAGAAGGTTGGCCAGCGGTTCCACCTGCCACGACTACTAGGCATGGCTAAGTCCCAAGCGGTACAACCGCTAAGAACACCAATAGTACCGGCTATACTAATATAGCGGTACAATCGGGCCACCACCGCCCAACCACCGCAGCACAACAGAACCGTGTCCGGTTGTGGACTGATGCTGGGCCGGTTCAACCGCCCAGGGGGTGAGCGGTACAACCGCCCGGGGCAGCGGTACAACCGCTAGAAGAAAACGGGAAATAACAGAATTGACATAACTTCTCCAAATGAGCTCTGAATTGAGCAAACTCAAGCTTGTTGGATTCATGACGACAAGAGCAGTTATGAAAAATACCAATGAAGAGTTGTGAGAACTCTATGAATGAAGAACCGACAAAAACTCCAACATAAAAAACATCATAGAAGATGCACATAAAACTCTGTTTTCGATGAACTCGAGCTTGTCATAAAGATGACCAAAAGCTCTAAAACTCACAAAGAGAGCCACCAAACAATAACCAAGAAATATGATGCAAGGATGCAAATGGTTTGAGCTTTCAACAAACGATACGATCAAGCTACTCACTTGAGAGCCCCCCTTGACAGTATGACAATCTATCCTAAAATAGAAAAACCTATCAAGGTCAAATCTATACCTTGCACATAGTCCACTTGAGCTAGAATATGACGATCTTGACTTCCTCAAGATGGACCACCTTTCTTGATTGCGTTGGCTTGATGAAGACAAGTTGATTGCTCCCCATACTCATTATGGGTGAGCCACTCTTCAACACATCTTCATAAGTTCATTGCCACCACAATGGACGACAAGCTTCAAGCATGATATCTTCGTGATGCTCCACTTGAACTTGCACACCGCAATCTTGATGACGATCACCACTTGATGTCATCCTTCATGGGTTGAATGAGATCTTCCTCTTGATGCAAACCCATGGACACACACCTAACCCCACACAGAACTCTCACAAAGACATGGGTTAGTACACAAAAGTGTAATGGATAATGCTTACCATACCATGGGATCACTTGATCCCTCTCGGTACATCTTGTATGCTTTGTGTGTTGATCAACTTGATTTACTATTTGTCTTAGTCTTGATCAACCTTGTGTCTTGATGACCATTCTTTGGATAATACCTTGAATACCACCTTGGTCATCATATAAACTCCTTGAAACCAACATATGGACTTCAAGAAGTCCCTATGGACAAATCCTTTGAATATAACTTAAGGCAACCAATAGTCCATATGGATTGTCATCAATTACCAAAACCACATATGGAGAAATATGCTCTAACACTCGCCACTTCCCTTCATCGCCCGACACCATGCTGCTGCTGCCACCGTCATTGTCGTGGTCGAACCCGTCGGCATGCTGACGCCACCTTGCCGCCCCGTCGTAAGCATGAGCTGGTCGTTGCCCTGTCTGCCGCTGTCGTGAGTGTGCCGCCTCATCCGCTCCTCGAACGCCTTCAATCGCCCGAGCGCCTCCTTGAACGACATCTTGTTGACGTCGCAAAACTGTTCAATTCCGGCCATCGCTGCGTAGAGTTGGTCCGACACGATGTTGAGGAGTTTCTTTAGCATTGCCATGTCGTCGAGCGTCGCTCCGAGGGCCACGTACCTTGCCGCCATGCCGTTGATCCTCCTGCGTACGCGTCCAACTTGTCGCCATCCTCCATGCACAAGCGATCGAACTCACCGTGAAGAGTAGCTAGCTGTGCCGCCCTCACCTGATCAGTGCCAACGAACCGCGTCTTGAGGCTCTCCTGCAGCTCCGTCATCATCTTGTTCGACGACACCTGCAACAGGATGTCTTGGGAGAGCACTCCAAGGAGGTATTCCCTCGCCGACTTGTCCTTTTTCGTGATTACCGCCGCCGTCGCGTCCTCCGTCGAAACCACTGCTTCCCACAGCCCCTGCACGTCAAGTTTCACCTCCACCTTGATCGCCCCACATGGTGTAGTTGTCACCGGTGAGCATCGGCATGGGGAGCGACATCATGCTCCCTATAGCGTTGTACGGGGTGATTGACATCGTCGTTGACACAGTTGCAACGAAGCTCTAATACCAAATGTTGGGGCAGCTCTCTCTCTCTCTCTCTCTCTCTCTCTCACTCTCTCTCTCTCGCGCGTGACAAAGGTAGAGCAACTATGAGATAGCAAAGTTGTTTTCCGCCCTCACGTACAACGCTGGTTTTCTTTATTTCAAACAGGACACACAAGACCCTCGACCAGTTCACAGAGGGAGGTTTTCATACGTGCATGCATACGCAATGTCGCGCTCTCCACTCTGGCCAGCTCGCCCGATCTACACGCCTTTGCCTGCGCCCACGACATGCTCTTACGCGTGTGGCGCGGCCATGCTCCAACGAATCACAATGACTCCTACTGCATGCAACTCGTCCACGCTACATATCAAACCGATTCCAGTGCACACACGCCCAACAAATCTGATCGCCGCACGATCAACACACACGAAGCATGCACACAACACACCAACTACACACATACGCACATACGTACACACACGACCGTGACCCAGCCCGCGGACTCGACGTGATGCATCGACGTCGATCGCACTGCCACAGACCCGACCTAGCGCGCTCATGTTGGTCGCCACCATGCTCCATCACGACTTATTTCCAACACTGCCAAGATCTTGGCGCCAAGATTTTCTTTCCGTCCCTTGCTCACATTAGAAGCATTGGTCAAGTGGAGAGGGCGAATGTTGAAGTGTTGCGTGGCCTCAAGAGAAGAACTTTTGACAAGCTGCACAAGTGAGGAAGGTGCTGGATTGATGAGTTGATGACAGTTCTTTGGTCACTTAGAATGACACCAAATCGAGCCACCGACAAGACACACTTCTCCCTAGTTTATGATGTAGAAGCGGTGCTCCCCACGGAACTCACATACGGGTCACCTCGAGTACAACCTTCGATGAATACCAAAAGAGTAGCTGCAGCATGATGATGCCATGCTCCTCAAGGAAGATCGGCTTTGGGCTGTGTAACGCCCAAGGGATCTTCTTTTAATATTGTTGGCTATTCCGACTGGGTCTATGCCGGAGACAAGGTTGATAGAAAATCCACCTCGGGTACATGTAAATTTCTTGGGAGATCTCTTGTGTCTTGGTCCTCCAAGAAATGAAACTCGGTATCCCTATCTACTGCCGAAGCGGAATACATTGTCGCCTGATCATGTTATACGCAATTACTATGAATGATGCAAACTCTTAAGTATTATGGCATTCATGTGAAACATGTTCCATTGTTGTGTGACAATTAAAGTGCTATTAAGATTGCTCATAATCCCGTGCAACATTCACGAACTAAACATATTCAAGTTCGACATCATTTCATTCGTGATCATGTTGGTAGAGGAGATATTAATTTCAAGCATGTTCGTACCCAAAAATAGTTGGCTGATATCTTTACCAAACTATTTGATGAGAAAATATTTTGTCATTTGAGGAGTGAGTTGAACATCATTGATGCTTGAAACTTGAGCTAAACCCACTCGGATGCATGCAAGGGCATGAGCTTACTTGACTATCCCATGATGATATTGATATGACTCTATCTTATATCTTGGAAAAGTATGCTCCCTTGTATTGCATCTAACCTTTGGTAGGTACTTTGAGGAACTACGCGTCACAGGATTGTCATCAACTCACATCAAAAGCAATCTTGTCATGACCAAGTATCAACAACCCTTTTCTTTGAGGATGAAGGAAGAATATAACTTAAATCATATCCTTGACAACTATTTGTTGAATAAATTCATTCTTGTCTTTTGGATATATTATGTTTTCCTTGCATGACTAACTTGTATAGGTGAAAAGTGAAGAAAAACAACAAGGATTGCTCTCAATTCAAGATGACCTTCATCAACACTCAGCATGCACAACAAGTTCACCTACATGCCATGTCATCAACATCTTTCAAAATTATGTACTCATATCCTTGATAAAGCTTTACACCAAGTCATGAGGTAAAGCAACTCAAGAGATATGAAGACATTAAAATGTTTAACGAAAAATGGTAACCCCATTTTGAGCTTAACGATGCGTATGACCTATGATCAAGCAATCTTGCTTGGCTCCTTAAGTCAATATACTCTAATATAAATGATCTAGTCACCGCCAACATCTATATGAAGAATCTTGTATTGGTTCATATTTTTATTTGCATGCTTTCTTGGAAACATTCAATCTCCAGCTAGTTGTAAAAAAATCATTGCAAATCTCTTTGAAAAAATCCTGGAAAATTATTTGAATACTTTTTTGAGGACTTTGGCCAAAATAGCTGAAAATATTTATTGTCAAAATGGCCAAGAAGGATTTTTGTGTGCACCACATATTTTCAAGTAGATAAGTTTTCGTTTGCAAATCGGTCCCTCCGAACTGGGAAAATCGGTCATACCGATTTCTCCGAGAGGCCTGAGATCATTTTTGGTTCTACTCAATCGTTTTGTCTCGAAGACTCCAAATTTTGATACTACTTGAGTTCTTTGCCTTTATCTCAACCATTTTCTTCAGGGAGAAATAGATATAAAAGGAGGAGAACATCTAGGATCCCTGAATCAAGGGGGAGAAATATCAAGGAACCCTTACCTATATCAAAGGGAGAAATATCCAGGATCCCTTACTCCCAAGGAATCCTTACCCTCTTACCTTTTTGGAAATTAATGCCAAAGTGGGAGAGATATCAAAGCCTATGCTCTAAGGGGTAGAAATCTTTAAGGAGAAGAGATATCAAAGGGGGGTAAATCTTTAAGGAGGAGAGATATCAAAGGGGGGAATCTTTAAGGGATGGGAGATATCAAAGTTTATGCTTACCCAAAGGGGGAGCAGTACATTAAGGAGGAGAGAAAATTTATTTAAGTTTTTATTGCCTTCTTGTATTGGATCTGTCTCACCCTACCAACTCCAAATATCCACATGCTACGATTCGGGGGAGAGGAAAACCTACATATTCATACTTAGGGGAGACAGTTCTAAATGTTCTTGGACACATATCTATCCTAACAAATTGGGGAGAAATATCTATCATCAAATCATATTTTCAATATGTCTTCCATGTATTGGTACTTTTGAAGCCCTTTTCATATTTACTATAGAATACTCTTGTGTTATCTAACAATTGTTTTCTCAAGTGTGTTCCTACTGTCAAGATGCTCAAGAACTTTAAGGTAAGTATATGCATCATATCCTTTTAGGATGATCTCTTGTCTCTTGCACATATTGTTTGCAAGAATGAGTCTTGAACATGGAAACCTTTCATTCACATATGTTGATGCATATAGCCAAGACTCACATGACTTGTCATGTCCCTTCTATTATGTGTGTGCCCATGCAGTCCAAAGCAAATATCCCTTAAAAAGGATTACACACATTTAGGGGGAGTTTGTCTTAGTCACGTGTCTCTCAAAGGTGTCATACTTTACTGCTTATATTTATTTGAAGCTTTGATTATATGTTGTCATCAATTACCAAAAAGATGGAGATTGAAAGCACATATGCTTCCTTGGTGGTTTGATAATTCATGATAACATACATTATCTCTTGGACTTATATTTTTTCCTAGTGTATTTGAGATATAGTTCACAGAGAGGATTGGCTAAGGATTGTGAGAAGCCCCAAGGAAGGAAAGGAATAGGATTGGTCAAGCTTCAAGCTTCAAGACTCTACATTTTCTATTTTGTGAGAAATCACATTTGAGTCCATAGGAAGGCCAATACTATTAAGAAGGGATGAGGTGGCTATGATGATCTGGTTGCTCAAGTGCTTCGAGATTAGCCATAAAAAATACTCATAAAATTCTTCCACAAAAATTCTGCCCAAACCATAAAGTCAAATTCAATGCCACCAAGTTTTCCATTTGGCCCCACCGAGTTTACCCTAGATAGATCCAGAGCTAAACACTAGTAATCTCGATACCATCAAGTTTGGTTTCGCTCTGACCAAAAAACAGTGACCAACTCTATGGTTAGCCATTTGCTAAAGTAGGAATTTTTTAGTTCTGCAAATCGGTGCCACCGAGTCTGTTAACTGCCTAGGCCAGCCAAAATCGAACCCTCTGGAATTCATATATAGGTCTCACCAAAAATCCTAAAGTTGCCACATTTTGCAGTAGTCGATGCCACCAAGTTTTTACTTCGGTATCACCGAGTTGGGCAATAACATTGTAACGACTGGATTTTTGGAGATGCCTATATATACCCCTCCACGAACCTCTCTTCAAAGAGGAAGCACTCAGAACGAACCAACACTTGCCCCATGCATTTTCTAAGAAAGAACCACCTACTCATGTGTTGAGAGCAAGATATTCCATCCCTACCATATGAATCTTGATTTCTAGCCTCCCCAAGTTGCTTTCCACCCAATCAATCTCTTCTACCCATGCCAAATCTGCGAGAGTGTGATTGAGTGTTGAGGAGACTATCTTTTGAAGCACAAGAACAAGGAGTTCATCATACTACCACATATATTACCTTTTGGAGAGTGATGTCTCCTAGATTGGTGAGGTGTCGCTTGGGAGACTCCTACTTCGTGTTGTCAAGTTGAACCAAAAAGTTTGTAGGGGCAAGGAAATCGCCTGCTTCGTGAGGATCTATCACGGGTGAGGCTAGTCCTTCATGAACGTAAGCAATGATGGAATAGACAAGGTTGCTTCTTCGTGGACCCTTCGTGGGTTGAGCCCTCCCTGGACTCTCGCGTCTGTTAGCCTCCGTGGGTTGAAGTCTCCATCAACATGGGCGAACGATAGCACCACCTATCGAAACCATGCCAAAAAACACCATGTCATCTTTGCGTTTGATCTTCCTAAACTCTACTCCTTACTTTCATGTGCATTTCTTTACTTTGTGATGCTATACTCGTAGACTTGTATGTGTAGGGTGTGCTTGACTTGCTTTAAATACTAAATCTATTAGCAATTAAAATTGGGAAAATATTAGGTTCTGATTCTGTCAAGTAGTCTATTCACCCCCCCCTCTAGACATCCCTTTTAGTGATCCCACACACCGGTAAACAAAAAATTAGGGCAACAAAGGTGGAATAAAACACCAAGCAAGAGGCCAAGCCTTCCATCCTTTACCAAATATATATGTGCATTAATTATATAGCAAATATATCATGATATCCAAAAATATCCATGTTGTCACATGGAACAATCTGCACGTGCAACTAGCAACACTATAAGAAGGGTTGAGCAAGCGGTAACATAACCAAACAACAGTTTGTTGAGAAGGTGCGGGGTTAGATGCTTATCATGGCACTTTGGGAGACTTGACAAATAAGTGGTAGGAAGTGAGACATATCTATCGAAGCGAAACAACTAGCATGGCTATGATAGTAGTGGTGTCCACGAAAATGATCATCTTGCGTGAGATACCGCTTGGAAGAAGAACGAATCCATGAAGTAGACGAATGTGCGTAGTCGAACGAATCCTCACACTCTATATCGGTTCGGAAATCTATTGAGAAGAAGCAATCCAAAAACAAACAAATGACACGGTAAACATCACAACATATGCATGACATAATGCGCAAACAAATATGATGCATGTCCCTTTAATTATGCATGGCCTCGTATATCACATCAAACAACTAGCATATGGACGAGACTCCACATTCACTCATCTAGTTCACTCCCGTTTGTTTACTCGACAAGTTTAAATGTTTATTAACATGGCAAGAGGTGAATCATATGAGAACTATCCTATCTACGCATTTTAAATGAGGTCGAAACAATATATAACATTTCTCAAACGACCCCATATGCATAATAAGAATTTGGTCCTGTTTTGCATAACCAAATTTTATATTTATTAAACATGAAAATAAAGAGCATCATAGTATTCTACATATTCTTCTAAGCAAGTTACATATATAAAACATTTTAATCGGAGTTACGGTTTAATGGTTACAAAATAAACCGATTTAATATGACATTAATGCAAATTTAATCAAACAGAAAGATTAAATATTTGTAACACATGTGCGAGTTGGATATTATTAACCTACACAAAATCGTAACAACATTCATATAAAAATATATTTTAATTCGATGCATGGTTGTGAAGTTATTAAATGCATAATTTAGAGGGATTTTTTTGTAAATTTGTAATTCAGCAGATAATTATGCAAATTCGTAGACAGAAAAAAAAATCGGGCCAAATCTGAGATCTAGCCTGACAGCAGCTGAGCGCACAAAAGTTAAATCATGCCCTCAGCGTTGACACACGAGGTGAACTGGGCTGGAGGGTGCTGCTCACCATGGGCGAAGCCCGGATGTGAGAGGAGGTCGGGCGAGGCGAGCTGGGATGGGGCGGACTGGCGGAGGCGAAGGGCGAGGCTGGAGCGACCCAACCGCGGTCAACGCAGCAAGCGGCGCTGGAGCCCAAGGGCGTTCCTCGTCCTCCTCTGGACAAGAAGCAGCGGCGGCGCTGGACACAGGACGGCGAGCGGCGGAGCATGGCAGGCGACGGCGAGCCGCAAAACTGCCGGGAATGGATCGGCAGCGACGGTGGCCACCCGGATCAGGCCGGATCCGGCGGCGAGGCGATGGACGGCGGCGACCGGATCGGGAGCTCGGGGAGGCCATTGTTGTCTCGTGTGAATAAGAACGGGAGAGAGAGAGAGGGCTGGTGAGGCACGGGAGAGAGTAGAAGGAGCGGGGAAGGAGAGAGTGGTCGGGGGCGGCGAGGACTGGCCTGGCGCGGCGGCTCTAGTGGCCATGCTGGTCACCGCTCGACGCGACATGGAAGTGCGGCGATCGCTGGCGAGCTCGGGATCGACTCCTCTTAATCCAGATCGAGCAGGGCACCGCGGGAGGCTAGATGCGTCCAGGGGCCCTCCTAGCCATCCGTTGTAGTAGATCCGAGGGAGGAGATCGAGGAGACAGCTGGATTAGGTGGCCAAATGGCATGCATCGGCTCGGACAACACTGAAATCCATGGAGGTGGCGGCAGATACGGTTTGGATAGGGGCTACGCTAGGATTTGGATTGAGAGAGAGGGCTTGGAATTTCGATTGAGATGGGACGGCCTAGATTTTAGGGTTAGGTAGTCCAATTGAAAAATGGATGATGAATTGATGTATTTTGGGGGTGATCAGACCCAACGTTACGACCGTACATTTCGGTTTCGGTGAAGTTATCGAGCACGCGTGAGGGGTTTGTGCACTGTGGAGAGGGGCTAGGCATGAAAAGAGAGGGAAGATGGCAGCCCGATAACGGAGTTTTATAAATCAAAAATTTCTGACGAATAAATCGGCTATAATGCCGCTATAGATTTATCGTTGCGGTATCAAACGATCTTTGAATGCGACGACATTTGGCAGGCGGTCAACCTACAATAAACCAAGATCGCACGCCAACTTTTAACCCAACCCGAGAACATTTTTATCCCACTTATGAAACAAGATATTTACGATGTCGTGGGCACATGCGTGTGTGGTTCGTGTCGAAACGGTCAACGACACGAACGGAAGAACCGACAACTATGAACTGATGCAAGTTTTGAAAAACAAAAGATGGTGATAGAGTGCCGATGATATGCAGATTCGATGATGAATCCGACAACCAAATGGAACACACCTCGAAACTCGAAAAATAAATGAAAGGCATCTGAAGCATCGATCTCGGGTTGTTACAACTCTCGTCCACTAACAAGAGATCTCGACCCGAGATCTTAGAATGAGAAAAGAAAGAGAAAGAGCAAGAGGTAAAATTAAGTTGCTTCTTTGACAAACGAGTGGAACCAACGGAGTTGAAGGTTGAGAAGGTTGGACGAAACACACAATGGATACAAACGAAATTGTAAGCTCTTCGGTAGAATAGAGGAAGAAGAGACATCACAAGAAGCTTGGATGTAGCGAGACATGAATGAAAAGTTGATGAACAAGAATTAAGTGAAACCACTCCGGTTGAAAGGAGATAGACAAAGAATGAGAACAAAAGTTTGGGCAGCACTCTAGTTGAAAAGAGAGGCAAAACTTGATAAGATCGAAAGAAGTCAAAAAGAGAACACAACACTGGTTAAATGGGATAAGCAAGGAAAGAACATGATCTTGAAAAAAGGAGATGATGGCTCCAAGAGAGCAACATCACAAAACCTTCGGAATAAAGGAATAGAGGCTAGATCTTTTGACAGAAAAGAAAGGAGTAGAAAATGACAACTTCTACCATAGTTGGATTCAAAAGCATCCTCATAAAGAAGAGTTTAACGGAGTTGTTGTAATATCAACAATGGAAAGAACAAGCTTATTGTGCCTTATGAAAAACATCTCAAAATTATGAGGTGATAGTGGGCCACTAACGAAAACAAGGATTGCTTGTGAGGCAGAAGACATGCAAAACTTCTTTCACTAAGAGGATACATTGAGAACTCAGATAATTGATGAGCACCATGATAGCAACAATCCTTAGGAAATGCTTTAGGTGCAATCTATACCAAGATGACTCGGAGAAAGAAATCATGGGTTTTAATATCTCATTCTTGACAAATTTCCCCCGAGACTCCTCATGAATCAAGAATGATATAACACCATCCCAAAGATAAACGACAATTAATTGCAATTTAAAAATGAAATACAAAGAATACTTGAGTTCCTCCAACAAGAATATAGAAGAATACTTCGAGAATGATTAAATTATTGACGAACCACCTTGAAGAACCATGGGGAAGAACTCCAGAATGAAAGGATGTGTCACGCCCAAGATGCGATCCTATCCTCAATTTGGCACGAGGGCCTCATGAGGGATAGAAGCGCATCTCGTCGTTTCACAAGAATGGATATCGTTACAAGTACATGTACTGAAAAGATGAGATATATATATAGAATTAGCTTACACTCGCCACAAGCTACATCAGAGTCACAGCAGTACAATACATAATCATCATGAAGAAGATCAGGGTCCGACTACGGACGAAAACAAACGAGAAAAGAAGAATGACGTCCATCCTTGCTATCCCAGGCTGCCAGCCTGGAACCCATCCTAGATCGATGATGAAGAAGAAGAAACTCAAAATGAACAATCAACGCGCTCGCGTCAAGTAACCTTTACCTGTACCTGCAACTGGTGTTGTAGTAATCTGTGAGTCACACGGGACTCAGCAATCTCATTTCCAAAGGTATCAAGACTAGCAAAGCTTAATAGGTGAGGTAAGGTTAAGTGGTGAGGTTGCAACAAGCGACTAAGCATATATCTGGTGGCTAAACTTACGAGTACAGGAAATAAGAGGGGGGAAGATCTACGCATAGAGAACGTGACAACTGATGATGAAATGAATGATCCTGAACACCCACCTACGTCAGACATAACCCCACCGTGTCCTCGATCGGAGAAGGAGCTCACGAAAGAGACAGTCACGGTTACGCACACAGTTGGCATGTTTTAATTAAGTTAACTTCAAGTTATCTAGAACCAGTGTTAAACAAAGTTTCCACGTTGCCACATAACCGCGGGACGGCTTTCCGAAAGATTTAACCCTCCACGGGTGCTCCAACTAATCCATCACAAATTACCACAAGCCGCATAGAAATCCTCGATCACGAAGCTCACGATCTCATTGGATTTCTTAGTGGAAAACCTCAACTCTGAGATTACCCAAAGCATCACCGGAATCCCGATGCACAAGATATCTTGTCAAAGGTAAAACTAATCCAGCAAGGCCGCCCGACGTGTCGACGAACCCGATAGGAGCCGCGTATCTCGTTCTCAGGACACGACAGATGAGCGACGCGTACGGTGGCCACATAGAAATCACCCAAGTTCCCTGGGTTGGCCCCGCACAGTGCTCTGTTTTGGACCAGCACCATCAGCACTGGCCCTCCCTGTATTATGTTGAATTACTCCTGGGTAGCGCTAACTCCCTATGCATTTCAGTATTAACATAATTATTATGTTGGGCAAATGTAGTACCAATGTTGGGCCTTGCCAGACCAGCTTTAATCTAAAACGAATTATCAAGGGGGTCCCCATAACAACCCCGATCGTGTTAGGAGCGCTCAATTATGGAACATAACACCGGTAGCCGAAACTAAGGGGGCGAAGGTGGAACAAAACACCAGGCTAGAAAGGCCGAGCCTTCCACCTTTTACCAAGTATATAGGTGCATTAAATTAAATAGCATTTAATAGGGTGATATAACAAGGGACCCATGTTTTCACATGGAAGCGACTGCACCTGCAACTAGCAACGCTAACACAGGATTAAGCAAGCGGTAACATGGCCAATCAGTGGTTTGCTTGGTCGAACAGGTTGAAGGTTTTCATGGCATTGTTGAGAGGCTGATATATAACAGGTGGTAGACAACGAGACATAATCGGTAGAAACGGTAAAACTAGCATGGCAATGATAGTAATGGTATCTGGGAAATGGTTATCTTGCCTCAGATCCCGCTTGGAAGAAGAATGACTCTGTGAAGCAGACGTACCGATGTAGTCGACTGGGTCCTCACAATCCGACACGCTTGCGGAACTCTATCGAGACGGAGGAAAACGGAAACAAGCATCAACACACGATATTCACCACACGATGCACAACACATATGATGCATGAGCGGCTGAATACATGCAAGTCACGGCATGACAAATCACACAATCAAACCTACACATTAAGTGAAGTTCAATATGCAACGAGTTGCATATTGACGAAACTCCACATACGAGTTATTTAGTTCTATCCCGAATAGGTACACGACAATATTAAATGTGGTTAAACATGGCAAGAGGTGACGCGTAATTAAACTACCTATCTAGGCATTTTAAATGAGGTCGGAAATGACATATAGCATCTCCGAAACGACCTCACATGTTAATTTACAATTCTGTCCAGATCTGATCTAACACGTTTAATTAGTTGTTAAACAGCAAAACAAATAGGTTCACGTGGTTCTACGCGTCGTTACAGTCAATTTACACATAGAGAACATCTCCAACAGAGCTACAGATCAAAAGATACAAGCACCGCAAGATATGATGGCATGAATGCAAAATGTGTGCAACGACGGTCACGAGCACTTCAAAACATGCAACCATCAAGATAATATGAAACTACACGAGATTCTAAGCAAGTTTCATATAGGACACGAACAAAACGGAGCTACGGTTCAAAAACTACGAGCAAAACAAGAAAACACTACAATCTGCCAAAATCAGCCACATAGCATCTTCTACACCTCACAACTACAAGCTACACAAATCCAAAAGGCTCAAACAAGGCATGAGACGGTAGAGGGCAAGAAGCACTACAACAAACAACTAACAACAACTAACATGGGAGCATGAATCACTAGGAAAAGAAGTCAAAAAATGGCTTCTCACACACAGTTACAAACTTAGTGAAAATAGCAGTTTATGAAGTTGCAGTTTTCGATCTGAAGGCATATTGACAGCAGCAAAACCATAAGCTACAGGACTCCAAATGGCATGAAAATTCACAGCATGCTAGAGAATCCCAAATTCTACAACTAACTCCATTGCACCAACCTCAAAAGAGCTACAGATCACAAGATAAACTCATGCAAAAACAGCTACAAAATATAACAGATCTCAGACTTAGAAATATTTCAGCATCTCTAAAACAACACTATTTCCTAGCAAGTAAAGAACAACCAAAGCACATCTAAACATGGATTTCTATTGCAACCAAAAATACCAGGGGCTAGAGTAAACATCCAAGGGCAACTCTCTAGTTGACAACTCTTTCAAACGAAGCACGGAATAAATCCTACGAAATAGACAAGAGGGCAGCATGACAAAATATCACGCGAACTAACTTTGACAAAAGCTAAAACTAATTGCACAGATAAATCCTATGCATTTTTCTACCCCGAAAACATATAAAACATGTGGGGTTGCACAACAATAATATCACCGCACGTAAATGCGAGATAATGACCTAAACACGGAAAATAAACTAGCGGCAAATCCCTACACGCAAAAATAGCAATGACTACTCTAAAATACATGGCAAAGGGGTTCCTAAAACATGAACATTTTATCTACGGCATACGAGCAATCCGGACACGCACGTTAAATAACTACGAAACGAATCCTATTGGCACATCACGTAAAACTGTGCATCTAGCACGCTAAACTACGTCAAACAATTATGCAAGTTGTGAATTCGAATTCTACGCGAGATTCTACACAAGAAACGTATGCTACACGCCTCGATCCGACTTACGGATTAAAAGATACGGACGTTCTAATATATGTCTATTTTGTGGGATTTAGATAATTCCGAAAATTAACCTAAATTAACTAACGGGCCGACTCATGGGCGCAGTTTAGCTAAACAGTGCATGAGCGAAATTAGAGGGCTCGGGGGGCTGCTCACCTTAGCAGGCCTCGCCCTGGTCGGCCGGCCCACGGGGGCGAGGAAGCAGGCAACTGGCGCTGCTGGCGCTAGGGCGTCGTCCACTTGGGCCGCGGGGAGCGAGGTGGGCCTCGGTGGCGTCGCGGGAGGCGGCCAACTGGGGTCGAGTGGAGACCGGCTCGGGTGCACGCCTTGATCTCTCCCGTGCTCGAGGACGAGCCAGACCGGCTGGACGGCGGGAGTAGCGGATCCAATGGGGCGGCGCGCGGGAGTCGGCGGGGCCGGCCGTTTGTGCCCGGATCCGGGCGAGGGCGAGATCCCGAGGCGGAGGAGGACCGGCAGCCGGCGACTGGTGCGGCGCTCCGGCGGCGAGCACTGGCACCAGCGGGAGGCGACGCTACGGGAGGACGGCGGGGACTGCGGGAGATGTGCTCCGGCGAGAGGAGGCGCCGGTGGTGTTCCCGGCGGCCGGGGCACCTGTCGGCATGAGGCACGGGATCCGGCACGGCGGTCGGGTGCGGGGCACCTCGGGAGCAAGGAGGAGCCAGCGGCGGCGGGGCGATCCGGGCCCGGGTGGTCCGGATCTGGGCTTGCAGGCCCGACGGCTGTGCAGAGGAGGAAGGGGAAGAGAGAGTGCGGGTTAGGTTTCGGGGGGCACGGTTTTCAAGGAGAGAGGGGGTTGGCTGCCTAAAAAATAGGAGGGGTCTATTTATAGACAAAAGGGGGGCTAGGTTTACCGGAATTTCGTTCCGGATCCAACCGCGCGGTCGGAATCGGATAATTCTGAACGCGGGATGGACTAAATGGCCGTGTAGTGTAGATATCCAGAGATGAGAGAGAAAACGGGCGGCGCGGCAACGATTTTTAAAACACCGAAAGATGTCCGACGATAGACCGAATACGGTGCCACTCCGATCGACCGTTCGGGTACCAGACGGACTCCGGTCGCGACGAAATTTGACAGGCGGCCTACCTATATTAAAATAAGACCACACATCAAATCGCAACCCAATCAGAGAAAGTTTTACGCACACTTTTAAAAACAAGATTTGACGATGCCGCGGGCGCGTGCGTGTGTGGTCGGGCTCAAAACGGACAACGAAGAGATCCGGCAACTAACAACGGATGCAAGTTTGAAAACTGGCGGCAACGGAGGTGCCGATGCAATGCAGATGATGCGAATGATGCGAGAAATAAAAATAACCACACGACGAAAACGGAAATAAAGGGGAATCTTCTGGAACGTAGGTCTCGGGCTGTCACAACTCTCCTACACTACAAGAGGATCTAGCCCCGAGATCCAAGAATGAAAGGGGGGATAGGATGAGAATGAACAAGAGGTAAAAACTTAGTCACTTCTTTGACAAACGAGTGAAACCAAAGATCCTTGAAGGTTGCAAAGAGATGAGGAATGATAAGAGAAACAAGCAAGAATTCACGGAAAATTTCGGCAGCACTTCGGTAGGAAAAGGGGACAAAAAATATGATAAGATGGGAAAATTAGACAAGATTCATAACAAACAACTAAAAAGAACAAGGGAACGCCAAGAACTTGATAGAACAACATGATTGACCCAAAAGAGCAACAACACAATGCCTCCGGAACAAGAGAATAAAACTAGATCATTGGGAACAAAGAAAGAATAAGAGAATGACAACTACTATCACAAGAATCTTGGAGAACTCGTGAGAATGGATTGAAACCTTGATGAACCATCATGAAGGACCTCCGTATACAAATGAATGATGCAAAGATATGAAGGTAGAAGACAATAAGCTTATGACCTTGCCAAGACTTAGATGAAGCCTCACAAAGAGATACTTAAAAGAACTTGGAACTCCGGAAAAGAAAGATAAGCACATGGGGAAGAATTGATATCATGAGCCACTTCGGAAGAAGAATTTAAATCACTATGAACAAGAATAAGAATTAGGTTATGCTTATCCTTCATCAAGTAACGGGTTTAGCGTACAACTTATTCTTCTTGAAAGAACTTGAAGAGAGAGATAGATATGCACCACATGAAGCATAAACGAAGGAAGCACCGGTAAGAATTCACAATTGAATGGAAATACCAAGAATTAATGGAGATACATGAGAATGAAGAGATCATGATGCACCTGAGAGAAAAATTTAAAGAAGACACCAGAATAATTGAGAGACGAACGAAGAGACAACAATTGAGAAGAATTGAGGATGAAAGGTGAAAGCTGAGAACGAAGAATCTTCTGAAATGATGGCCTTCGGAGGATCGAGAATGAAAACAACTCCGAAATGCACCGGCTCGCAAGAAAGGGATACTCATGATTGACACCAACTAAGATGATGGCACAAAGCTGAATGACGAATCTCCAAGAGAATGGACCAAGATTTGAGAGAAACACTCCTTAGGTCTTCAAAGCTGAAATTGATGACGAGAAACAACACCAAGGATAACTGAGATACTCCAGAATAATGAAGAATGAAAGGTTGAGCCGAATATGAGAATTAATTCAAATAGATCTTGAAGAAGAAGAAAGACTGATGGAAATCATACTTATGTCACAGTTGAAAAGAATTAATGATCTCCGGGAAAAGATTAAAAGATCCAGGAAAGATCCTAGGAAAGAACCTGTGGGTTATGGGCCCACTCAAGAAACCACCGTTGAAAAGATTGTCAAAAAGCAAGATATTGCACCGGTATAAAGAAAACTTGATGAGGTTGAGCACCTCGAAATAATTAAGAATTGAGAACAAGAATTCTGAGATAACTTCAATGCTCCGGATAGAATAGAGATAAATGACAACAGAAGACTTGATAAGAATCTCCAACACAAGAAAGAATTTAAAGGATGGCAAGGATATGATGAACACTGACAACTGAATTGAATTCACCAAAAAAGATTACAAGATTGAATAAATACGAACAAGAAGCTCCTGAGAACCTTCACAATGAATCACCGGATAGGACACGGAAGAAAAGATAGCGGAAGCATCACTGAATATAAAGGCACTTGGATGATGACTGAAACATTGAAGAAAAGGGTGGGAGGGCGGGGAAAAAAACAAAGTTAACTTGGGACAGATGAGACAAACTCCGGTAAGAATTGAGAGATTGATGTGCAAATATTGGAGAGGATTGAATTCACGTGAAGAGAAGCACACCGGTTGACAAGGATTGACAAGACAATTCCGGTTGACGAGAAATGATAAGACAATCTGATTTGAGCAAAAGAATTAATTCGCATTCCCATAGAAATATGAGAACCGCTCTTGGAAAGATATGAAATAACCATTTGACATCGAAGCAACTTGAATTACCATATTCAACAAAACAAAGGGTGAGGCTTATTAAACAAGCCAGAACAAACTCATGAGAGAGATTTCGTCCGATATTTTCGTGGACAGGATCGCACGGGCTCGATCCTTACAGTAGCCATCAAGTGCAAGGTAGTGCACCCGACATACGAAGCGTCCCCGAGTCGTAGCAAGCTACAAGGACTCTTTAAGACCCAACGAGAACCGCTGTAAGATGACCATGAACAAATGAATCCACTAGATGTCGAACCCTAACCTAACATCATGCATTTGTTGGAAGATTGTCCTATAAGCAACTACTTGAATTCCCACCTAAGAATTCCCGAAATTTCTGTTCATGCAATCTGGTACAAGGATACAAGGAGTAATATGTGACAGCCCGAGAACGACGTTCCAGAAGATTCCCATTTATTCCGTTTTCGTCGTGTGTCTATTTTTATTTGTCGCATCATCATCACATCATGCACATCATCTGCATTGCATCGGCATCCCGTTGCCGCGAGTTTTGAAACATGCATCCATTATTAGTTGTCGGTTCTCTCTGTGTTTGTCGTTGACCGTTGGAGACCAACCACACACGCACGCGCCCGCGACATCGTTAAAACTATATCAAGGGCCGCACCATTTCCCTCTCATCCCTTCATAGCCCATCTATCCTTCCCAATTATCTGCAGACGTCCGATCGCGATCCGATGCCTCTAAATAATCCCAACTCCCTCCATATGGACCCTACTATATATAAAGGTAGGCAACCCTAGCAAATCAGTCAAACCCTAAAAACTAGGACATTTGTCCCGTCTGCGCCGCCATTCCCTCTGGATCCAGCCCGATCACCTCCCTCGATTTCAGCCAGCAGCCAACCCCCTAAGTACATCGTCCCATCCATCTAGCCCCGCGGCCGAGCACTCGAGCGGGAGCCGCCTCCGCCAGCAACCCATGCTTGCTCGCCCCCGCGCTTCACCACCATGGCGAGATCGCCGGAGCCCCGTCGGAGCACCACTCGCCGGTGGCCTGCAGGACGAGGAAATCCCTTCTTCCTTCTCCCTTTCTCTCCTCTCCCTCTCGAGTCCCTCTCTCCCTATTTCTTCTTTCTTCCTATGTTTCTTCTTTGAACTTATCTGTAGCCCTTTTGTTCTTCAGCCAACAGCAGCACCAAGGAAGCAGATGAGGCTCGCCCTGATGCACCCAGGTGGCTCCCCTCGTCCAAGCCGCCGCCAGCTCAGGCCTATACCCCGTGCGCCCTGCTTCCTTCCCCTCGGTGGTGCTCTTCCCCTTTTCCCTGCCGCTCATCACACCTCCTCTTCTTCTTGTCTGCAGGTACAACCATGGAGTCGGTCGCCCGATCTCCGCGTCCGTGCCGTCCCAAGCCACCTCGTCGCCGGGAATGGAACCCCCGGTCCCAGATGAGTTGAACCCCGCCGTTCCCGCGTCGCCGGACCGCATCCCGAGTTGTTCCCGCAGCAAGCTTCGTCCCCAGCCTCGGCCGAACCGTCCCAGTAGGTTCAGTTACAGCCTGGTTTCAGATTCACATTTTTAGGTTCAGATTCAATGGGTGTGTATGTTCATCTAGAGGAGGAACTCCTTTTTGGCACAAAACGCATCTCAGCTCAGCTGGTCATTGCATCGCGTAGTGGTTCGAGGGGTCTGGGGTTCGAATCCCAACTGCCCCTATTTGTTTTTCCCTTTTTCTCGTTATTATGCAAGCCAATGCTGGCCACTCTTAGTTCAGGTAGTACTAGTCTGCAATTTGAACAAATTGGGTTCAAGCCCCACTGGTTCAAGCCCAAGTGGTTAGCCTCCACGTTTTCAACTAGGAGGTGTTGGGTTCAAGTCCTAGGAACCCCATGTTTTTATTTCTTTTGCACACACATGCCCACTTGGGCCGATTTCAGCCCTAGCCACTGCACAATAGTGCAATTTGGTCCATTGTTCTTTTTTTTAACATCGTGTGATTTTTTCCAATTTTCAAGGACTTTGCTAATTTCAGGAAAAGCTTTGTTTTTCAAACGAGCGTAGTTTCTAAACCATGAATCGGATCGGAGTGATTTAAATTTGTAACTTGTCTAGAATTTCACGTAGGTTAATAATTTCCAACTCTCATGCATAATTAGAACTATTTAGTGTACTGTTTGCATCGGTTTGCGTGTCGACGTGTTGGAAACGGTTTAGGTCGTAACTATTTGTCCGTACCTCCGTTGGAGATGTGCCATATATGTAAATGGAGCAGAACGACGAGTAGAATCACGTGAGGCACTTTGTTTTGCCGTTTAAAAAACCTAAAATGTGATTAGGACAAATCTGGACAGAATTAAGGTTTAACACATGGGGTCATTTCGGAGATGCTATATGTCGTTTCCGGTCTCATTTAAAATGCCTAGCTAGGTAGATTAATTTGTGCTTCACCCACGTGCCATGTTTAACAACATTTAATATATCCGTGTGCCTGAACGGGAGTGAACTAAACAATTCAACGTGGAGTTGTCTCGATATGCAACTCGTTGCATATCGAGCTTCACTTAATGTGTAGTGTTTGATTGTTATGATTGTCATGCCTTGCATTAGACCGTTCATGCATCATATGTGTCTTGCATCGTGTGGTGTATATCTGTGTTGATGATTTTTCCGGTTTCCTACGTCTCAATAGTGTTCCACAAGCATGTCTGAAAGTGAGGACCCGTTCGACTACAACGGTTCGTCTGCTTCACGGAGTCATTCTCCTTCCAAGCGGGATCTCAGTCAAGATGACCATTTCTCAGATACCATTACTATCATTGCCATGCTAGTTTTACCGTTTCTATCGTTATTGTCTCGTTGCCTACCACCTGTTATATATCAGCCTCTCAACAATGCCATGAAAACCGTCAACCTGTTCACAACCTAGCAAACCACTAATTGGCTATGTTACTACTTGCTTAACCATGTGTTAGCGTTGCTAGTTGCAGGTGTAGTTGCTTCCATGTGATAACATGGGTTCCTTGTTATATCACCCTATTAAATGCTATTTTAATTTAATGCACCTATATAGTTGGTAAAAGGTGGAAGGCTCGGCCTTTCTAGCGTGGTGTTTTGTGCCACCTTCGCCCCCTTAGCTTTCGGCTACCGGTGTTATGTTCCATAATTGGGCGCTCCTAACACGATCGGGGTTGTTATGGGGACCCCCTTGATAATTCGTTTTAGATTAAAGCTGGTATGGCAAGGCCCAACACTGGTTCTACATTTGCCCAACATAATAATTCTGTTAATACTGAAATGCATAGGGAGTTAGCGCTGCCCGAGGAGTAATTCTACATAATACAGGGATGGCCAGTGCGGATGGTGCTGGTCCAAAACAGAGCACCATGCGGGGCCAACCCGGGGCAACTCGGGAGATTTCTATGAGGCCACCGTATGCTTTGCTTATCTGTTGTGTCCTGAGAACGAGATACGCGGCTCCTATCTGGATCGTCGACATGCTGGGCAGCCTTGCTGGATTAGTTTTACCTTTGACGAGATATCTTGTGCATCAGGATTCCGGTGATGCTTTGGGTAATCCCAGAGTTGAGGTTTTCCACTAAGGAGTTCGACGAGATTGCGAGCTTCGTGATTGAGGATTTCTATGAGGCTTGTGGTAATTTGTGATGGATTAGTTGGAGCACCCTTGCAGGGTTAAATCTGTCGGAAAGCCGTGCCTGCGGTTATGTGGCAACGTGGAAACTTTGTTTCACACTGGTTCTAGATGACTTGAAGTTAACTTAATTAAAACTTGCCAACCGTGTGCGTAACCGTGACTGTCTCTTTCGTGAGTTCCTTCTTCGATCGAGGACACGGTGGGGTTATGTCTGACGTAGGTAGGTGTTCAAGATCATTCATTTGATCATCAGTAGTCCACATCCGCTATGCGTAGCTCTTCCCCCTCTTACTCTTGTACTCGTAAGTTAGCCACCTCATATATGCTTAGCCGCTGCTGCAACCTCACCACTTAACCATACCTCACCCATTAAGCTTTGCTAGTCTTGATACCTTTGGAAATGAGATTCCCGAGTCCCCTGTGGCTCATAGGTTACTACAACACCAGTTGCAGGTACAGGTAAAGGTTATTTGATGCGAGCGCGTTGATTGTTCATTTGGAGCTGCTTCTTTTTCTTCTTCATCGATCTAGGATGGGTTCCAGGCCGGCAGCCTGGGATAGCAAGGATGGACGTCGTTCTTCTTTTCTCGTTTGTTTTCGTCTATAGACGGACCCTTCTCTTCTTTGTGATGATTATGTATTGTACTGATGTGACTCTGATATAGCTTGTGGCGAGTGTAAGCCAATTCTATATATATCTCTTCTTTTCAGTACATGTACTTGTAACGATATCCATTCTTGCAAAACGACGAGATGCACTTCTATCCCTAACGAGGCCCTCGCGCCAAATTAAGGATAGGGTCACATCTTGGGCGTGACGAGTTGGTATCAGAGCAGTACCGACCTAGGAGCCCCCTTGATTGATCGAACTTGGCCGAGTCGAGTCTAGTGAAAAATTGCTTTGAGTCTAGTTATATATCGGAGATTAGGATTCTCTTTTCACCTCTTCTATGCTCTGGTGAGGAATCTTGACATAATAATTTAATTCTACTCCTCTTCTCACTCAATTTTTTTTAGGATCATGCGGATATTTTTGGAATCTATATGATGCCGATGTGACGGAGTTCTGTCTTGGTGCCTCCTGTCTGACTTGATTTCTTCCGGGGAGTTGAGCTCCAGGGGATTCTCGAGCACATCGTTATCATTCAGGTTTCTTAGTATCTCAGAACGAAGGATGCTCGTAATTGCTTCAATACTAGTAGTGGCGAGATAACCCCGATGTCCCCAGTACTGGTGCAGATTGTTCGGGAGTACTGCCATACTTTGTATCGTTGTGATCACGAGGGTTCTGGTTATGTGTTGACGGATGTGATACATTGGACGGGTTAGTATAGGAGTTGTGTGAATATTACTCCTTGTATCCGTGCACCATATTGCATGACCAAAAATTTCGGGAATTCTTAGGTGGGAATTCAAGTAGTTGCTTATAGGACAATCTTCCAACAAATGCATGATGTTAGGTTGGGGTTCGACATTTAGTGGATTCGTTTGTTCACGGTCGACTTACAGCGGTTCTCGTTGTGTCTTAAAGAGTCCTTGTAGCTTGCTACGACTCGGGGACGCTTCGTATGTCGTGTGCACTGCCTTGCACATGATGGCTACTGTAAGGATCGAGCCCGTGCGATCCTGTCCATGAAAATATCGAACGGAAATCTCTCTCATGAGTTTGTTCTGGCTAATTTCCAAGCCTCATCCCTTGTTTTGTTACAATATGGTAATTCGAGTTGCTTCGATGTCAAGTGGTGAATTCACCTCCTTCCAAGAGGCGTTCTCATATTTTTATGTGAGAATGCAAATTCTTTTGTTCATTCAAATTGTCATATCAATTCTTGTCAACCCGAGTTGTGTGTCAATTCTTTTCAACCGGTGTGTTTCTCTCCAAGTTTATTCAATCCTCTCCAATTTTTGCAGATCATTCTCTCAATTCTTACCGAAGTTTGGCTCATCTGTCCCAAGTTGTATTTGTTTTTCCCCACCCTCCCACCCTTTTCTTCAATGTTTCAATCATCATCCAAGTGCCTTTATATTCAGTGATGCTTCCGCTATCTTCTTCCATTTTGTATCCAGCGATTCATGGTGAAGATTCTCAGGAGTTAGAATTCATCATTTCTTCATTTTGTTCTTTTTCGGTGAATTACATTTAGTTGTCCGTGTTCATTATATCCTATTCATCCTTGTAATTCTTTCCTATGTTGGAGATTCTTATCAGCCTATCTTGTTATTCATTTCTCTCTAGTCTATCCGAAGTGCTGAAGATATTTCAGAGTTTCTTGTTTTCAGATCTTTCATTATTTTGAGGTTTTCAACCTCATCTAGTTTTCCTTATACAGGTGCAATATCTCTCTTTCTAAGAAATCTTTTCAACGGTGGTTTCTTTGAGTGGCCCCATAACCCACATGTTTTTCCGAGGATCTTTTCTGGCTCTTGTAACCTTTTCCGGAGATCTCTAATTCTTTTCAACTATGACGTAAGTATGAATTTCATCAGTCATATTACTTCTTAAAGATCTATTCGAATTAATTCTCATATTTAGCTCAACCTTTCATTATTCGTTCTTCCGGAGTATCTTAGTAGTTCTTGGTGGTGTTCTCTTCATCCTGTTCAGCGTTGAAGACCGAAGGAGTGTTTCTCTTAAATCTTGGTCCTTTCTCTTCATTATTCATCATTTCAGCCTTGTAGCATCATCTTGAATTGTTGTCAATGATGAGTAATCCTTTTCTGGCTATCCGGTGCATTTCTAAGTTGTTTTCATTCTCGATCCTCCGAAGGCCATCATTTAAGAAGATTCTTCGTTCTCAGCTTTCAGCTTTCATCCTCAAGTCTTCTCAATTGTTGTCTCTTCGTTCGTCTCTCAATTATTCTTGTGTCTTGTTTAAATTTTTCTCTCAGGTGGATCATGATCTCTTGATTCTCATGTATCTCCATTAATTCTTGGTATTTCCATTCAATTGTGAATTCTTACTGGTGCTTCTTTCGTTTATGCTTCATGTGGTGCATATCTATATATCTCTTCAAGTTTCTTTCAAGAAGAATAAGTTGTATGCTAAATCCGTTGCTTGTCATCAATTAAACCTGATGAAGGACAAGCATAACATAATTCTTATTCTTGTTCATAGTAATCTGAATTCTTCTTGTGGAGTGGCTCATGATATCAATTCTTTTCTCAAGTGCTTATCTTTCTTTTCCGGAGTTCCAAGTTTTCTAAAGTATCTCTTTGTGCAGCTTCATCGAAGTATTTGCAAGGCTTCAATATTATTCTTTCATCCTTCATATCTTGCATCACCCTTTTGATACGGAGGCTCGTCATGGTGGTTCTTCAAGGATGTGATTTTCTCAAAGTGTTCTTCAAGATTCCTGTTGGAGTACCTCAAGTATTCTTTCACTTGCATTTCCAGTGCATTTGTTCTTCCTTTATCCTTTGAGGTGGTATTATAGCATTCTTGTTAGTGTAGGAGCCTCGAAGAGTTTTCCTTTCAAGAATGAGATAATTAAATCCACCAATTCTATGATCATGAGATATTTTTTGAACTCATGATTTCTGGGTTGAGTATCTTGGCTTAGTTTTCACCTAAAGCCTTTCCTAAGGATTGTCGCAATTATGGTGCTTGTCGTTAACCCAAGTTCTCAAGGTATCCTCTTGGTGTAAGAAGCTTATCTTGTTTCCCGAAACGATCCTTGTTTCTTGTTCATAGTAATCTGAATTCTTCTTGTGGAGTGGCTCATGATATCAATTCTTTTCTCAAGTGCTTATCTTTCTTTTCCGGAGTTCCAAGTTTTCTAAAGTATCTCTTTGTGCAGCTTCATCGAAGTCTTTGCAAGGCTTCAATCTTATTCTTTCATCCTTCATATCTTGCATCATCCTTTTGATACGGAGGCTCGTCATGGTGGTTCTTCAAGGATGTGATTTTCTCAAAGTGTTCTTCAAGATTCCTGTTGGAGTACCTCAAGTATTCTTTCACTTGCATTTCCAGTGCATTTGTTCTTCCTTTATCCTTTGAGGTGGTATTATAGCATTCTTGTTAGTGTAGGAGCCTCGAAGAGTTTTCCTTTCAAGAATGATATAATTAAATCCACCAATTCTATGATCATGAGATATTTTTTGAACTCATGATTTCTGGGTTGAGTATCTTGGCTTAGTTTTCAACTAAAGCCTTTCCTAAGGATTGTCGCAATTATGGTGCTTGTCGTTAACCCAAGTTCTCAAGGTATCCTCTTGGTGTAAGAAGTTCTGCTTATCTTGTTTCCCGAAACGATCCTTGTTTCTTGTTCATAGTAATCTGAATTCTTCTTGTGGAGTGGCTCATGATATCAATTCTTTTCTCAAGTGCTTATCTTTCTTTTCCGGAGTTCCAAGTTTTCTAAAGTATCTCTTTGTGCAGCTTCATCGAAGTCTTTGCAAGGCTTCAATCTTATTCTTTCATCCTTCATATCTTGCATCATCCTTTTGATACGGAGGCTCGTCATGGTGGTTCTTCAAGGATGTGATTTTCTCAAAGTGTTCTTCAAGATTCCTGTTGGAGTACCTCAAGTATTCTTTCACTTGCATTTCAAGTGCATTTGTTCTTCCTTTATCCTTTGAGGTGGTATTATAGCATTCTTGTTAGTGTAGGAGCCTCGAAGAGTTTTCCTTTCAAGAATGAGATAATTAAATCCACCAATTCTATGATCATGAGATATTTTTTGAACTCATGATTTCTGGGTTGAGTATCTTGGCTTAGTTTTCACCTAAAGCCTTTCCTAAGGATTGTCGCAATTATGGTGCTTGTCGTTAACCCAAGTTCTCAAGGTATCCTCTTGGTGTAAGAAGTTCTGCTTATCTTGTTTCCCGAAACGATCCTTGTTTCTTGTTCATAGTAATCTGAATTCTTCTTGTGGAGTGGCTCATGATATCAATTCTTTTCTCAAGTGCTTATCTTTCTTTTCCGGAGTTCCAAGTTTTCTAAAGTATCTCTTTGTGCAGCTTCATCGAAGTCTTTGCAAGGCTTCAATCTTATTCTTTCATCCTTCATATCTTGCATCATCCTTTTGATACGGAGGCTCGTCATGGTGGTTCTTCAAGGATGTGATTTTCTCAAAGTGTTCTTCAAGATTCCTGTTGGAGTACCTCAAGTATTCTTTCACTTGCATTTCAAGTGCATTTGTTCTTCCTTTATCCTTTGAGGTGGTATTATAGCATTCTTGTTAGTGTAGGAGCCTCGAAGAGTTTTCCTTTCAAGAATGAGATAATTAAATCCACCAATTCTATGATCATGAGATATTTTTTGAACTCATGATTTCTGGGTTGAGTATCTTGGCTTAGTTTTCACCTAAAGCCTTTCCTAAGGATTGTCGCAATTATGGTGCTTGTCGTTAACCCAAGTTCTCAAGGTATCCTCTTGGTGTAAGAAGTTCTGCTTATCTTGTTTCCCGAAACGATCCTTGTTTCTTGTTCATAGTAATCTGAATTCTTCTTGTGGAGTGGCTCATGATATCAATTCTTTTCTCAAGTGCTTATCTTTCTTTTCCGGAGTTCCAAGTTTTCTAAAGTATCTCTTTGTGCAGCTTCATCGAAGTCTTTGCAAGGCTTCAATCTTATTCTTTCATCCTTCATATCTTGCATCATCCTTTTGATACGGAGGCTCGTCATGGTGGTTCTTCAAGGATGTGATTTTCTCAAAGTGTTCTTCAAGATTCCTGTTGGAGTACCTCAAGTATTCTTTCACTTGCATTTCCAGTGCATTTGTTCTTCCTTTATCCTTTGAGGTGGTATTATAGCATTCTTGTTAGTGTAGGAGCCTCGAAGAGTTTTCCTTTCAAGAATGATATAATTAAATCCACCAATTCTATGATCATGAGATATTTTTTGAACTCATGATTTCTGGGTTGAGTATCTTGGCTTAGTTTTCAACTAAAGCCTTTCCTAAGGATTGTCGCAATTATGGTGCTTGTCGTTAACCCAAGTTCTCAAGGTATCCTCTTGGTGTAAGAAGTTCTGCTTATCTTGTTTCCCGAAACGATCCTTGTTTCTTGTTCATAGTAATCTGAATTCTTCTTGTGGAGTGGCTCATGATATCAATTCTTTTCTCAAGTGCTTATCTTTCTTTTCCGGAGTTCCAAGTTTTCTAAAGTATCTCTTTGTGCAGCTTCATCGAAGTCTTTGCAAGGCTTCAATCTTATTCTTTCATCCTTCATATCTTGCATCATCCTTTTGATACGGAGGCTCGTCATGGTGGTTCTTCAAGGATGTGATTTTCTCAAAGTGTTCTTCAAGATTCCTGTTGGAGTACCTCAAGTATTCTTTCACTTGCATTTCAAGTGCATTTGTTCTTCCTTTATCCTTTGAGGTGGTATTATAGCATTCTTGTTAGTGTAGGAGCCTCGAAGAGTTTTCCTTTCAAGAATGAGATAATTAAATCCACCAATTCTATGATCATGAGATATTTTTTGAACTCATGATTTCTGGGTTGAGTATCTTGGCTTAGTTTTCACCTAAAGCCTTTCCTAAGGATTGTCGCAATTATGGTGCTTGTCGTTAACCCAAGTTCTCAAGGTATCCTCTTGGTGTAAGAAGTTCTGCTTATCTTGTTTCCCGAAACGATCCTTGTTTCTGTTAGTGGCTGGATGTCACTTCATTAGTTTGAAAAGGTTTCCATAAGCCCACTACTATCTTGTTCTTTTCGTTGTTGTTTTACCAACAACTCCGTTCAATTCTTCTTGCAAGGATGCTTGCCAAGTTCATCTGAGATAGTAGCTGTCATTCTTTTCTTCATTCTTTTACTCCGTATGAGCTAGTTCCTTTTCTATTGTTCTGGAGGCATTGTGATATTGCTCTTTTGGGCCTATCATCTGTTCTGTCAAGATCATGGTGTTCCCTTGTTCTATTTAGTTGTTTATTATATATATTGTCTAATTTTCCCATCTTATCGAATTTTTGTCCCCTTTTCCTACCGAAGTGCTGCCAACATTTTCTATGAATTCTTTCTTGCCTCTCATATCACTCCTCATCTCTTTGCAATCTCCAAGGATTGTTGTTTTCACTCGTTTGTCAAAGAAGCGACTAAGTTTTACCTCTTGCTTTCTCATCCTCTGCCCCTTTCATTCTTGGATCTCGGGTCGAGATCCTCTTGTAGTGTAGGAGAGTTGTGACAGCCCGAGAACGACGTTCCAAAAGATTCCCCTTTATTCCATTTTCGTCGTGTGCCTATTTTTAGTTGTCACATCATTATCGCATCATGCGCATCATCTGCATTGCATCGGCATCCCGTTGCCGTGAGTTTTGAAACGTGCATCCGTTATTAGTTGCCAGTTCTCTCCGTGTTTGTCGTTGACCGTTGGAGACGAACCACACACGCACGCGCCCTCGACATCGTTAAAACTCTGTCAAGGGTCGCGCCATTTCCCTCTCATCCCTTCATAGCCCATCTATCCTTCCCAATTATCTGCACACGTCCGATCGCGATCCGATGCCTCTAAATAATCCCAACTCGCTCCATATGGACCCTACTATATATAAAGGTAGGCAACCCTAGCAAATCAGTCAAACCCTAAAAACTAGGACATTTGTCCCGTCCGCGCTGCCATTCCCTCTGGATCCAGCCCGACCACCTCCCTCAATTTCAGCCAGCAGCCAACCCCGTGAGTACATCGTCCCATCCATCTAGCCCCGCAATCTAGCACACGAGCAGGAGCCGCCTCCGCCAGCAACCCATGCTTGCTCGCCCCGCGCTTCACCCATCGGAGCACCACTCGTCGGTGGCCTGCATGATGAGGAAACCCCTTCTTCCTCCTCCCTTTCTCTCCTCTCCCTCTCGAATCCCTCTCTCCCTATTTCTTCTTTCTTCCTATGTTTCTTCTCTGAACTTCTCTGTACCCATTTTGTTCTTTAGCCAACAACAACACAAGGGAAGCAGATGAGGCTCGCCGTGATGCACCCAGGTGGCTCCCCTCGTCCAAGCCGCCGCCCGCTCAGGCCTATACCCCGTGCGCCCTCCTTCCTTCCCCTCGGTGGTGCTCTTCCTTTTTCTCCTGCCGCTCAGCACACCTCCTCTTCTTCTTGTCTGCAGGTACAGCCATGGAGTCGGTCGCCCGATCTCCACGTTCGCGCCGCCCCAAGCCACCTCGTCGCCAGGAATGGAACCCCCGATCCCAGATCAGTTGAACCCCATCGTTCCCGCGTCGCCGGACCGCATCCCGAGTTGTTCCCGCGGCAAGCTTCGTCCCCAGCCTCGGCCGAACCGTCCTAGTAGGTTCAGTTACAGCCTGGTTTTAGATTCAGATTTTTAGGTTCAGATTCAATGGGTGTGTATGTTCATCTAGAGGAGGAACCCCTTTTTGGCACAAACGCATCTCAGCTCAGCTGGTCATTGCATCGCGTAGTGGTTCGAGGGGTCTGGGGTTCGAATCCCAGTTGCCCCTATTTGTTTTTCCCTTTTTCTCGTTATTATGCAAGCCCATGCCGGCCACTCTTTGTTCAGGTAGTATTAGTCTGCAATTTGAACAAATTGGGTTCCAAGCCCCAATGGTTCGCGTCCGCGTTTACAACTAGGAGGTGTTGGGTTCAAGTCCGAGGAACCCTATGTTTTTATTTCTTTGGCACACACATGCCCACTTGGGCCGATTTCAGCCCTGGACCACTTCACAATAGTGCAATTCGGTCCATTGTTCTTTTTTTAACGTCGTGAGATTTTTTTCCAATTTTTAGGGACTTTGCTAATTTCAGGAAAAGCTTTGTTTTTCGAACGAGCGTAGTTTCTAAACCGTGCATCAGATCGGAGTGATTTAAATTTGTAACTTGTCTAGAATTTTGCGTAGGTTAATAATTTCAAACTCTCATGCATAATTAGAACTGTTTAGTGTACTGTTTGCGTCAGTTTGCGTGTCGACGTATTGGAAACGGTTTAGGTCGTAACTATTTGTCCGTAGCTCCGTTGGAGATGTGCCATATATGTAAATGGAGAAGAACGACGAGTATAATCACGTGAACCACTTTGTTTTGCCGTTTAACAAACCTAAAATATGATTAGGACAAATCTGGACAGAATTAAGATTTAACACGTGGGGTCTTTTTGGAGATGCTATATGTCATTTCCGGTCTCATTTAAAATGCCTAGCTAGGTAGATTAATTTGTGCTTCACCCTCGTGCCATGCACCCTCGTGCCATGTTTAACAACATTTAATATATCCGCGTACCTGAACGGGAGTGAACTAAATAATTCAACGTGGAGTTGTCTCAATATGCAACTCGTTGCATATCGAGCTTCACTTAATGTGTAGTGTTTGATTGTTGTGATTGTCATGCCTTGCATTAGACCGTTCATGCATCATATGTGTTTTGCATCGTGTGGTGTATATCTGTGTTGATGATTTTTTCCGGTTTCCTACGTCTCGGTAGAGTTCCACAAGCGTGTCGGAAAGTGAGGACCCGTTCGACTACAACGGTTCGTCTACTTCACGGAGTCATTCTTCTTCCAAGCGGGATCGCAGGCAAGATGACCATTTCCCCAGATACCATTACTATCATTGCCATGCTAGTTTTACCATTTCTATCGTTATTGTCTCGTTGCCTACCACCTGTTAGATATCAGCGTCTCAACAATGCCAGGAAAACCCTCAACCTATTCACAAGCTAGCAAACTACTGATTGGCTATGTTACTGCTTGCTTAACCATGTGTTAGCGTTTCTAGTTGCAGGTGTAGTTGCTTCCATGTGATAACATGGGTTCCTTGTTATATCACCCTATTAAATGCTATTTTAATTTAATGCACCTATATACTTGGTAAAAGGTGGAAGGCTCCGCCTTTCTAGCGTGGTGTTTTGTTCCACCTTTGCCCCCTTAGTTTTTGGCTACTGGTGTTATGTTCCATAATTGAGCGCTCCTAACACGATCGGGGTTGTTATGGGGACCCCCTTGATAATTCATTTTAGATTAAAGCTGGTCTGGCAAGGCCCAACATTGGTTCTACATTTGCCCAACATAATAATTCTATTAATACTGAAATGCATAGGGAGTCAGCGCTACCAGAGGAGTAATTCTACATAATACATGAAGGGCCAGTTCTGATGGTGCTGGTCCAAAACAGAGCACCGTGCGGGGCCAACCCGGGGCAACTCGGGAGATTTCTATCAGGCCACCGTATGCTTCGCTTATCCGTCGTGTCGTGAGAACGAGAGACGCGGCTCCTATCGGGATCGTCGACACGCTGGGCGGCCTTGCTGGATTACTTTTACCTTTGACGAGATATCTTGTGCATCGGGATTCCGGTGATGCTTTGGGTAATCCCAGAGTTGAGGTTTTCCACTAAGGAGTCCGACGAGATTGCGAGCTTCGTGATCAAGGATTTCTATGCGGCTTGTGGTAATTTGTGATGGATTAGTTGGAGCACCCCTGCAGGGTTAAATCTTTCGGAAAGCCATGACCGCGGTTATGTGGCAACGTGGAAACTTTGTTTAACACTAGTTCTAGATAACTTGAATTTAACTTAATTAAAACTTGCCAACCGTGTGCGTAACCGTGACTGTCACTTTCATGAGTTCCTTCTCCGATCGAGGACACGGTGGGGTTATGTCTTACGTAGGTAAGTGTTCAGGATCATTCATTTGATCATCAGTAGTCCACGTCCGCTATGCGTAGCTCTTCCCCCTCTTACTCTTGTACTCGTAAGTTAGCCACCTCATATATGCTTAGCCGCTGCTGCAACCTCACCAGTTAACCATACCTCACCCAGTAAGCTTTGCTAGTCTTGATACCTTTGGAAATGAGATTGTTGAATCCCCTATGGCTCATAGGTTACTACAACACCAGTTGCAGGTACAAGTAAAGGTTATTTGACGCGAGCGCGTTGGTTGTTCATTTGGAGTTACCTGTACATGCAACTGGTGTTGTAGTAATCTCTGAGCCATAGGGGACTCAGCAATCTCATTTCCAAAGGTATCAAGACTAGCAAAGCTTAATAGGTGAGGTAAGGTTAAGTGGTGAGGTTGCAGCAAGCGACTAAGCATATATCTGGTGGCTAAACTTACGAGTACAGGAAATAAGAGGGGGGAAGATCTATGCATAGCGGACGTAGTCACTACTGATGATCAAACGAATAATCCTGAACACCTACCTACGTCAGACATAACCCCACCATGTCCTCGATCGGAGAAGGAACTCATGAAAGAGACAGTCACGGTTCCGTACACAGTTGGCTGGTTTTAATTAAGTTAACTTCAAGTTATCTAGAACTAGTGTTAAACAAAGTTTCCATGTTGCCACATAACCGCGGGCATGGCTTTCCGAAAGATTTAACCCTGGAGGGGTGCTCCAACTAATCCATCACAAATTACCACAAGCCGCATAGAAATCCTCGATCACGAAGCTCGCGATCTCGTCAGATTTCTTAGTGGAAAACCTCAGCTCTGAGATTACCCAAAGCATCACCGGAATCCCGATGCACAAGATATCTCGTCAAAGGTAAAACTGATCCAGCAAGGCCGCCTGCGTGTCGACGAACCCGATAGGAGCCGCGTTTCTCGTTCTCAGGACACGACGGATGAGCGACGCGTACGGTGGCCTGATAGAAACCACCCAAGTTTCCCTGGGTTGGCCCCGCACAGTGCTCTATTTTGGACCTGCACCATCAGCACTGGCCCTCCCTGTATTATGTTGAATTACTCCTCGGGTAGCTCTAACTCCCTATGCATTTTAGTATTAACAGAATTATTATGTTGGGCAAATGTAGTACCAATGTTGGGCCTTGCCAGACCAGCTTTAATCTAAAACGAAGTATCAAGGGGGTCCCCATAACAACCCCGATCGTGTTAGGAGCACTCAATTATGGAACATAACACCGGTGGCCAAAACTAAGGGGCCAAAGGTGGAACAAAACACCAGGCTAGAAAGGCCGAGCCTTCCACCTTTTACCAAGTATATAGGTGCGTTAAATTAAATAACATTTAATAGGGTGATATAACAAGGAACCCATGTTTTCACATGGAAGCGTCTGCACCCGCAACTAGCAACGCTAACACAGGGTTAAGCAAGCGGTAACATAGCCAATCAGTGGTTTGCTAGGTCGAACAGGTTGAAGGTTTTCATGGCATTGTTGAGAGGCTGATATGTAACAGGTGGTAGGCAACGAGACATAATCGGTAGAAACGGTAAAACTAGAATGGCAATGATAGTAATGGTATCTAGGGAAATGATCATCTTGCCTGAGATCCCGCTTGGAAGAAGAATGACTCCGTGAAGCACACGAACCGATGTAGTCGAACGGGTCCTCCCAATCCGACGCGCTTGCGGAACTCTATCGAGACGGAGGAAAACAAAAACAAGCATCAACACAGGATATTCACCACATGATGCACAACACATATGATGCATGAGCGACTGAATACATGCAAGTCACGGCATGACAAATCACACAATCAAACCTACACATTAAGTGAAGTTCAATATGCGATGAGTTGCATATTGACGAAACTCCACATACGAGTTACTTAGTTCTATCTCGAATAGGTACACAACAATATAAAATGTGGTTAAACATGCAAGAGGTGACGCGTAATTAAACTACCTATCTAGGCATTTTAAATGAGGTTGGAAATGACATATAGAATCTCCGAAACAACATGTTAATTTACAATTCTGTCCAGATCTGATCTAACACGTTTAATTAGTTGTTAAACAGCAAAACAAATAGATTTATGTGATTCTGCGCGTCGTTACAAGCAATTTACACATAGAGAACATCTCCAACGGAGCTACGGATCAAAAGATACAAGCACCACAAGATATGATGGCATGAATGCAAAATGTGTGCAATGACGGTCACGAGCACTTCAAAACATACAACCAACAATATAATATGAAACTACACGAGATTCTAAGCAAGTTTCATATAGGATACGAACAAAACGAAGCTACGGTTCAAAAACTACGAGCAAAACAAGAAAACACTACAATCTGTCAAAATCAGCCACATAACATCTTCTACACCCCACAACTACGAGCTACACAAATTCAAAAGGCTCAAATAACGCATGAGACGGTAGAGGGCAATAAGCACTACAACAAACAACTAACAACAACTAGCATGTGAGCATGGATCACTACGAAAAGAAGTCACAAAATGGCTTCTCACACACATTTAGAGACTTAGTGAAAATAGCAGTTTAAAGCTGCAGTTTTCGATCTGAAGGCATATTGACAGCAGCAAAACCATAAGCTACATGACTCCAACTGGCATCAAAATTAACAGCATGCTAGAGAATCCCAAAGTCGACAACTAACTCCATTGCACCAACCTCAAAAGAGCTACAGATCACAAGACAAACTCATGCAAAGACAACAACAAAATATAACAGATCTTAGACTTAGAAATATTTCTGCATCTCTAAAACATCACTATTTCCTAGCAAGTAAAGAACAACCAAAGCACATCTAAACATGTATTTCTACTGCAACAAAAAATACCAGGGGCTAGAGTAAACATCCAAGGGCAACTCTCTAGTTGACAACTCCTTCAAACGAAGCACGGAATAAATCCTACGAAATAGAAAAGAGGGCAACATGGCAAAATATCGCGCGAACTAACTTGCACAAAAGCTAAAACTAATTGCACAGATAAATCCTATGGATTTTTCTTCCCCGAAAACATATAAAAAAATGTGGGGTTGCACAACAATAATATCGCCGCACGTAAATGCGAGATAATGACCTAAACACGGAAAATAAACTAGCGGAAAATCCCTACACGCAAAAATACCAATGACTACTCTAAAATACATCGCAAAGGGGTTCCTAAAACATGAACATTTTAGCTACGACATACGAGCAATCCGGGCACGCACGTGAAATAACTACGGAACGAATCCTATTGGGACAACACGTAAAACTATGCATGTGGCACGCTAAACTACATCAAACAATTATGCAAGTTGTGAATTCGAATTCTACGCGAGATTCTACACAAGAAACATATGCTACACGCCTCGATCCGACTTACGGATTAAAAGATACAAACGTTCTAATATATGTCTATTTTCTGGAATTTAGATTATTCCGAAAATTAACCTCAATTAACTAACGACCGACTCGTGGGCGCAGTTTAGTTAAACAGTGCATGGGCGAAATTAGAGGGCTCGGGGGGCTGCTCACCTTAGCAGGCCTCGGCTTGGTCGGCCAGCCCACGGGAGCGAGGAAGTAGGAAGCTAGCGCTGCTGGCGCTGGGGTGTCGTCCACCTGGGCCGCGGGGAGCGAGGTGGGTCTCGGTGGCGTCGCGGGAGACGGCCCAGCTTGGGTCGCGGGGAGACTGGCTCGGGCGCACGCCTCGATCCCTCCCATGCTCGAGCATGAGCCAGGGCGGCTGGCCGGCGGGAGTAGCGGATCCGGCGGGGCGGCGCGCGGGAGTTGGCGGGGCCGGCTGTTTCTGCCTGGATCCGGGCCGGGGCGACATCCCGAGGCGGAGGAGGACCGGCGGCGAGCGACTTGTGCAGCGCTCCGGCGGCGAGCACGGGCACCAGCGGGAGGCGGCACTACGGGAGGACGACGGAGACTGCGGGAGACGTGCTCCGACGAGAGGAGGCCCGGTGGTGTTCCCGGCGGCCGGGGCACCTCGCCGGTAAGTGGCGCGGCATTCAGCACGGCGGTCTGGTGCGGGGCACCTCGGGAGCAAGGAGGAGCCAGCGGCGGCGGGGCGACCCGGGCCCGGGCGGGCCGGATCTGGGCTCTCGGGCCCGGCGGCTGCACAGAGGAGGAAGGGAGGCGAGAGAGAGGGTTAGGGTTTCGGGGGGCACGGTTTTCGAGGAGAGAGGGGGTTGGCTGCCTAACAAATAGGAGGGGGGGTCTATTTATAGAGAAAAAGGGGGGCCAGGTTTACCGGAATTTCGTTCCGGATCCAACCGCGCGGTCGGAATTGGATAATTCCGAACGCGGGATGGTGTAAATGGCCGTGTTGTGTAGATATCCGGAGACGAGAGGGAAAACGGGCAGCGCAACAACGATTTATAAAACACCGAAAGACGTCCGACGATAGAACGAATACGGTGCCGCTACGGTCGACCGTTTGGGTACCAGACGGACTCCGGTCGCGACGAAATTTGACAGGCGGCCTACCTATATTAAAATAAGACCGCACGTCAAATCTCAACGCAATCAGAGAAAGTTTTACGCACACTTTTAAAAACAAGATTTGACGATGCCGCGGACGCGGGCGTGTGTGGTCGGGCTCAGGACGGACAACAAAGAGAACCGACAACTAACAAAGGATGCAAGTTTGAAAGCTGACGGCAACGGAGATGCCGATGCAATGCAGATGATGGGAATGATGCGACAAATAAAAATAACCACACGACGAAAACTGAAATAAAGGGGAATCTTCTGGAACGTTGGTCTCGGGCTGTCACAGGATGATAGGAAAGAATTTAAGGTTGCAAAAAGAACAAGATTGAGGCCTTGCCATGATTTAGATGAAGCTTCGCAATGAGATACTAGAGGAAAACTTGGAACTCCGACAAAGAAAAGATAAACAACTTAGAATCAAGTATTTGATATTATGACAAACTCTGGAAGAAGGATGGAAATCACCTCAGTGAAACAAGAATAAGATTTATGTTATCTTTATCCTCCATCAAGTTAAATCGATGACAAGCAATTGTTTGGCATACCACTTATTCTTCTTGAGAACAATGGAAGAGAGATAACACGAACTTGAACAACTCTTCAACGAAACACCGGTAAGAATTTAAAATGAATGAGGATACTGACACAATAGAGGTAGAGGTTAAGTTGTTAGAAATCAAAATGGCCTCACATGTTGTATCAACTACCTAGCTCACTCTATTTGGTGGTGGCTCACACACTCCCTCTAGGTAGTTGCACTCATTCTCACAATTGATGGAGTCACTCATCTCACTCAAATGTTGGGGTTGTGGCTTTCCTCACATGGAAATTGGGGCAACTCATCATATATGGGGCTAGTGGTGATGTCACTCTCACTCTCAATATGGTGGCAAAAGTCTCTCAACTCATCTCCAAACACTCCCATGGTCGAATGTAAACTCCCAAGCTCAACCATGTCATCACCGTCACCATGGATGAAGGAGAAAGATGGCACATCATCACTCTCGCCTCCAAAGATGGAAGCATCATCCTTGCTCGCCTCCAAAGCATGTTCAATGAGTGGCTCCGTAGTCGTGGTCGTCACCGTGCCCTCTTCAAAAGAGTCATGGTAGACTTGGCATAGTCAATGCCACAAAGAGGGATGGCACTGAAGTCGGACTTGGGAGCGTCGTCTTGGAGCTCGTCGGGCTTGGACATCTTGGTGGTACCATCCCCATGATAGTAGTCGTGTACCTTGGTCATTGCAAAGTGTGTGCAGGGTCAAGTATCCTTGGACTTGAGTTTTTATTACGCCTTGAGAGCACCAAAGTAGAGGTCATCGAGGGACTTGTAGGTGATGGTGAAGATACTCATGGCGATGTTGTTGTTCAATCCCATCATGAAGTGTAACTTTATCCAAATGGGGTCATCAACTCGGTCTCGTCGCAAGGCTTTCTTCATCTCCATGAAGTACTCACCGAGGGGCTTGGATCCTTGTATAGTGTTCTCAAATTGGCATTGAAGATGTTCCGTGTATGTAGAAGGCACAAACTCTCACCGCATAGCTTTTTTTGTCTTGGACCAACTCATTTCGAAGCTCTTCGAAGGTGTGTGAAGCCACCATGTCGATGTATATTTGTGGAAGTTTCTTGTGTCGCACTTCACTTGATATTGGTAAGGGACTCGAAGTAGCTTGAGGGAGGTGTCCATCTTGCTCTCCCACTCAAGGTACTCTTTGGGGTCATGAGTCCCATGTAATGGAATCTTGAAGTCGATGTCGAAGTCGTAGTAGCTCGTGGAAGTCATGGACTTGAGCTTGGGAAGGTTCTCTTGAGGTGCTTGTCAGAGAAGATGCCTCATATCGGAAGGCGAAGATGCCTTGAAGTCGCTTGGCGAAGATGCCAAGGTAGGTGGTGAAGTCATCGACCGGTGATTGGTTTTGATCTCGTGGCCTTCACGCTTGTGCGCCGTTGGACGCCATTTATGTTGGCATCGTTATTTCTTCGTGTCAGTGATGATGTCGATGCCGGTTTAATCTTGTTGGAGATGGTATCTCGGAAGCATGTGCACTTGAGCGTCTTCTCGAAGATGATGAAGGTCTCGTGCGGTTGTTGATGAGGGCTTTGATATCCTCCAAATGAGCATCCATCTTGGCGTCGATTGTTTTCTTCATGGCATCGAACTCGTCATTGTGGTTGTAGACCGAAGTTGATGTGCTTTTCCTAGCCATCATAAGACTCGAGGAAATGTGAGTAGGAAATGAGATAAACAATCCCGAGATACCGTTTCCCAAAGTTGAGGATGTATCCCATTTCACTCAATGTGAATTGAGAGAAGAGTGGAATTGGTACCGGACTTGTTCACTCAGACCTACAAAGTAAATCTTATGGAGTGGCTTGGTTAGGACAAGTGGCACAAATTCATGCGGTGGGAATCCAAAGGACTCAAAATGCAAAGCAAGTGATAGCAAATATAGAGGAGGGAATAAAGACACACGCATGGTGGGATAATGGGGCTTGTGTAACTATATGGATGAGCAAAGCTCGTGTTGCACAAACACAAGGAGAGATGCTAGCTTATTCCACATTTGGGAATGATTCACCACTTGGCACCAATCCTATTCATGTAAGAAAAATGTTTACTATTCATGTATCTGCATGCAGAAGTATCTCTTTTCTTGCTCAATTCTTTTTACTTATAAGCTTATGCTTTTCTTTCTTGCTTAGAAGCTTTCTTTTTTTATTTTTCTTTCTCTTCCTTTCTACTATTTTGATTGAGCCTCAACCAACTATATGACACAAGTATCACAAGATATGAAAGGGAGAAAGCAATTGCACTATTTGATATTTCCAATGATGCAACAATATGATATCGTATCACTATGGTGCACAAGTTTTCGCAAAGCCCGACAATACTAGGATAGCTAGTCTCAATAGTTATGAATTTAATCACAAAGATGGCGGGGCTATCAAGATGTAATGGCAAGGAATCTAAAGTGCATGACGGAATGTATACCTTCGTCACACTTAACCTTTCACGAAGTCGGGGGTTACTGGCCTTGCTTTCGGTTGAAGATGGTCCCAAAGGATGGATGTCGATCATTGGTGGTCGACGTAGATGATGGACCGATGCAAGTAACAAGTGGTTGATGAAGAAGTAACCGTCCCTAAGTAGCTGAAACACCTTAGGAGACTCAAATCACAACTCGAACAACCACAAATGCAATGGTAACCAAAATGGGTTAGGTTGTAGAAGTCTTTGGTGGTAATGCAGATGATATGGTGGTGGGCCTAGGCAAACTTGCCAAAATTTGAAAACTATGATGGTGGAACTAATTTTGTGGGATGGTGGATGTCCATACAAAACAAGCTAAATAACATCTAAATCAGAGTCCGGATGAATTAGTTATGGCCGAAACGGTGAAACACGAAAATCTGAAACTACAAGGGCCGGATATCAGGGGCTCGGAGGCCAATTACTTGCGCGATTTTGCACTTCATGGGCTAGATGTCCGGCCCAATGGCCTGGATGTCCGGGGCCTGATTTGCACATCACAATTTGGCCTCACGAACTCGATTTGGGGCGGAAATTTCGATCTTGGGGGTCAAAATTGATGGGGAAAAGAAAAAACAGGGTGGATTAGGTGGTGGGAAAGCTAGATCTACTTGCTAAAACTAGATCCACGGATTAAAATTAACAAAAACTCACAACAATCATCAAATCACAAAAAACTTGGCATGGCTCTTTTTGTGGGGAATTTTTAAAATTGGCAAGAACACACAAAATTAAGGCTAGAAAACGAAGGAGAGGGCTCCAAATTAGCTAGAAGCGTGGCTCTTCCTGCCAATATGATACGGGACAAACTCGTGGGTGTCGATCTTTCATGAATTGGAGGGGGAAACCTCAAGAACACAAAGAACACATGGACGAACGGGGATAAATCACAAGAGGGAACACTCAAGAACAAGTCCAATCAAACATCCACTAGACTCACCACACACAATATCCACACGGTACATGAACAACAAAGGGAAAGTAAGATACATGGTAGAGTTGATCCCAAATCCCAAAGGGAGATGGGGCCTTGAATCTATTAGGGATCTTTCCTCACAAGGGGCCATGACATCCACTACATGGTCTTCTCACATGGATGTATCTCCATGGAAGGAGGGTAGTAGATGGGGCTATACTCAACAATGTCAAGTTGTCTACACATAAGCTAACCCCAGAAAGGAGCAGGGGTGGAGTATATAGAGTGCTATCCACGAAGGGGTAAGTGAGAGGGAGATACATGGGCCTCGGGCCTGTCCATGCGCACACGCACAGGACGGATGTCCGGGGCTTCATGTTAGGCCAGATGTCTGGTCCAGGAGGGCCGGATGTCCGAGGCTTGGACGCTGGGATTCCATGAGTTTCTGGTCCTCGTGAGCTGAATTTGTGGGACTCGTGTCAAATTTTTGGGATGGGCCGAATGTGTGGGCTGGGCCTGGATGTATGGGCCTGTAGCTTGGTCGGCTCTGCCTTGGCACTGGTAGGGGCCTAATGGGTCGGATGTCCGGGCCATGGGACAGATTTCCAGGGCCTGGAGCATCTTGTAGCATCCTTCTTCCGACGTCGCTTCCACGCTTCCCTCGTGGATTGTCTAGTTGTTCCTTGGCTCTTGCAATCCTCCTCATCATCCGTGAAGCTCCGATAATACCTATGAATGCACGCAAGAGGAGTGCCAAGTAGTATACCATCCTCGAGTGGGTCAAGTGAGCATGTATAAGAAGATGATTCACCTTTTTGTATGTGGAGTAGATGTGGCACGTGTCACTTGCCGAACGGACTCTTGTCATGGTGATGTCCGTAAGATGCTCCACATCATTTACTCCCTCCTAGGCCTAGTGGACACGAGTGTCCATGCTCCACACACAACATGCATGGCATGGATATGCAACGACCACACTCTGGAGTGTGCTATAGTGCTCACCCACACTGTAGCCGCCCCCAATCCATTTCCCCGACAACATTGGGAGGCGGGGTCATGTCCCCCGAGACACCCTCGATGTCCGGGTCATGCATACCTGTCAGCTGCCTCCTCCTTCTCCCTCCTGCCACCCCACCTCGCACTCACGCCAGCCGCTCGAGAGATCCGATGAGCAGTGTCACACGCACGGAGTTCTGGCTCCCTTTCGCTCCTTATCTTACCATCCGCGAGCACGAACCACATATACAACTGCCACACACATGGCCTAGGGTGCCCCCCGTGGCCGGTGGCCTCGCCCTCGACCTCGTCATGCTCCGTGTCCACCGCAAGCTCCGGCCACCACTATGAAACGACCCCCCAGACCTCCTTCTCCTCCCCTGTCGCACATACACAACCCGACACAAGCCCTAGAACCCCTTTGCTCGAATCGGACACAAGCTCCGCTGTCGTGGGCCACCATCGATCTTGCTGTACCCGAGCTCCGCTCGCGTAGGACACCCCCGATCTCGTAGTATGGGGGCCCTCCGATGCTCTTTCTTATTCCTCTGGATCCCCCTAACCACACTCATGTGATCCCCCTCCTCCTCCTCATTGGTTACAGCCGGAGACGACCGGGTTTCCTCTTCTTGAAGCACCGCCGCCAAATTCCATGTCGTCGGCGAACCAGAGCTCTCATGCATCCCTCCCCACCACTGTTCGATGGGCAACGGCGCCGTGAGCACGATGGTGCCATCCCCGCGTTGATCCATCGGAGGAGATACCCGGAGTGAGTCCCTCGGCCTCCTCTATCGCGAGGAAGAAGATGACAAGCGGGCCCCACTTGTTATCCTCTTCCTGGTCTCTCGCCCCTCTCTCTTTGTCACTAACTGGTCGGCCCCACTGTTCAGGTTTTCAGACGCGCGTAGGCGCGCGCGCGACATTTCTCCTTGGGTCGTTCCTTTTTGGGACGGTTCGGCTGCACTGATTCTAGCCCATGGCCATAGTGTAATATTCTCTCTTTTTATTCATTAGAGGGGTTCAAAAAATCAGAATTAAATAAATACAACTCCAAATGCCATGATTCAAACTCTTAACTTATTCTGAAGTTTCAACCTATCTAGTGGTGCAAAATTCACATTTTGCGAGGAAACTTTTCAATACTGTTCAAATGCATATTCAAATTTCAACTATGAAAAGCCCAACCTGTAAAATCCCTAGAACCCTCATTCTAGATCCAAATGGAGTAATTCCAATTTCTAGGTGGTCTATATATCATACCTTATTTATCTAGGGAGGTTTAGCATTTTTCCTATGCATTATTCTGGTTGGATCAAATAAATGGCCCCATTTTCCACTTGAGTCATCTTAGAAAGATCATAGGAAAATCATCCCAACTCCATATCCACTAAAACCACTTTCTAAATTATTCTAAAATCATGCCATATTTAGTAGGTGCATTCATTCATTTTCTATACAATTTTTTTTGTAAACTCCTAATAGGATAAAAATGCCCCATTTCCACCATTCAAAAATCTCGCGTGGTCCGAAATCCATGAAAGCAACTTTAGGTATTTTTGTTGTACGAGAGGTGTCCAAGAAAAATAAACTCCTATTTTAGAGCACTTTTATTTCTCTACTTGTGGTGCTGCTTATTGTGCTTGTTTCCGACGGTAGTGATGAAGTAGATGAAGTGCTGGTAGTTTGACTAAAAGCTCATGAAGACGTGGAAGACTTTGGTGAACCAGGAAAGCAACCCTTTGACCATGTCTAAGAAACCATTTTAAGAATGGCATATAGCACTTCATTCCGTTGCATTGAATCATGACTAATTAGTAACCACCATGGTGCGTTACCGCCGTTACTTTCCTCGTTGATACTTGCACTAAGCATGACCCTACATCCTTATGAGGGTTGTGCATGTGGGAAGTAGTTAGGATGCCAATAGTTTATACGCTAATGGGATGGGGATATGCATGGTGTCGAAACAGAAATGATTTCAAAGGCTTTTCAAAAACCTTGTCGGGTGCCACTAATGCCTGAGGGATAAGATGTTGAGTTAGGTAACCACTTGAGAAAGAAGTGGTGTACCGAGACAAGTTGTGTGTGTGTTTTCGAAAACAAAGATATTTAAGATTTATCAAACGTCCGAACCTTACATGTGCAACCACGATACGCCTTATGGGACGGGACCTTGTTGATTACCTTGGTCGATGCTAGGATAGATCATGTATTACTAGTGGTGGGAAAGCCATAGGTACTCTCTCGATACGGGGTTGTGCCTCTTGGGGCGACCATGGGCTATTTTCACAAACACCGGGCACACTGTTGCGTGCCCTTATGGATGGTATAATCTTGAGCGAGGCTCGTATGATATACATCATGAGGGATGACACCAAGGAGTGGACTCTTTGTTTAGCGTCGCCAGGGGAAAGGCATTGTTCGGGTGCTTCCCTCGGGGTATGTAATATACCACGAGTCGTGGATGACACGGAAGTTCCCCGAGTCTTGTGGGTAAAGTGTGCAACCTCTGCAGAGTGTAAAGCTATTCGAATAGCCGTGTACATGGTCAAGTATAGTTGGGTGGTGCTGCTTAAACTACTTATGATGTTTTCACAAACTCGGTGTGTGTGTGAGTGTGTGGGAGAAAGTTGATACTTGAGCTAAGTTAGATGACTTGGCATGATGATTTAACATGACATGTTCAACCCCCTTCTTATATTTATATTTTCAACTTGTTCATATGGATATCTGCAACCTCATGATGCATGTCTTTACAATATGTTTGATCATGTCACTGAACTTAAAAACTAGCTTTCTGCAACTTACCTACTTAGTGCTATATCATGCATTGTCATACCTTGTTCGAAAACATGGGTTGCTTGCGAGTACATTCAAAGTACTCATTGGATTGCCACTAGTTATTTAATTGGTCAGGTATGGAAGAGCGGGAATATGGCGAAGAGTTCGTTGGTGACAAACATGCGAACTAGGACACTTCCTAGTCATAATGCATGTAGGGTTAAGGCAGAAGGCATGGGTTCACGCTTTCATTCATGATTTCATTTGCTAGTTATGTTTGGTGTTTGACCTTCATGACCCTATCTATGTAAGACTTGACCTTAGTGTTCTTTATTTGTGTAAGACAGTATCTATGGATGTAATAATCTTGATTATCTAGCTTTTGTGTGTTCAGTGAGCCTTGACCTCTGGAATCACTGTACACATGCATTCGGTGATGATGACTTATGAGTCGTGGTCCCCACAGAGTTAGTATCACAGCCATCCTGACTGTAGGAAGCCTTAGTTAGCATGGACGTTAGTTAGGATAAAACCCCTTCCAAAACTATACTCAGTACCTATACTTAGGAGTTTCTGCACTTCTTACCTCTTCTACTCTACCTTCAAACTCTATCGACACCCCTCCCCTTCTTGTACATGGCCGTCGCCCCCATGAGACTCATCATGACCGGTTTTCCACCACTCCTGAGGGATTGCCTCCAGCAATGCCACTATCCTTCGGAGACGATGTACACCCTGCATGAGCTGAACAATGGCGAAGTTGGAACAGAGTTCTACGCCAAGGTGGTTGTACCGGACAAGAAACCATCCCAGAGTTGGTTCTTTGTTGGACCACCTATGCCAACAAGAGGCATGGACATTCAGCATGCGGCCTACGAAGCCCTCCTTCGTCTTCGAGACCTTCTCCCAGAAATCAAAGAAGAGCAAGCTACCCGATACCTACCCACCAAGATTGGATTAGGAGCCCCTGCTCAAGTGATGGATTTCCCAGAAGACACAGACCCAACCCTCAAGCTCCAAGTCCGCTTGACCAATGCGGCATATCACCTTCTGTGCTACCTTACTAAAGAATTCCTCAAGTCCCGTCAGGACTTCCCTTTACCCCTGCACCTCCACTGCCTCGAGAAGAAGAAGGTGGTCGGGCAAGAACAACATATTGATGACCTGCAAGTCTACATCACCAACCAAAAGCAACAAATTTAGGAACTTCACGAAGCCCGCAACCGAGCCTCACACATAAGGCATAGGAACGGATTTCCATATGCACCATGTGAAGGGCCATGTTTGCAACACTGACGTCATAACCCGAGGATGGATAATAACCTTTTTGCTCCTGTCACATGCCACAGATGTGGCGACTATGGACATATTGTTAAATGATGTTCCAACAAGCTGCCGACTGTCGCATACCCACTGGTGCCCTAGGAGGACTTAGAAGCTGAAGATCGAGCGTCCTTTTCCCTGAGATATGAAGAAAGGCACGACTACTTGAGTCTGGGGGGGGGGCTAGGGTAGAATGAGACGTGTATCCCCTATGAGAAGTCAAGTCCATGTAATTGTTCATATGAAACCATGTTGTGTGTTGCCTGTTTTTATCTGTTTGTGTTTCGGTATAAGTCACACTTTTTCCCTAGGCAACATGTATGGGACTATGCCGTGTGTCTTATCTTAATGAATGTGTTAGCCTTTTCGGCACTTGTTTGATTACACTTGCACTACGCCACCCCCTTAGGCACTCCCCTCTATGCTACTTTCCCTCTCCCCCCATCTCGTCAAATGAAGACCAGCAAGACAAGATGAACCAAGGATCCACCTCGATAGACAACTAGCACTAAGGACTTTGACTACAACAAAATTAATGAGATGCAACCTAGTAGAATTATGGTTTTCCCTCAAGATTGGAAACCCCTCGCAAGACCGACCTAGACCTCACAAGCTACCCTAGCTCAAACCTCTGATCACGTGTTTAATATGCGGATTTGCTAGAGCACCTGATGAGCTCCAATAACCTTGCTTAGCACAGGGTTCATTATGGAACTAGTGATCATAGTGAACAGACATCTTTCATTCTTAAGCCAGTGCCATAACCTTGATGCCATAGGAAGGATCGTTCTAAGGATATACAAATTATGGACAATGATTTGATGTGAGTATAATGGGTATCCTGAAGATATAGCTAAACCCACTTTTGCTAGATTACATGATTTTCATGATGATAGGTGAACTTGGTGGATCACATTGATAGAATAGCATAACTTAATTCTCCCTCGAAAAGATTATATTTAGTCGGACGATTGTGACCACAAGTCAAAAATTCTTGGTGGTATGATAGCTGACTTTGTCAAATAATAATAGTGGATTTATGAGGTTACAATAATGACTTGGAGGAAGAAGTAGGAATTCTCATTGAACATAAGATTTGAATTAAATAGGTGATCCTAATAGGGTGTTGATGATAAATGGGACTACATGGTTCGACGTAATTTCGATTTAGTTCGATGATCTTAATCTTGATACCATGTTTCCGGTGGATGGTAAGATAGGAAAAAGTGGAGCTGTCAAAATTGATTTAAGTGTCTATATAAGCTGGACCTTGGAGTTTACTTCGTCATGATATTGGGAGTTGATGGATATACTGTGATAATACTCCTTGCAATGATATGAGGATTGTATAAACTCTAGGAGATTATGTAGAACCCCATCAATATTGGATTTGTAGGAGTAATGGGTCAAGTAATGATTGATGGGATTGATGAACCACTGGGCTGGATCTGTAGGAAGGAAACAAGATCTTGGATTGACATAACGCATGTTCCCTCAGCATACAGGTGCAGTACCTTAGACCTTGGATAACCTAGTTGAGCACTTGTATTTGTAGTTTCATAATCAATCTTAGCAGCTTGTATACTTTCCGAGGATTTTTACATAAGGATACATGTAAGTTGGCTATAGTATACTTAAGAGGTTTTGGTTTAGTCCTTCTCTCAAACCTTGGAGTTGAATAGCATGAGTGATGTTGGAGTTGACTTATGTGAGGTGGTTATTTTGAGATATTGCATGATTATATTTGGAGAAAATAGGTGGGACTATTAGCATCTAAGAACCGTGCTCAAGCATAAGATGATAGACGTTCACTCACATTCTAAGCTCCTTGAAACCCCAAAGCTTTACCAAGCCATAATATGGTCGGATTATGACCATAGGCCTTGGCTCTAAGTCATTCTACTATGGCCAATACTCCACCTCGACCACTGTCAACCCTGTCCATGAGAATGGAGGACATGTAGAACTAGATTATGTTGGACCACAAACCCCTAGAAAAGTGACCATCCGGAGCAAATGCCCGTTCCTCTCACGTATCCCATGAGCAACGAGCTTAGGTGATGCTTGGACAAATATGTTGTTATCCTCCAGGACGACCTACTTATTTATGCAATAAGAGAGAAATGAGCACCCTAGTCCTTTTTGGTTAAGCCCAGAAGCACCAATTACCATTCTTCTCAAGTCTAAGGTTTTACCTTGAAGAAGTCGACTCCTCAAAGCACTCCCCCTGAAACAGAAGACACTCTTACCCAAGCAATACGAAGAACCACTATGGTTGAGAGACCACAACGACAAAGAAAAAGCAAGTGAAGTCAACCATACATCCTCTATCGGCTACATCAGCTAGACTATGTTAAGAAGCATCGACGTTCAAGCAAGATAAAGCCTTTGGACATCAAGATAAATTAAAGATCCCCTTTTTGGTCCACTCAAGGACGTGAGTCGTGACTGGATCATGGTGAAACCGCTCTCAAAGGTTGTTCACCCCACTTGCCAACCCTCATACGTTGGGGATTGGATGGCTGATCTATACCTTTGGGTAGCGAGCTCATCTAGGACCCCCTCAAAAACTTCCCTAGGTGGTAGAACCCGTTTTAAACACCGAGTCACTAAGCTTAGTCTTAGGGACGATACTCAACTCAGACTCTTTGACAAGTAGATACGAAGAGGCTAGGAGACCTAGCATCTCAAGACACACCAGAAACATGCTCCCATGAGATGACAAATGGCCGAAGGCGAAGAAGGAATATAACTAAGAAACATACTCAAGCAGAAGATCTTGATAAGAAGCCTACATTCACACTTTTCTACACTCTCAAGGATGAAGACAACCTGGGACTGAAGATCACATACTTCAAGGAAGTCAACGACTTCCCCGTCAATGGGAAGCTACATTAAGACTTGACCCTTCTATTCTAACATGAGACATCTAGATGTCACTAACCAGCGTGAGTAACCCCAGGACCAGCACGCAAACACACTACTTTGCCAAGTATTCCGACTTTGGAGTAAAAACGCAAGCCACACTATTGCTCGGACCTTGTCCACAAAGGCCTCAACATTTAGTCAAGGCTAACATATCGAAAGAACCCCGTTCACCCTCAGACAGAGTCAAGTAAAGTATTGAAGTTGTATGATCAAGCACTTCAAGATCCAATGGAGCAAGCACATCAAAGAATAAGCAGCAAGGGAACGTGAAGGCTACCTCAAATCCTAATTTCCGTATCTTTTCAATGCCCAGCCTACGAATCTTAGGGATGAGATTCTTGTAAGGGGGTAGTTCTATCACACCATGTGTTTTTCCTCTCCTGACTAAGTTGACATAGCTCAAAAATTAGGGCCAACAAAAACTTTTTCTATGTGATGTGATGCTTGAACTATTTGCTATTTGCTTGCTTGTTGGATTGTGTTTGAAATCACACAAATTATCCTTCTCTCAAGACTCATCTCCCTGCTATAAATCTTTTCCCAATGACCATACCATGTGTATAGGACTTGAAACTATTTTTACAAAATATTATTTTCACCAAAAAGCATTTATTTAATTTAAGCTTTCAAAACCCCGTGAATTGAGGTTTGTACTACAAGTCCTCAAATTAGGGAAGATGTTTTGCCCCAAATATTTTATTTGGATCCTATTATCAAAAAGACTTACCAAAACCACAAAATTACTATTTTAAAAGTTTTTTCCTATTATATTTAAATACCTTTTTCTGAGGCCAAAAATGGTCTTATAGGAGAAAAATATTTTTATGCTTAAAAAATATTTGAGAAAATTTAGGGAAACTCAATCGACATATATGTTCCATCTATAAGAGTTTCAACACATGGTGATGTTCAAAATATTGGACAAAACACTTCAAAACCTTTTGTGCCTATCTCAAGTATTTGAAATAGTTCTATAAGAACTATTTTCAAATAAATCCAGGAAAATTCTAGCAAGTCACACATGATATGTGTGATTATCTTGCCAAGTTTCATCTCAAACCTAATTGTTTTGCTTCACCAAAATATTCCAAAACCCTCTTTGTCCAGATCCAAACATTAGCAACTTTATATTGCCAAGTGTCTCTAATAATTCCCAAACTTTGTGGACATGTTCTAATCTTCTAATAATGCATCAAAACCAAGTGGGGCATCAAGGAGAATAGATCCACTTGTCCAAATCCTCTCAAACCCATCTCTGCTAACTTCTTGAATTATGAATTTTTGCATTACCAAGTTCATCCAATTAATCCCAAACTTTTTGGGCATGCTCTAATTCCCAAATGATGCCACCACACCAAGTGGTGCATTAGGGAGAATAGAATTGCATGCATGGATCTAAGCAAAACCATTTCTGCCCATTTCTAGGGTTTATAGAGTTTGCACTAGAATTTTTTCAAAATAATATCAAATTTGGCGGTCGCTCTCATTTCTACCCACCAATTGATCATGTTAAATCTCATGGCAAGTAGACTCCATATATTTGCCCAAAACTACATCGAACACCTTGTGGTAACAATTGGAAGTTGTTGTTTTGAACTCCCATACTATTCTCGTTGCCCCCAAATTTTTACGAGAGCCTCTTGTAGTTACCTTGCACCTCTAGAAAACTTGTCTTGGCCACAACTCCATGATTGAGGGGGAAAACCTCCATTTTTACCCCCTAGACAACACCTTCTCCCTCCCCTCCTGGCTTTCCTTCCCAACCAAGAATCCCCAGCAGCATCCAATGCCTTACCCTTGTTGTTTAATTCCTCCTAGGCCTAGTGGATACGAGTGGCCACGCGCCACGTGCCACAAGCATGCCATGGCATGCAATAGCCGCACTCTGGAGCACGCTACAGTGCGCACCCACACTTTAGCTGCCCCATAATCTAGTGCCCCGACAATATTGGGAAGCGGGGTCATGTCGCCCAAGACGCCCTCGACGTACGAGACACGCATACCTGTCGGCCCCCTTCTCCTTCTCCCTCTTGTCGCCACACCCGGCACACGCGCCGACCACTTGAGAGATCCAATGAGCATCGTCATACGCGCGGGCTTCAGGCTCCCTCTCGCTCCTCCTATCCCCATCCATGGGCAGAGATCACATCCACAAACACCACAGAAACGACATAGGGCGCCCCCAATGTGGCCTCGTCCTCGACCTTGCCATGCTCCGTGTCCACCGCAAGCTCCGGCCACCACTATGAAACGCCAACCATGCCACACATACACAACCCCAATCGCCCCCTTGCAGCACCCACGGAAGCCCTGGAACCCCTGTGCCCGGATCAGACTCGAGCTCCGCCGTAATGAACCACCATCGAACTCGCAGTACGGCCCCCTCCGATGCTCTTTCTTCATCCTCTGGATCGCCCTCACCACCCTGATGTGATCCCCCTCCTCCTCCTTGTTGGTTGCAGCCGGAGACGACCAGGGTTTCCTCTTCTTGAAGCACCGCCGCCAGATTCCACGTCATCGACGAAACGGAGCTCTCCGGCGTACCTCTCCACTACTGTTCGACGGGAACAACGCCTTGAGCATGTTGGTGCCATTCCCACGTTGATCTATCATCGGAGATACCCGTGATGAGCCCCTCAGCCTCCTCTGTCACGAGGACGAAGATAACAAGCGGGCCCCGCTTGACATCCTCTGCCCGGTCTCCCGCCCTTCTCTCTCACTGACCGACCGGCGCCACCGGTTAGGTTCAAACGTGCGAATGCACGCACGAGGCAGTTCGCGTGAGCTCATTCCTTTTTGGGCCGGTTCGGCTGCACTCATTTTGGCCCATGGCCATAGTGCATTTTTCTACTTTTATTTATTTCTGAGAGGGATTCAAAAAATCACAATTAACTAAATACAACTCGAGATGCCATGATTCAAACTCCTACATTCTTCTAAAATTTCAGCCTATCTAGTGGTGCAACTTTCATATTTTTCCAGCAAACTTCTCACTACTGGTCAAATGCATATTGAAATTAAAACTATGAAAACCCAACTTGTAAAATCCCTAGAACTCTCATTCTAGATCCAAATGGAGTAATTCCAATTTCTAGGTGCTCTGTATATCATACCCTATTTATCTAGAGAGGGTCAACATTTTTCCTATGCTTTATTTTGGTTGGATCAAATAGATGGCCCCATTTCCCACTTGAGTCATCTTAGCAAAATCGTAGGACAATCATTCCAACTCAAAATCCAGTGAAACCACTTTCTAAATTCTTCTATAATCATGCCCTGTTTAGTAGGTTCATTCATTCATTTTTATTAAAAAATATGTAGACTCCTTATAGGATAAAAAATGCCCCATTTCCACCATTCAAAAATACCTCGTGATCCCAAATCCATTAATGCAACTTTAGGTATTTTTCTTGTGACCATAGATGTACAATAAAAATAAAACTCCTATTTTAGAGCACTTTTGTTTCTCTGCTTGTGTGTTGCTTATTGTGGTTGTTTCCGACGGTTGTTGACAAAGTAGAAGAAGTGCTCGGAGTTGTACCAGAAGCTTGTGAAGACATCGGAGACTTTGATGTACCAAGCAAGCATCCCTTTGACCATACCTAAGAAACTATTTTATGCATGTCATCTAACGCATCATTCTGTTGCATTGAATCATGATCAATCGGTAACCATCATGGTTGGTTACCACCGTTACTTTCCTCGTTGATACTTGCACTGAGCATGACCCTAACTCCTTATGAGGGTTGTGAGGGTGGGAAGTAATTAGGATGCTAGTAGTTGCTATGCTAATGGGATGGGGATATGCATGGTGTGAGAAGAGAATTGATTTCAATGGCTTTTCGAAAACCATGTTGGGTGCCACTAATGCCCGAGGGAGAAGGTGTTGAGTTAGGTAACCACTTGAGAAAGAAGTGGTGTACCCAGACAAGTTGTGTGTGTGTTTTCAAAAACAGAGAGATTTAAGATTTATCGACCGTCCCAACATTATATGTGTAACCACGACAACCCTTATGGGACGGGGCCTTGTTGATTACCTTGGTCAATGCATGGCGAGAGAGCCAGAGGTACTCTCTCCATATGGGGTTCTGCCTCGTGGGGCGACCATGAGGTGTTTTCACAAACACCGGGCACATTGTTGTGTGCCTTTATGGATGGTACGATCTGGAACGAGGCTCATATGATGTACATCATGAGGGATGACACCAAAGAGTGGACTCTTTGTTAAGCGTTGCCTGGGTAAAGGCATTGTTCGGGTGCTTACCTCAGGGTATGTAATATACTGTGAGTCGTGGATGACTGGGAAGTTCCCCGAGTCTTGTGGGTAAAGTGTGCAACCTCTGCAGAGTGTAAAACTATTTGAATATCCGTGTCCAAAGTCAAGGACAGTTGGGTGGTTCTGCTTAAACAATGTCCGATGTTCTCACAAACTCAGTGTGTGTGTGCGGGGGGGGGGGGGGTGGAGAAAGTTGATACTTGACCTAAGTTAGATGTCTGGGCATGATGATTCAACATAAGATGTTCAACCCCTGCTTATATTGCTATCTGCAACATGTTCATATGGATATCTGCAACCTCACGATGCATGTCTTTACAAGATGTTTGTTCATGTCATTGCACTTAAAACTTAGCTTTCTGCAACCTACCTACTTAGTGCTATATCGTGCATTGTTATACCTTGTTCCGAAACATGGATTGCTTGCAAGTACATTCAAAGTACTCATTGGCTTGTCACTAGTTATTTAATTTTCCAGGCATGGAAAAGGAGGAATACGGCGAAGAGTTCGTTGGTGACGAACGTGCGAACTAGGACGCTTCCTAGTCAGAATGCTTATAGGGTTAATGCATATGGCATGGGTTCAAGCTTTCGTTCAAAATTTCCGCTTCTAGTTATGTTTGGTGTCCGACCTTTATGGCCCTATCTATGTAAGACTTGACATTAATGATCTTTATTTGTGTAAGATGTTATGCATGGATGTAAAACTCTTGATTATCTAGCTTATGTGTGTTCAATGAGCATTGATTCCTGGGATCATTGTACACGTGCATTCGGTGATCACCACTTATGAGTCGGGGTCCCCATAATATTATTAACCTACACAAAATATTGAACAACCTTCATATATAAACTATTTTAATCCGACACGCAGTTGTGAAGTTATTAAATGCATGATTTAGAAGGACCTTTCTGTAAATTTGTAATCCACTATATTTAGGCAAATTCATAGACATGAAAAAAGTTGAATCGGGCCGAATCCGAGATCTAGCCCAACAACACATGAGTGCACAAAAGTTAAATCACGCGCCTTAGCATTGACAGAGGAGGTGAACTGGATTGGAGGGTGCTTCTGACCATGGGGAAAGCCTGGATGTGAGAGGAGGCCATGCAAGGCGAGCTGGGACGGGGCGGAGTAGGGGCGGCCTTGGCGCCCTCGCTGAGGCGACGAGCGAGGTTGGAGCGACCCAACCGCGGTCAACGTAGCGAGCAACACTAGGTATTTGTTTGGATAGAAAGTATTAACACTGGGTTTTAGGAAAACAAGTTTAAAGCTGTATTTTTGCTTAAACAGATACTACTAGTTTTTCTCCGCAAAACCTATTTAGGGAAATAGTTGTTTGGGTCAGGAAAGCGTGAAACCGGCTTATCTATTTCCTTATTTGGAGAACGATTGACCTTGACCACTTCTCTCCCGTGAGCTCGTGGCCTTCCCAAAGCTGGTGGACACTTTCCCCAAAATTTGGCCGGACGGCAGCCTCCGAATCTCCGATTCGGTGCCGCCGTTTGCCTCCTGCCACCACCAGCACTTCCTAGCGGCTCGCCGTCCCTTTGTCCAGGTATTCCTCCTCCATCCCCATCTTCAAGATGCGAGAACTTGCCTCCACTCTGGCATCGACGAAAGGGCGCACACAGACATCGACGGCCGCTCTCCGATGACCCTTTGGTCACTACGTCTATCGCCCATCATCGGTTCCTGTACAGGGTCTCTATGCCTTTTCTAGTGAGCCTGCCGGAGGCCAAGAAGAATGACCTGTTCGTTCACCTCGGACGCGTCGTCGTTAAGTACAAGCTCATCTGGTGGATGCTCTGTCTGTCCTCGATGCTTGAAATGTGAGTTTTCTCCAGTTAACAGTGCCAAAATGTTACTCATTTTGATATTTTCAGTCCCCCTTTGCTTCAATGATTAAGTTTTTTTACCAAAGTTGTGTGGATCTGCATTTCTCTCCTAGTTGTTTGATTTATATTGTACAAGCTTGATTTTTCCTACTGCAGTTCAACAATCTCACGAATTGAAAAGGCATACATAGCTTTATTGGCTACTTCATTAGATGATAATTATGCCGTGTACATGTACATAAAGAGGGCAAACAAATATTGTAGTGCTTAATCATCCTCTTGTTCTTGAGCGATACATTGTTGATGATTAGTTCACAACTGCCGAGCGATGCCTCCATGAATTCGCTCACCAGCAACTCGATCATCTTCTTGTAAATTTGCTTGCCCTCTAACTTCTTGATCACCGGTGTCAACATCTCCTTCCGTTCCCTCTTGTTCATAAAGTTGAAACAACTCATCATCCCTATCAACCTTCCTTATCAACTTTGGATGTTTTATATGCATGAATATGCTATTTTATATGTTTTTTGGGACTAACCTATTAACTCAGTGCCAAGTGCTAGTTTCTTTTTTTTCCGTGTTTTTGGCCAATTTTCAGACGGAGTCCAAATGGAATGAAACTTTACGATGATTTCTTGGGACCAAAAGAGACCCCCGAAGCTTTGGGAGAAGGCCAGATGGGCCACGAAGGAGTCACAAGCCCTCACGCCACCACCCCCCCCCCGGTGGTGGCGCGCAGGCTTGTGACCTCCTCGTAGGCCCAATTGACGCAATTCCACCGCCATAAATTCCTATAAATTCAGAAACCCCAAAAAAGAAACCTAGATCGGGAGTCCCGCCGCCGCAAGCCTCTGTAGCCACCAAAAACCAATCTGGAGACCGTTCCGGCACCCTGCCGGAGGGGGAATCCATCTCCGGTGGCCATCTTCATCATCCCGGCGATCTCCATGACAAGGAGGGAGTAGTTCTCCCTCGGGGCTGAGGGTATGTACCAGTAGCTATGTGTTTGATTTCTCTCTCTCGTGTTCTTGAGGTGTCTTGATCTCGATGTACCATGGGCTTTGCTACTATAGTTGGATCTTATGATGTTTTCCCCCCGTCCCTTCTTGTAATGAATTGAGTTTCCCCTTTGGAGTTATCTTACCGAATTGAGTCTTTGAGAACACTTGATGTATGTCTTGCACGTGTCTATCTGCTGTGATCAACTTGCGTGACAATTGGGACCTATGCATATGGGTTGGCACATGTGGGTTCATGTGAGTACTTGATGTATGTTTTTGTGATCAACTTGCGGGTTCGTGACATTGGGAACCTATGCATAGGGGTTGGCACACGTTTTGACTCTCTGGTAGAAACTTTGGGGCACTCTTTGAAGTTCTATATGTTGGTTGAATAGATGATTCTGAGATTGTGTGATGCATATCATATAATCATGCCCATGGATACTTGAGGTGACAATGGAGTATCTAGGTGACATTAGGGTCTTGGTTGATATGTATCTTAAGGTGTTATTCTAGTACGAAATCTATGAATAGATTGATCAGAAAGAATAACTTTGTGGTGGTTTCGTACCCGACAATAATCTCTTCGTTTGTTCCCCGCTATTAGTGACTTTGGAGTGACTCTTTGTTACATGTTGAGGGCTAGTTATATGATCCAATTATGTTATCTTTGTTGAGAGAACTTCACTAGTGAAAGTATGAACCCTAGGCCTTATTTCCACGCATTGCAATACCGTTCGTGCTCACTTTTACCATTTGTTACCTTGCTGTTTTTGTAATTTCAGATTACAAAAACCTATATCGACCATCCATATTGCACTTGTTTCACCATCTCTTCGCCGAACTAGTGCACCTATACAACTTACCATTGTATTGGGTGTGTTGGGGACACAAGAGACTCTTTGTTATTTGGTTGCAGGGTTGCTTGAGAGAGACCATCTTCATCCTACGCCTCCCACGGGTTGATAAACCTTAGGTCACCCACTTGAGAGAAAATTGCTAATGTCCTACAAACCTCTGCACTTGGAGGCCCAACAACGTCTACAAGGAGAAGGTTGCGTAGTAGACATCAGCATGCAGTAGCTACCAGCCGCTTGGCAATAAACTATCTCTCTCTCTCCGGCCATGCAGTGGAGCAGCAGCTAGCAGCTGTCAAGTGCACATCGTCAGCCGCTGGTGGCCGCTGCGCTGCCAGCATGAAAACGTCATGGCCCATGGGGTTTGTTCCGTGGGTAGCAATGCCAGAACAGCTGGCGTTTTGTATGTGGTCTGCAACGCGAACTACTTCGGCGTGTGAATATGGAACGGAAACGCCATGGTAGACTGACGTTTCTACATGGAACAACAATGCCACGGGCTCTAGCGTTTCTAAAAGGGGTGAGATCCGGAAATACTTTCAGATTGAGTTCGTTTAGTGAATTTTTTACAGCCTGTGGGTTAGAACAGTAAAAAAAATCCAAATCTAGGGAGGTGTCGGCGGATACGGTTTGGGTAGAGGCTAGGCTAGGGTTTCAGCCAGATTTTAGGGTTTGGTGGTCCAATTGAAAAGTGGATGCTCGAGACCCAACATTTACGATCACACATTTTGGTTCGGAGAAGTTATCGAGCGTGCGAGAGGTGTGTATGCAGTGTGTAAAGGGGCTAGGCATGAAAAGAGAGGGAAGATGGTAGCCCGGCAACGGAGTTTTATAAACCAAAAACTTTCGACAAATAAACCGACTATAGTGCCGCTATAGGTTTATCCGTTGGGTTATCGAACGACTTCCGAATGCGATAAAATTTGGCACGCGATCTACCTACAATAAACCAAGACCGCACGCCAACTTTCAATCCATCCCGAAAACATTTTTATCCCAATTATAAAACAAGATATTTATGATGCTGCGGGTGCGCGTGTGTGTGATTGGTCTTGAAACGGTCAACAACACGAACGGAAGATGAGACAACTATGAACAGATGCAATTTTTTTTAAAAAGAGGGTGATGAAGTGCCCATGCTATGCAGATGATGCGAACGATGCGGTGATGAATGCGACAACCAAATGGAACACATCACAAAACTCGAAAATACATGGAAGGCATCTAGAGCATCGGTCTCGGGCTGTTACATGCTTCCCTGCATGACGCTAGGTACCAGCAAGTCTTGCATCTCTATCACAACTGCAAGGTGCACGCCAGAAGTGTTGAGGAAGGTGACCTTGTTCTTTGATGGATTTACTCCACGAAGGGATCAAACAAGTTGACGTCAAAGTGGAAAGGCCATTACTGGATGGTGTAGAACTCGTGGAATATCGAGCATCTTTGCAAGTTCTACCTGTGAGGCGCAGTTGTCAGGACCTCCTATGGCAATCACTTATGCACGAGTCTGCCGGCAAGGCATGTAAACCTTTATACAAAGCCTGGCGATGACCCTGTGCAAAAAATCAATAAAGCTAAGTATTCTATAACTTTTTGTCAAAGTACATATTTACTTTATGTATGATTGTACGAAATGTTGTGATCACGATAGCTTGGGTGAAATGGTTGTTGAACCGGCAAGGTTCCTAGACTCCTCTTTTCTCTTCTTTCTTTTCTTAAAGTACAAAAGAGGTCCTCACATGGAAGTCTTTCCGAGGGGAATGATGTTATAGATACCCAAATGATGTTCAACGTTGATCATTTTGCGACAAGAAGTACAACAAAGAAAAGCTAAGTTATAGAAACATTAAACTCTTTGTTGTAGCCATTTTCCCTTGAACATTTTTGACATTTGTATGAGAAAACCTACATGCAAGGGATCCTTGTCGAGATTGTTTGCGCTTAGGCTGGAAAAAGCTCGAAGCTCGCAAGCTAAACGAGTAGCTAGTGACTCGGCTCGAATCGACTCGAGCTCGAACAAAAACGAGTCAAGCCGAGCTTTAGTTTAAGACTGTTTACAAAATGAGTTAAACAAGCCGATCTCATGAGTACTCGTATAACTCGATTAGATCGGTGAAAAAACCAGTCGCTCAGCACCCTGCGTGCTACTGCTATGCATTCTTGTGTTGCTCAAGCCCCGGCACGGCCGCCCAAGTCCCACCCGCTCAAGGCCCAGCCATCGAGCAAACAAATATCTGATGAAACTCTCCTTCCAGCCCTAGGACCGGAGCAAGAGATCCCTCCTGTCTCCTCTGTTTCTTTCTCCTGTGAACCATGACGGCGGCAGCGGCACGCCTACGCCGCAACCCCATCTCTCCGGCCTGCGGCCTGCGCTTCTGTGGTGCATGCGGAAGAAAATCCCTACTAGCACTGCTCATCTCTTCCTTCTCTTCCTTTAATTCTTTCTACTACACATCTCTATCCTTGGATTTTTTTTCCAACCCACCAACGTGCGTGTGGCGACCATGTAGAAGCCACCGAGCTTGGAATCGAAGGCCGCATAAAGGATGCTCCAGCAAAGTTATGAACCATCTGGTCACACCGCATCGCCGGAAGCTGCCACTTCTCGAACACGCACAGACAAGTCCATGAAACGTCCATGCTCCAGCAAAGTTGATGTTCTGCCTACGTCTGCATCAAACCACCCCATCGGTCGGTACTCAGTAGCAAAGTGCATGTTGCACTAGTGATCTTCTTGTTACTTTTGTTTTACGTGGCCTGCATAATTCCAAGCAAACTGGTGGCATAGTTGCTGCATTATTTGTACTAATGTGCTCATGCACATAGAAGTCCATTGTCTTGATTATATACAATACATATGTTCTATTATACAGTTATACTAGTGAATCAGTAATGTATTGATGCACATATGTCTCACGTACAATACATCTCCAAAGAAAAACGAAATTGCATTATGTATTGTGTCTTATGAATTTTCTTATATGTTTTGTTTTTTTTACTTTTTTACATCTAGGATAATCATGATTATGAGTATGAAGAGGATGAGTTTGATATGGATGATAAAATGTCTGAGGAAAGCTTATCTCCACATGTTGTGATTGATTCGGGAAGTGAGGGCCAGCAAGAACATGGATCAGTTGATGGTGTATCTCCCAAGCCGGAGAGTATCCACAAGAAAAAAAGGGTGTTCCGGAGTCTCCCAAGGTGAAGGGGAAGAGGGTTAGAGGAAATCATTCGAAATGTTGGGAGCATTTTACCATGGTTAAAGTTGAAGGGGAAGACCAACAAAAGGCCAAGTGCAACTATTGTGGAGATTTATTTATTTACAAACCAGGGGCATACTAATAGTCTTAATAGGCACAATAAATTATGCCCATCATATTGACCATTTGTGAGGGGAAAATCACAAGGTCAAGGTACGCTCAAATTTGAGCCGGGTTCATCACTTACATATGTTTGCGCTGAATATAATCCCGACGAAACCTATAAGATCATTGCTAAGATGTTAATTTCCCATGATTACCCTTTTAGAATGGTAGAACACAAATGGTTTATTATCTTGATGAGCCATATGAATCCAGCATATAAGTTCATTGGAAGGAAGACCATAAGAAAAGAGTGGATCAAGGTTTATGAATCTGTTGATTGTCATGGGAGCCTTCTCATGTAGATTGGAATATGTATTCTAAGGTGCAACCAATATTGACGCAATTTGCTGAGGTAACTAAGGTATTATCAGAGTCTGTATACCCTACTGCAAGTACCTTTTACCCTTAGATAGTGACCGTCAAAATGGAGATAGTGGTTGCATGTCATTCTAATGATAAGCATCTACCAGCTATGGCTTATGCAATCATAGATAAACTTGATAAGTATTGGATGGAGAAAAACACTGGAGGTGCGTCTTCAAGTATTTCCAAACGAATTCTACTACTCAAAATACTAGAGGTATGTCTTCGAGTATGCAATCAAGGGCATCAACAACCACAGTATGACCAAGTGGTTTTTGGAACCATCTACAAGCAACGACTACAGAAGCATCTAAATCAGAATTACTCCTCTGTTTGGATGAACAAAGTGTTGATCGTGATGACACGAAATTTGTGTTACTTGATTGGTCGAAGGTGAATGCCCATAGATTCCCCGTTATATCCAAGATGGCACGTAGATTCTTAACTATACGAGCTACTAGTGTTTCTTCCGAGTCAACTTTCTCTACACGAGGTAGAATCCTTGATGACTACCGGAGTTCTCTACATCCAGCAATGGTTGATGCATTATTATGCGCCTCTAGCTTCATACGAGGTTCACACAACGACGATCAAGTACCAATAATAGTGGTAAGTCTCGTTATTAGTCTTTATTTTACTTCTCATACACATATTGCGTCTAACCCACATGCAATTCATTGTTTCCATGTACATGACGAGGAAGATGATATTGAATTTGTACCATTTCCTAAGTGTGAGGTGGAAAGCAGTTGAATGACAAGTTTACCGTCTAATATATTTCTTGGTAGTGGCTGGTAATTATCAAATTCTGATACGTTTGATTGGTAATAGCTATTAATTATCAAAATATGATCTAGTTTGGCATTGCAATTTGCACAGACACTCAAAATACATGTATATGAGATGCTAGACATGTGGGATTAGAAGACTTTTTCATAGATGCTAGCAACATTTGATGGATGCATGATAGATCATCAACAATTCTACATAGATGTCGCAGCTGCAACTTATGCTTATTTTTTCATCTCTCTATGAATTATGGTATGTGCATTTTAATGTAATGTGAATGACTATTATTCATCCCAAATACGCAAAGCTTGATTTTTTGGACTATTAAGATACCTATAAAGAGATAACAGACTTCTATATGGAGTTTTAAATACCTCTATTTTTTATTTGCATAAGTTTGTCTTTTTTGTTCATGTGATTGTGGATTAGTGACTTGATGTCGTGACAAGGAACTTATAACTGTTCGGTCATCTATATGTTACAAATTTTCTGATTATTGTTGTCATGTATACTTGTTTCTGGTCAATGGTCATGTACAATTATACAGTATATTGATACTGACTTCTTGGTACTAACAGTTGTAAGTTAAGCTACTTACAATTGTTTGTGAACACGATACATGCTTAACATATACATGTCACATAATCATTTTTATACATATTACACAATTTTATGTTTGTATCTTTAACGAGCTCAACAACCTAAACGAGCTAGCTTGTGAGTTATACTAGTCGAGCCAATCTTGAATTTGATCTCATTATAGTAAGGAGTCGAGTCGATGTAGCTCGCTAACGAAACGATCTTTAGCGAGTCGGGTCAAGATGGATTCAATCTTCTCGAATTCCATCCCAATTTGTGCTCTTAGGTTGTCTCGAGTCTTCTCCGCAACTAATGTCAACATTTTTTACAGTCTACTAAGGACATTTTCCTAAAGCGCCCGTGACAAGAATGTGCGCATCAACAAGTGTTTCCAGCAAGGGTAGGGATTAAAAATATACAAGTGCATGATCAAGTATAAGGGAAATTAGCCATTCATTCAAACATACCGAATATATTACATCCAGGGCGGACCCTTCCCCTCATCGGCCGTCGCAGACCTGCTCCCCTCTTCGTTGTTGTCTCCTTCTCAACAACAAAGGTTCTCTTTGCTGGTTCCATCACCGCAACAACTATGAGTGGGGACAAAGAGCAAGGGCGAGGAGGTTGGGGTAGGAGATCCCTTCCCATTGCCATATATGGAGCCTCCAAGTGGGCGTTTGGTCTACGCCACCTCATACGCATTTCCCAGGCGAAATATTAACATGGGCAATAATGGCCCTGCGCTCTGGGCAGGCTTTATGTCAGCGTCGTATGGGTACCGAGGCGACATGGGAATCGGGAGCGCCCAACGCCCGCCGTGCACCACATTTCGCCCTCGACTCTTTGGCGGAGAGGTCTTGCGCTGCTCCGATTTCCACCACCAGATAAAGCTCGACTAGTGCACACCTGCGGGTTGTGCTGTTGGGCCCAAGGGCCCAGAGAAACCTAGGGGCGTGAGCTTGCAGGCTCGCGGCGCACGCCATAGCTTCGGGATTGGCGTGTCGCCATGCTGCATGGGCAAGGCCCTCGCGAAGATACTAGCCTTGCGAGGCATGCACCAGGACCCATCATCAAGGACTTTCAGGTACCCCCGCACGATCGCGCTGAGAAGTTGCCCTGAAGGCTTTACAGGGAAGGACGACCAAGGCAGTGCGGGGTAACAACCTGGGCATGCAAGGGAAAATACTCAGAAGCGCTCGGGAGTTGTCCCACGAGGCCCCGTCTCGCGTTGGGGGCGAAGGCCTCGGGAGCCATGCACCACGGTACCCCCCCCCCCGGACCGGGACACAGGAAACGGGCAAAGGGCAGCGAAGGGGCTCGCGGAGGGTACGAAGACAAACCAAGCATAACACACAACCACTACTCAAAACAAAGGTGTATTACATAACGACTGACGCGCTTTTCAGGGCCGAGTGATTCTTGATACAACAGGAAAGGGAAGGAAAAGTCTAGGCGGAGGAGGTGCTGTCCTCGTCGTGGCCCCGGGAGACCCCGACACGGGGACTGCTGCTCCCCTTGGAAGGTGCCTCTTGGATGAACCGTCCAACCAGGGACTCCATGTGCTCGCGCACCTCATCCTTGTCGGGGCTCCAGAGTTCCGCGGGCACCAGCCCCATCACACGCGGGAGGTCTAACGTGGGGTCATGGCGGCATAGGTTGGAGAAGATGCTTGTCAGTACGTCGTCCAGGAGGTCGCACGCGCTGGACTCGATGTCTTCGTCCACCTTGGAGACACCTGATTCCAGTGCCTCCACCACCTTAAGGAAGAAGTCGAGGTAGCCCCCATTGTCGTGCGTGCGAGGCAACGGTAGGGCATCCTTGACAAAGCAACGGAGCGCATCATTCGCACATCGGGCGAGCTCCAAGAACTGCTTGGCACAATGGTCCTCCATCTCCCATGCGTGTGTCACGCCATCTCTGGCCGCCTGCACGTCATCATCAGCTTCTTCGACCTGGGCTTGAAGCGCGACCGCCTCCTTCATAGCGCCCTCCTCGCCCCTAAGGGCGGCTTGGAGAGCGGCCTAAGCATCCCGCAGCTGGGCCCTGAGCGTGCGTACCTCCCCGTGGAGTGTGTCGCACCTGAGCTAAAGGCGGTTCTCCTGTCGAGCGAGCTCATCGTGGTATTCCTCCAGGGCAGCCGCCCACTCTCGCGCCACCCTTGCTTCCACTTTGGCCAGGGCTTCCTCACGCATCGTCGCGAAGGTGGCCTCATCCACAAGCATGCGCCTCTCCAGGGCCTTGAGGTGCTCTCGCTCCACCTCTTGACCGTACGTAGTCCGACCGGCCTCCCGCTCGTGGAGAGTCACATCCTCCTCTCGCCCGACGATCGCCGCCTCCCACAGATTCAGGTCCGCCTCGCGCCCGGCGCCCCGTGGGGCAGGTGTGGCGGATTGGACCGCGAGCCCCTGGGGCCTTGCCATCGCCTCCGAGGAGGTTGTGGGTCCTCGAGGCCTCGCTAGGCCAAGCGCGGAGGAGGAGGCCTCCCCAGGAGGCGCCGCGCGAGAGGATGCCCCTGGCGGGCCTACCCGATGCCTCTGGGTGTTGGTGCCCTAGAAAGTTCAGCGATCAGATTCGTCGAGTCGGACAAGGCACACAAGAAGAAGCAGCGGCAACGGTGTACATACTCATCATTGGCGGCCCAACACCCTCGTAGTAGGGGAAGCCGTGGCTCCGAGGGCCCCGTGCATGCCTCATCGCGTGAAGCATCCCTTCTGGCCGCCATAAAAAGGGAGGGAGGAGGAAGAAGGTGATGTTCACGCGGGAATGGCGGAGCATCACAAGAGTAGGCGGAAGGAAGAAGTAGTGTGGTAGCACCCCTCCCCCAGGGTGTGGTGGTTTTATAGCCATGACCACGGTCCCCGAGGCATCATGGGAAGTGGAGGCAGCATGCGCCCCATAGTGCGCCGCTTGCCATGACTGGCCCGCGGGCGGTTACAAGTCGCGTCACCTCGTTCCCCCTACCTGTCGCTCCGCGTGTGCCATTGGCGCATGGGCAACCTTATGTGGGAAGGATGGTGCAATTGGGCGGCGTTGGTCAAGAGAAATGATGGAACGTGTTGCGCATATGCTTTGCATCAACCCACTCGGGATGGTTAGCAAAGCGTTGCGGGAAGAGTCCCATGTCGCGCCCGATGCCAGACGTCGGGCCAGGCTCGCAGGCGGTTGGGCCCAGCGTCACTTTACCCCTACCCCCCCATCGGACAGAGTCGTGCACAAGATGGTCCCGGAGCTACTGTCGGGCCTCTCAGACCAGGGGTATCGAGTCCCGTCGGTCTGCGGCCCCAGGCGCGACGCGGCTTCGCAAGCCTAGTTTGGCCCATCAGCAAGCTCGGCAAGGAAGACCCTCGCGAGGGCACTTGCCTCACGAGGCAAGCATCTAGGGATCATCGCCAGGGGACACTGATACGTCCATTTTGCATCATGCTTTCATGTTGATATTTATCGCTTTATGGGCTGTTATTACACTTCACTGTACAATACTTATGCCGACAGCTGGAATTCTGGCCTGAAAAAGGAGCAAGTTTGAGATACCTATTCTGCGCAACTCCAAAAGCCGTGAAAATCAACGAGGATTTATTTTGGAATTTATAAAAAATACTGGGCCGAAGAAGTACGAGAGGGGAGCCAGCAGGAGGCCACAAGCCTGCTAGGCGCGTCCTACCCCCCTGGCCGCGCCTAGGGGGCTTGTGGGCTCCGTGTTGGCCCTCTGGCCCCCCTCTTTTGCTATAAGGAGGGTTTCGTTCCAGAAAAAATCAAGAGGAGGCTTTCGGGAGGAATCGCCGCCGCCACGAGGCAGAACTTGAGCAGAACCAATCTAGAGCTCCGGCAGGGTCGTCCTGCGGGGGAAACTTCCCTCCCAGAGGGGAAAATCGTCGCCATCGGCATCACCAACACTCCTCTCATCGGAGGGGACTCATCACCATCAACATCTTCATCAGCACCATCTCATCTCCAAACCCTGGTTCATCTCTTGTAACCAATCTCCGTCTCGCGACTCCGATTGGTGCTTGTAAGGTTGCTACTAGTGTTAATTACTCTTTGTAGTTGATGCTAGTTGGATTACTCGGTGGAAGATTATATGTTCAGATCCTTGATGCTATTCAAAACCTCTCTGGTCCTGAATATTATTATGCTTTGTGAGTAGTTACTTTTGTTCCCGAGGACATGGGATAAGTCTTGCTATAAGTAGTCATGTGAATTTGGTATTCGTTCGATATTTTGATTTGTTGTATGTTGTCTCTCCTCTAGTGGTGTTATGTGAACGTCGACTACATAACACTTCACCATTATTTGGGCCTAGAGGAAGGCATTGGGAAGTATTAAGTAGATGATGGGTTGCTAGAGTGACAGAAGCTTAAACCCTAGTTTATGCGTTGCTTCTTAAGGGGTTGATTTGGATCCACTAGTTTAATGCTATGGTTAGACCTTGTCTTAATTCTTCTTTCGTAGTTGCGGATGCTTGCGAGAGGGGTTAATTATAAGTGTGATGTTTTTCCAAGTAAGGGCAGGACCCAAGCACCGGTCCACCCATATATCAAACTATCAAAGTAGCGAACGCGAATCATATGAACATGATGAAAACTAGCTTGACAGAATTTCCCATGTGTCCTCGGAAGCGCTTTACCTCCTATAAGAGTTTGTCCACGCTTGTCCCTTGCTACAAAAGGGATTGGGCCACTTTGCTGCACCTTTGTTACTATTGTTACTTGCTACTTGCTACGAATCATCTTATCACGCAACAATCTGAAACCGATAATTTCAGTGCTTGCAGAGAATACCTTGCTGAAAACCACTTGTCATATCCTTCTGCTCCTTGTTCGGTTTGACACTCTTACTTATCGAAAGGACTATGATAGATCCCCTACACTTGTGGGTCATCAGACACCCTAGTGGTTCTCGCGGGACTAGCTCGTCAGGAGCGACATGACGAGGGTCTCATAACCCTATGCCTCCACGTGGGCGACGCGGGTCGCGCACACGGAGCAGGAGCGGTGCCAACAAGCATGGATAGGGAGGATTTTCACTTTCGTGCGAAGGAAGCGGGGCCACTTAGCGGGCCCCCAAAGCATCTCCCAAAGGTTTCATGATCAGTGCAAGAGGACCAAGGCTGGGGGCTCGGCAGGACGGAGGTCACCCCGAGCCCACAAGCTCATCACGGACAAGGGATTTTGTAGGCAAAGACCACCTTTGTCAGGGTGGGTTGCAGCCGTGTCCCCTTTCAAAAATGGTCGTTGTGCCAACCTTTCCCGGCGAGTGTTTTCAGGGGAAGAGGACCAAGGCCAGTATAAAAGAGAGGTCCGACCTCTATATAAAGGAGACTCATCCGATCCCCATTATCTCCACTAGGGGAATAACCCTCCTTTGTACTCGTCTTCCACCTCAAGCAATCCAGACAAGCATGAGTAGGGTTTTACACTACAAGGTGGCTCGAGCCTGGGTAAACTATCCGTGTGTTCCCGGTTGCTTTCCTTAGATCAAGCCTCGTGAGAGTCGCATTGAAGTTGAGAGGTAGAACAGGGTTGGAGAGCGAGCGCACCCCAGAGTTCAAACCTTTTCTGGGTCCGTGGAGCCCCAATTCTAACAGTCTCTGGAGCCCCAATTCTGACAACAAGTAGGAGAGATGCATCGATGCCGAGCTGGCGGAGACCCAGTGTGCAACCGCATCACATCCGCGACATTTTCGTATTCCCACGCAAAGTGTTTCCGCTCTTGCTATAACGCCTCAGACACACCCGCCGACGGTCGTTACTCCTCGCGGGATCTAGACTGGCCCCACATCCCGGTCGGTCACCCATCCTAGAACTATTCCAAGCCGACCATGCTTAACCTGGGAGTTCTGTTCGAATGGGCTCCCGGAAAAGAAGGAACTCCTTATTGATATGAGTAGTCTATCATCCCTAATAAGCCAGGCTATCACACTTGCAGAGGAGCGATGCGCGTGCTGAGGAAATCTGCGCCCATCATCTCAATGGTGATCCTTATAGCTCTCAAGTAGAGCATTGAGGTGATGGCGATCTCCATCTTCTCCTCGTTGGCGTCACGAGCGCTCCAACTCTTGCTATGGACTGCTTTCGCCTTTCGAGTCTAGCAGAACGTCGAGGTGTCCTTATCCTTAACATAACACTGCTCTCCCCGCCACTCCTCCCACTTTTGGTGCAATTGCCGGTGGGATATACTTCTTTGTGGGTGGTCGTGGGGATCCACGCGATGCTGCCGAGCGAGCATCTCCCTCTATACGTGGATAAAAGAAATGGTGGAATAGTGGTACATTGGGCACTATTCATATAAAATTCTCACACATATACGCGAAGACCAACAAGGTGGTCACATCATTTGGAGTAAAATCTAACAACCTGAAGCCGTATGTCAGCATCACGTCTGTGAAGAAAGCACAAGAAGGGGCTACCAGCCCATAGTAAAAGTACGTCATGAAGAACGGGTACTTCTCCGTGCTGGGCTAGGTGCTGTCGGGAAACACCTTAGGCAAAATGTGCCGAGGTCTCCGCCCACCACACGTAAGTGTACATCAAGATGATGTTGCTGTCCGTCAGCACCGACGGGTAGAAAAAGACGCAAGATCTCCGCCGCTATGCGAGCGCCTCCTTCCTCGCGTTCGCCTCGGGGTCGGCTACCTTCTTGTCCTTCTTCCCATGGCCCGGAGCAGCGACACAGAACCTCCTCTTGGGCGCCATGGCGGACTCGAGGGGTATCGATGACGGAGATGCGTGAAGATGGCAGAGCAACAGAGGAACTCTGCATCATGCAAGGAGGAAGAGGATGATGACAGAATTGGGTAACAATGGTTGGGATGAGCAACATTTATGCAGATTCCCTTTTTACAAGGAGTAATATGCAGAGGTTGGCTCTCCCTCCCTAACGTGGTTGCGCATTTCGTTCCACCTCCCCCACGTCCCACATTCAATGCGCGTCGTGGGTGGTGGTAAAATGCATAATTACAACCATAGTAAAACTTGGCCACATATGTTTGTGCACTCTTTTGGGCCTAGCCCAACAACATCACGGACTCAAGTGTGACCCAGGCCTAGGGGCTCCTGTCAGTGTACTGAAGAATGGGTCCATTAGTACACTGACTTGTGCATAGATAACAACAGCCTTAGCCCGGCAAGCCTTGTCAGGAAGATACTATGCCCAAGACAGCTCAACACAAGATCAACACACAGGCAAGCCCTATTGTGGCCAGAGAAGAACCGGCAAGATTCGTGCCTGGCAAGATCGCACTACCAAGCCACCGTTCCACCTCACCGGGCTGATTTACACCTATAAGTGAGGTGTCGAGCGGGCAAGCTATTAGGTAGGGCCTGTCGGGGCACGTGGCATCTCTCGAAAATTATCCCAACTTTAATGACACCCGTCCTAATGGCGAGACAGAAAAATAAGAGGTAGGTGGGCGAACGGAATAGAAGGAGAGGCCATCCTTTCTAGGGAACAACGCTAGCGCGACACCTCATAGTACATTTAGTGCATTTGTACTAATCTGTTAGGGTTAGGCATTTGGCTCTCTAGAATGCGTCGTCAGTTTGACCATTGTTAGCGCCACTGTTTGCCTCATGTAATTACCATTTTAGCCATTGTGGTGACCCCTTAGACTATAAAACGAGGCCCATGGCTACCTTTACAAGGGTGAAACCGTGTCCATTTACACACATAGCCGCACTTTTGAGCATCTTGCCAGCAAGCTTGCATTCCTTGTAACTAGGGTATACTCAAAATCTACAACCACATAGGGCGTAGGGTATTAGACTCAGACTGACCCGAACCTGTATAAACCTTGTGTGTGCATTGACTGGTGCTACTATTTGTGCACGTAGATCCCCACAGTTGAACCGCAAAGGGGCCTTACCGGTCGCATAGAATTTTGTACCTCGACACATGGCTCGAGACCTAGAGCTTCCCAAATGGTAACCGATACGGGGATGGTGGGAACACTCCTCCTAAGCGGCATTGCAACATGGGAAAGATGATGATTCGATGATAGTCTTGTAGTGTGAATTATCTGAGTGTTAAGCATGTCCAAGTAGAACAACCATCCAAAGATTCGGACCCCGCTAGGGACATTTCAGTCCCAAATGTGAGCATGGTTCAAATCAGACAACCGCTAGGCAAGAGCATCATACACACCCTTGGTGGATAAAGGGGGCCCAATGAGAAGTGATTATTCCTCGAGCGCTTCTGAGAGGTTCACAAACCACAACAAAAGTCCCAAAGCAGCCAATTCATTGGAAGCGGTTTTGGTTAGTCGGCTACACAAGCCGAGATCAATCCATCCATCACTATATTTTTAAAAAGAGAACTTGGCTTGCGTGGTGTGAAAACAAGGATCGGAATGTAATGGAGAGGGGCTTCTGTGGTTTGAAAACAAATCTAGGAATGTAGTGGAGACGGGCTCGGGAAGTAGCCATCTATCTAACCAAAAGAAAGTGCGGGAGCCATCACCTATACTAACCTGAGAAATCTCTCTGAGGGTATAAATGTGTTTAAAAATATCCTTGCCGAGGAAGGAGGTATTTTACCTAGACCTATGCAGGGTGGACTATTTAAGTATCCAATCCTTACAAGGCAAAAGTGGATAGTGTAGTAATTTGAAATCAAATTTCAATATAAGGCATAAAAATGTGCTCGGAAGTTTTTAAAACCTAGACCACATGCCTTCTTAGGCATACACAACCTATCCCACCCTACCAGTGAGTTAGCCCTCACACATAGTAGGTGGAGAGACCGTCTAGCATGATAGATAACAATATCAAACGACCCCCACGAGAGAGTAGATATCACATGAGTTGATAACAGATTGAAACATAAATGGATGGAGTTTATGTGGAGATAGGGGAAGGCCAAGGTATTTTTGTGGAAAGTTGGCCAGTGAGGTGGCCAGTGTCCCCACATAGAGGTGACGATCTCTGGCTCAATATTTACGGGAACAAATGTGGTGTTGGAGAAATTAATGGAGAGGTCGATGGCACTAGAAAAATCATCTAGGATATGTTTGAGATTCATGACAACTGATTCATCCGCCTTAAATATAATAAGTGTGTCATCCACATATTGAACGACCAGACGGGGGAGTGTTGGAGCGATGGGGTGGGCGAGGAGGTTTTGATCACAAGCGTTCATGAACATCCTTTGGATGGACATTTGCGTCAATTATGAATACGAAGAGAGGGATGGGATCCCGCTGACGTAAACCATTCTTGCATTCAATCCAAGGGCCAGGAATTCTATTGAGAAGGATGGTTGTTATTACCAGAACAAAGCAAGGTGGTGAACTAACAAATACTTTTATTTGAGAATCCATGGTAGCTAGGATAGAAAGTAGTGAAGGCCAACACACTAAGAGCATCTCCAACACTTGCGCAAAAAAGTGTGTGCGCGCGGTAAATAGAGCTTTTAGCGTGCATGGGACGGAAACGCGCCCTCCAGCGGACGCGGGAAACTAGCGCGCGCGTGGGAGAAAGCTGGCGGTCGCGCACTAGATTTGGCGCACCGCTTCGAGCACGCCTATAAATTGTGGCGCTCGCCACGTGGCTTCCCATCGCTCTCCTCGCCGCTCCCTCTGCCATGCGCTCTGCTCTGCCGCTTCCTCGATGCTCCCTCTGCTGCGCTGCCGCCAAAGCGCCGCCATCGAGCCACCATGCCGCCGCTCCGCCGTGGATCGTCGGGTTACACAGGTGTCCGTGCACGCCCCTCTGGCGTCTACTACGCCGTGATACGGTCTGGCGACGTTCGCCTCGACCTCGACACGTTCGAGACCGCGCACTAGGCTGCCCGCGCGTACGATGCGGCGACGTGGCGCCTAGGGAGGCCTCATGCGCAGATGAACTTCCACGACGTCTTCACGCGCGAGCTGGCACAGGACATCGCCCCTCCGCCTCGTCTGATAACAGACCAGGACCGTGACAAGCACCGTCGGTGGCAGCGCCGCCTCCTCATCACCGAGGAGGATGAGCGATCCATGGCGGAGTGGCGTCGGCGCCACCCGGAGGACGTCACCGCCGAGAACGCCTTCTGGGCAGAGAGGATGGCGAGGCGCCGCGAGGAGCGGGATGACTGGCGTTGGCGCAAGGCACTGGCCATATCATAATGCGAGGTCGTCAACAACGGTGGCAAGTCGTTCTTCAGGAGTGACGACGAGTGTTGGGATGATCTTTGGCTCGATACCTCGGACGATGATGATGAGGAGGAGGAAGAGGACTCCGAGTAGGTTCGAGTAGTTTTTATCTATATATCGTTTTATCTATATATCGAACAAATATCTATGTATCGTTATCTATATATGTACGAAATATCTATGTATCGTATCTATGTTTCATTTTTATCTATATATGCATGAAAATATCTATGCATTTAGCGTGCGTGCTGCATTTTACAGCGGTTGCTAGAGCCAGCGCTGGCCGCCATGCCAAAACAGGCGAACGACGCGTTGCAAACCCATTTTTTGCGTGTCGCGCTTTGCGCCGCTGTTGGCGATGCTCTAAGTCGACAGCCTTAGAGAAGTCCAACTTAATGACCATGTTAGGGTTCGACCGCATATTGAAAATTTTGGAGATTGTGTGTCCTGATAAAAACCCAGCCTGATCGGATGTACAAGAAGCGTGATGACCTTCTTAAGTCCAATGGATAGAAGTTTAGCAATGGCTTTATAGGACAATTTTGAAGCATGAGATGTCTGCCGACAGGTTATAAAAACAAAGGAAAATATATCTGATTTTTGGTTTATGAATGGGCCAGAATTTATGATAGAAATTTGACCTGGAACCATTTGGGCGAGGGTTAGCAAAAACGTTCATGTCAGCGAAGGCGTCGTAGATTTCCTGAGGTGAGAAAGGAGAATCCAGGTGCAAAAGTTATGGGGTGAGGTGTTGCGGAACGTTGCATGGGAAACAAACAATTTCCTACGCACACGAAGACCTATCATGGTGATGTTCATATACGAGAGGGAGATCAGATCCACATACCCTTGTAGATTGCTAAGCGGGAAGCGTTAAGAAATGCGGTTGATGTAGTGGAACAACTTCGTGATTCAAATCACCGTCGTCCCACGATCCGTCCTGATCTAGCGCCGAAAGGACGACACCTACGCGTTCAGCACACGTACAACTCGATGGCGATCTCCGCCTTCTTGATCAAGCAAGATAGACGGGGAAGTAGATGAGTTCTCCGGCAGCGTGACGACGCGCCGATGATGGTAATGATCTATTCCTGCAGGGCTCCGCCCGAGCTCCGCAGAAAACCGATCTAGAGGAAGAACTACGAAGTAGAGGTTTAGGGTTGCACGTGGCAAAGTTGTGTCTCAAAAACCCTAAAACCTCTAGTATATAAGAGGAGGGGAGGGGCTAGCCTTGGGGATCAAGGGAGCCCCTAGGGAGTTGGCCGAAGTGGAGGAGGAGGGACTCCAACTCCAATTCCGTTTGGGAAGGAGGAGTCCCTTCCTTCCTTCCCACCTCCCTCTTTTTTTCCTTTCTCCTTGATTTTCTTTCCTAAGCCGAAATAGTCCACTTGGGCTGGCCTCACCAGCCCACCAAGGGCAGGTGCACCACCCATGGGCTATTAGGTTCTCTCCCGGGTGGGTGGCCCCCTCTCGGTAAAAACCCAGAACCCATTTGTCACTCCCGGTACACTGCCGACAATGCTCGAAATCTTTCCGAAGGCCAAATGAAACAATCCTATATATCAATCTTTGTTTTCGGACCATTTCGGAAACCCTCGTGACATCCGTGATCTCACCCGGGACTCCGAATAAACCTTCGGTTACCAACACCCATAACTCAACTATACCGAAACGTCACCAAACCTTAAGTGTGTAGACCATGCGGGTTCGAGAAGTATGCAGACATGACCTGAGACACTCCCCGGTGAATATCCAACAGCGGGACATAGATTTCCATATTGGATCCTACATATTATACGAAGATCTTATCAGTTGAACCTCTATGCCAAGGATTCATATAATCTCGTATACCATTCCCTTTGTCCTTCGGTATGTTACTTCCCCGAGATTCGATCGTCGGTATCCCTATACCTATTTCAATCTCGTTACCGGCAAGTCTCTTTACTCGTTCCGTAATACAAGATCCCGTGACTAGCACTTTAGTCACATTGCTTGCAAGGCTTGTATGTGATGTTGTATTACCGAGTGGGCCCCGAGATACCTCTCCATCACACGGAGTGACTAATCCCAGTTTTGATCCATGCTAACCCAATGGACACCTTCGGAGATACCTATAGAGAACCTTTATAGGCACCCAGTGACGTTTGACACACACAAGGTGTTCCTCCGGTGTCAATGTGTTACATGATCTGATGGTCATAGGAAGGAATACTTGACACGCCGAAAACAATAGCAACAAAATGAAACGATCACATGCTACGTTTATAGTTTGGGTCTTATCCATCACATCATTCTCCCAATGATGTGATCGAGTCATCAAGTGACAACACTTGCATATGGTCAGAAAACCTTAACCATCCTTGATCAACTTGCTAGTCAACTAGAGGCTTACTAGGGACGTAGTTTTGTCTATATATCTACACATGCATTTATGTTTTCATTCAATACAATTATAGCATGGATAATAAACGATTATCTTGAAACAGGAAATATAATAATAACCATTTTATCATTGCCTCTAGGGCATATTTCCAACAGTTTCCCACTTGCACTAGAGTCAATAATCTAGTGTCACATCGCTATGTGATTTACATTGGAATGGATCTAACACCCATACAGTTCTGGTGTTGATCATGCTTCGCTCGTGGAAGAGGTTTAGTCAGCAGATCTGCAACATTCAGATCCGTGTGAACTTTGCAAATATTTACGTCCTCTCCTTCGACATAGTCGCGGATGAGGTTGAAGCATCATTTGATGTGTCTGGTCTTCTTGTGAAACCTTGGTGCCTTGGCTAGAGCAATGGCACCAGTGTGTCACAGAACAAAGTTATTGGATTTAGTGCGCTCGGCACAACTCCAAAATCCGTCATGAACTGCTTCATCCAGACACCTTCCTTAGCCGCCTCCGAGGCAGCAATGTACTCCGCTTCACATGTAGAATCTGCTACGACGCTTAGCTTGGAACTCCACCAGCTTACCGCACCCCCATTAAGAATAAATACGTATCCGGTTTGAGACTTAGAGTCATTCGGATCAGTGCCAAAGCTTGCATCGACGTAACCCTTTACGACGTGCTCTTTGTCACCTCCATAAACGAGGAACATTTCCTTAGTCCTTTTCAGGTACTTGAAAATATTCTTGACCGCCGCCCAGTGTTCCACTCCTGGATCACTTTGAAACCTGCCTGCCATACTTATGGCCAGGCTGACATCCGGTCTTGTGCACATCATTGCATACATGATAGACCATATGGCTGAAGCATAGGGGACGGTACTCATCTTTTCTCTATCTTCTGGAGTCACTGGACACTGAGTCTAACTAAACGTTATACCTTGTAACACTGGCAAGAACCCCTTCTTGGATTGCCCCATTTTGAACTTCTTCAAAACTTTATCAAGGTACGTGCTTTGTGAAAGTCCTATTAGGCGCCTTGATCTATCTCTATAAATCTTGATGCCTAATATGTAAGCAACTTCTCCTAGGTCTTTCATTGAAAAACATTTGTTCCAGTAATCCTTTACGCTCTCTAAAAACTCCACATTGTTTCCAATCAGCAATATGTCATCCACATACAATATTAGAAACGCTACAGAGCTCTCACTCACTTTCTTGTATATACAAGATTCTCCAACAACTTGTATAAACCCAAACGCCTTGATCACCTTATCAAAGCGCTTATTCCAACTCCGAGATGCTTGTACCAGTCCATAAATGGATCGCTGGAGCTTGCATACTTTGTTAGCATTCTTTGGATCGAAAAAACTTTCGGGTTGCATCATATACAACTCTTCCTTAAGAAAACCATTAAGGAACGTCGTTTTGACATCCATCTGCCAGATTTCATAATCAAAAAATGCAGCTATTGCTAACATGATTCGGACGGACTTAAGCATCACTATAGGTGAGAATGTCTCATCGTAGTCAAATCCTTGAACTTGTGAAAAACCCTTTGCCACAAGTCGAGCTTTTATAAACAGTCACATTACCGCCTGCATCCATATTCTTCTTAAAGATCCATTTGTTCTGAATAGCCTTGCGACCTTCAGGTAATACTTCCAAAGTCCACACTTTGTTTTCATACATAGATCCTATCTTGGATTTCATAGCCTCTAACCATTTGTTGGAATTCGGGCCCACCATTGCTTCTTCATAATTCAGAGGCTCATTGTTGTCTAACAACATGATAGATAAGACAGGATTCCCGTACCACTCAGGAGCAGTACGTGATCTTGTCGACCTACAAGGTCCGATAGTAACTTGATCCGAAGCTTCATGATCATCATCATCATCTTCCTCCTCAACTGGTATTGCCTCGACAGAGATTTCTCTCTGCCCTGCGCCACCATCCTGTTGGAGTAGAGATTCCAGAACCTCATCAAGTTCTATCTTCCTCCCACTCAATTCTTTCGAGAGAAACTCCTTTTCAAGAAAAGCTTCGTTCTTTGCAACAAACACTTTGCCCTCGGATCTGAGATAGAAGTTGTACCCAACTATCTCTTTTGGGTAACCTATGAAGACACACTTTTCCGCTTTGGGTTCCAGCTTTTCAGGCTGAAGCTTTTTGACATAAGCATCGCATACCCAAACTTTAAAAAACGACAACTTTGGCCTCTTGCCATGCCATAGCTCATATGGTGTTGTCTCAACGGATTTCGATGGTGCCCTATTTAAAGTGAATGCAACTATCTCTAATGCATAACCCCAAAATAATAATGGCAAATCGGTAAGAGACATCATAGATCGCACCATATCTAACAAAGTACGAGTGAAACGATTCCACATTGTCTTAAGTGAGCACCAAACTCGAAACTCAGATATTCGCCCCCTCGATCGGATCGTAGGAACTTGATCTTCTTGTTACGATGATTTTCAACTTCACTCTGAAATTGTTTGAACTTTTCAAACATTTCAGAGTTGTGCTTCATCAAGTAGATATATCCATACCTACTCAAATCATCAGTGAAGGTGAGAAAACAATGATATCTGCCGCATGCCTCCACACTCATTGGCCTGCACACATCAGTATGTATGATTTCCAACAAGTCACTTGCACGCTCCATTGTTCCAGAGAACGGAGTCTTAGTCATCTTCCCATGAGGCATGGTTCGCACGTGTCAAGTGATCCAAATCAAGTGACTCCAAAAGCCCATCAGCATGGAGTTTCTTCATGCGCTTTACACCAATATGACCTAAGCGGCAGTGCCAAAAAAAGGTGGCGCTATCATTGTTAATTCTACATCTTTTGGTCTCAATGTTATGGATATGTGTGTCATCACAATCAAGATTCAATATGAACAAACCCCTCACATTGGGTGCATGACCATAAAAGATATTACTCATAAAAATAGAACAACCATTATTCTCTGACTTAAATGAGTAACCGTCTCACAATAAACAAGATCCATATATAATGTTCATGCTTAACGCAAGCACTAAATAACAATTATTTAAGTTCATAACTAATCCTGATGGTAACTGAAGTGAGACTGTGCTGACGACGATTGCATCAACCTTGGAACCATTTCCCACGCACATCGTCACTTCATCCTTCGCCAGTCTACGTTTATTCCGCAGTTCCTGCTTCGAGTTGCTAATGTGAGCAACAGAACCGGTATCAATTACCCAGGCACTACTATGAGAGTTGGTTAGGTACACATCAATAACATGTATATCACATATACCTATTTTGGTGTTGGACGCCTTCTTATCAGCCAAATACTTGGGGCAGTTGCGCTTCCAGTGACCCATCCCCTTGCAAGAATAGCACTTTGTTTCCGGCTTAGGTCCAACCTTGTGTTTCTTCATCGGAGGGGCAACAGTTTTGCCGCTCTTCTTGGAGTTACCCTTCTTGCCTTTGCCGTTTCTCTTGAAATTAGTGGTCTAATTGACCATCAACACTTGATGTTCTTTCTGGAGTTCTGACTCTGCGAATTTCAGCATCGCGAATAACTCGCCGGGTGACTTGTTTATCCCTTGCATGTTATAGTTCAACACAAAGCTCTTGTAGCTAGGTGGCAGTGATTGAAGAATTCTGTCAGTGATAGTCTCTTGTGGGAGTTCAACTCCCAGCTCAGCTAGACGGTTTGAGTACCCAGACATTTTGAGCACATGTTTAGTGACAGACGAATTGTCCTCCAATTTGTAAGCATAGAATTTATCGGAGGTCTCATGCCTTTCGATACGGGCATTCTTCTAAAAGATAAAATTCAACACCTGGAACATCTCATATGCTCCATGACGTTCCAAGCATCATTGAAGTACCGGTTCTAAGCCATACAAGACTACACATTGAACTACTAAGTAGTCCTCCATACGTGCTTGCCAAGCGTTCAAAACATCTTGTTCAGACGTAGCGGGTGGTTCATCTCCTAGCGTTGTGCTACTTCTCAAATAACAGCGCCAGAAATTGACACGTTGACGGAGATTGGGCTTGCGTTGATTTTTCCCTTGAAGAGGAAAGGGTGATGCAGCACAGGAGCAGTAAGTATTTCCCTCAGTTTGAGAACCAAGGTATCGATCTAGAAGGAGGGTCTCCTCAAGTCCAGAGTACCTTCCCAAACACACACAAGCTTGCACCCAATGCTTCAAAGGGGTTGTCCATCCCTTCAAGATTGTTTGCAAAGTGAGATCTGAAGGCGGAAACTGTAACGAAGTAAAAAGTGTAATGCTGAAAATATGGTGTGGAGTAGACCCTCGGGGCCATAGTGTTCACTAGAGGCTTCTCTCAAAATACCAAGTATTACGGTGGGTGAACAAATTACTGCCGAGCAATTGATAGAACCGCGCAAAGTCCTGACGATATCTAAGGCAATGATCTAGCATATATGCATCACGTCCAAGACAAGTAGACCGATACTTTCTGCATCTACTACTATTACTCCACACATCGACCGCTATCCAACATGCATCTAGTGTATTGAGTTCATGACGAACAAAGTAACGCTTTAAGCAAGGTGACATGATGTAGAGGGATAATATCAAACAAATGATGAAAACCCCATCTTTTTACCCTTGATGGCAACAACACGATACGTGCCTCGCTACCCCTTCTGTCACTTGGTGAGGTCACCGCACGGTATGAACCCAAAACCAAGCACTTCTCCCATTGCAAGAATCATAGATCTAGTTCGCCAGACAAAACCCACAACTCGAAGAGAATTACAAGGATATCAAATCATGCATAAGAGAGATCAGAAGAAACTCAAATAAGATTCATAGATAATCTGACCATAAATCCACAATTCATCGGATATCGACAAACACACCACAAAAGAAGATTACATCAGATAGACCTCCATGAAGATCATGGAGAACTTTGTATTGAAGATACAAGAGAGAGAAGAAGCCATCTAGTTACTAGCTATGGACTCGTAGGTCTATGGTGAACTACTCACGCATCGTCGGAGAGGTCATAGTGTTGATGGAGAAGCCTTCTGTGTCCGAATCCCCCCTCCGGCAGGGCACCAGGACGTGCCCCAGATGGGATCTTCCGGAGACAGAAGCTTGCGGGGGCGGAAAAAGTGATTACGATGCTCCCCTGATTTTTTTGGGAATATTTGGGAATTTATAGGCGCAAGATCTAGGTCAGGGGACCTCCAGGGGGCCCACAAGCCTGCATGGCGTGGCCCCCCTGGCCACGGGGTGGGGGCTTGTGGGGCCCCTGGGGCTCTTCTGGCTTGGCCCCCAAGCTCTCCGATCTTCTTCCGTTCCAGAAAAAATCTTTTCGGGGATTTTCTTCCATTTGGACTCCGTTTCAAAATCTCCTATGAAAGGGGTCAAAAACATGGAAAAAAAAGGAACTGGCACTTCACTGGATTAATAAGTTAGTCCCAGAAAATAAATAAAAGGCATGCAAAACATCCAAAGTTTGAGAAGATAATAGCATGAAACCATAAAAAATTATAGATACGTTGGAGACGTATCAAGCATCCCCAAGCTTAACTCCTGCTCGTCCTCGAGTAGGGAAGTGATAAAGAATAAATTTTTGATGTGGAATGCTACCTAGCATAGTTGTCCTTTGCAACTTCTTTCACGTGGCATGAATGTTCAGATCCGTACGATTCAAAACAATAGTTTGCTATTGACATGAAAACAGTAATACTTCAAGCAAACTAGCAAAGTAATCATGAACTTTCGAAATAACAAGGCCAAAGAAAGTTATCCCTACAAAATCATATAGTCTGGCTATGCTCCATCATCTTCACATAACTAATCTAAATCATGCACAACCCCGGAATTGTCCAAGTAATTGTTTTCGCACTCCTACTTTCTCACACTTTTTATAACTATCACGCAATACATGAGCGCGAGCCATGGATATAGCACTATAGGTGGAATAGAGTGTGGTGGTGGTTTGTGAGACAAAAAAGGAGGAGATGGTCACATTAACTCAGCGTATCAATAGGCTATGGAGATGCCCATTAATAGATATCAATGTGAATGAGTAGGGATTTCCATACAAGAGATGCACTAGAGCTATAAGTATGTGAAAGCTCAAAAGGACAACTAGTGGGTGTGCATCCAACTTGCTTGCTCACGAAGACCTAGGGAAATTTTGAGGAAGCCCATCATTGGAATATACAAGCCAAGTTATATAAAAGATTCCCACTAGCATATGGTAGTGACAAAGCAAGAAGCTCTCAATCATGAAGAACATGGTGATAATATGAAGCACAAGTGTGGAAAAAGATAGTAGCATTGTCCCTTCTCTCTTTTTCTCTCATGTTTTTATTTGGCCTCTTAGGCCTCTTATTTTCTTTTCTCACTTTGTTTTTGTTTTTGGGCTCTTTGGCATATTTTTATTATTATTTACTCACATGGGACAATGCTCTAATAATGATGATCATCACACTTTTTAGTTACTCAAAGCTCAAAGATCACAATGATGATGACTCCATAGGGAATGCCTCCGGCAGTATACCGGGATGTGCAACGATCTAGTATGATCATGCAATGGCAATATCAGAGTGACGACACAAGTCATGAGACGGAACGGTGGTAGTTGCATGGCAATATATCTCGGAATGGCTATGAAAATGCCATAGTAGGTAGGTATGCTGGCTATTTTGAGGAAGGAATTTGGTGGGTTTGTGCACCGGCGAGAATTGTGCGGCACTAGAGAGGCTAGCAATGGTGGAAGGTGAAAGTGCATATAATCCATGGACTCAACATTAGTCATAAAGAACTCACATACTTGTTGCGAAAGTTTTTTTATTAGTAATCGAAACAATGTGCTAAACGATACTCCGAGGGGAAGGGTGGTAGGTATAAACCATCGCGCGGTCCCGACCTCAACACAAAGGATGACAACCAATAGATCAATTATGCTCCGACTTCCTAACATAGCGGTTCACCATACGTGCATGCTACGGGAATCACTAACTTCAACACAAGTATTTCTAGATTCACAACACCCTACTAACATAGCTTTTAATATTCCTGAATCCATGTCTCAAAACTAATTGAGAGGAATCGAAACTTTTCTTTCTACTCAATGCACATTAAGATGGAAGGTTTTGCATCCTATTTGGGTACCTAGCACATGGGACTAATTTCATAGCATAAGCCAACTACCAAATCACGCACCGCCGTGCTCTAAAGATATAAGTGAAGCACAAGAGCAAAAGGTATCTAGCTCAAAGGATATAAGTGAAGCACTAGAGCAAAAGTATCTAGCTCAAAAAGATATAAGTGAAGCACTATGAGCATTCTAGCAAAATCACGATGAGTGCATGTCTCCCTATCTCAAAAGGTGTGAAACAAGGATGATTGTGACACAACAAAAAGAAAAGACTCCTAAGATACAAGACGCTCCAAGCAAAACACATATCATGTGGTGAATAAAAATATAGCCCCAAGTAATGTTACCGATGGATTGAAGACGAAAGAAGGGATGCCTTCCCGGGGCATCCCCAAGCTTAGGATTTTTGGTGTCCTTGAATTTGGCTTGGGGTGCCTTGGGCATCCCCAAGTTTGAGCTCTTTCCACTCCTTGTCTCTTTTTCCATGAGAACGTCACCCAAAACTTGAAAACTTCACAACACAAAACTTAAACAGAAACTTGTGATAACATTAGTACAAGAAAACAAACTACCACTTCTTTTGGTACTGTATCAAACTTGAATTCTATCTATATTGATGATGGGCTACTGGATTCTCACTTTTCCATGGCTAGTACCCCCCGATACTAACCATAGTTTCATAAAAACAAGCAACCAACTCAAAAAAAAACAGACCAATCTGTAGCAATCTGTATACTTCGTATACTTTTGGTACCTCAAAAAATCTGAACAATTACGACGGTCTGGGAAAAAAGCATATCAATCAGCAGCAAAAAGAATCAACTCAAAAGCTCTTTCTGAATAAAAATGAAAAATCATCTCGTGAGCAGAAAGTTTCTGTCTTTTTCCAGCATGATCAAACAACCATTACCAAGACTGATCATAAAGGCTTTGTTTGGCTCAAACACAAAAAGAAACACAAAAAACACAATCACAACAGAATTATGGAAGTATGGACGCAACAAAACAGAAATAAAAAGATAAATTCATTGGGTTGCCTCCCAACAAGCCCTATTGTTTAACCCCCTTAGCTAGGCATAGAAGTGATAGAATCACGTATCGTCGTCTTTGGTGCTCAAACCATAAGTGGCCCTCATCATGGATTCATAAGGCAATCTTATTTTCTTTCTAGGAAAGTGTTCCATACCCTTCCTTAAAGGAAATTGAAATCTAATATTCCCTTCCTTCATATCGATGATAGCACCAATAGTCCTTAGGAAAGGTCTACCAAGAATAATAGGGCATGTAGGATTGCAATCAATGTCAAGCACAATGAAATCCACGGGTACATAGTTCCTATTTGCAATAATAAGAATATCATTGATCCTTCCCATGGGTTTCTTGACAGTAGAATTAGCAAGATGCAAATTAAGAGAACACTCTTCAATCTCATTAAAACCCAGAACATCACATAAAGACTTTGGAATTGCAGAAACACTAGCACCCAAATCACACAAAGCATTGCACTCATAGTTTTTGATTTTGATTTTGATGGTAGGTTCCCACTCATCATGAAGCTTTCTAGGGATAGAGACTTCCAATTCAAGTTTCTCTTCAAGAGCTTTCATCATAGCTTCGACGATATGATCGGTAAAGGCTTTGTTTTGGCTATAAGCGTGTGGAGAGTTCAACATGGATTGCATCAAAGAAATGCATTCAATCAAGGAGCAACTATCATAATTGAATTCCTTGAAATCCACGGTAGTAATTTCATTACTACTCAAAGTTTTAACGTCTTCTACCACACTTTTAATGCTCTTAGCATCAAGATAGACGGACTCCGAATCATTGGGGCACTTTTCAACCAAAGTGGATTCATATCCAGCCCCATAATCATTAGGTTTGACACAAGAAAACAAAGATTCAATGGGATTCACACCAAGCACTTTAAGATCTTCGTGATTCTCATCACGAGAACATGCCTTTTTAAGCCATTCATGTCTAGCACGAATTTGGGCGGTTCTTTCTTGGCTCTAAATCATGGAAACAGGCATAGCTTTCAAAGTTTCATCCATGTCGATGTTGGGACGAGCATATCTAACTTTCAAAGCATCAACATCACAAGAAATCCTATCAACGCTCTTAGCCAAATCGTCAATTTTGAGTAGTTTTTCCTCTATGGACGCATTGAAAATCTTTTGAGAGTTGATGAACTCTTTGATATTACTCTCTAGATCAGAGGGTAATCTATTGTAATTTCCATGAGTATTGTTGTAGGAGTGGCCAAAATTATTAGAGGAGTTACTAGGAAAAGGCCTAGGAACATAGTTTCCTCTAAAAGAATTGTTGTTGCCAAAGTTATTCCTACCAAAAGAATTAACGTCCAAGCTAGCGTTGCTACTCTCAATCAAAGAAGACAAAGGAATATCTTTAGGATCCAAAGGAGCACTTCTACTAGCAACCAAATTCATTAACTCATCCATCTTAGCACTCAACGAGTTAATTTCTTCTATAGCGTGTACCTTCTTACTAGTAGGTGACCTTTCAGTGTGCCATTGGGAGTAGTTTGTCATGATGTTGTCTAAGAGCATTGTGGCTTCTCCTAACGTGATTTCCATGAACGTTCCACCTGAGGCGGAGTCCAAGATATTTCTAGAAGCGAAATTCAAGCCAGCTTAAAAGATTTGAATAATCATCCAAAGGCTCAAGCCATGAGCGGGACAATTTCTAATCATTAATTTCATTCTCTCCCAAGCTTGTGCAACATGCTCATGATCATGTTGCTTGAAATTCATGATATCATTACGGAGTGAGATGATCTTAGCCGACGGAAAATACTTGGATATATAAGCATCTTTGCACTTATCCCAAGAATCGATACTATTTTTGGGCAAAGAAGAAACCAAGTTTTTGCGCGATCTCGCAACGAGAAAGGAAAAAGTTTCAATTTAATCATGTCATTATCCACATCTTTTTTCTTTTGCATATCACAAAGCTCAATTAAGGTATTGAGATGGGATGCGACATCTTCACTAGGAAGGCTAGAGAATTGCTCTTTCATAACTAGATTCAGCAAAGCGGCATTGATTTCGTATGACTCCGCACTAGTGGCGGGAGCAATCGGAGTACTAATAAAATCATTATTATTAGTATTCAAGAAGTCACAAAGTTTGGTGTTTTCGTTCATGGTGACTTCAGCAAGCAAGCAGCACACAAGCAAACAAAAAGCGGGCGAACGAAAAAGGCAAATTGGTGAAGTGAGGGAGAGGAAAACGAGAGGCAACTGGCAAACAAAGTAAATGCAAGAGATGAGTTTGCGTCACTTACTTGGACGAGTTCTTGACTTGATCTTCCTCCCCGGCAACGGCGCCATAAATCACTCTTCTACTTCTGAAACAACAGCGCCAGAAATTGACACGCCGATGGAGATTGGGCTTGCGTTGGTTTTTCCCTTGAAGAGGAAAGGGTGATGCAGCACAGTAGCAGTAAGTATTTCCCTGAGTTTGAGAACCAAGGTATCGATCCAGAAGGAGGGTCTCATCAAGTCCAGAGTACCTGCGCATGAAGGGGTTGTCAATCCCTTCAAGATTGTTTGCAAAGTGAGATCTGAAGGCGGAAAGTGCAACGAAGTAAAAAGTGTAAGGCTGAAAATATGGTGTGGAGTAGACCCTAGGGGCCATAGTGTTCACTAGAGGCTTCTCTCAAAATAGCAAGTATTACAGTGGGTGAACAAATTACTGCCGAGCAATTGATAGAACCGCACAAAGTCATGATAATATCTAAGGCAATGATATAGCATATAGGCATCATGTCCGAGACAAGTACACCGATACTTTCTGCATCTACTACTATTACTCCACACATCGACTGCTATCCAACATGCATCTAGTGTATTGAGTTCATGACGAACATAGTAACGCTTTAAGCAAGGTGACATGATGTAGAGGGACAATCTCAAACCAATGATGAAAACCCCATCTTTTTACCCTTCATGGCAACAACAGGATACGTGCCTCGCTACCCCTTCTGTCACTGGGTGAGGTCATCGCACGGTATGAACCCAAAACCAAGCATTCTCCCATTGCAAGAATCATAGATCTAGTTGGCCAGACAAAACCCACAACTCGAAGAGAATTACAAGGATATGAAATCATGCATAAGAGAGATCAGAAGAAACTGAAATAAGATTCATAGATAATCTGATCATAAATCCACAATTCATCAGATCTCGACAAACACACCACAAAGAATATTACCTCGGATAGATCTCCATGGAGATCATGGAGAACTTTGTATTGAAGATACAAGAGAGAGAAGAAGCCATCTAGTTACTAGCTATGGACCCGTAGGTCTATGGTGAACTACTCACGCATCATCGGAGAGGTCATGATGTTGATGGAGAAGCCTTCTGTGTCCGAATCCCGCCCTCCGGCAGGGCACCAGGACGTGCCCCAGATGGGATCTTGTGGAGACAGAAGCTTGCGGCGGCGGAAAAGTGATTACGATGCTCCCCTGATTTTTTTGGGAATATTTGGGAATTCATAGGCGCAAGATCTAGGTCAGGGGACCTCCAGGGGGGGCCACAAGCCTGCATGGCGCGGCCCCCCTGGCCGCGGGGTGGGGGCTTGTGGGGCCCCTGGGGCTCTTCTGGCTTGGCCCATAGCTCTCCGATCTTCTTCCGTTCCAGAAAAAATCTTTTCGGGGATTTTCTTCCGTTTGGACTCCGTTTCAAAATCTCCTCTAAAAGGGGTCAAAAACATGGAAGAAACAGGAACTGGCACTTGGTACTCGATTAATAAGTTAGTCCCAGAAAATAAATAAAAGGCATGCAAAACATCCAAAGTTTGACAAGATAGTAGCATGAAACCATAAAAAATTATAGATACGTTGGAGACGTATCACGCTGCATCAAGGACTTAATTCTTTTTCCCAGCTTGTAGGATAAGCCTCAGATTATGAGCCCACTCTACAAGGTTGCTACCATCATCTTTTAGCTTAGCTTTCTCTAGGAACGTATTGAAATTCAGGGTTGCTACTTCGTGAGCCATTGATCTACAACATAAAATATTGCAAAGTGGACTTAGACTATGTTCAAGACAATTAGAGTTCAGCTAATCATATTACTAATAAAGTCCCACTCAAATAGATACCCCTCTAGTTATCTGAGTGTGGCATGATCCAAATTTCACTAACTCAAGTCCGATCATCACATGAGTTGAGTGTAGTTTCAGTGGTAAACATCTCTATGTTAATCATATCAACTATACGATTCATGCTTGACCTTTCAGTCTCTTGTGTTCAGAGGCTATTTCTGCACATGCTAGGCTCGTCAAGTTTAACCCGAGTGTTCCACGCATGCAACGGTTTTGCACCCGTTGTATGTGAACGTTGAGTCTATCACACCGATCATCACGTGGTGTCTCGAAACGACGAACTGTCGCAACGGTGTACAGTCGAGGAGAACACAATTTTATCTTGAAATTTAGTGAGGGATCACCTTATAATGTTACCGTTGTTCTAAGCAAGATAAGGTGCATAAAAGGATTAACATCACTTGCAATTCATAAGTGACATGATATGGCCATGATCTTGTGCTTCTTGATCTCCATCACCAAAGCACCGACATGATCTTCATCGTCACCGGCGCCACACCATGATCTCCATCATCGTGCCGCCATCGAGGTTGTCGTGCTATCTATGCTATTACTACTAAAGCTACAACCTAGCAATATAGTAAACTTATCTGCAAACACAAACGTTAGTTTAAAGACAACCCTATGGCTCGTGCCGGTTGCCGTAGCACCAACGTGCAAGTCGATATTTAACTATTACAACATGATAATCCCATACATCCAATATATCACATCATGTATTTGGCCATATCACATCGCATGCACACCCTGCAAAAACAAGTTAGACGTCCTCTAATTTGTTGTTGCGTGTTTCGCGTGGCTGCTATGGGTATCTAGTATGATCAAATCTTACTTACGCAAAACCACAACGGTGATGTGCAAATTGCTATTTGACCTCTCTCCAAGGACCGCCTCGGTCAAAACAAATTCAACTAAAGTTGAAGAAACAGACACCCGCCGGTCATCTTTATGCACCAAGTTGCATGTTAGTCGATGAAACCGGTCTCTCGTAAGCGTACGAGTAAGGTTTTTCCGGGCCGCTTCAATCCAACAATACTGCCAAATCGAGAAAAGACTAAGGAGCGCAGAAAATCGAACGTCAACGCCCACAAAAACTTTTGTGTCCTACTCAAGATTACATCTACGCATGAACCTAGCTCATGATGCCACTGTTGGGGAACGTTGCATGGGAAACAAACAATTTCTTATGCACACGAAGGCCTATCATGGTGATGTTCATCTATGGGAGGGAGATCGGATCCACATACCCTTGTAGATCACTAAGTGGGAAGCATTAAGAAACGTGGTTGATGTAGTGGAACAGCTTCATGATTCAAATCATCGTTGTCGCATGATCCGTCCCGATCTAGCGCCTAACAGATGACACCTCCGGGTTCAGCACACGTACAGCTCGATGACGATGTCTGCCTTCTTGATCTAGCAAGAGAGACGGGGAAGTAGATGAGTTCTCCGGCAGCGTGACGGCGTGCCGGTGATGGTGATTATCTATTCCCGCAGGGCTCCGCCCGAGCTCCGCAGAAAACCGATATAGAGGAAGAACTACGAAGTTGAGGTTTAGGGTTGCACGTGGCAAAGTTGTGTCTCAAAAACACTAAAAGCTCTACTATATAAAGGAGGAGGGGAGGGGCTAGCCTTGGGGCTCAAGGGAGCCCCTAGGGCGTCGGCCGAAGTGGAGGAGGAGGGACTCCAACTCCAATTCGGTTTGGGAAGGAGGAGTCCCTTCCTTCCTACCCACCTCCCTCTTTTTTTCCTTTCTCCTTGATTTCTTTCCTTGGGCGAAATAGTCCACTTGGGCTGGCCTCACCAGCCCACCAAGGGCTGGTGTGCCACCCATGGAATATTAGGTTCTCTCCGGGGTGGGTGGCCCCCTCCCGGTAAAAACCCGAAACCCATTCATCACTCTTGGTACACTGCCGGCAATGCCCGAAATCTTTCCGAAGGCCAAATGAAACAATCCTATATATCAATCTTTGTTTCCGGAACATTCCAGAAACCCTCGCGACGTCCGTGATCTCACTCGGGACTCCGAACAAACCTTCGGTCACCAACACTCATAACTCAACTATACCGAAACGTCACCGAACCTTAAGTGTGCTGACCCTGCGGGTTCGAGAACTATGCAGACATGACCTGAGACACTCCCCGGTCAATATTCAACAGCGGGACCTGGATGTCCATATTGGATCCTACATATTCTACAAAGATCTTATCGGTTGAACCTGTGTGCCAAGGATTCATATAATCATGTATACCGTTCCCTTTGTCCTTTGGTATGTTACTTGCCCGAGATTCGATCATCGGTATCACTATACCTATTTCAATCTCCTTACCAACAAGTCTCTTTACTCGTTCCGTAATATAAGATCCCGTGACTAACACTTTAGTCACATTGCTTCCAAGGCTTGCATGTGATGTTGTATTACTGAGTGGGCCCCGAGATACCTCTCCGTCATACGGAGTGACAAATCCCAGTCTTGATCCATGCTAACCCAACGGACACCTTCGGAGATACCTGCAGAGCACCTTTATAGTCACCCAGTAACGTTGCGACGTTTGATACACACATGGTATTCCTCCGGTGTCAGTGAGTTACATGATCTCATGGTCATAGGAATGAATACTTGACACGCAGAAAACAATAGCAACAAAATGACATGATCACATGCTACGTTTATAGTTTGGGTCTTGTCCATCACATCATTCTCCCAATGATGTGATCCAGTCATCAAGTGACAACACTTGCATATGGTCAGAAAACTTTAACCATCCTTGATCAACTGGCTAGTCAACTAGAGGCTTACTAGGGACATAGTTTTGTTTATATATCCACACATGCATTTATGTTTTCATTCAATACAATTATAGCATGGATAATAAACGATTATCTTGAAATAGGAAATATAATAATAACTATTTTATCATTGCTTCTAGGGCATATTTCCAACATGAGGGTGGGATAAATTCTTTGCAATGAGATATTCCAAATGGGCAAGAAGGGAGTTCCTAGAATGGATGAGTAATAGGAGGTGAGAATGTGGCTTTTTGCACCATGTGACGTGAAAATCTCATTCTTAAGTGAGATTGTGTGGAATTTGTTATGCTGACGACGTTGAGAGGTTGTGGAATAAAATGATTTAGAGTTTTTATGACTCTAGATAGCCATTTTAGTTTTGGACCTAAGCCGCCACTTGATCATTTTTTTCTCGAATAGTTCTGTCTAGCACCTTAATGACTTGATGTCATATGGGAAGCTCGGCGAGGGAAAGGAAACACGATTCTTCGATGGAGTCTATGAGGTCTATCAGAAGTTTACATTTTGGCTCACGAGCATTAGTAGAGATAGTGTTTTGTGTCACACGGAAAGGGCAAGACACATTCATTTAGCGCGAGAGTGATTGTGAGAGGGGCTGGTTGGTGATAGGGGACAAGGCCCAAGATGAGGCAATGACCGACCTGTGTACCTGGTTTTGAGCCCAACCTGATTCAAATCTAAAAAGTATGTGATGTGGAAAAGATGTGCAAATCGAAACGACAAGAGGACCTTGGTCCGAAACCAAGACTAGACACCAAAGAGTCTGTAAAAATTGATCCCAAGAGTCATTAAAAAAATGTGTTCAAGGTGTTCATGGGTTTGTTTGTCACGTTTATATGACCAAGTAAATCTTATATCAAGAAGTGGGAGTTCTACCAGATCCAAATTATTGATTCATTGGTTGAAAGGGGCGTCCATGTGTTGACCAAATAAGTCATTATTTTTGTCCAAAGCATATATCATAAGGTTAAAACCGCCACCAATCATCTTGGATAGATTTTGAGGAGGAGAAGAGGCTCATAAATCCGATAGGAAGTCAAGCTTAAGTATGTGATCGGCAGGAACGTAAACCTTTGTAACACTAAGGGGGGTGCAGAGGCTAAGGAGATAAACGTAATAGTTTTCGTCTAACGTGATTGAGTGTAACTCATACAGGAGATGTGGGATGATGATCATGAGGCCATCATACCACTCGCAGAGCCGACTACATCTTTATGGTGGGAGATGTCAAGTTAACTTGAGAGGAATGACCGGGTTTTTTGGGGTCAGGGTTTAACTTTGTTTCTTAGAGGAAACAAGCTTGTGGTTTGATGGAAAATTATTCATCGTGTGTTGGGATCGAGGTGAGAGAGGGTGAGGTGGTTGGATCATAGTCTAGTCCCGTCGAACACGCTGATCGCCTTTGTTTGGTGTGCCATTGAAGCCGTCCCATCGTCTTGCCTCAGTCATCCTTTTGTAAAGACTTTGTGACCTCAGACTCTTGGATTCGACGCATAAACACCTGCTGGTATCATCAAAGGACTCGTCGAGTTCAATGGTACAACTCTCATTCTCTTCATTAAACAACGTAGCGAAGTATTCCCGCCATTTATGCTTAATATCCTCGTTCTTCACGAAGAGTTGAGCTGCTCCATCCTTGACTTGGTCGACATCTCTAGTCTTTCTCTCTCGGATCTTCGTCATCTTATAGATGTTCCACCTTCCTTTGTCTCTAAGCATTGGTAAAGGTCCTCGTATGTCCAATCCCTTGCTTTAGTCACAAGTCGTTTTGTGGTCTTCTTTGCCACCTTGTACTTTTCTATGTTTTGTGCAGTCATATCTAGATGTTGGTTTAGGAAACATTATTTCTTCTCTTGAATAGCCTTCTAGACATTACCTTTGACCGCCATCTATATTTATCTTCATTTATACATCCTTTGGTCACTCCAAACTACTCTAAAGCGACGTGCAAATGCAAGTCTTCATCTTCATCCACATATTGTTTGCATTTTCTCGTTCCTCCCAATGGCCATGTTTAATGAACCTCTCCTTGAAAGCTCGACTTCACTCCCGCTTGAATTTTCATCACTTTTTCTAGCGACTTTGACACACTTATCCCGCTGGACACATATGTCAAAGCGTAAGTCAACCGCCACAAGCTTATGCTGAGGAACAACACTCTCTCGAGGTATCACCTTTCAATCTAGGCAAGAGAGTGTGTCTTCTCTTCTCGAGAGGAAGAAATCAATAAGGCCAGAGTGTTGACCACTACTAAAAGTCTAGTATGATTTTCCTTTTAAACAGGGTGTTAGCTATGATAATGTTGTAGGCTACAACAGAGGTTAAGACATCTTATCCTTCTTGATTACTGATGCCATAGCCAAAAAACTCGCATGCACCCCTTTAAAACATGTGTTAGATGTAACCACGTGGCCATTGAGGTCTCCTCCTATGAAGATCTTCTCCTCAACAAGCACACTCGTAACCATGTCCTTGAGGCCGTCCTATAATCCCCTCTTAGTGTTCTTATTGTGTCTTACTTGTGGGGAATATGCAAATAACATTGAGAACCAAGTCCCAACTACCATAATCCGGTCCCCATGCCTCTTGACGTATATCACTATTTTTGTTTGCTCTTGAGACGCTTGAGGATCTTGTTGATTAAGTTGCCTACTCCATTTCTGTTTGAAGTTGTCTCGGTGTGCATATAGCTTGAAGCCGATGTCCTCCACCTCCTTCAAGTTTTTCTCCCTCCATTCTATTTCTTGGACGCAAAGGATATCAACACCCTCCTCATCATTGTATGAGCTAGCTCCTGTAGCTTAACTACCAAGGCCTTATGTTCCATCTACCTAAGAAGATCCTCGTAGGCTCGGCTAGCTTCCTTACCCTTCGCATGCATTGAGTCAAATGCAAAGATTCTTGCTCATTTTTTAGTACGCTCGAGGGTTGATGTAGCACGCCACTAAGGATGCGACGAGCCGACGAGCCAATTATTTCTCACTTGTCAATGCATCTACATCAAGATACGGTGCGCCACCAACGGGGTGAGGACTCATCCCTTGCTCATTTGACACCACACCTGGGTTCCACATGGCGCGTCGCTAAGAGGGTTATGCCCCAATGATGTTATTCTAGGTTTCATCTCCATAAGAGTAGTTGAGTTTGATGTTGGCTTGCCAAGCCTATCACAATCTTTCTCCTTTACCCGACTTGGGACCGTCTATGTTGAGACAACATAGGAGTGACAAATATAGATTAACAACAAAGGAAAAAAGAGTAACAAGGGAAATTATTCCCAAATCCACAAGCAGGTAGTGTTCTCCAATCCACAAAAGGAAGGGATTTCTTGGAAATCCCTTGGGATTATTCTCCAAGGAGGCTTTGATTACCAATAGAGAGGGGTAGATGAGGAAAGATCTTATTGTTTAACCTAATATGCTTGCTAACTCTAAGTAGGAGGTAGGGAACAAATATATATATTCCGAGGCATGATAAGGGGTAAGAGAGGGCATACACGGACTCTAGTGTCAGAGTGGGCATAAGAAGATACCGGGCGTCTGATCACACGTGGTGGCACCAAATGTCTAGTCAGTACTAGATGTGTAGCCAATCTGGCCCACCCACCTTGTGTTGTCCCTATGTCATATTTTTTCGGGGGGGGGGGGGGCTGATGTCCAATGTACCGATGTATGGTTGTTGTATCTGGGCTCCTCTCGACTGCTCAATGATGATCCTCTTCAAGGCACTAGATGTCCGACCTTTGGACCACATGTACACGCGTTGTAGCTTCACCACACATCCATTTGACGCATCATCTGCCCCACTTCCGCGAGGGCTTCTCCTTCGATTTGAGCTTCTCCATGGTCACTCCCTTGGTACCCGAGAATATACAACATTTCCATTTGAGGTAGTATCCATGGTTCACATGAAAGAAATGGTAGTTCTAAGAGGAGTGAGTTAACCTCAAGTTCAATTGCACGTGCACATGTGCTATTTGTGGTTGTTAATATTTCCCCGAAGAGGAAGGGTGAAGTAATATAGTAGCAGCAAGTATTCCCTCAGTTGGGAACAAAGGTTTATCAAACCAATGGGAGAATCGCGCAAACAACTATCAACAACACCTACACACAAAAGAGCAAATAGTGGCACCCAATGCGGGCAAGAGGTTTGTCAATCCCCTTGTAAAGGATTAACTTTGATAGCGATAGATTGATAAATTATAAAGTAAAATAAAAGTAAATAAATGACATCATGGTGTTTTTGGTTTTTGTAATATGATTACGTGGGGGACATAATTTTCACTAGAGGCTTCTCTTTTATAATCATGACATACAGTGGGTAAAGGACTTAGTGTTAGGCAATTGATAGAAAGTCACATAGTTATGATGTTATTCATGACATGATGAATTATATAGGCATTACGTTCGTGGCAAGTAGACCGACTCCTTCCTGCATCTACTACTATTACTCCACCAATCGACCACTATCCAGCATGCATCTAGGGTATTAAATTCATGACAAACAAACTAACGCTTTAAGCAAGATGACATAATATAGACAGAATAAAACCAAGCAATATGATTAAACTGCATTGTTTTATCCTGAGTAGCAACAATACAATACATGCCTCGCTTACCCTTTTGTCACTAGGTGAGGACACCACAAGATTGAACCCACTACTATGCACCACTTCCAAAGAAGATCGATAAATCAACTTGGCCAAAGAAAACCCATACATCGAAAAGCATTACATAGCTATATAAATAACACATAATAAAGTTCAGAATATACTCAGTTACTTTCAACAAATAGTTTGATCATAAACACACAATTCATCGGATCCGAACAAACACACCGCAAAAGAAGATTACATTGAATAAATCTCCGGAGAGAACATGGTATTGAAGATCAAAGAGAGAGAATAGGCCATCTAGCTAATCACCATCGCCCCGTAGGTCTGTGGTGAACTACTCACACATCATTGGAGGTGCAAAAAGTTGATGTACAAGCCCTTTGTTATTGACCCCCCTTTCGACAATGGATCGGAAATGGCCTCTTGATGAGAACAAACAAGAACAAAGACTTGTGATGGTGAAAAAATTGTTGCGAGTGGCTCTTGGTATTCTAGGATATTTGGGAATTTATAGTGCTAGAAGACATCGGGCCACACCCTATTGGCTTGTGGTCTCCTTGTAGGTCTTATGGTCCTCCCTCGAAGCTTCTAGGGTGTCTTCTCGTCTAGAAAAAATCATAAAAAAGTTTTGCAGCGTTTCCGTTAGGTATAGATTTTGTGTAAAACTAAAATAGGCTGAAAACAACAAGTGGCACTAGCACTGGTTAATAGGTTAGTTTCCAAAAATGATATAAAATTGTATATAAAGTATCTAAGATTGATAATATATTAGCATGAAACAATAAAAAATTATAGATACGTTGGAGACGTATCATCATGCTCTTGTCATCGCTCCACTTAGTGGTTGGGTTGTTGTTGTAGAATCCATGAGGATGACCGTTGGGTGCTCTGCACCATCCCCCTACCCCCTTGGGGAAGATCCACCCTCGGACCATGAGCTTCATCACCCTTGTAAGGGCCAAGTCAATGACGTCGAAAGTGTCGCTCATAGAGTACTTGTGAAGGGGGATATTAATCTTATAGTCATTTTTGTTGATGCATTGAAGCACTTTGAAGGGACCATCAATTCGGGGTAGGAGCATTTGGAATTGCATTTTTCGGGGAAGCAATCCTTTCTAAGGTGTAACCACACAAGATCTCCAGGTTTAAAGACTATGATCTTGGATGCATGTCGGTGCACTTGATGCTCATTGATGAGCGATATATCTTCGTGCATCTTCTTCATGTAGTTGGCTTGGTCGCTTGCATACATGTTGGTGCGCTCTTGTAATGAAAGTGCAAGGATGTACAATTGGGAAAATGGATTGAATTCATACACCAATTTGAAGGGAGACTTGGTCGTCATCGAATGTCTTGCTCAGTTCTAGTCAATCTCGACGATGGGAAAACACTCTGCCCACTCCTTGTTATTCTTGCTGATGAACAATTTAAGTACAATAGAGATAGTATAGTTGACCACCTATGTTAGACCATCGTTTTGAGGACGATATGCAGAAGAGAACGAGAGCTTGATTCCAGTCTTAGCGCATTATGCCTTCCAAAAGTAACTGTAACACCCCAAAAATTTAACCATGATTTTATTTATTAACATTTGGCCATGTTTATTTAAATTTTTATTTCTGGGTTTTTTGTTGATTTCAGACCCACTTCTTTTCTCTAGATTCTAAAAATTTCTCCCCCCAAGTAGTAGTTTTTGAAAAATATGATGAGACTTGAGTGCTCGCATCAAAATATTTCTCTTTATTTGAAAATTTTAGTGGATGACTTTTTATAAATAATTTTCCAAGTTTCATTTATTTAAAAATGTCTTTTTGAATCATTGAAAGACCTCACAATTGCATTGCAAACATTTGATAACTTCATTTAAAATTCTACAAAAACTTTAGGTGACATGTGATATCTCCGGATCACTTTCATGCAAAAAACAAATTATGTGTTTTCAATTTTTTTAGCAAAACAACCCCTTTTCTATTCTGGTCCAGTTGGTGTTTTGAACTACAACCACTCGATCTACTCTTTCAAAAATTCTAAAAAATGGAAGATGTCGTGGGAGGCATGTCGATCACTTTTATGCAAAAATCCACTTTGGTCTTTTGAAAATTTTGAGCACCCCAACCCCTTTTCTGTTCTCGACCAGTTTTCCAGTTTGTACTACAACCATATTTTATTTTGCCCCAACTCCCTTGAGATTTTTACTGCTAATAGTAGGCCCTACCAAACCCGCAAGTCTAGGAGAGCAGGCCCATTAGGATGGTTTGAGACCATCCAGTAATGACCTGTAGTTTTTGTCCAGAACAAAGTTTGGAAAAACTTGCACTAACAAGTTTCTGATTTTCAAAAACTACCTTTGCCACCACCCTTAGCATCTAAAGAGACCTAGGACTGGAGATTTGGTGGCTGGAAAGCTTCTCTAGATGCCCTTGACATTGTGTTGACACCTTGTGTGCCTCGACATAATTGGCATGAGAATATTTTTGCATTATAAACTTGCCCAGTGGCCAAGCAAGCTTGTCATCTACCTTTGTCTTGCCCTAAAACCCACCCGTGCGGAATCTCTTGTGCATTAGAGTCTCTGGGAGTGCCTTGGCATTTCCCCGAGCACGTGACGAGCATGCACTTGGCACGCCCAGAGCGCGTCTATTGTAGACAGTGCATCTGCTTCGCTGAGCCCCACTTACCGCAACCCCGGCTCCGTCTCCTCCAAGACCAAAGAGATACTCCGGCCGCCCCCTCGTACCTCGCAGCGCCACCGTCAGACCCTCCTTGGGAGCACGCCGGCGGCCGCAGCTGACCCCTGCCATGGCATCGCCGCCCGAGCCACCCTAGCGCGCGAGCTATCCCCGGTCCGGCTCCCTTGCTCGTTCGCTAGCTCGCGGTCCCCGCCAGCCGACCGCCACGCCGCCCCCTGCAACAGTTTGTCGGAGTTATCCGCAGCAGCCGGGAACCAACCTCGCCCATGTATATAGAGGATCCCCGAGCTCGGCCAGACCCTTAGAAGAACTTCTCCGACCTCTCTCAAGCCCCCCTAGCAACCAATCGACCGAGGGAGGCCATCTTCCTCACCTACTGTCAAAATTCGGCCGCCGCCTCCCTAGTTAAATTCCAGGCCAACATGGTTGATCCTACGCCATTCTACCCTCTGGTTGAACCGCCATGGCCCCGCGAGCCCATTCCCCCTCTCTATGTAGCTCAAGGTGAGCCATGGGCAGAGTTCCCTTGCCGACCCGCTCTGTCGGACGACGTCGAAGCCGCCGGAGCTCCCAGGCTCTCCGATGTCCAAGTCCCACCTCCACGGGACCGCCATGGGACCCCGAGCACCTTGGTGCTCTCAGACAGAGGAGTAGAGCCCCAGATCGCCGGCGAGCATCGCCGGAGGCCTCTCCTCCCTCGGCTGGAGGAGGGAGATGACTGGTTTGACTGAAGTGGAGCTGCCTTAAGTGAATCGTATTCGCGCAAGTACGCGTTCCCTTCTGTCAAAGCGCAATCCGAGCCGAATCGTTTTCTTTTGTGATTATTTTAAAACAAACCTTTGACCAATCTTTGACTCGCCACATCTTTTAAAATAAAACTCCAGCTGAGTTGTATCATTTTCTCACCTATTTCAAATTTTATATAGTTTATTTTAGTATTTAATTGAAAATTTTGCAAACAACTTTTTAGTGTTGTTTGAATTGTGTGTTGATTTGAGTAATTTCAAAATAGGGATTTGACGAGAAGATAAAAACTTTCAAAAAGTTTTAAAGTGCACCGTGCCTTCCTATACACTCAAGCACGCATTCTGAACTTGGATATATTACTGTTGGGTGTGATTTGTTGTGATGGAGGAAACATTACCGTTATGCATAAGTGATGATATTTCATGTGGTGACATGAGTACATGGTGAGAAATTATTTCTCTTGCATATTGTGATGCATGTGGTAGTAGTCACTCCCTTCTGGCACACATGCCTACCAGATGGGATCCGAGAAGAGTCGGTGTCTCAGAAAGACACGACCTTGGGGACTAACATCTCGTAGGACGAGGATGGTAAGCGAGGCATGTTGGGTTGTGAAAGGTGGTGATTCTGTTCGGAATTGTGAAACGTTTTTGTTGTGCTAATCATGGAGGGAATAACTTAAACCTCCCAAGTCGACCGTAGATCGAGTCTTGTCAGTGTTTCACCTTACCATTTTGTGCTGCCACAGGTCTTCGTGAAAGGGAATACGGTTTAGTAGGTCATAACCCTATTATCAGGTACACACCAAGTAGAGGGGCCGGGATGAAGGTCTCCGGGGCACCGGAATAAAGCCAGTCATCCAGTCAGGGGGCATGGGTGTTTCCGGTCTAGGACCGAGAGGGAAGGCCCTTCCCTTGTTGTGCATGGTATAAATGTGATCCCATGCTATTCGAGGGTGTTGGCCTCCCCGTGTTATGGTTTTCCCTGGCAGCGTAGTCGGAGTTATTCTGGGCCCCGCGTGGGTAAAAATGGGTGTGTGCTGGTTTTGAGTGTTTACTTCTAAAATACCGTACATGGGATTAGATCGAGTGACTATTGAAACCCATGGGCCGTGGGTAAACAGTACACCCTGTATAGAGTCAAAACTATTCAAGTAGCCGTGTCCATGGTCAAGGACGACTAGTCAAGTATCGGTCTGAGTGTCGGTCTTCAAAGGAAGTTAAGTTAACCATGGGACTAAATATGGAAATCTGGTGGATGATTACGATTGTTATTTTTACCATGGACTAATCCTTATGATACATGAATGTTGAATATCCCTGGGACGGTTCTACCTCTTGGATATTCAATGTTATTATTTCATATGAGCCCTTTATGCGGTGTCGCTCAGACACACAACTGTGGCATGCTTGATATTATTTGATATAAGCCCTTTATATGGTGTCACTGAGACACCCAACTATGGCATGCATGTTATTAATTCTTAAAAGCCCTTTGTGTGGGGTTGGTGAGATACCCGACTGAGACATGCTTTATATCTTATCCTTTCGAGGCGTCGCTCGAGACACCCGATCAGACTATTTACCTGTTCTTGGAAATATTCAAGAGGATTACCACCCAATGTTCCAATTAACCTTTCTTTCTTTGATTGCTCAGTACATTTTCAGTATGGTTAAAATATTTGTTTGCGTGCACTTAAGAAGTTGGATTATGACTAACGAAATATCGTTGAATTATTTCAAGTACATATTAACCACCTGCTATTTTATGTGTGATTTCATGATGTTTGCGAGTACATTGAAAGTACTAACTGGCTTGTCCGTGGCTATTTTCTTGGCCAGATTGCATGTTTGGAGAGGAGCAACCGATGATAGCCCCGGAACCTAGTCACCAGAGACAGCAGCCGCGTGAGACAGGAATTATTCAGGTTAGGTGTTCCTATGGGAAATGGAGTCCCATAGATGCTGGAGATCCCGTATCGCTTCCGCCATCAACCAATAGAAACCTTTTTGATGTACTCCATAGGCTAGCTTAGTCTTGTACTTCAAATTTGTGATTATCTTGGAAATTTGTATCAAGGAATTGTGCGCCAGCTAATAGTATTCCTGGGGTTGGTATGCACAAGGGTCATTTTGATGGGAAATTAAAATCCCGGAAAATCGGTCATGACAACCTTGGTATTAGAACGAAGCTAAACATTCGGTAATATTATCTTAGTCGGGTCAATAAATCCTAGGTAACCACCCAATCAAGTGTGTGCCATAATCACAGCCAAGCCTGTCCTAACGAGTAGCCTGAATAGAGTTAACGGACACCTTCCAGCAGTCGGTGCCCAACCTATCAGACTAGTGTATGGTCACATGCCCGTGATCGATAATTGAGTCATCCTTTTTTGCAAGCATACGGGGAAGACTTTGTTTTCCTTTTCTGTAAAGGGAATGATTTCCCCAACTCAACACATCACAACCACAAACGCCTCCCAAGATGCCACTCCCCATTGTTCAGAATAAGACCACTGCTACTGAACAAGGTGAAAGTGCGTTATAGCGACTAGAGGGGGGTGAATAGGAGACTTTTAGAATTTCATCACTGAGGAAATTCCTTTTGAGGAAATTCCTCACTGATGACTAACTTGCAGTGGAACAACAAAGGATCAGGGGTGCAAAGTATCACTAGAGCAGTTTTCAAGATGAGGAATATGAAAAATAGTTTGCACAGTACGCACGCACAGAGTAACCAGGTGATGATTAACTCACGTGAAGAATTTGAGGTTGAGGAAATTCAGAGAAAGTCTTCAGCAAATTCTTCAAACAGGAACAATGAAAATCTTCAAAATACCATATTGAGGAATTGAAAGAGTTGAAGAAATAGAACCCGTATCACAGTGACGACAATGGTTGATGACCCAGTTCCAACTGTTGTGACAGTTGTACGTCTGGTTTGGGGCAGCTTGGTATTGAAATCAAAGGACACACAGTCCTCGGACACACAGTCCCTACCGTATTCTCCTTGAGCTAAGAACACACAGTCCTCGCTCAACACTCGTGGTAAGTCTTCAGGGCAGACTTCCAAACCCTCACAAACTTGGTAACCCGGCGATCCACAATTGACTGCTGGATTGCTCTAGACCATGACGCCAAACCGTGTGGAGGATGCACAATCCTCAAAGGTAAAAGGCTTCAGTCCCACACAGGAAAAAATTCTTCAGTGATGCTCAATCACTTGGTTTTGGTTTGAGGCTTGGTGTTTGGGGTATTTCCTCACTGATGATTTACTCTCAAAGACTCTGAGGAATTTGGGTTGCTCTAAATGACAAGTGTCAGTTTCTCATGGAACAGCCAAGCAGCTAATGGTTGTGAGGGGCGGCTATTTATAGCCTGGGAGCATCCAGACATGATTTGACATTAATGCCCTTAAATAATATGACCGTTGGTGTGGATAAGATCGGTGATGTGGTGCAAATTGCGGCAACGGTTGGGACCCTCAACTGTGAGAGTCCTCATGTCTGTGATATTCCTCACTTGAGGCTTTTGGTAGAATTAGGCTTGGGTTGGGCATCATGAGGAAATTCATTCCGAAGTGTTACCTCGACCCCCTTTAACAGTACGATGTTCCTATGACTCAAGAGTGAAGAAAATAAAACAGAAAGAATAAATCTTCAGGATTCAAAGTCTTCGGATTCATTTTCTTCACGACACACCGAATCCCTCATCTTCAATATCTTCATAAGGAATGTCAATTTCATCGGAATTTCTTCGCGATTCAATTCTTCAGCTTCAGACCAATTTCTTCACCCAAAGATATGCATTTTTAGGGGTCGATATTCATCATATAATTCAAACTCCTCAGCGACTTATAGATCCTGTGTACACTTATAGACACATTAGATACTTAACCTATAAGTCTTCAAACAACCAAAATCACTAAGGGCACTAGATGCACTTACAATCTCCCCCTTTTTGGTGGTTGATGACAATTAGGTTAAGTTTTCAACGGGGATAAAAATATGAAGTGTAAATACTCAGTTGAGGAATTTGAAATCAAGATACTCAGAGACTCCCCCTGAAGATGTGCATACTTTGAGGAATTTGCTTTTCACAGCAAATGCACATTGATGATTTATATCATGGAGATCTCCCCCTGTATCTTGCAAATTATGGATACATTTGACATATAACATGAGGAATTAGAGAATGCATGATGACAAATGGTATCTGACGAATTTCAGCATGCGTGCATTAAAATTTTGAGGAATAAGCATGCAAAGAAAAACGTTTAAAAGCGTTAGAGTACCATCGGGCTTAAGTTACAACTCATTACATAAAACACTTCACAAGAGCAAGAGTTTGTAACTTAATAAAGTTCACAAGCCCCAAAATATATCCCGCTGAAGACTAACTCTCAGATTTCTCCCTCTTTGTCATCAAGTGAAGAAAAGGGACAAAACTGAGGACTAACGCCACGTGAAGACTTTCACTTTTTGGCTGATGAAGAAGACGCGTGAGGATTCTTGGAAACGGGATTCCTCCTTGGGCCAGTGGAGTGTCTTCTGGTTCTTCATCAGATTCTGCAGTGCGGAATGAAGAAAATGAGCTGTCCTCAAGGTCTGGAACTGGAATTGGCTTGAATTTCTTCTTGGGGGCCACGACCAGTCAAAGTCTTGAGTAAACTCCAATTCATCAAGTTCTTCTTAAGTCTTCAGATGAGCCAGTGTGGCCCAGGTGCGATCAAAAACCTCATGAAGATAGTAGTGATTTTTCTTCACTACATTCTTACTCTCATTGAGGGTTTTCACAATGGCACTGAATTGGCATTTGACCCATTTGTGATTGCGATCGACCTTTTTATGAAGACTGAGGAGTAGTTCTCTGTTAGTCATCACCCTTGGGGCAACTGGGCTTGGCGGCTCCTGAGTTTCAGTATCATCCCATGAAGAATACGCATCTGGTTCACGAAACTGGCCATCAAGGGGCTGACTTCCTTCATTGATAACGGACTTGCCTTTTCCTTCAATTGGCTCAAAAGTCTTGTTGTTGACTCTGATCGATGGCATATATCCAATGTGATTGTTGAAATCAGCATGATAGTTGATGCCTGACCTGCGTCTGATGAATCTCATGATCCATGGAGCGTAAATCTTCAGGTCGAAGGTGACATAGCGTTGTGCGCGAGAGTCCTCATGAAGAAGTCGTGAAGATTTATTGGGATGCCATGGATGATGTTGAAGAGGATATTCTTCATGATGCCTACAACATCTTCTTCATCATCATGGCCCTTGATTGGAGCGATGACACTGCACAGAATCATGTAGATAGTCCTCGGTTCATACTTCAAGTCTTGAACCAGAAAAGTTGTTCTTGGAGGTTGATCCTCGGCCAAAGACTTCATGAGGACTTCCATTAGTTTGTTTGGCAGTTCCCGTTCATCATACATCTTCACAGCATGTTCTGAGGGAATTGAAACCGGAAGTACTCGTAGCAGCTCATTAGCAGGGCCTTGTAGTGTGTGTGCTGAGTCATCCAGTCCAACACCCAAGTGTTGGTATCTGTTGGGTCTCCAGAGATGTGCAAAGTTGCATAAAACTGAAGAATGATATCACTGTTCCAGTGAGAGCTATCAGTGCAGAGGGCAGCAGTCCGGCCTCATGAAGTACGTTGAGGACTGGGGCGAAGCAAGGAATTTCCTCTAACTCAACATGAGGAATATGCCTGTGCTGAAATATTTTGTTTCTTCCACAGAGCACAGAGGCATCATAGTTCAGCTGAGTCCTTGTCCAAAACTTCCTGTGCCTGATGCGAAGCTTGTCATATGGGTTGTCGCCGATGAAAGACATTCGTTCTTCATAGAAAGCTTCCTTCTGAAATTTTGGCCTCTTTGAAAAAGGCTGAAGATTATGTTGCTTCTCTTGAGGAGATACGATCATTGCAGTCTCAGTGTTGACAACCACAATAGCAGTTTCTGTATTGGGTGTAGGAGCATTTTCTTCAGCATGTTCCTCAGGTTGAGGATATTTATCAGCCTGTGCCTCAGGTTGAGGGTTTTGCTCAGGGTGAGGATTTTCTTCAGCCTGTACTTCAGGTTGAGGAATTTCTTCAGGTTGAGGGTCTTCTCAGGATTAGGATTTTCCTCGGGCTGAGGATCTTCTTCTGGGTTTTCCTTAGCTTGAGGAATTTGCTTGGAGGAGGAGCCAAATTCTTCAGCTGTTGCAGCTGATCCTTGAGCAGGTTCGTCAGGCGTCTTGAGAGAAACGAAGGACTGAGGAATATCATCAATTTGAATTTCCTCATGTGTGTGTTCTTCAGACTCAACATTTTTCATATCCTCATCAGTCAGATTCTCCTTATCTTTGCTTTCGAAGGGAATCATATGATATGATGGAGCTACCTTTAGAGGCACAACATCCAATGGAGCATTTTCATCAAGAGATTTGAGGCGCTTGGCCTCTGATGATTCTCGGATTGAAGAAGCTTTTCTTTTCTTCGCTTCCTTTTCAACGGCCTTGGTTTTCTTCACGTCTGATGCAGACGAAGCCATTTTCTTTACCTTTGAGGATTTATGTGTAGGTATTTTCTCTTCAGGAGCTAGTGCAGTATTAGTCCTGGTGGTTTCATCAGTTGAAGCATTTTCTTTAGCTGGAGCAGATTCATCAGCTGGCACAGATTCATCAGCTAGAATGTCCTTAGGTATTTCCTCAATAACCGGTACATCAGGACGGCTTTCTTGAGGCATTTCGTCAGCAGGGATTTCCTCTTCTTCATCTTCCTCCGTGAGCTGAACAGAGTAGCTGGGCTCAGGCTGCTTTGGTTTATCTCGAGGAGCAGCTTTGTTCTTGTATTCATCAACAACATTAGTAGCAAACTTGATGAAATTGGTCTTAAGACTTTGATGGTCAGATAACATTGAGCACTTATCTCTCAAAGTCTTTAGTTCAGCCTCGGTGGACACAAGATCTTCAGGCGTGAGGCTGAGGAGATTCTGCCTGAGGAATTTCTCCTTCGTTAGTTTTGCAGCCTTAGCTTGCTTGGCTTGCGTCTCCTTCCATTTGGCCTCATTGATGAATGTGGCCACCATATGACTGATGCCTGGGGGGGAGCTACGAATCATCAATTGGTGTGTTTGGGTCATCATACCAGACATTGTAGTAGTCCAGTAGAACCTTGGGGTCCATTGCAAGAGGGATTGAGCTGCCTGAAGCTTGTGCGACACGTTCGTGCTTATTCCTGATGATGGCTTGAAGAGTTTCATCATCAAACTCATCACTTCCTTCTGATGGAGAAGGGACATTGATGACTTTGCTTGGGCTTGGCTTGACACCCCTTCCAGCAGTCATTTTAGTCTTCATAGGTGTAGGTTAAGACTTTGTCTCTGAACTTGTGGCAGAAGGCACTGAGGAACTGAGTGAGCTGGTTGATGCTTTACAATCTTCTTAAGTTCAGGCATAGAAGCCTATGTTGTTGTTGAGGGTTTTGGAGCAGGAGTAGCCTTCTGAGGCAATTGCTCTTTAGGCTTTGAAGCCTTTGGTTTCTGGGGTGCAGTCTTCACTTGAGGAGTGGATGTACATGAGGCTTCAGCAGCAGATGAGGTGGCTCCAGTGGCAGCAACAGATTCTTCATTGAATTTCCTCACTACAACTTCAACTTTCTTCTGAAGTTTAGACAAGTGTTTGTCTTTCTCCTCAGGATAATCATCAACAGTTTTCAGGCTTGAAGGGTGTTCTACCTGATGATCACCGAGAGGAGGCCTTTTGTAGGGTGGCTTGAGGGCGAATTTCTTCGCATACTTGGGAGTGACAAAGCGATACTCCTTCCACTCCTTAGTCCACCTGCGTTCTATTCTTTGAAGCCTGATTTCCCTCTTTGCCATGGATTCTTGTTCATCTGGCATGCAGTAGTCAATGTATATATCCTCAGGGATATCAATTGCAGTATTCTGTTCCAGTTTCTTTCCGCCCTTTTTCTTTGTGTCATCTTCCATTTTCTTCAGCTAAAGCTTTTGCTGAGGAATTTGAACTCTTGAGGATTCTGATGACACTAACAAATTTTCTTCAAGAAACGCTGCAAATGAGTTAAGTTGATGAGAACCTAGAGATTCATCAGCTGACATTTTTGTACCAATGAACAGAGTATAGGTGCGAGGAATTTGGAGAGGTCATGTGCATTCTTAGATTTGAATAAATTTAAAAAAAATTGAAGGTTGAGGAATTTGACCAGTGGATTGAGGAATTTGTCTAAGCACTCTGACCTTGGGTTCCAGAGTTGTGCAGATTCAAAAATTTGCACAATTGACGAATCACGTGAAGTATTTTAGTGGCTTAGTGAAATTCATCAAGTGTTTGAGGAATAGAGTGTGCGAAGCTGATAGACACTAAGGAAAAACAGATTTCTCGAATCTAAGGTAATATAGTAGATCGAAAGGGACAGTAAAAATAGGATTTTATTTACGCTATATAGCTAGCACAAAGAACAGAAGTACCAACAGTAGATGCTCTTCGGTGTGAGTCCACTGCGCTCTAACTTGGCAGCAGAAGACAGCTACGACGACGGCGGACGAAGATGTTCCGGCTCCGGCATGACCTCGGTGACGAAGAGGTCGAGACAGTGAAGCTGTTCCTCGCCGGCGACGAAACTTCTAACGGTGGCGCTAGGTTTTTGTTGTGGCGGAGAGAAGGTTGAGAGAGAACGAAGAGTTTTGACCGAAGGGGGGTAAGGACGTATTTATAGCTCACGTGAAAACTGTCCGGACGAAACTTTTGGACCAAACTGCCCTTGCCCTTTCGTCTTCGCGTGACACGTGTAGTTTGAGTTTAAAGAGGTGGAGATCGTGCTTATCTGATCGTGGAAAGTGGGGATTAGTTACTGTGTAACAATTTAAAAATTATTTTTGAAGACTTGAGGATTTCATTGCAAAGTCCTCAGCTGACAAGAACACAGTGAGGATTTGGAACAAAGTTTCAAGTAGAACGCATATGAAGAATTGAATAGACTGGGTGAGTGTAGCATAGAGGGAAGTAGAGTCCAATCACATTCACTTAGATGAAATATCAAGCTAAAGAAATTGCTATAAGTGAATGTTGTTGAGGACTTTGAAATCATAGTCTATATATAAATATGTCTAGGCAAATGAAAATCATTAAGTGTTTGAAGATTAAAAAAAACTTGAGGATTTTGTGACAAATCATAAGGTTGATGAATTTCAGCTTTGAAGAAAATCAACTTGAGGAATATCAAAGTTGGGTGGTGGTGTGACCCACCATATAAGAATGATGATTTCACGCACCGCGTACAATTGTCGTATGGCCCTGAGAACCAAATTCTTTATTAATTTCCTCACACTAAGAGTAATATTCCTCATTGGTTGAAGATAATCGATTCTTCGTGTGTTGCACATCTAAGTCATCAAAGTGTTAGGATGTGTGCATGTTTTTACAAAACATTTGAAGATTCTAAGATATTTAGTTCACACCGGAACTTGCAAAACCTATTCTCATCCAAGGGCTTAGTGAAAATATCTGCTAGTTGATCGTCAGTCTTCACATGGTCGATGAGGATATTGCCCTTGAGGACACGGTCCTTAAGAAAATGATGACGAATATGGATGTGCTTAGTCTTCGAATGCTGTACTGGGTTGTATGCAATCTTGATTGCACTCTCTTATCGCAGTAGAGAGACACATTCTTCATGTTGATGCCGTAGTCCTTGAGGTTTTGCTTCATCCACAGCAATTGAGCACAGCAGGATCCAACAGCAATGTAGTCAGCTTCGACAGTGGAGAGAGAAACTCGGTTCTTCTTCTTTCAGGGCCAGCAGACTAATGATCTTCTGAGGAAATGACAAGTGCTAGAAGTTGACTTGCGATCCACACGGTCACCAACATAGTCAGAATCAGAATACCCCATAAGATGAATATTTGAGCCCTTGGGGTACCATAATCCTAGTGTTGGTGTGTGAGCTAAGTATCGAAGAATATGCTTCACGGCCTTATGGTGTGATTGCTTGCGTTTTGCTTGAAAACGTGCACACATGCAAACACTAAGCATTATATCTAGCCTGGATGCACACAAATACAGTAAAGAGCCAATCATGGAGCGATATACCTGCCGATCGAATTCTTTACCATTTTTGTCAGTGTAGAGGTGGTCGTTGGTAGGCATGGGAGTCTTGGCGCCTTTGCATTCATGCATGTCGAATTTCATCAGAACATCCTTGAGGTATTTATCCTCTGATATGAAGATCCCATTGCGTTGTTGACGAATTTGAAGGCCTAAGAAGAATTTCATCTCCCCCATCATACACATCTGATATTCTTCACTCATCTTGTAAGCAAATTCATCACTGTAATGTTTGTCAGGACAGCCAAATATGATGTCATCGACATGTATTAGACACACAAATAGTTCATTGTCATAGGATTTTGTGAAAAGAGTTGGATCGAGTGAACCAGGTTTGAAGCCTTTCTTCATGAGGAATTCCTTCAATGTATCATACCATGCCCGAGGGGCTTGCTTGAGGCTATAGAGTGCCTTTTTGAGTCTGAAGACTTTGTCTGGATTCTTCGGATCCTCAAAACCTGGAGGCTGAGCAACATATACTTCTACCTCAAGCTTACCATTGAGGAATGCACTTTTCACATCCATTTGATATAAGATAATGTTATGATGATTAGCGTAAGCAAGTAGTATTCGAATAGCTTCAAGTCTAGCAACAGGTGCAAAAGTTTCATCAAAATCAATTCCTTCAACCTATGTGTAGCTTTGTGCTACAAATCGTGCCTTATTCCTTACCACTTGACCATCCTCATCTTGCTTGTTTCAGAAAATCCACTTGGTGCCGATGATATTGTGCTTGCGAGGATCTGGTCGCTTGACGAGCTCCCACACGTCATTTAACTTGAATTGAAGAAGTTCGTCTTGCATGGCTTGAATCCACTCAGGTTCCATGAAAGCCTCAGCAACTTTTGAAGGTTCTGTGATAGACATAAAGGAAGAATGCCCACAAAAATTAACTAAGTGTGAAGATTTTGAGTGTGTGAGAGGACCTGTCGCATTGATGTCATCGAGGATTTTGTCAAGTTCCACTTCATTTGCAATCCTCAGATGAGCTGGTTGAGGATTTCATATGGGCTGAGGAATTGGTTCTGGAGCAATTTACTTAGGAGCATGTTCTTGATTTTCATAAGTGCTCGGAGTGATTTCTTCAGCAATTTCCTCAGTAGGAACGCTGTCTTCAATAGCTTTGAGCTTTATTGCTTCTTCAGGAGACAACTTATCTGGATCAGGAGGTAATTGCTCTCTTTGCAAGCCATTAGTTTCGTTGAACCACACATCTACAGTTTCAAAAACCTTGTTGTGGTAGGTGTTGAAGACTCTGTAGGTGTGTGAGTCCTTTCCGTAACCAAGCATAAAACCCTCATGTGCCTTAGGTGCAAACTTTGAGCTATGGTGAGGATCTCTAATCCAACATTTTGTGCCGAAGACTTTGAAATACCTTACATTGGGTTTCTTGTCAGTGAGGAGTTCATATGAGGTTTTCTTGATGAATTTGTGAAGATATACCCTGTTGATGATATGGCAAACAGTGTTGATTGCTTCAGGCCAGAAATGACGAGGAGTCTGATATTCTTCAAGCATGGTTCGTGCCATCTCAACCACAGTCATGTTCTTTCTTTCGACGACGCCATTCTGCTGAGGAGTATAAGGAGCAGACAATTCGTGAGTAATACCAAGTTCATCAAGATAATCATCAAGACTAGTGTTTTTGAATTCTGTTCCATTATCACTCCTGATGTGTTTGATCTTGACGCCGAAGTTCGTTGAGGCCCTTGAGGAAAATCGTTTGAAGACTTCCTGCACTTCAGTTTTATACAGAATGATATGCACCCAAGTATATCTAGAGTAATCATCAACTATAACAAAGCCGTATAGAGATGCTGAATTTGTTAGAGTGGCATAACGAGTAGGTCCAAATATATCCATGTGAAGCAATTCAAATGGACGAGTAGTATTCATGATAGTCTTCGAGGGGTGTTTGGATCTGGTCATTTTTCCAAACTCACAAGCACCGCAGAGGTGGTCCTTGAGGAATTTGACTGATTCGATGCCAATGACATGCTTCTTCTTCGCCAGTGTGTGCAAATTCCTCATGCCTACATGACCAAGTCTTCGATGCCACCACCACCCTTCCGAGGTTTTAGCTAGTAAGCATGTGGCTAGTTGAGGACCTGTAGAGAAATCAACAATGTACAAATCCCCTCTTCTAACACCTTCAAAGACTTTGGATTTGTCAGATTCCACGATGACAACACATCTATATTTTCCAAAGATAACAACCATATCAAGATCACAAAGCATTGAGACTGACATGAGGTTAAACCCAAGGGATTCAACAAGCATCACTTTGTCCATGTGCCTGTCCTTGGAAATAGCCACTTTGCCAAGTCCCAATACCTTGCTTTTACCTTTGTCAGCATAAGTGATTTGCTTCAGTGGTGATGGAATCAGTGGCATATTCATCATCAAGCTTTTGTCACCAGTCATGTGGTGTGTGCAACCACTATCAAGAACCCACTCAGTACTCTTGGGTTTGTCATCCTGCAAATGAATTAGTACAGCTTACCATCTCATATGCTTCAGACTTGAAGAATATGATATCAATTTCATCAGATAGGAATTTCATCATAAACAGTAACTTTGAGGACGTGCGAAATGGTCTCATTTCATCAATGTTAGCTTGCGTCCTATCAAGAATTTTCCTTAGGTCGCCAGCAAATTCTTTGGATGATGATTTTCATCTGGAGACCTGACCTGCAGAAGTGATTAGTTTAATTTCTTCACCACCCGCATCTGAAGGGGTGGTAAATAGTTCATCATCCTGCGAGCACCATATGAGAAAGGGGGCATTGAAACTAATGCACTTCTCTTCACAGTAGGGGGCTTAGAGTACTCAAATGAATAGACAGAGAAGTTCTTTGAGGATTTATGAACATAATGATTCGAAGAGTAAGGCTCATATTCATATCCCTTGTAATTTCCGTGCATATTAGAAGCATTAGCACGGGTACGAGCATAGTTTTGACCAGTTGAGGATTTTGATCCTCTTGAAGACTTTGGTCCTCCTGAGGAATTTGATCTGGGGTTTAAATTCTTCAAAGGTGGTTTCATGAGGACATTCACCTGAAGATTTTCAAGATAACTTTCGGGGACCCAGATTTTCCTAAGGGGAGGTCCATTCCTGCACTTAGTTCCAACATATCGAGCAAATACTTCACCAGATTGATTTTTGAACAGTTTATAGTTAGAGTCAAATGACTCATCTGACGCATAGGATAATTCACATGCAAAGCCAGTTAGATTGGATGGATCAAGAGGAGGCCCTTTAGCAGGAACCCATGAGGTTTTGGGATACTTCTTAGGTTTCCAATATGATCCATCAGCATTCCATTTCCTCTCAAAGGCAATTCCTTCTTTCCTCGGGTTCTTGTTCAAAATTTGTTTTTTGAGCACATCGCAAGGGGTTTGGTGCCCTTTGAGACTTTTGTACATACCTTTCACATACAATTACTTCAGCCCTGCATTTTCGTCCGTGACATTTGTGGTTTCCTCAAGTGAGGAATTTGATACCATATGAGCAGTTGAAGAATTTGTAGCAATAGAAGCATTTGATGATTCTGGTGAAGAATTGGCAGTTTCACATTTGATGCATTTAAGACATGGAGGAATGAATTCAACCTGAGAGACACTGATCTGTTGAGCGAGTAATGAATCATTTTCCATACGAAGATCATCATGAAACATCCTCAACTTCTCAAGATCAACTTTCCTTTGAAGAAATTCATAGGAAAGTTTCTCATGATCAGCAAGGAGGGTGCCATGACAATCTTGAAGATTATCAAATATGTACTGAAGACTTTTCATATCTGCAGTGAGGATTTGGGTAAGATTCATTTCATCATTTAACAGGTCATCGCTTCTGTCTAGCAGTTTCTGAAGTTTTTCAAGGGAAGTTTGTTGTTTAGTTGCAATGATAGCAAGTTTACTATAACTGGGTTTTTTATAATCATCAGGTTCGCAGTCACTTGAATCATAGGAGGAAATATCATTCAGTACCTTTGAACCTTTTGCCATGAAGCAATAGGTTGGAGCAAAGTCATCAGCATAGTCATCAGTGTGGATGTCGTTGTCGTTTTCTTCAAGATTAAAGATTGACTTGCTGACGAATGTGGTAGCTAGTGCAAGACTAGCCTGTCCAGATTCTGAGTCTTCTTTAGAACCCTCCTCTTCATCACATTCCTCAGATTCTACCTCAGAATCCATTTCCTTGCCAATAAGTGCTCGAGCCTTTCTGAAACTAGTCTTCTTGTGCGATGAGGTCTTTGAGGATGAGGATTTTGAAGATTTTTCTTTTTCTTCGAGTCATCAGAACTTTCATCCTTGTATTTCTTCTTCTTTGATTCCTTCACCCAACGAGGACAATCAACAATGTAGTGACCTGATTTCTTGCATTTGTGGTAGGTTCTTTTCTTGTAGTCCTCAGATGAAGATTCTGATTTCCTCATATATCTTCTTGAAGATTTACCAAACTGGCCACATCTTGTAAACTTCTCGAATTTCCTCACGAGCATTGCAAGCTCTTGTCCAAGTTCTTCAGGATCACTAATGCTGCAATCCGAGTCTTCTTCTTCAGATGAGGAAATTGCTTTGGCCTCCAGTGCACGAGGTCTATAATAGCTTGGTCCATATGGATCTCTCTTTTCTTCTTGTTGGAATTCATGAGTATTGAGTATTTTGAGTATATCATCAAGGTCAAGCATCTTGTAGTCTGGTTTTTCTTGAATCGTCAGAACTAAAGTATCAAATGAACAATCCAAAGATCTTAGCAGTTTCTTCACAACTTCATGGTCAGTAATGTCTCGAGCTCCCAGTGCTTGCAGTTCATTTGATATGTCAGTGAGGCGATCAAAGGTATCTTGGCAGCTTTCATTGTCAAGCCTCTTGAAGCGATTGAAGAGATTGGGAAGAACATCAACACGAGAGTCACGTCGAGTTGATACTCCTTCATTTACTTTGGACAGCCTTTCCCAGATTAGTTTTGCTGAGCCCAAAGTACTCACTCTGCCATACCGACCTTTCTCTGATGGCCACATATGATATTCTTCGCTTGAGAATCAAGTTGCTTGAATATTTTCACATCAGCTGCAGAGACAGTATCAGTGATGATAATGACACCATGTTCCACAATATACGAGAGATCATTGTCAATAGCTTGTAGATGCATCTGCATCTCGGTCTTCTAGAAGGGAAAGTCCTTTCCTTCGAAAGTAGGACATCCTCCAGTAACCTTGATCATGCCTGCAGTCGGCATAACTAAAACTCCAGGTGGTTAAACCAAAATCACGGAGAAGAAGGGAATACCTTGCTCTGATACCAACGGAAAGTGCGTTATATCGACTAGAGGGGATGAATAGGAGATTTTTAGAATTTCATATTTGAGGAAATTCCTTTTGAGGAAATTCCTCATTGATGACTAACTTGCAGCGGAACAACAAAGGATCAGGGGTTCAAAGTATCACTACAACAGTTTTCAAGATGAGGAATATGAAAAACAGTTTGCACAGTACGCATGCATAGAGTAACCAGGTGATGATTAACTTGCGTGAAGAATTTGAGATTGAGGAAATTCAGAGAAAGTCTTCAACAAATTCTTCAAACAGGAACAATGAAAATCTTCAACATACAATATTGAGGAATTGAAAGAGTTGAAGAAATAGAACCCGTATCACAGTGAAGACAATGGTGGATGACCCAGTTCCAACTGTTGTGAAAGTTGTACGTCTGGTTTGGAGCGGCTTGGTATTGAAACCAAAGGACACACAGTCCCGGGACACACAGCCCCTACCGTATTCTCCTTGTGCTAAGAACACACAGTCCTCGCTCAACACTCGTGGTAAGTCTTCACGGCAGACTTCCAAACCCTCACAAACTTGGTCACCACGCGATCCACAATTGACTGTTGGGTTGCTCTAGACCATGATGCCTAACCGTCTGGAGGATGCACGGTCCTGAAAGGTAAAAGGCTTCAGTCCCACGCAGGAACAAATTCTTCAGTGATGCCCAATCACTTGGTTTTGGTTTGTGGTTTGGTGTTTGGGGTATTTCCTCACAGATGATTTACTCTCGAAGACTCTGAGGAATTTGGGTTGCTCTAAATGACAAGTGTCAGTTTCTCAAGGAGCAGCCAACCAGCTAATGGTTGTGGGGGGCGGAGCATCCTCACATGATTTGACATTAATGCCCTTAAATAATATGACCGTTGGTGTGGATAAGATCGGTGATGTGGCGCAAATTGCGGCAACGGTCGGGACCCTCAGATGTGAGAGTCCTCATGTTTCTCATATTCCTCACTTGAGGCTTTCCGTAGAATTAGGCTTGGGTTGATTATCATGAGGAATTTCATTCTGAAGTGTTACCTCGACCCCCTTTAACAGTACGGTGTTCCTATGACTCAAGAGTGAAGAAAATAAAACAGAAAGAATAAATCTTCATGATTCAAAGTCTTTGGATTGATTTTTTTCAAGACACACCGAATTTCTCATCTTCAATATCTTCATGAGGAATATCAATTTCATTGCAATTTCTTCACGATTCAATTCTTCAGCTTCAGACCAATTTCTTCAGCCGAAGATATACATTTTTAGGGGTCGATATTCATCGTATCATTCAAACTCCTTAGTGACTTATAGATCTTGTGTACACTTATGAACACATTAGATACTTAACCTATAAGTCTTCAAACCACCAAAATCACTAAGGGCACTAGATGCACTTGCACAAGGACGTTTTGTAGCCATCCCTGCCAACCTCACCCGCCGTTCCTTTGCTATGGAAGAGCCTCCGGAGTATGTTGTGTACCAAGAGCACACGAGTGATACCATCCGTCACTTCTGGGCCATGGTACACATCTATGGCATGAGTATCACCCAAGAACGCCCTTGTCGGTTCACGGGCAGGTCAACTTCCTATGAGCCTCAAGCCATCCAGCTAGCAGCCCGAGAGACAATACTTCAACTCTGGCACGTGTCGCCAAGAGTTAACTGTTGCTCGTTCTACTACTACCCTAGCCATGAAGGTTATGCTAGGCCACTCCAAGTCGCCAATAGAGAACATGAGACCAACCCGCCCTGTTGCATCTCGTGCACTACATGAGGGCGCAAGAGGCACTGTACAAGCATGTAACCCTCGACCTGATTGCATCTCGTGGAGAGCTGGCTCGTCTTGACCCAAGGTGGAGAGAAGTGGAGCCCGATGATAGCAACCCAATAGTGTTGTTTGGGAGATACATTGAGCCTTTGAGGTCTACCCCTGCTGTCGACCCAAATCATGCGCCTATCTCCCCTGAGGAGCTTCGTCGCATCTTGGGGGTTTCCTTCAACAGGACAATAGCCACAACAACCCGCAATGGACACGACAGCTACCCCATTCTTGTAGCCCCGCCTTCTTCCCCGAGCAACCCAGACACCGTGGTTCCAGCAGCCTCGACGTCTACATGACCCGCCCACCTAGATGTAAACGAAATATACTAAGCCATAACCCTGCCTTAGTGTTCCCTTGCCATGTAATAGTATGAGCTCGTATTATCATGAATAAATAGGCAGACTGTTTGTGTGCCATCACTTTTAATAATATCTCTTGCGGCCATGTGTGCATGCCATTGGCCTTATGGGTTAATATGACCGTAGGAAGCTAATCCCACCCGACCACCACAGTAATATGTCACATTTCGTAGACTTTTACCTGTGGCCTTGATCGTACCATGTTAGAGCAGGCCCAACCACCAAGACCAACCCAACCCAAAGCATGTGCCCTAACCCAGCCCTATATAAGAGTCACCCAGTGACTTTTTCCAGCATTCCTCGCCTTGTGCACTGCCTTCCCAACCTTTCTCCATGCCACCCCAAAGGATTTACCTCAGTATTTCGGATGAAACTCCGGGCAGTTTTGTTAAGATATTGTGGGATTTTACCCGCAGTACCATGGGTTCTCCCCACCCACCCCAGTACGAGATGTTCAAATCGAGGATCACTTCCACCACCTCGAAGTATTGGGCAGTTCTGCACATTTTTCCAGTGGACCCTAACCAAGACCCCACGGAAGTCTATTTCAGCGAGAAATCTATGGCGACCCTGAAAATGGCCATAGAGGTTGCTGAGTACGAAGCGATTACTAGCCTTCAATTTGCAGTACCATATGCAAGTGAAAGGGGGCATTGTTATTTTCCGAGCCGTGCAGTGCCAGGAGAAGCAACGTCTTGTCTAGGCACCCACGTAGAGAGAGACCTCGTGTTGATCAGGCTCGTGTAGTATGTCATCGCTCAATAGCCTTTGACCTAGAAAGCGATGGATTTTCTCCAGACCCTCGTTGTCCAAAACCCTCAGATCGCTATCGGCGAACCTCTAAGGCTGGACCCAGCAAGACGCATTCTGCGAGTCCTCCAACCACTCGCCCCTGAGGATGAAGGAGATATCCCACCGCTGGAAATATTTCCTCATGGCCTTTAGATTTTGCGTGTTCCGGGAACGCCATGTTTGTATCTACTAGCCTAACATCTGATTGTGTGATGTAATAGTTGTGCCTTGCTTTGTAATTTATCGCATGCATATGTTATGATTTCAATTGTGTGATTGCTGCGATTTTTCTTTGGATTGTTTTTCTTATGACAATCCTTCATGTGATATTTTTATTAATAAAACCACTGCAGCAAAAGTTTTCCAACATGAATTTTATTTGCATGCCAACCGACTCGCAACCGCACTCACTCTGCCGCATGCACCAAGGGCACACTCACAAACACATTTAACACCTAGCTAATCGCCTCGCTAGCACACCACAGTTTTCCCGAGAGGAAAGAATTTGTGGATATTTTATTTTTGTAGAGTTGATGCCATCACACTAGCACCCATTCACGCACTTTGCAGATGCCTAGTCCTCATGGTCACCGCCACCACGGAGAGCCACCACTCGAGCAGCAGCATCGGAACGACCGTCGTGGATCATCGCGCATAGGAGCATTGAGAGCCCGATTAGTGCCGCCACCCCTCCAGCCAGCAGGATCGTCAGCCACTACAGAACCTCGTCCTCCATTAAAATCTCACCTCGAGCTCCTGCTAACAAAGATGAATAAGTGGAAGGAAGCATAAGGAGTGAGGTCAGGTGTGAGGCAGAAGAGAGGAACAACGTGATCGTTTTTATAGCTCGAGTTCGGTCTACGGTGGGCGAAGTACACCCATGTTGCTCGTCGCTCGATCGCTGGTGTTCGGAGGTGAATCCGCGAGCATTGCCGATAGGCACTGGCCCGCGAGGTGAGTGCACGCTCGTAGGATCGAAAGTATGTCTAGAGGGGGGGGGGTGATTAGACTACTTGACAAGATAATGTTTTTGCCTTTTATCAATTTTACTTGAGAGGAAGCGACGAGAGTTATAATAGGTCAAGTACACCCTACACATGCAATTCTAATAATATTGTAGCGGAAAGTAAAACATGCAAGTGTAAAGTAGAGGAGTAAGGTAGGGAGATCAAACGCATGAGGTTGACACGGCGATTTTTGGCATGGTTTCGATAGGTGGCGCTATCGTACGTCCATGTTAGTGGAGACTTCAACCCACGAAGGGTAACGACTACGAGAGTCCACACAGGGCTCCACCCGCAAGGGTCCACAAAGAAGCGGCCTTGTCTATTCCACCACGGGTTACGTCCACACAGGACTATCCTCACTCACGGTAGATCTTCACGAAGTAGGTGATCTCCTTGCCCTTACAAACATCTTGGTTCAACTCCACAACTTGAAGTAGGAGGCTCCCAAGTGACACCTAAGCAATCTAGGAGGCACCACCCTCCAAAAGGTAATAGATGTGGTAGATCAATGAACTCCTTGCTCGTGTGCTTCTAAAGATAGTCTCCTCAACAGAAATCACTCCCTCACAGAATATGCATGGCTAGGAGAGGTTGATTTGGTGGAAAGAAGTTTGGAGAGTGTAGAGATCAAGTTTCAAATGATTGGATTAGAATATCTTGGTCTCAAGACATGAGTAGGTGGTTCTTTCTCAGAAAATGGATCTGGAAACGACGTGTGTGTTCCGAGTGCTTCTCCCACGAATGAGAGATGGGTGAAGGGGTATATATAGGCAGCAGACAAAATCCAACTATTACACACAAAAGTGCAAACTCGGTGACACTGAAGTGGACAACTTGGTGGTCCGACTAGTACTGAAGGTGTGAACTTTTGAATCTCGGTAAGACCGATATATGAAACTCGGTGGTACCAAAAAGGTGACTAACGATCACATGACCAAACTCGGTGGCACTAATACTCAAACTCGGAAATTCTGATTTTGTGAATCTTGGAAACATAATGTTGGTTAAACTGAACTCGGTAGCACCGATGCAGTTTCGGTTGCACCGATTTGGTGGGAATGGCTAGGGTTCTGTCTGAGGTTCAAACTCGGTGGGTCTAAAGTGGCAATGTTGGTTACACCGAATTTGTGTATGTGGAACTTGAGAGAGTGAATATGTGAGAAAAATGATTGGGTGTTTTTGTGGCTAACTTTGAGCAATCAATTCATTTTACTACCTCACCCCTTTTAATATTATTGGCTTTCCTATGGACTCAAAAGTGATTCCTCACAAATATAAAATGAAGAGTCTTCTAGCTTGAAGCTTGAGCCAATATTATCCCTTTCTTGTATCCAGGGGTATCTCCACATAAACCTTAAGCCATAACATCTTTTGAACTTCCCTGAAATATACTCGGAAACCACATCAGTCCAATGATGCATATTGTGTGATCAATTATCAAAACCACCCTAGGGAGCAATTGTGCATTCAATGTCCCCCTTTTTGGTAATTGATGACAACATATAGATCAAAGCTTCGACAAAAGATATAATCAATGATTAGGATCGATGCTTTGAGAAGTATGTGAAAAGCAAGAGCTCCCCATAACTTTGTGCATTATTTAAACTTTGCATTTGAATGCAAGTGTACAATTGATTAGGATCATGGGTTACTCTTCCATGTCACATATATATTGGTGGTGCGTAAAATTAAAAGTAATGCACATGACACCAACATAAGTGAGTGATCATCACAAGGATAGCTAAAAGATGATAAAATAGCATCACACGGGATAAAGCGTATGATCACACACACATAGATAGGATAAAGTCATCCAAAAACCAAAGTTTTTAAAACAAAACCAGAGCAAATAAAGTCAAAAGCTCTCTCTCACACGAAGTCTATGGTCTATACATTCCCCCCCTTTGGTAAGAAGTTACCAAAAAGTTCAAAAGTATAGAACTACTCGTCTCACTGGGCAACTGATGATGGAGTCGATAAAACAGCGTCGGTGAAGGCATCTACTAACGTCCCTGGAGCTTGAGATGGAGCTGATGCTGAAGGTGCTGAAGCTTGTGTTGAAGATGTCTGTCTTGTCTCTGGAGAAGGAACAACAACTGATCGAGGCACGGTGCTGAACCTAGTGGTAATGGGAGGAGGAGACTCATCCTCGTCATCAGCATCATCTTCATCTTAATCTTCATCCTTTGAGCGTGGAATCTCCACAGAGTCAACTTCATGTTGAAGCTGTCTGACAATAGTGATCAACTTAGTTACCTTCAAATCCATGTTGTGCAATTTTGTCTCCACAACTCTCTAAAGGCTCTTCTGATTTAGCATAATCTCCTGAATGTTATTCTCCATGCCTTGGACAGTGCTCAATATAAATGCCATATACTGAGCTTGAGTTATGACCTGTCGAACTAGAGGTGACCTGTTTCTACCAGCTTCAGCCTCTGCTGCCATGTTAGGATCATTATCATCCGTCAGAACCTCATTGTCTTCAAATTCAGGCTGAAGAGGTAGTTGGGGACGATCAAGCAGATATGCATGCCTGCCTAGCTTGGCATTGATGAACATCTGAATATAGGGTGCATATCCACATGATATCTTCTGATCCGTAGTAGTCCTTTTGATAGTCTCAACTATCAAATCCATCACACGAAATCTGGTATGGGTATCAAGTAGGTGCACCAGGTTGATTGAATATCCTCTGATCATCTTCTCATCTCCTGACTTAGGCATGAGAGTGTATCGCAGTATAGTGTTAGTTGTGGGAATACCAACTTGCAGAAAATATATTGAACCAACTTGTGACTGGCCAAGTAATGATGTGGAATGGTCTTGTACATGTTGGCCATGGAGTTGTGATTCTGCTTAGCTTCTGCATACACATCTACGTCTGCTTCTTCCTGCTTGGGAACACCAACAATAGCAGCCCCTTCAGCAATTGTAGCGTCGTACCTGTGTCCATCGGCCATCCAGACTAGAGAATCATCATAGAAATGAAATTGTTTATAGAATTGCGTGATCATCTCTTCATTCCATGGGCTCATCTCCTTCCTAACAAAATCTTTTATGTCAACAAGCCTGAAATTCTCTTGAACATGTGGAAAGAAAATTTCATTCTCCTTGATGTATGCCCAATCGACATACCTCATATCACTGACAGCAGGACTCTTGTCATACAAGACAAGATCAAAAAAAAATTGTTGTTCCTTGGTGTGAAACCTTGGATCAACATCAGTTCGTCTTCTGATAGCATATGGATTAGTAGCTCTCCACTTTGTTAATTCAGCATCCTTCCTCTTCTTTGTGTCTTCTACTACAGGTTGAGCATCATTATGGAGTGGAAGGTATGGTCTGAGTTTCCTGAGAACTGGAGCATTCTCATCTTCTTCCTCTTCTGCAGCATGGGCACTGGATGCAGGGCCTTTGCTCTTAGCAGTTGCAGGTATATCTTTAGTGGTCTTCTTGGAAACTGGAGCCTTCTTTGCTTTAGCAACAGGCTATGGAGTATACTTCATTGCATCACCCATCAGCTTCTCCTTCATGGTAGGAACTGGGATCTCCTCAGGAGCTTCTTCCTCAGCTTCTTCTAGGTCTTCAAACATAGAAGTATTTCTGCCAACAAGATGGATAGTTCTCTTCCTGGGCCTCTTCACACCAACCTTCTTTGCAGGTGCGTCCTTGGCAATTGCTTTGCCCTTCTTGGCATAGTCAGGTGCTCTCAAATCAGCAGTACTGGCAGATATCTTCGTGACAACTTTCCTTGGAGGAGCCTTAGGAGGGGCTGAAGTATCTTCTGGCAAAAAGTCTGAGTCTTCCTCATCAGAAACTATCTTCCTCCTTTGCCTGGTGGCTGCCTTGGGCAAGCTATGGGAACTGGGGAACTAGGGTCAGAAGCCGTCTTCTGTGGACTAGTGCTTGAGTCCATCTCGACACTCTGCTCTTTGAAGTCATTCTGACTGTCATTTGAACCTGACACGCTGATAGTCACGCTCAGCACCAAACAACAGAACATGTGAAGTGGATATAGGAAAGACAAAATGGATGAGCATCACAAAATTCAGATGTTTTTGAATATTTAAAGTTTTGAAACTCAGAATATGATCTTCTATAGGATGTAAATCGGTGGCACCAAGTTGGCATTTTTGGAGTCATCGAGAAGTCTTACTAGCTTAACAGAGACTTGGCAGTCATTTTTGGTGGCACCGAAAAGAGCTGCTCGGTCTCACCGGGTTCCCTCTCACGAACCCTAAAACAGAAATCGGTGGAACCAATTTTGTAAACTCAATCTCATCGAGTTGCATGCTGCGGCAGATCAGATCCAGAATTTGAAATTCTTCTACTCTACGAGATTTGTCTCGTGGATAGAAGTGTTTGCACATGGAGGCTCGAAGAAAAATATGTCCCAATGCGTAAGAATCGGACGGGGAATGCAATGTCTGGTGGATAGAAGTGTTTGCACATGGAGGCTCGAAGAAAAATGTGTCCCAATGCATAAGAATCAGACGGGGAATGCAAGGGAGATCAAACTGTACCCTAACTTGGCGAGGTTTGGCTACGGCCACGACAGCGGGGCAGATTGCATCGAGAACGATGAATCCGAGAGGCGGCGGCGCTCGGGGAGTCAAGGGCGATGACCTCGGGTCTCGAATGCAGCGAGGGTTTTGGCGAACGAAATGTTTTGACGAAGTGATGTCAAAGATTCGGTCCACAGGTATATATACCCGTGCGCTGTCAGTGTCACCGAGACTGCAAAATCGGTGTCACCGAGTTCCACAACTGTCAGCAGATAGGGAAACTCGATGTAACTGAGTTGGCGATTTCAATGGTACAGAGATTGAAAATCTTATGAAATTTGAAACAATCGGTGGCGCCGAGTTTGTGGAGTTGGTCACACCGAGTTTTTCAAGGAGGTTTTGGAAGGCAGCCTTTGACAATATGGAACTCCGAGTGCACCTTCACACAGAGGGATCGACAAGTGCTTGTTCAAGTTTTGTGATGAAGCATGAATAGAACTTGATATGAGATAGCATAGATAGCTAGAGAAGGGTCCTAGGCATTCTTGTTGATCCAATTGACAAAAGATAAATCAAAAGCCAAATAACAACAATTGGATGTCCTCGAATGATCAAACACATGCAGACCAACATGCTCACACAATAAGAATGATGAATAAAACATGGTGAACACGCACACACATCGTAGGAACTGTCAAGTAGTTGGGCGATGATAAAGTCATCTATATATGAGTATATTGACATAGGAGCCAAGTAAGAATACATGATCATAGGTCATACTCATCGTTAAGCACAACTGGGATTACCACTTTTACATAAGCATTAATGTGTTCATATCCTTAGGAGATGCTTATACTCAAGTCTTAGAGTAAAGCTCCCCCTTGATATGATATCCCCACTAAGAGGGATCAACTAACCTTGGGTTTTGTCGTAGAAGACTTCAAGTAGGTGAAGTAGTGGTGGATGCTCAATGTTGGCGAAGGTCATCTTGAGTTGGGAGAATCCTTGTTGTTTTCATACTGTTCTCACATACATGGGTTAGTCCCAAATCCAAAGGAACATATCAAGGATATCTATGGACATGGAGTGAATCACACATGGGATAATGTCCAGAGATGCATTAATTACCTTGTTCCTTGCTTACCTCTGAGGGAATGTGTGACTCATCGAATTAATGCATATGGTTGAGGTAGATATCATATAGTTCTTGCCAATATGAATAAGAGTGAGTTTTATTGGCACAGTCACCCCTCAAGAACTTCTAGTTCTTACTCTTGGGAATCCACACCAAATTGATGGGGATCATTGGAGTTGTAGTAGCACTTGCTGAGGTAGAGCTAGTAGTGTCCTTGGGAATCCACTTGACCTTGGCTTGGGATTCTTTTTCAAATAGGTCAATGGAATCTTGAAGCTTGCACTTGCCTTTGTGGACTTGTGGTAGAACGCCATCTTGTGAGCTTGTTCCTTCGAAATGAGTGTACTTCTCCTCTTGGGGAACAAACTTGGGAGTGGGATATGGACCTTCTTCCCAAACATCTCCATTGACGTTGAAGTAGCCAACACCTTGTTTCTTTCGATGTCCCTCTTGATTGCGCATAATTTCCTCAAATTGCTTACTTCCGGCAAGACTCTTGAAGACACCTTTCTCTATAATCCCTTTCAATAGATCATTTTATTGCTCAATTTTAACTTGGCTAAGAGAATCGTTAGTGGAATCAATAGAGGTACTAGCAACAACATTATTGGATTTAGATTTAGCATTGTTGTTACTATATGAAGGAACCTTCTTGCCTTTGTTACTAGTGTTCCTAGGTTTAACTTGTGGAACAAATTTAGACAAGAGAAATCGTTTGTCTAGATAAGAAGAACTCTTCTTTCGAAGATCATCATTGATTGCTTTTAAGAACTCATGCTCTTGCTCCAAGTTGAGCTTCTCGAAGCGTAGCTTCTCATGGGTTCTTGCAAGCTCTCTATGATCTTCTAGAGTAGTCTCATGAGATAACTTAAGAGTTTTTAATTCTTGAGTGAGTCGTTCAATTTGTTTCTTATCATCGTCATTGAATTTCTCTTGACTAGCATGATAAATAGCAAGTTCATTTTGAGTGCATTCACTAGCTTTATCTAGAAGCAAGTCGTCTTCTCCTAACAAGTCATCCTCATAACTATTGAAATCAAGATACTCAGGATGTGATACCTTGGAGCCTTTAGCCATGGAGAAGTTTCCGACTCCCTCATTTGGTGAATCAAATAAGTCGTAGGAGTTGGTGGAAACAAGCGCAATCCCGGCAACACCTTCATCTTGACTATAGTCGGAGTTGGAGTGATAGCTTCTCTCAGAGTGGTGATCAGACTCGGAGCTAGAGACCCATTCACCAACATGAGATTGATGTATTTTTCTTGAACTGCTCTTGGTGTATTTATCCTTCTTCTCCGATTCCTTGCCTCTCCGTGAGTGTCTTCATTCATAGTGATCTTCTCTACTCCTTTTCTCTCTACAAGGTGACTCATCTCTTGAGCTTCGTCTTCGAGGTGACTATTATCTTCTTTTGTAGGGATCCAAGCTATCATTTGAGTAGTGTCCGGGCTTCCCACACTTGTAGAAGTTTCGGTCACGACTGGACGAACGCTTCTCATCATGTCTTGAACTTGAGCTTCTATATTTGCCTCTACTCTTGTAGAACATGTTGATTTTTCTAACAATGAGGCCTATCTCTTCATCCGTGACAAGATTGTCTTTTGAAGTAGCGGGAGCATCACATGAAGCTTTATAAGCACCACTTAATTTATTGTGCAACTCATCTTTGTCCTTGAGTGACATCTCATGAGCAGAAATCCTATCAATGACTTCAGTTGGCTTGAGATCTTTGTAATTTGGCATCATTTGGATCAATGTGCACACTATGTCATACTTGCCATCAAGAGCTCTAAGTATCTTCTTGATGATGAATTTGTTGGTCATCTCTTCGCTTCCTAAGCCGGATTTCCCATTGGTTATGAGAGCTAGCCTAGAGTACATTTCAGCGACTCCTTCACCATCCTTCATCTTGAACTTGTCAAGCTGACTTTGAAGCACATCCAACTTAGATTCTCTGACAGGATCAGTACCTTCATGCATATCAACCAAAGTAGCCCAAATTCCTTTTGCATTCTCAAGACGACTGATTTTGTTGAATTCTTTGGGGCAAAGGCAGTTGAAGATGATATCGCAGGCTTGAGCATTAAGTTGCAACATCTTCAGTTCATCAGCTCCCGTATCACGATCTGGTTCATTCCCTTCTCCAAAGAAGTTACCTTGCACACCAATATGAATAACAACCCAAACATGAGGATTGAAGCCAAGTATATGCATTTTCATTTTATGCTTCCATCTAGCAAAATTAGTGCCATCGAAGTAAGGAGCTCTATGATGGTAATTTCCCTCACTAGATGCCATACTCTCCTAGGTTTCTAAACCAATGAAATGGAGATCAAAGCTCTGATACCACTTGTAGGATCGAAAGTATGTCTAGAGGAGGGGTGATTAGACTACTTGACAAATATATTTTTTGCCTTTTCCCATTTTTTACTTGAGAGGCAGCTACGACAGTTATAACAGGTCAAGTACACCCTACACATGCAGTTCTAATAGTATTGAAGCGGAAAGTAAAACATGCAAGTGTAGAGTAGAGGAGTGAGGTAGGGAGATCAAACGCATGAGGTTGACACGGCGATTTTTGGCATGGTTCCGATAGGTGGCGCTATCGTACATCCATGTTAGTGGAGACTTCAGCCCACAGAGGGTAACGGCTGCGAGAGTCCACACAGGGCTCCACCCACAAGGGGTCCACAAAGAAGCGGCCTTGTCTATTCGACCACGGCATACGTCCACACAGGACAGGCCTCACTTATGGTAGATTTTCACGAAGTAAGCGATCTCCTTGCCCTTAAAAACATCTTAGTTCAACTCCACAACACACAGTAGGAGGCTCCCAAGCGACACCTAACCAATCTAGGAGGCAGCATCCTCCAAAAGGTAATAGATGTGGTAGATCAATGAGCTCCTTGCTCTTGTGCTTCTAAATATAGTCTCCTCAACACAAATCACACTCTCACAGAATAAGCATCGGTAGGAGAGGTTGATTTGGTGGAAAACAGTTTGGGGAGGCTAGAGATCAAGTTTCAAATGATTGGATTGGAATATCTTGGTCTCAACACATGAGTAGGTGGTTCTATCTCAGAAAATGGACCTGGAAATGAAGTGTGTGTTCTGAGTGCTTCTCCCACGAATGAGAGATGGGTGAAGGGGTATATATAGGCAGTAGCCAAAATCCAACCGTTACACACAAAAGTGCAAACTCGATGACACCGAAGTGGACAGCTCGATGGTATCGATAAGTATTAAAGGTGTGAACTTTTGAACCTCGGTGAGACCGATATATGAAACTCGGTGGCACCGAAAAGGTGACTAACAGTCAGATGACCAAACTCGATGGCATCGATACTCAAACTCAGGTATTCTGATTTTGTGTATCTTGGCAACAGAATGTTAGTCACACTAAACTTGGTAGCACCATGCAGTTTTGGTTGCACCAATTTGGTGGGAATGGCTAGGGTTCTGTCTGAGGTTCAAACTCGGTGGGTCCGAAGTGGCAATGTTGGTTACACCGAATTTGTGTATGTGGAACTTGACAGAGTGGATATGTGGGAAAAATGACTGAGTGTTTTGGTGGCTAATTTTGAGCATTTGAGCAATCGGTTCATTTTACTACCTCACCCCCTTTTAATAGCATTGGCTTTCCTATAGACTCAAAACTGATTTATCAAAAATATAAAATGAAGAGTCTTCTAGCTTGAAGCTTGGGCCAATATTATTCCTTTCTTGTATCCAAGGGTATCTCCACATAAACCTTAAGCCATAACATCTTTTGAACTTTCCTGAAATATACTTGGAAAACACATTAATCCAATGATGCATATGTTGCGATCAATTATCAAAACCACCCTAGGGAGCAATTGTGCTTTCAACGTTGTGCCGACAGCTAGCACGCCGCGCACTACCGCAGTACGGCCCTAGATGCCCTAGGCGCTAGGCACCAGAGGTGGAGAAACACAGAAAGCGCGCGGGAGAGAGAAGGACGAAGAGAGCCTAAGGAACAAGAAGAGACTGACGATGGTCCCTGGGTACACCTGTCAGCCACAGAGAGCAATGTGCACTCGGGTTCGACAAGCAAAATTTGGAATTTGAAATCTTTCTTTTTCCAAAAATTGCCGTAGCCATTAATTGAAACATCTCGGTTGCCCAACCGTAGGTTTTATTCACATCACCAGTATCACACCATAGTTGCACCAATTATCGTAGTTTCACTATAGCCACGTCATATCACATATATAGAGTATTTATTTTTATGTTGATATTGTAGTGTGGTAGGAGTAATGTTTTTGCAACGTCCTTAGAAAATCTCGAGGACGAGATTTTTCTTAAGTGGGGTAGAGTTTGTAACACCCCAAAAATTTAACCATTATTTTATTTATTAAAATTTGTCCATGTTTATTTAAATTGTTTGTTTGTAAGTTTTCTGTTGATTTCAGACCCACTTTTTTTCTGTGGATTGTAAAAATTTCTTCCCCAAGTAGGAGTTTTTGAAAAATATGGTGAGACTTTAGTGCTCGCATCAAAACGTTTCTCTTTATTTGAAAAAATTTAGAGGATGACTTTTTATAAATATTTTTCCAAGTTTCATTTATTCAAAAATGCCTTTTTGATTCCTTTAAAGACCTCAATTGCACTGCAACCATTTTATAACTTCATTTCAAAATTCTATGAAAATTTGTACGTGACATGTGATATCCGTGGATCACTTTCATGCAAAAACCCAATTATGTGTTTTGTATAAATTTAGCAAAACAACCCCATTTCTATTCTGATCCAGTTTGTGTTTTGAACTACACCCACTAGATCTACTCTTTCAAAAATTCTACAAAAATCAGAAGATGTCAAGGGAGGTATGTAGATCAATTTTATGCAAAAAACCACTTTGGTCTTTTGAAAATTTTGAGCACCCCAACCCCTTTTCTGTTCTGGACCAGTTTTGCAGTTTGTACTACAACCATATTTTATTTTGCCCCAACTCCCTTGAGATTTTTACTGCTGATAGTAGGCCCTACCAAACCCATAAGTCTAGGAGAGCAGCCCCATTAGGATGGTTTGAGACCATCCAGTAATGACCTGTAGTTTCTGTCCAGAATCAAAGTGTGGAAAAACTTGCACTAACAAGTTTATGATTTTCAAAAACTAATTTGCCACCACCCTTAGCATCTAAAGAGACCCAGGACTGGAAATTTTGGTGGCTAGAAAGCTTCTCTAGATTCCCTTGACATTTTGTCGACACCTTGTGTACCTCGACAAAATTGGCATGAGAATACTTTTGCATTATAAACTTGCCCCAGTGGCCAAGCAAGCTTGTCATTTACCTTTGTCTTGCCGTAAAACCCACCCGCGTGGAATCTCTTGTGCATTAGAGTCTCCAGGAGTGCCTTGGCATTTCCCCGAGCACCTGACGAGCATGCACTTTGCACTCCCAGAGCATGTCTATTGTAGATAGCGCATTTGCTTCACTGAACCCCACTTACCGCAACCCCGGCCCCTGTTCACTCGAAGAGCCACGCCCCCGTCTCCTCCAAGACCGAAGAGATACTCCGGCCGACCCCTCGTGTCTCGCAGTGCCACCGTCAGACCCTCCTTGGCAGCACACCGGCGGCCGCAATTGACCCCTGCCATGGCAGCGCTGCCCGAGCTACCCTAGCGTGCGAGCTAGCCCCGGTGCGGCTCCCTTGCTTGTTCACTAGATCCTGGTTGATGACGAGTTGATGGATATACTTCTCGCCCCTCGTTGGATCCCAAGTGGAAGGTAGAGATACAGTCAGCAGCAAATTTCCCTTATACGAAGACTGTAAGGTTTATTGAACCAGGAGGATTCCTAGGCTCAACAAGTAGGTGTGTCCTGTCCTGGTCAGCAGAAGACGTGGACCTACACACACAACAAATAACTTTGCTCCCAACGAGTACATAGAGGTTGTCAATCTCTCCGGCCTTGTAGTTTGCAAAGGATCAAAACACAAGCGGGAAGGTAATAGTGATTGGAACGGAAAAGTAAAGAAAACGGTAAATGATGGAGATGTAAGCAATGATGGTGATATGCACCGGAGTCACATGATGTTCACTAGTGATGTCTCTCTCCCAAAAGACGATAAGCAACTATGTTAGGGTAAACAAATCACATTTGGTCAATTGACAGAATTATGATCGCACTGCAAAGCTAATTATGCTCCTTGATAGTTAGAGGTTCAATAGTGACCGTTTATTCATCAGCATCTACTTACTAATCATCCACCTTGAGATATCTATCTAGAATATATGTCCGGTGTTAAGTTGCAATACCCACCCAAAGTGTAAACTTAAAGCAACGGACAACTGCATTAACGAACTATGCGTAAGGTAAACAATCCTTGCAACCTTGGTCACAAGCACCGTTGTTTTATCCCTGGTGGCAACAAGCACATCCCCTAGTCTCATGTTTATGTCACTCAAGCTAGACATCGAGGGGCCCGAACCCACAATCATGCATAACGCTCCCTCTTGGAGTTACAATCTACTACTTGGCCAAAGCAATAAAAAGCAATGGAGAACATGCATGAATCACTAAGGAACATAATATAAAAGGAAAATCAAATATATAACTCATAACAGTCTGAACATAATCTCATAATCCATCGGATCCCAACAAACCGAGCATAGAAAAAGCAAGAAGATTACATAGATGCCTTGATCATGTAGGGCAGCTCACAAGGACTAACCATTGAAGCACAAGATTGGAGAGAAGACATCACATATCTAATGGTAATAGACTCATGGTCCAAGGGAAACTACTCACGTCACATCCGGGAAATGTCCATAGCTGTGGAGAAGCTCCCGGAGGTCAATCCTCCCTCCGGCAAGGTGCCGGGAAGAGGTCTCCTAATGCTCCCGATCTTGGAAGCGCTGCGGCGGCGGAACGATGGAGAAATTCGCGATTCCAGAAAGTCTGCGAGGGTTTCCTCACGGATCTCTAAATATAGGGCAAAGGAGGGCACCGGAGGAGGTGGGACCCACCCAGACGACCTCCTGGCGACCTAGGGTCTGGTCGCGCCAGCAGGACGCCTGGGATGCCCCAGGCCCCCCTCTGGCCCTCCTTCACTGATCTTAAAGCTTCTGTTTCGCTGATATTTTTATATATTTTCTGGATTTTTTCGGGCTTTGGAAAATTGGGTAAAAGCCCCTGCAAAAAATGCATCAGCAGACAGAAACTGGCACTGGGTGCACTAAGTTAGTAGGTTAGTCCAAATATGTGTAAAATGACATAAAAGTGTAGCAAAACATGTAACAATGTCACCCAAAAGATCACGGAACAAGCAGAAATTATAGATACGTTTGGGACGTATCAACATCCCCAAGCTTAATTTCTGCTCGTCCTCGAGTAGATAAATGATAACACAACAATTTCTATGGTGACATGCTAACACACATATAAGAACTTCAAAATAAAGCAAGTGAGATATGCAATTCAAGTCAAGAAAATAACAAGCAAGAGTCTATATCTAGTATTGAATTTAGCAAAGTAAGAACATAAAGGTGTAAGAGCTCTCGCTATCCGTGACTCGAATGTCTCCAAATGGTGTTTGCGTGCAAGAAGTGGGAGATGGGTTCAGAGATAAAATATTTTTTTAATTGAGAACTCAATCTACTAAACCTCACACTTAGTCTCATTCGGAATCTTATTTTGACTCATCCCAGACCACTTGTTAGGCACAAGTCAAAATGATCCTCTCCCTTTCGATTTTGAGCACTCATGCAATGAATGAGCGTAAGGAAGATATGTTGACACTTAGGATGGCAAATAGAATAATGATGGGGAAGGAAGACAAGAAATGTATGGAAGGCTCACATCAATGAGGACAACCATACGCAAGAGAAAGCCAAATGATAGATATGATGTGAGGAGTCAGGATTGCCATGTAACGAATGCACATATGAGCTAAGGTAAGCTCTCAATTGGAGCTAGTGGGGGTGCATCCAACTTGTTTGCTCATGAAAACCTAGAGCTCATTTGAGGAGGCTCATCATTGGAATATGCAAACCAAGTTCTATAGTGTAGGGGTCCCCACATAGTAATGCATGAATGATAATCTCCATGTAGTACCAATATAGTAATGGAGTACGAGTGTGGATCTTTCAAAATGAATAGTAGTGTTGCCCCTTTCTCTATTTTTTTCCTTTTTCTTTTTCTTTTTCTTTTTATTTTTCCCTTTTTGTGGCCTCTTTGGCTCTTTCTTTTTATCTCTCATTTGTCCTCTTCGGGATTGATACGTCTCCAACGTATCTATAATTTTTTATGGTTTCATGCTATTATCTTGTCAAACTTTGGATGTTTTGCATGCTTTTTATTTATTTTCTGGGACTAACTTATTAACTCAGTGCCAAGTGCCAGTTCTTGTTTTTTCCAAGTTTTTGACCCCTTTCGGAGGAGATTTTGAAACGTAGTCCAAACGGAAGAAAATCCCCGAAAAGATTTTTTCTAGAACGGAAGAAGATCGGAGAACTTGGGAGCCGAGCCAAAAGGGCCCCAGGGGCCCCACAAGCCCCCACCCCGCGGCCAGGGGGGCCGCGCCATCCAGGCTTGTGGGCCCCCTGGAGGTCCCCTGACCTAGATCTTGCGCCTATATATTCCCAAATATTCCCAAAAAAATCAAGAGACGATCTCAATCACTTTTCCGCCGCCGCAAGCTTCTGTCTCCGCAAGATCCCATCTGGGGCACGTCCTGGTGCCCTGCTGGAGGGGGGATTCGGACACGGAGGGCTTCTTCATCAACACCATTACCTCTCCGATGATGCGTGAGTAGTTCACCATAGACCTACGGGTCCATAGCTAGTAACTAGATGGCTCGTTCTCTCTCTTGGATCTTCAATACAAAGTTCTCCATGATCTTCATGGAGATCTATCCGATGTAATCTTCTTTTGCGGTGTGTTTGTCGAGATCCGATGAATTTTGGATTTATGATCACATTATCTATGAATCTTATTTGAGTTTCTTCTGATATCTCTTATCCATGATTTCATATCCTTGAAATTCTCTTCGAGCTGTGGGTTTTCTCTGGCCAAATAGATCTATGATTCTTGCAATGGGAGAAGTGCTTGGTTTTGGGTTCATACCGTGCGGTGACCTCACCCAGTGACAGAAGGGGTAGCGAGGCACGCATCGTGTTGTTGACATCAAGGGTAAAAAGATGGGGTTTTCATCATTGGTTTGAGATTATCCCTCTACATCATGTCATCTTGCTTAAAGCGTTACTCTGTTCGTCATGAACTCAATACACTAGATGCATGCTGGATAGCGGTCGATGTGTGGAGTAATAGTAGTAGATGCAAAAAGTATCACTCTACTTGTCTCGAACGTGATGCCTATATGCATGATCATTGCCTTAGATATCGTCATGACTTTGCGTGGTTCTATCAATTGCTCGACAGTAATTTGTTCACCCACCGTGATATTTGCTATTATGAGAGAAGCCTCTAGTGAACACTATGGCCCCCAGGGTCTACTCCACACCATATTTGCAGCCTTACACTTTTTACTTCGTTGCTCTTTCCGCCTTCAGATCTCACTTTGCAAACAGTCTTGAAGGGATTGACAACCCCTTTGAAGCGTTGGGTGCAAGCTTGTTTGTGTTTGTGCAGGTACTTTGGACTTGACGAGGCCCTCCTTCTGGATCGATACCTTGTTTCTCAAACTGAGGGAAATACTTACTGCTCCTATTCTCCATCACCCTTTCCTCTTCAAGGGAAAAACCGACGCAAACCAGAGAAGTAACAAGAAGAGTTCCTAAGCGCCAGGGAAGGACTTTTGTTGCCGTAGCAGAAGAATTTCTGGCGCCGTTGCCGGGGAGGAAGATCAAGTCAAGAACTCATCCAAGTAGGTGTCGCAAACTCATCTCTTGCATTTACTTTGTTTGCCAGTTGCCTCTCGTTTTCCTCTCCCCCACTTCACCAATTTGCCTTTTTCGTTTGCCTTTTTGTTCGCCTTTTCGTTCGCCCTTTCTCTCGTTTGCCTTTCCTTTGCTTGTGTGCTATGTGCCTTCAATATGCTTGCATCTTCGCTTGCTGAAAATATAGTGATATGGATCCTCATCCACTTGCTAATCTCTTTAAGAGATCCACTTATGTGGAACCAACTGCTAGTGAATTGAGTGCACTTGACTATCTTTTTGGAGTTTTTCTTGAGATGCGTGAATCTGAAAATCGTGATGAAGAAACTTATGAAGTGATTCACGAGGGCTCCTTGAATGAAAAGCATGATTGCAATGGTTTCACTATAAATCCTATTAGTGACAATCATGCTAAAAAATGCAAAACCCTAAGCTTGGGGATGCTAGTTTTGCTATGTCCCCTACTTGTTGCAATAATCTTGATTGGGGTGATGATCTTTCTTATGATCTTGAAAATTTGTTGAAGCCTCATGATGATTATGATATTTGCAACAATATTGAAAGTGGGATTGGAGAACTCATGACTTTAGTTGATGACAATCCCACTATTTTTGAAGAGCGTCAACTTTGCATGCATGTGGATCATGAAAATAATATCCTTTGTGATAGCTATTTTGTTGAATTTGATTATGATCCCACATGTAATTGCTATGAGAGGGGAAAATATTGTGGTAGAAACTTTCATGTTACCAAATTACCTCTCGTTATGTTGAGTTGCTATTGTCTCTTTCTTCTTCCTTGCATATGGTAACTATTGGTTGTCTTGACAATCTGTTTTCCTATAAAATGCCTATGTATAGGAAGTATGTCAGAATTAGATGTGATTTTCACATGCTTTATGATGCTCTCGTTGTGCTTCAATTCTTGTCTTTTGTGTGAGCATCATTGAATTATCAATGCCTAGCTAAGGGCGTTAAACAATAACGCTTGTTGGGAGGCAACCCAATGAATTTATCTTTTTCTTCCTGTTTTGTTGCGCCCACACTTCCAAAATTCTGTTGTGATTGTGTTTTTTGTGTTTCTTTTTGTGTTCGAGCCAAGCAAAACCTTTATGACTAGTCTCGGCAATGGTTGTTTGATTCTGCTGGAAAAAAGACAGAAACTTTTCGCTCACGAGATGATTTTTCATTTTTATTCAGAAAGAGCTTTTGAATTGATTCTTTTTGCTGCTGATTGATATGCTTTTTCCCCAGGACGTTGTAATTTTTCAGATTTGTTTAGATACCAGAAGTATACGAAGTATACAGATTGCTACAGATTTGTCTGTTTTTGACAGATTCTGTTTTTGTTGAGTTGGTTACTTGTTTTGATGAAACTATGGTTAGTATCGGGGGGTACTAGCCATGGAAAAGTGAGAATACAGTAGCCCATCATCAATATAGATGGAATTAAAGTTTGCTACAGTACCAAAAGAAGTGGTAGTTTGTTTTCTTGTACTAATGTTATCAAAAGTTTCTGTTTAAGTTTTGTGTTGTGAAGTTTTCAAGTTTTGGGTGACGTTCTCATGGACAAAGAGATAAGGAGTGGAAAGAGCTCAAGCTTGGTGATGCCCAAGGCATCCCAATCCAAATTCAAGGATACCAAAAAGCCTAAGCTTGGGGATGCCCTGGGAAGGCATCCCCTCTTTCGTCTTCAATCCATCGGTAACATTACTTGGAGCTATATTTTTATTCACCACATGATATGTGTTTTGCTTGGAACGTCTTGTATCTTAGGAGTCTTTTCTTTTTGTTGTGTCACAATCATCCTTGCTGCACACCTTTTTTAGAGAGAGAGACATGCACTCATCGTGATTTTGCTAAAATGCTCATAGTGCTTCACTTATATCTTTTCAGCTAGACACTTTTGCTCTATGTGCTTCACTTATATCTTTAGAGCAAGGCGGTGCGTGATTTGGTAGTTGGCTTATGCTATGAAAGTAGTTCCAAATATGCTAGGTACCCGAAGATGATGCAAAAACCTCCATCTTCATGTGCATTGAGTAGAAAGAGAAGTTTTGGTTCCTCTCAATTAGTTTTGAGACGTGGATTCGGTAATATTGAGAGTTATGATTAGTAGGGTGTTGTGAATCTAGAGATACTTGTGTTGCACTTAGTGATTCCCGTAGCATGCACGTATGGTGAACCGCTATGTTAGGAAGTCAGAGCATAATTGATCTATTGATTGTCATCCTTTGTGTTGAGGTCGGGATCGCGCGATGGTTTACACCTACCAACCGTTCCCCTCGGAGTATGCGTTTAGCACTTTGTTTCGATTACTAATAAAAACTTTCGCAACAAGTATGTGAGTTCTTCATGACTATGTGAGCCCATGGTATAGATGCACTTTCACCTTCCACCATTGCTAGCCTCTCTAGTGCCGCGCAATTCTCGCCGGTGCACAAACCCACCAAATTCCTTCCTCAAAACAGCCACCATACCTACCTACTATGGCATTTTCATAGCCATTCCGAGATATATTTCCATGCAACTCCCACCGTTCCGTCTCATGAGTTGTGCCGTCACTCTCATATTGCCATTGCATGATCGTACTAGATTGTTGCACATCCCGGTACACTGCCGGAGGCATTTCCTATGGAGTCATCATCATTGTGATCTTTGAGTTGTGAGTAAATAAAAGTGTGATGATCATCATTATTAGAGCATTGTCCCATGTGAGGAAATAAAAAAAATAGGCCAAAGAGCCCAAAAACAAAAAAAGGGGGAGAAAATAAAAAAGAGGCCTAAGAGCCCAAATAAAAAATGAGAGAAAAAGAGAGAAGGGACAATGCTACTATATTTTTCCACACGTGTGCTTCATGTTAGCACCATGTTCTTCATGATTGAGGGCTTCTTGCTTTGTCACTACCATATGCTAGTGGGAATCTTCATTTTATAACTTGGCTTGTATATTCCAATGATGGGCTTCCTCAAAATTGCCCTAGGTCTTCATGAGCAAGCAAGTTGGATGCACACCCACTAGTTTTCCTCTTGAGCTTTCACATACTTATAGCTCTAGTGCATCGCTTGTATGGCAATCGCTACTCATTCACCTTGATATCTATTAATGGGCATCTTCATAGCCTATTGATACACCGAGTCAGCGTGACCATCTCCTCCTTTTTGTCTCACAACTACTACCACACTCTATTCCACCTATAGTGCTATATTCATGGCTCGCGCTCATGTATTGCGTGATAGTTATAAAAGGTTTGAGAAAGTAAGAGTGCAAAAACATTTACTTGGCCAATTCCGGGTTGTGCATGATTTACATTAGTTGTGTGAGGATGATGGAGCATAGCAAGACTATATGATTTTGTAGGGATAACTTTCTTTGGCCTTGTTATTTTGAAAGTTCATGATTACTTTGCGAGTTTGCTTGAAGTATTACTGTTTTCATGTCAATAGCAAACTATTGTTTTGAATCTTATGGATCTGAACATTCATGCCACGTGAAAGAAGTTGCAAAGGACAACTATGCTAGGTAGCATTCCACATCAAAAATTCATTCATTATCACATCCCTACTCGAGGACGAGCAGGAGTTAAGCTTGGGGATGCTTGATACGTCTCCAACGTATCTATAATTTTTGATGGTTTCATTCTATTATCTTGTCAAACTTTGGATGTTTTGCATGCTTTTTATTTATTTTCTGGGACTAACTTATTGACTTAGTGCCAAGTGTCAGTTCCTATTTTTTCCATGTTTTTGACCCCTTTCAGAGGAGATTTTGAAAAGGAGTCCAAACGGAAGAAAATCCCCGAAAAGATTTTTTCTGTAATGGAAGAAGATTGGAGAACTTGGGAGCCAAGCCAGAAGAGCCCCAGGGGCCCCACAAGCCCCCGCCCTACGGCCAGGGGGCCACGCCATCCAGGCTTGTGGGCCCCCTGGAGGTCCCCTGACCTAGATCTGGCGCCTATATATTCCCAAATATTCCCAAAAAAGTCAAGAGACTATCTCAATCACTTTTCCGCCACCGCAAGCTTCTGTCTCCGCAAGATCCCATCTGGGGCACGTCCTGGTGCCCTACCGGAGGGGGGATTCGGACACGGAGGGCTTCTTCATCAACACCATGACCTCTCCGATGATGCGTGAGTAGTTCACCATAGACCTACGTGTCCATAGCTAGTAACTAGATGGCTTCTTCTCTCTCTTGGATCTTCAATACAAAGTTCTCCGGGATCTTCATGGAGATTTATCTGATGTAATCTTCTTTTGCGGTGTGTTTGTCGAGATCCGATGAATTGTGGATTAATGATCAGATTATCTATGAATCTTATTTCAGTTTCTTCTGATCTCTCTTATGCATGATTTCATATCCTTGTAATTCTCTTCGAGTTGTGGGTTTTGTCTGGCCAACTAGATCTATGATTCTTGCAATGGGAGAAGTGCTTGGTTTTGGGTTCATACCATGCGGTGACCTCACACACTAACAGAAGGGGTAGCGAGGCACGCATCGTGTTGTTGCCATCAAGGGTAAAAAGATAGGGTTTTCCTCATTGGTTTGAGATTATCCCTCTACATCATGTCATCTTGCTTAAAGCGTTACTCTGTTCATCATGAACTCAATACACTAGATGCATGCTGGATAGCGGTCGATGTGTGGAGTAATAGTCGCAGATGCAGAAAGTATCGGTCTACTTGTCTCGGATGTGATGCCTATATGCATGATCATTGCCTTAGATATCGTCATGACTTTGCGCGGTTCTATCAATTGCTCGATAGTAATTTGTTCACCCACCATGTTATTCGCTATGATGAGAGAAGCCTCGAGTGAACACTATGGCCCCAGGGTCTACTCCACACCATATTTTCAGTCTTACACTTTTTACTTCGTTGCTCTTTCCGCCTTCAGATCTCACTTTGCAAACAATCTTGAAGGGATTGACAACCCCTTTGAAGCATTGGGTGCAAGCTTGTTTGTGTTTGCCCAGGTACTTTGGACTTGATGAGGCCCTCCTACTGGATCGATACCTTGGTTCTCAAACTGAGAGAAATACTTACTGCTCCTGTGCTACATCACCCTTTCCTCTTCAAGGGAAAAACCGACGCAAACCAGAGAAGTAACAAGAAGATTTCCTAAGCTCCAAGGAAGGAATTTTGTTGCCGTAGCAGGGATCTTTTGTTTTGTCCTCTTTGGGATCTTTTCCTCACTTAAGGGCAACACTCTATGTTTTACATAAATAGAAATAAAAATCATCAAACTTTATAAGAAGTACTTAAAGACATGTGAAAACTATCATGATGTGTGCAAATGTATGCCTCTGCCAGTGTAGCAGGATATGCAATGATACTAGCATGTCATGTAGCAGTAATGAGGGCAAGGCCCAACTAGCATGCGACTCTATGATCAAGCAAAACCATGGATGACATGAAGATCAAGTCATGAGATGATGGATGTTACATGGCAATGTATCTCGGAAGGGCTATGGAAATGCCTTAATAGGTAGGTATGGTGGGTGTTTTGAGGAAAGATATAATGAGGCTTATGTATGACAGAGCGTATCATGTCATGGGTTTGGATGCACCAACGGAGTTTGCACCAACTCTCAATGTGAGAAAGGGCAATGCACGGTACCGAAGAGGCTAGCAAAATATGGATAGTGGAAGTGCCAACACACAAATACTCACATTAGTCCGAAGAACTCATACACTTATTATCGGTAACTCTCTATCTAGTTAGGAAATTCACAAAGAGACAAGTACCCCGAGGAGGAATGTTTGGGGGTTTGGCTATCCTTGCGCATCCTCGACTCATGGTAACATGAGGGTACTCTATATATTCCAACCCCTCCAAAGGTTAGCGATCAATTTATTAGCTAGAGTTCTCAACTAATTTTAGGTTTTGAAAAACACACGGATGTCCCAAAATATGACACCTATCACTAATAGGTTTAAGCCCTTGGCACCAATAGTCCAAACATTACTCAAATCAATACCTCAAAAATATTGCAAGTTACTACTATACTTAAATAGCAACCTAAATTACCTAGTCATGCAAGACACACAACTCAGTGCAACAAGCTAACTCTCTAAACAAGATAAGCATGATAACTCAATAGAGTTACCAAATCAACCTAAGTAAAAGCTCTTAAAAAGATAAGCATGAAAGCTAAGAGCTAAGTATGACAGTAGCTACGAAAAGATGAAGAACACACAAAAAAGGATAAGCATGAAAAGCTATGTTGTGTTCTAGAGTGGAATGGAGCGTGTCTCTCTCCCAAACAAGGTAGGCTAGGTTCCGAGTTGTTATGACCAGCAAACTAAACTAAAACAAAACTAAAAAGAAAATAGCGGGACGCTCAAAGCATAGCACATATCATATGAAGTGATAAAAATATAGCATGGAGATGGACGACCTGATGATTGTTGATAAAGAAGGGGATGCACGGGGGCATCCCCAAGCTTCGACGCTTGAGTCTCCTTGATTATTTCTTGGGATGCATGGGGGAATCCCCAAGCTTGAGCGTTTGACACTCCTTTATCTTCTTTCATCATCTCTCCCATCACAATACTTGAAAACTCCCTTCATACAGAACTCATGATAAGCCGATTAGAGTGGTTAGTTCGCTCTATAAAGTAATTCAATACCTATTGGAAATAAAGATTTTCATGAAAATATACTGCTTCTCATGAATGCCAACGGGTTTTTGCAAAGAAAAAGCAAGCTTAGGATTCGCAAAACAATAAAACACAAAACATGGCAGAATCTGTGAAAAACAGAACATCAGGTAGTAAATAATTTATTCGGGGCACTTCTGCAAATGAAATAAAAAAACTCAGAACATATGCCAGAAAAAAAATTATATAGACCATTCCATAAAAAAAATTCAGATGAAAAATATGATCTTCTGATTTTTGGCGAATTTTTCCGTCAAGCAGACAGAATCTGTTTCTGGACAGCATGTCACAATTTTCGAACTTTCTTGCAATCGGAGGCTATAACTTGGCAGAAAGCTTAAAAATAAAGATACAAAGATGTTGCCACAGTAGTAACACACATCAATACCACTAAAACATAAAGTAAAAACATATTTGGTTGGTTCCCAACAAGCGCTTTCTTTTATGCCTTTGAGCTAGGCACAATGCAAGAAGATCAAGTGTTATCAACTCCAAAAGAATAACTTCCCCGTGTAACGGACTCATACGGTAACTTAATCTTCTTTCTAGGGAAGTGTTCCATTCCCTTTTTAAGAGGAAATTGGAATTTAATAATTCCCTCTTTCATGTCAATGATAGCACCAACGGTGCGGAGAAAAGGACGTCCCAAAATAATTGGACATGAAGGATCACATTCAATGTCCATAATAAGAAAATCAACGGGCACATAATTATCATTGACAATAATAAACACATCATCAATTCTCCTTAAAAGTTTCTTTATGGAAGAATCCACGAGACGAACACCAAAAGAACATGGATCATAAGGTTTCCAATCAAGCATATCATACATTCTTTTGGGCATAACGGAGGCACTAGCTCCAACATCACACAAAGGAAAGCAAGGGATATTATTCAAATTTTTTTTGACCATAGGATCCCAACCATATTCTAGTTTCCTAGGGATAGAACTCTCTAGCTTGAGCTTATCCTCCCTAGCTTTGATAAGGGCATTGGTAATATGCTCGGTGAAGGCAATATTGAGTGTACTAGTGTGGGGGTCCTTAGACATTCTTTGCAAAAATGTGTTGACTTTGGAGAGACTACAATTGTCAAAACCAATAATATTGCTATTAAGTAAAATTGTAGTGTCATCCTTTACGTTTGATTTTCTCTCTATTATAAGAGTTTGGGTGTCTTCCCAAGTTTGGGAACGGTTAGGAGCAACTTCAAACCAAAGATCTTGTGGCTTCCCGATGCAACCATGCCAAGGGCATAATTCTCCATAGTGACTACTATAGTCACATGGTTTACTTGTAAAAATACCCTTAGTGGTAACTGGAGCAATAGAACGGAATGTATAATTGTTATTGTGACTAGAGGACTCACCCAACACGGTGTTTTCAGTGAAACCCATAGAACCGACAACAAGCAAGATCAAAGTAACTAATTTTTTTGTGGTTTTTGGTAAAGGATTCTAAAGCAAAAAAAACTAGAAAGCAAACTAGCAAGACTAAAAAGCAAAGGTAAAAGATATTGTGCAACTCCCCTATCTTGAAGAGTGGAGTCCCCGACAACGGCGCCAGAAATTCGCTTGATGACGAGTTGATGGATATACTTCTCGCCCCTCTTTGGACCCCAAGTGAAAGGTAGAGATGTAGTCAGCAACAAATTTCCCTTACACGGAGACTATAAGGTTTATCGAACCAGGAGGACTCCTAGGCTCAAGAAGTAGGTGTCTCCTGTCCAGGTCAGCAGAAGATGTGGACCTGCACACACAACATATAACTTTGCTCCCAACGAGTACAGAGAGGTTGTCAATCTCTCCGGCCTTGTAGTTTGCAAATGATCAAAACACAAGCGGGAAGGTAATAGTGATTGCAACGGAAAAGTAAAGAATGGGGTAAATGATGGAGGTGTAAGCAATGATGGTGATATGGACCAGAGTCACATGATGTTCACTAGTGATGTATCTCTCCCAAAAGATGATAAACAACTATGCTAGGGTAAACAAATCACAGTTGGGCAATTGTCAGAATTATGATCACACCGACATGCTAATTATGCTCCTTGATAGTTAGAGGTTCAATAGTAATGGGCAGTACGCCAAGACAAGTCGACCGTTTATTCATCAACATCTACTTACTAATCATCCTCCTTGAGATATCTATCCAGAACATCTCTCCCATATTAAGTTGCGAGCCCCACCCAAAGTGTAAACTCAAAGCAACAAACAACTGCATTAATGAACTATGCGTAAGGTAAACAATCCTTGCAACCGTGGTCACAAGCACCGTTGTCTTATCCCTGGTGGCAACAAGCACATCCCCTAGTCTCATGTTTCTGTCACTCAAGCTAGACATCGAGGGACCCGAACCCACAATCATGCATAACGCTCCCTCATGGAGTTACGATCTACTACTTGGCTAAAGCAATAAAAAGCAACGGAGAACATGCATGAATCACTAAGGAACATAATATAAAAGGATAATAAAATATATAACTCATAACAATCTGAACATAATCTCATAATCCATTGGATCCCAACAAATTGAGCATAGCAAAAGCAAGAGGATTACATACATGCCTTGATCATGTAGGGCAACTCACAAGGACTAACCATTGAAGCACAAGATTGGAGAGAAGACATCACATAGCTACTGGTCATGGACTCATGGTCCAAGCGAAACTACTCACGACACATCCGGGAAGCGTCCATGGCGGTGGAGAAGCTCCCGAAGGTCAATCCTCCCTCCGGCAGGGTGGTGGGAAGAGGTCTCCTGACGCTCCCGATCTTGGAAGCGGTCCGGCGGCGGAACGATGGAGAAATTTGTGATTCCAGAAAGTCTGCGAGGGTTTCCTCACGGATCTCTACATATAGGCCAAAGGAGGGCACCAGAGGAGGTGGGACCCACCCAGGAGACCTCCTGGCGTGGCCTAGGGCCTAGCCGCGCCAGCACGCCGCCTGGGAGGCCCCTGGCCCCCCTCTCGTCCTCCTTCGGTGATCTTGAAGCTTATGTTTCGCTGATTTTTTTTATAGTTTTCTGGATTTTTTCAGGCTTCGGAAAATTGGGTAAAATCCCCTGCAAAAAAGACATCAGCAACGGAAACTGGCACTGGGTGCATTGAGTTAGTAGGTTAGTCCAAATATGTGTAAAATGATATAAAAGTGTAGCAACACATGTAACAATGTCACCCAAAAGATCATGGAACAAGCAGAAATTATAGATACGTTTGGGACGTATTAGCGGCCCCCGCTAGCCGACCGCCACGTCGCCCCCTACAATAGTTAATCGGAGTTATCCACAACAGCCGGGAATCGACCTTGCCCGTGTATAAAAAGGATTCCCGAGCTCGGCGAAACCCTGAGAAGAACTTCTTTGGCCCCTCTCAAGCTCCCCTAGCAACCAATCGACTGAGGGAGGCCATCTTCCTCACCTCCATTCATAGTTCAGCCACCGCCCCCTAGTTAAATTCGAGGCCAGCATCGTTGATCTTGTGCCGTTCTCCCCTCTGGTTGAGCCACCATGGCCCCGCGAGCCCATTCCCCCTCTCGATTTCGCTCGAGGTGAGCCGGGGCACATTTCCCTTGCCGACCCGCGTCGCCGTCCGTCGGCCTTGAAGCCGCCGAAGCTCCCAGGCTCTCCGATGTCCAAGTGCCACCTCCACGAGATTGACATGGGACCTCGAGCACCTTAGTGCTCTTAGACCCTGGAGTTGAGCCCCAGATCGCTAGTGAGCGTCGCCGGAGGCCTCTCCTCCCTCGGCTAGAGGAGGGAGATGACCGGTTTGACCAAAGTCAAACCTATCCTAAGGGCCCCGCCTATCAGCGAGAGAGCCGAGTCGGAGATACCTTAAGTGAAGGCGTTTTCGCGCAAGTATGTGTTCCCTTTTGTGATAGCATAATCTGAGCCGAATCATTTTCTTATGAGATTTATTTTAAAACAGAATTTTGACCAATGTTTGACTCGGCACATCTTTAGAATAAAACTCCAAATAAGTTGGTTCTTTTTCTCACCTCTTTCAAATTTTATCTAGTTTATTTTAATATTTAATTGAAAGTTTTCCAAACAACATTGTAGTGTTGTTTGAATTGTGTGTTGATTTGAGTAATTCCAAAATAGGGATTTCAAAATTACCGTTATGTTAACATAAGTGATGACATGTCATGTGGTGGCATGATCATGCACATGAGTACATGGTGAGAAATTATTTCTGTTGCATATTGAGATGCATGTGATAGTAGTCACTCCCTTCGGCCACACATGCCTACCGGATGGGATCTGAGAAGAGTCAATGTCTCGGAATGACACGACCTTGGGGACTGACATCTCATAGGACGAGGATGGTCAGCGAGGCATGTTGGGATATGAAAGGTGATGATTCTGTCTGGAATTGTGAAACATTTATGTTGTGCTAATCATGCAGGGAATAACTTAAACCTCCTAAGTCGACCGTAGATCGAGTCTTATGAGTGTGTCACCTTACCATTTTGTGCTGCCACGGGTCTTCCTGAAACAGAATACGATTTAGTAGGTGGTAAACCTATTATCAGGTAGACACCAAGTAGAGGGGTCGGGATGAAGGTCTCCGGGGCACTCGAATAAAGCCAGTCATCCGGTCATGGGGCATGCATGTTTCCGGTCTGGGACCGAGAGGGAAGGGGCCTTCCCTTGTAGTGCGCGGTATAAATGTGATCCCATGCTATTCGAGGGTGTTGGCCACCCCGTCTTATAGTTTTTTCCTCACAACCTAGTCCGAGTGATTTCGGACCCGGCGGGGGTAAAAATGGGTATGTGCTGGAACTATGTGTTTACTTCCAAAATACCGTAGAGGGATTAGTCCGAGTGACTATCGAAACTTGTGGGCTATTGGTAAAGAGTACACCCTGTGTAGAGTCAAAACTATTGGAGTAGCCGTGTCCACGATCAAGGACGACTCATTGACACGTCAAGTGTCGGTCCGAGTGTCGATCTTTAGAGGAAGTTAACTTAAGCATGAGACTAAATCAGGGAACCTGGTGGATGATTATGATTATTATTTTTACCATGGACTAACCCTTATGATACATGAATGTTGAATATTCCTGGGACGGTTCTACCTCCTTGATATTCATTGTTATTATTTCATATAAGCCCTCTATGCGGTGTCGCTCACACGCCCGACTATGGCGTGCTTGTTATTATTTGATATAAGCCCTTTATGTGTTGTCGTTGAGACACCTGACTGTGGCATGCATGTTATTAATTCTTATAAGCACATTATGTGGTGTCGCTGAGACACCCGTCTGAGGCATGCTTTATATCTTATCCTTTAGAGGCGTTGCTCGAGAGGATTACCGCACGATGTTCCAATTAATCTTTCTTTCTTTGATTGCTTAGTAAATTCTTCGTATGGTTAAAATATATGTTTGCGTGCAAGTCGGGACTCCGACTTACGAGTCGAGATCGTCAAATGAACGTGCTCAGTGATCCCAGAGATGAATGCTCACCGAACACACAGATAGTGAATATTAAGAGTCTTACATCCATACATACCGTTTGATACAATAAATGACCTTTGTGGTCAGGTCTTACATATATAGGACCTTGAGGGCCAACACACCAGGCTGGACCAATAGCGGAAATATTGGTCGAAAGCATGAACCCATGCCATCAACCTTAACCTACAAGCATTCTGACTCGGAAGCGTCCTAGCTCGCAAGAACGTCACCGAGTTACTCTTCACCCTATCCTATCCTCTCATACCTCGTCAATGAAATAACCAGTGGCAAGCCAATGAGTACTTTGAATGTACTTGCAAACAACCCCTGATATGAACAATGCAATTGGTAGAATAACAAGTACTATGCAGTTTCGGTGGATAGCAGCTTAATAGTAAATAAGCATGTTCATGGATATGCAACATAAACTAAATATTGTTTCGAAGAACAGGTTACAGATATCAATATATCTGTAAGGGCAGAACACTCCGGGTTCACCCGATATGCCAAGTCACCAAACTTAGTCATATCAACTCTTTCATGATAACACCATTGTACACACACACACAGAGATTTGGCTTATGCGGAAACGACTGGACGTAGTTTAAGCAGCACCACCCAACTGTCCTTGACCGTGGACACGGTTATTCGAATAGTTTTACACTTTGTAGAGGTAGTACGCTGGACCCACGAGATCCGGGAAACTTCCGTGTCATCCACGAATCGCGGTATATAACATAGCCGAGGTAAGTACCCGATCAATGCCTTTCCCCTGAAGATACTAGACAAAGAGGTCCACTCGATTGGTACCCAGCCCACATGATGTATGTCGTACGAGCACCGACTCTGGACGGTACATCCATGCGGGGACCAACGGTGTGCCTGGAACACGTAAAAACGACATAGTCGCCCTACCTGGCACGACCCCATCACGAGAGTGACCACACATCACTCCCGTAACTAGTAATGTGGCTCTTTGCTAGCACCGACCAGAGTAATCAACAAAGCCCCATCCCATAAAGGGGTAACATGGTCGTACATGTAAGGTTGGGACGGTTGACACATCATAAATCCAATCCCATTTCTGAAACCATACACACACAAAATACCCGGTGCACCACTTCAGCAAAAGTGGCCACCTAACTCATCATCATCCTCGGGCATTAGTGGCACCCGACGGGGTTTTCATAAACCTTTGATTTTATACCATCATCGTGCTCATGCTACTATGCTTAGATCTACTTGTCAACATGATATTAGCGTGACCCTCATAGGTGGTAGGATCATGCTCAAAATGCAAGTGCTCCGGAGGAGCAATCGGTAACATCACTTCAATGATTTACCGATACTTATGATCACATGCAACGGAAAAATTTCTCTATTAGCATGCAATATAACATATGTTCAAAACATGGTTAAAGGGCTGCTTGCCTTTGCTCTCCTAAGTTCTCGGGTCTTCGAGGTCTTCCGATCCCATTCCGAGTACTCCGTCTACCCGTCACTATTGTCGGAAACAACCATGGTAAGCCACACAGCTAGTCGAAACAAAAGTGCTATAAAAATGGAAGTTATATTTTTCTTGGACCTCTCTAGTCATAAGAAAAACACCTAAAGCTTGCTATAGGGGATTTGAACCATCAGGGAATTTTGAATGGAAGAAAGGAAGAATAGTTGATCCTTATAGAAGCCTACAAAAAATATCATGATAAAAATGAGTGGAGGCACTCATTTAATAGAGCATAATTTTAGAAATATTTAGGAAGTTGTTTCACTGGATTTGGAGTTGAAATGAATATTCTAGGGATTTTACAATTTGGAAATAATAGGAATAGGCATTATTTATTTGATGCAACAGAAACAATGTAGAGAAAAATTTCCACATTGGCTAAGAAATTAGGGAATGATTTAATGTGTCTCTAGAAAGTGGAATCACTCCATTTGGAGTTGATTTGGACCCTCTAGGAATTTCACAAGGTGGGGTCTAAAATATTCAAATGGGCATTTAAATATTAATCTCACATGAAAGTATTTTGCAAAAATGTGCAATGCACAGATCTGGATAGGACATGATTTTAGAAACCTGCAGAATTTTGAATTGTTAGACTTGGGCTTCAAACGAATTTATGATGGATTTTTGAAGATTACACATAAAGAAAAGAGTGGAAAATGGGGGAGTTATCCTGCACTCGGGCGCCAGGTAGCCAATGGGCCGGCCCGGTTGCGCAAACCGCTTGGGAGGCCCTGGTGACGCCGAAGGCATACTCCCATTAACGTTCCTTCGCGTGTGGGAGACGCCAACGGTCAGGGAGCCGCCACTTAAAGCCGGGGGCCCGACCGGTGAGTGGGTGACGCGGGGGCCTCGCCTGTCAGCTTCGTCTCCAACCTCCGCTCGAGCTGGGAGAGTGGGTAGGCGGGACAGGGCCGGGAGCCGGCACCGATCCGGCAGCCCAGGCTGTCCCCGGGGATGCTCCGTCCACCAGGGAGCTCAGGGCGACGACCCGAACTGACCTGAGTGCACGCTTTCGTGAGGCGTGTGCCGGGATAGCGAGGACAGTGGTCACGGCGGCCACCCGACGAGTGGCCGTGGGCAAGGTGTTGGGGAACGTCGCTTGGGAAACAAAAATTTTCCTACGCGCACGAAGACCTATCATGGTGATGTCCATCTATGAGAGGGGATATTCGATCTACGTACCCTTGTAGACCATACAGCAGAAGCGTTAGTGAACGCGGTTGATGTAGTGGAACGTCCTCACGTCCCTCGATCCGCCCCGCGAACCGTCCCGCGATCAGTCCCACGATCTAGTGCTGAACGGACGGCACCTCCGCGTTCAGCACACGTACAGCTCGACGATGATCTCGGCCTTCTTGATCCAGCAAGAGAGACGGAGAGGTAGAAGAGTTCTCCGGCAGCGTGACGGCGCTCCGAAGCTTGGTGGTGATCTTATCTCAGCAGGGCTCCGCCCGAGCTCCGCAGAAACGCGATCTAGAGGAAAAACCGTGGAGGTATGTGGTCGGGCTGCCGTGAAAAAGTCGTCTCAAATCAGCCCTAAAACCTCCGTATATATATGGGGAAGAGGGGGAGCCTTGCCTTGGGGTCCAAGGACCCTCAAGGGCTTCGGCCGAGCCAAGGGGGGCAACCCTCCCCTTCCAAACCGAGTCCAACTAGGTTTGGAAGGAGGAGTCCTTCCCCCTTTTCCCACCTCCTCTTTTTTTTCCTTTTCTCTTTGATTTTCTTCCTATGGCGCATAGGGCCTTCTTGGGCTGTCCCACCAGCCCACTAAGGGCTGGTGCGCCACCCCCAAGGCCTATGGGCTTCCCCGGGGTGGGTTGCCCCCCCCCCTGGTGAACTCCCGGAACCCATTCGTCATTCCCGGTACATTCCGTGTAACTCCGAAAACCTTCCGGTAACCAAATGAGGTCATCCTATATATCAATCTTCGTTTCCGGACCATTCCGGAAACCCTCGTGACGTCCGTGATCTCATCCGGGACTCCGAACAACATTCGGTAACCAACCATATAACTCAAATACGCATATAACAACGTCGAACCTTAAGTGTGCAGACCCTGCGGGTTCGAGAACTATGTAGACATGACCCGAGAGACTCCTCGGTCAATATACAATAGCGGGACCTGGATGCCCATATTGGATCCTACATATTCTATGAAGATCTTATCGTTTGAACCTTAGTGCCAAGGATTCATATAATCCCGTATGTCATTCCCTTTGACCTTCGGTATGTTACTTGCCCGAGATTCGATCGTCAGTATCCGCATACCTATTTCAATCTCGTTTACCGGCAAGTCTCTTTACTCGTTCCGTAATACAAGATCCCGCAACTTACACTAAGTCACATTGCTTGCAAGGCTTGTGTGTGATGTTGTATTACCGAGTGGGCCCCGAGATACCTCTCCGTCACACTGAGTGACAAATCCCAGTCTCGATCCATACTAACTCAACTAACACCTTCGGAGATACCTCTAGAGCATCTTTATAGTCACCCAGTTACGTTGCGACGTTTGATACACACAAAACATTCCTCCGGTGTCAGTGAGTTATATGATCTCATGGTCATAGGGACAAATACTTGACACGCCGAAAACAGTAGCAACAAAATTACACGATCAACATGCTATGTCTATTAGTTTGGGTCTAGTCCATGACATGATTCTCCTAATGATGTGATCCCGTTATCAAGTAACAACACTTGCCTATGGCCAGGAAACCTTGGCCATCTTTGATCAACGAGCTAGTCAACTAGAGGCTTACTAGGGACAGTGTTTTGTCTATGTATCCACACAAGTATTGTGTTTCCAATCAATACAATTATAGCATGGATAATAAACGATTATCATGAACAAAGAAATATAATAATAACTAATTTATTATTGCCTCTAGGGCATATTTCCAACGGTCTCCCACTTGCACTAGAGTCAATAATCGAGTTCACATCACCATGTGATTCCAACGAATCCAACACCCATATAGTTATGGGTCTGATCACGTCTTGCTCATGAGAGAGGTTTTAGTCAACGGTTCTGAAACTTTCAGGTCCATGTGTTCTTTACAAATCTTTATGTCATCTTATAGATGCTGCTACTATGTGCTATTCGGAAATACTCCAAATATCTACTCTACTATACGAATCCGTTTCACTACTCATAGTTATTCGGATTAGTGTCAAAGCATGCATCGACGTAACCCTTTACGATGAACTCTTTAACCACCTCCATAATCGAGAAAAATTCCTTAGTCTATCAGTTACTAAGGATAAATTTTGATTGCTGCTAGTGATTCAATCATGGATCACTCTCTGGACCTCTCAACAGAGTGCAAGGCACACATCAGGTGCGGTACTCAGCATGGCATACTTTAGATCTACGGCTAAGGCATAGCAGACGACCTTCGTCTATTCTCTTTACTCTGCCGTGGTCTGGTTTTGAGTCTTACTCATTTTCACACCTCACAACGCAACCAAGAACTCCTTCTTTGCTGATCTATTTTGAACTCCTTCAAAACTTGTCAAGGCATGCATTTTGTTGAAACTTCTATTAAGCGTTTTGATCTATCTCCATAGATCTTGATGCTCAATGTTCAAGTAGCTCAATCCAGGTATTCCTTTGAAAAATCTTTCAAACAACCTTGTATGCATTACAGAAATTCTATATTACTTCTGATCCACAATATGTCAACCACATATACTTATCAGAAAATCTATAGTGCTCCCACTCACTTCTTTGGAAATACAAGTTTCTCATAAACCTTGTACAAACCCAAAATCTTTGATCACCTCATCAAAGTGTATATTCCAACTTCGAGATGCTTGCACCAGTCCACTGAAGGATCACTGGAGCTTGCATACTTGTTAGTATCTTTAGGATCGACAAAACCTTCTGGTTGTATCACATACAATGTTTGCTCAAGGAAACCGTTGAGGAAACAATGTTTTGACATCCTATGTGCAATATTTCATAAATAATGCAGCAACTACTAACATAATTCCAACAGACTTTTAGCATCGCTACGAGTGAGAAAGTCTCATCATAGTCAACTGTTTGATCTTGTCAGAAACATCTTTGCGACAAGTCGAGCTTTTCCTAATGGTGACATATCACCATCGTCGCCTGTCTTCCTTACAAAGATCCATCTTTACTCAATAGTCCTATGACCATCAAGTAGTTCTTCCAAAGTCTACACTTTGTTTTCATACATGGATCCTCTCTCGTATTTCATGGCTTCCAACCATTTGTCGGAATCTGGGCCCACCATTGCTTTCTCCATAACTCGTAGGTTCACTGTTGCTCAACAACATGACCTCCAAGACAGGGTTACCGTACCAATCTATAGTAGTACGCGACCTTGTCAACCTACGAGGCTTGTAGTAACTTTATCCGATGCTCGATGATCACCATCATCAGCTTTCATTCAATTGGTGTAGGCGCCACAGGAACAACTTCCTGCGCCCTGCTACACACTGGTCGAAGTGATGGTTCAATAACATCATCAAGTTCTACCACCCTCCCACTCAATTCTTTCGTGAGAAACCTTTCCTCGAGAAAGGATCCGTTTCTAGAAATAAACACTTTGCTTTCGGATCTGAGATAGGAGATGTACCCAACTGTTTTGGATATCCTATGAAGATGCATTTATCCGCTTTGGGTTCGAGCTTATCAGACTGAAACTTTTTCACATAAGTGTCGAAACCCCAAACTTTCAAGAAACGACAGTTTAGATTTCTCCAAACCTCAGTCTAAACTGTGTCATCTCAACGGAAATACGTGGTGCCCTATTTAAAGTGAATGCGGTTGTCTCTAATGCTTAACCCATAAACGATAGTGGTAATTCGATAAGAGACATCATAGCATGCACCATACCAAATAGTGTGTGGCTATGACGTTCAGACACATCATCACACTATGATGTTCTAGGTGGCATGAACCGCGAAACAATTTCCACATTGTCTTAAATGCGTACCAAAACTCGTAACTCAGATATTCATTTCTATGATCATATCTTAGACAGTTTATCCTCTTGTTACGACGAACTTCACTCCGAAATAGAATTGAACTTTTCAATATTTCAGACTTGTGATTCATTAAGCAAATACTCTAGTATCTACTCAAATCGTCATTGAAGTAAGAACATAATGATATCCACTGCGTGCTTCAGCACCCATTGGACTGCATACATCAAAATGTATCACTTCCAACAAGTTACTATCTTATTTCATCTCAATGAAAACAAGGCGTTGCTCATGTGGTATGATTTGCATGTGACTAGTGATTCAAAATCAAGTGAGTATAAAGATCCATCAGCATGGAGCCTCTTCATGCAATTTATACCAACATGACTCAAGCGGCAGTGCCACAAGTAAGTGGTACTATCATCATTACCTCGTATCTTTTGGCACCAATATCATGAACATGTGTAACACTACGATCGAGATTCAATAAACCATTGAAGGTGATTATTCAAGAAAATAGAGTAACCATTATTCTCTTTAAATGAATAATCGTATTGCAATAAACACGATCCAATCATGTTCATGCTTAACGCAAGCACCAAATAACAATTATTTAGGTTTAACACCAATCCCGATGGTAGAGGGAGCGTGCGACGTTTGATCATATCAACCTTGGAAACACTTCCAACACATATCATCACCTCGCCTTTAGCTAGTCTCCGTTTATGCCATAGCTTTCATTTCGTGTTACTAATCACTTAGCAACCGAACCGGTATCCAATACCATCATGCTACTAGGAGTACTAGTAAAGTACACATCAACATCATGTATATCAAATATACTTCTTTCGACTTTTGCCAGCCTTCTTATCTACCAAGTATCTAGAGTTGCTCCGCCTCAGTGACTGTTCCCCTCATTACAGAAGCACTTAGTCTCGGGTTTGGGTTTAATCATGGGTCTCTTCATTAGTGCAGCAACTGTTTTGCCGTTTCACGAAGTATCCCTTCTAGCCCTTGCCTTTTTGAAACTTAGTGGTTTTACAAACCATCAACTATTGATGCTCCTTCTTGATTTCGACTTTCGTAGTGTCAAACATCGCGAATCGCTCAAGGATCATTGTATCTATCCTTGATATGTTATAGTTCATCACGAAGCTCTCACAGCTTGGTGGCAGTGACTTTGGAGAACCATCACTATCTCATCTGGAAGATTAGCTCCCACTTGATTCAAGTGATTGTCGTACTCAGACAATCTGAGCACACGCTCAACGATTGAGCTTTTCTCCTTTACTTTGTGGACAAAGAATCTTGTCGGAGGTCTCGTACCTCTTAACAAGGGCACAAACATGAAATCACAATTTCATCTCTTTTGAACATCACTTATGTTCCGTGACGTTTCAAAACGTCTTCGGCGCCTTGCTTCTAAGACATTAAGTATTTTGCACTGAACTATCGTGTAGTCATGAGAAACGTGTATGTCGGATGTTCACAACATCTACACACGACGCTCGAGGTGCAGCACACCGAGTGGTGCATTAAGGACATAAGCCTTCTGCGCAGCAACGAGGAAAATCCTCGGTTTTACACACTCAGTCTGCAAAGTTTGCTACTATCAACTTTGAACTAAATTTTCTCTAGGAACATATAAAAACAATAGAGCTATAGCGCAAGCTACATTGTAATCCGCAAGACCATTAGACTATGTTCATGACAATTAGTTCAATTAATCATATTACTTAAGAACTCCCACTCAAAAAGTACATCTCTCTAGTCATTTGAGTGGTACATGATCCAAATCCACTATCTCAAGTCCGATCATCACGTGAGTCGAGAATAGTTTCAGTGGTAAGCATCTCTATGCTAATCATATCAACTATACGATTCATGCTCGACCTTTCGGTCTCATGTGTTCCGAGGCCATGTCTGCACATGCTAGGCTCGTCAAGCTTAACCCGAGTGTTCCGCGTGTGCTACTGTTTTGCACCCGTTTTATGTGAACATTGAGTCTATCACACCCGATCATCACGTGGTGTCTCGAAACGAAGAACTGTCACAATGGTGCATAGTCGGGGAGAACACAATTTCGTCTTGAAATTTTAGTGAGAGATCACCTCATAATGCTACCATCGTTCTAAGCAAGATAAGGTGCATAAAGGATTAACATCACATGCAATTCATAAGTGACATGATATGGCCATCATCATGCGCTTCTTGATCTCCATCACCAAAGCACCGACACGATCTTCTTGTCACCGGCGTCACACCATGATCTCCATCATCATGATCTCCATCAACGTGTCGCCATCGGGGTTGTCGTGCTACTCATGCTATTACTACTAAAGCTACGTCCTAGCAATATAGTAAACGCATCTGCAAGGACAAATGTTAGTTTAAAGACAACCCTATGGCTCCTGCCGGTTGCCGTACCATCGACATGCAAGTCGATATTAATTATTACAACATGATCATCTCATACATCCAATATATCACATCACATCGTTGGCCATATCACATCACAAGCATACCCTGCAAAAACAAGTTAGACATCCTCTAATTGTTGTTGCATGTTTTACGTGGTGACCATGGGTATCTAGTAGGATCGCATCTTACTTACGCAAACACCACAACGGAGATATATGAATTGCTATTTAACCTCATCCAAGGACCTCCTCGGTCAATTCCGATTCAACTAAATCTGGAGAAACTGACACCCGCCAGTCATCTTTGAGCAACGGAGTTACTCGTAGCGATGAAACCAGTCTCTCGTAAGCGTACGAGTAATGTCGGTCCGAGCCGCTTCGATCCAACAATACCGCAGAATCAAGAAAAGACTAAGGAGGGCAGCAAAACGCACATCACCACCCACAAAAACTTTTGTGTTCTACTCGAGAAGACATCTACGCATGAACCTAGCTCATGATGCCACTGTTGGGGAACGTCGCATGGGAAACAAAGATTTTCCTACGCGCACGAAGACCTATCATGGTGATGTCCATCTACGAGAGGGGATATTCGATCTACGTACCCTTGTAGACCGTACAGCAGAAGCGTTAGTGAACGCGGTTGATGTAGTGGAACGTCCTCACGTCCCTCGATCCACCCCGCGAACCATCCCGCGATCAGTCCCACGATCTAGTGCCGAACGGACGGCACCTCCGCGTTCGGCACACGTACAGCTCGACGATGATCTCGGACTTCTTGATCCAGCAAGAGATACGGAGAGGTAGAAGAGTTCTCCGGCAGCGTGACGGCGCTCCGGAGGTCGGTGGTGATCTTATCTCAGCAGGGCTTCGCCCGAGCTCCGCAGAAACGCGATCTAGAGGAAAAACCGTGGAGGTATGTGGTCGGGCTGCTGTGAAAAAGTCGTCTCAAATCAGCCCTAAAACCTCCGTATATATAGGGGGAAGAGGGGGAGCCTTGCCTTGGGGTCCAAGGACCCTCAAGGGCTTGGGCCGAGCCAAGGGGGGCAACCCTCCCCTTCCAAACCGAGTCCAACTAGGTTTGGAAGGAGGAGTCCTTCCCCCTTTTCCCACCTCCTCTTTTTTTTCCTTTTCTCTTTGATTTTCTTCCTATGGTGCATAGGGCCTTCTTGGGCTGTCCCACCAGCCCACTAAGGGCTGGTGCGCCACCCCCAAGGCCTATGGGCTTCCCCGGGGTGGGTTCCCCCCGGTGAACTCCCGGAACCCATTCGTCATTCCCGGTACATTCCCGGTAACTCCGAAAACCTTCCGGTAATCAAATGAGGTCATCCTATATATCAATCTTCGTTTCCGGACCATTCCGGAAACCCTCGTGACGTCCGTGATCTCATCCGGGACTCCGAACAACATTCAGTAACCAACCATATAACTCAAATACGCATATAACAACGTCGAACCTTAAGTGTGCAGACCCTGCGGGTTCGAGAACTATGTAGACATGACCCGAGAGACTCCTCGGTCACTATCCAATAGCGGGACTAGGATGCCCATATTGGATCCTACATATTCTACGAAGATCTTATCGTTTGAACCTTAGTGCCAAGGATTCATATAATCCCGTATGTCATTCCCTTTGACCTTCGGTATGTTACTTGCCCGAGATTCGATCGTCAGTATCCGCATACCTATTTCAATCTCGTTTACCCGCAAGTCTCTTTACTCGTTCCGTAATACAAGATCCCGCAACTTACACTAAGTCACATTGCTTGCAAGGCTTGTGTGTGATGTTGTATTACCGAGTGGGCCCCGAGATACCTCTCCGTCACACGGAGTGTCAAATCCCAGTCTCGATCCATACTAACTCAACTAACACCTTCGGAGATACCTGTAGAGCATCTTTATAGTCACCCAGTTACTATGCGATGTTTGATACACACAAAGCATTCCTCCGGTGTCAGTGAGTTATATGATCTCATGGTCATAGGAACAAATACTTGACACGCAGAAAACAGTAGCAACAAAATGACACGATCAACATGCTACGTCTATTAGTTTGGGTCTAGTCCATCACACGATTCTCCTAATGATGTGATCCCGTTATCAAGTAACAACACTTGCCTATGGCTAGGAAACCTTGGCCATCTTTGATCAACGAGCTAGTCAACTAGAGGCTTACTAGGGATAGTGTTTTGTCTATGTATCCACACAAGTATTGTGTTTCCAATCAATACAATTACAGCATGGATAATTAACGATTATCATGAACAAAGAAATATAATAATAACTAATTTATTATTGCGTCTAGGGCATATTTCCAACACAAGGTGCTCCGGCGATGGAAGGGAGGAGGGGAGCGCACCGGCGAGACGACGGGGGTGGAGGGGTGCTCGGGAAGTCTCAAGGGGAAGGGGGAGCCTGGCGTTTCCCGAGTTGTAGCTGCTCCCGGGGGGAGAGATTCGGCTAATGCATGGCAGGGGGAGGGAGAGCTTGGGGGAGAAGATGAGGTGCTCAGGAGGTTGCTGGGAGGGAGGAGGAGCTAAATGGGAGCTAGAGAGGCTCGGGGGAAAGAAGGTAAGAGGGGGGAGATGGTGAGAGAGCTCGGGAGCTGTGTGGAGCTTCCTAGCATGCGCGAAGACACGCGTCCCTGGGCACCTTGGAGGCTAGCTAGCGTCGAGGAAGAGCTTGGACCAGTCAAGGGAGATGCCCTGGTGCATTGGGACATGATGCAACAGCCGAGAATGAGCTACGGCAAGAGCACAAGAGGTAGAGCACCGATATTGCATGCTGCAAGCATGGTCACCGTGGCCACTCATGTCTATAGGGCACTCAAGACCAGTCAAACATGTCCAACATGTAGGGCACACATGCAGGAAAGAGACTCTGGAGTTCGGAAGCATCCGGGCCTGGTTTGAATTAGTTTTGGTTGTGGTTAAGATTCCAGCACGAAACTTGGGGTTGGCAAAGGTAGTTTCCAGAGGGAAAAACATGGGGTGAAACCATGTCCTGCAGCACCTGGTATGGAACGACTACACCACTGCAAAGTTTCAGCTCAGGCAAAGAAGGGTAGCTAGTACTTGTTGTACAAAGCTAGATTTCAGCCACAATTCAACTTGAAGATGTGCTAATCATTTTCTCCACATGAGCATGCCATCTCCTGGCTTGAAACAATGCTTTGGGATGCTAGGAACCCTCTGCCAAGAGGTGGGGGCTTTTTCTTAAGCAGAAGTGGGACATGATGGGTAAAAAGGGTGAACCAAGGGTAAAAATGAGAGGTAGCTACAAGGGGTCTCTCTCCAATAATTGACCAGTGGCCATAGCAAAGCTACTGGAGTAAAAAGGTAACTAGGAGAGGCTGTGGTAGAAAGTTGAGCTCAAGGATAAAAGTGGAAGGGATCAAAGTAGCCAATTTGGTGAGTGCACACAAGGTGTTTGATGAGTGTCAGGGAACCCAGATGAACTTCAATTGATATGAAAATTAACAGGATCAAATAATAGATGACAATAAGCTTGGACACCAACTTTTGGATTTTGTGGTGAAGGTTTCCAATGTATACTTGGAAAACCCATGAAATGGACAGAAATGTCTTCTGCTTACAAAGCTTTTCAAATCAATTACCACAAAATCCAATATTTGGTGTGGGGGCATTATTTGGGCATTAAAGCATGCCCAAAAAGTTTGGGGTCAATTGGAGAAACTTTATAATGTAAAGTATCCCAAAGTCAGAAATCAACAGAGAGGGTTTTGAGAGGCGTGCGACAAGTTCTTATATTCTCCTTGATGCACCACTTCGTGTGGATGCATTATAGGAGTATCATAATATGTCTACCAAATTTTATCACATTTGGAGATACTTGACAATATAGAGTTGCTCAAATTTGGATATGGACAGAGATGGTTTTAGAATAATTAGGGGAATCAAACCAAATTGGATTGAGATGAAACTTGTCAACATCATCGCATATATCATATGTGACATGCTAGAATATTTGTGGAATTTATGGATAATATTTCTTATAGAAATATTCCAAAAGCTTGAAATAGGAAGGAAGGGCTTTGAAAGGGTTTGCCCAATATTTTGAACATGACCATGTCTTGAAACTCATATATATGGAATATATATGTCCTGTGAGTTTCCCTAAATTTTATTAAATATTTTTAAAGCAATAAAAATAACTTTCCTTCATAAGAGAACATTTATGGCCTCATAGGAAGGCATTTAAATAAAATAGTCAAATAACCTTTAAAATAATAATATTGTGGTTTTGGGAAGTCATTTTGATAATGGGTTTTAAGTAAAATAATTGGTGAAAATAAATTCCCTAATTTGAGGACTTGTAGTACAAATCTCATCTCACGGGTTTTAAAAACTTAATTCAAAGAAATGCCTTTTGGTGAAAATAATATTTGGTAAAAAATAGTTTCTCGTCCTAAACACATGGCATGATCATTAGGCACGAGTTTTGGTCTAAGGAGGTGAGGCTGGAGAGTAATAAGAATTATTGAGAATCAAACACAAGCATACCAGCAAGCAAGCAAACAACAGTCACTTCAAGCATTACAAGCATTCACAAAAAATTTAATTGGTCCTAATTTTTGAAATAAGTTAACTAGTGAGGAAAGCTAAACAAAGGGTGTTATAGACCTTACCCCCTTAAGAAAATATCGTCCCCGAGATTTCTCGGCTAGGAGTTGGAGAGATACAAAATCTTGAGTCGGAGGTAGTCTTCATGTCCCCATGTTGCTGTTGTGGGTCTTGAGGTGCTTGATCATACATCTTCAAATGCTCCGCACGCCCTTGCCTGACTGTGAGCAGATTCCTGTAATAAGTTAGGCTTGACCGAGGGTCAGGGGCTTGGTGATCTAAGTTCATGCAAAGTGCTGGCTTGGAAGTGCATTCCAAGGTAGGAATACGTGGCAACATAGTGTCTGGGTTTTGGTCCCGGGGCTACTCGTGCTGGTTAGTGACATCTAGATGTCTCGAGTTAGAACGTGCGGTCAAGGGCCTCGCGTGGCTCTCTGCTGACGGGGAAGTCCTTGACTCCTTAAGGCAAGAAAGCTGTGGTCGTAGGCGGTCTTCATCCTTGAGGGTGTTGCAGTGGGTCTTCGAAGGCTTCTCATGAAAGGGTCTGGGTTGGGTCTCGCCTATGAGTCTAAGCTCGGAGTCTCAGAGTTCAGAACATGTCCTACCATCTCGGAAGGTTCATGAGGGGTTCTGGATGAGCTGGCTACCCAAGAGTATAGACCATTCATCCACTCCCAAGGTTGTGGCTCGGCAAGCGGCTGAATCATGTGTAGCAGGTTTTCACCATGATCCAATTAGGACTCTCGTCCTTGTTTTGGACCAGGAAGAGGCTCTCTGATTTCTCTTGCTGTCCAAAGCTTTCATCATCTTGATGTTTCGAGGCTTCTTGACATTGTTGATGTAGTGGTGCAGGATCGGTGGTTGACGTCTTCAACTTCTTTGTCATTGTTGTGGTTTCCCAACCATGGCGGTTCTTCGTATTGTCTTGAGTAGGATAGACTTCCGCTATCTTGAGGTTGCTTCAAGAATCCCACCTTCTCGAGATAACACTGTATCCTCGAGGGGCATAGCGATAGGCGTTCCTGGGGCTCGTCCAAACATGACTAAGGTGTTCTTCCTCTTAGTGAGTGAATAAGTATGTCATCCGTGAGGATAACAACATATTTTCCCAAGCATCACACAAACACAGTTCTCATGAGATAGGTGAGGGGAACGTGAACTTGCTATGGTCGGTCAATCGTCGAGGGGTTTCGTGGACCAACATGACCTAGTCCTTCATGCCCATGTTCGTCATAGATACGAGGGGTGATGGTCGGGCGGAGTACTGGCCATATTTGGACGACTTAGAGTCGTTTCCTATGGTCATCATCCGACCACCTTATGGCTGGGTGAAGCTTTAGGGTCTCAAGGATCTTAGGATGTGGGTGAACAGTTATCATCTTATCTCTAAGCACATTCATTAGATGCCAATAGTCCGACCTCTAACTCGGGACGTCATCACTCTATTTCATCAAAGATACCATCTCACGTGGGTCAACTCCACACCACTCAGGCTAGTCGACACGAGGGTTGAGGGAAGAACTATCCCAAAAACTACAAGTATGCTGTAGCTGAATTGCACATGCATCCCTATGCAAGAACCTCGGGGAAGCATACAAACTGCTAAGCTTGAACTGGGATGCTACAAATCCTAATGTGTAGCTAGATCATTCGAAGGAAAGGATACTACATTTCTATATTAGTGAAACACGTTGTATTCCAATCCAAGATCTGGTTTCCTTTCTACTAATCCGATCAAGTGGTTCATCGATCCGGTTGATCATCACTCGACCCATCACTTCTACATATCCAATATTGATGGGGTTCTACATAATCACTTAGAGTCCTCATAATTCACATATTACTGCAGGGATTACGTCACACTATATCCACCAACTTCCAATATCATGGCCACCTAATCTCCAAGGCCAATCTACATAGGTTCGTAAATCAATTCGACAACTCCAAGTATTCGCACTCGTCATCCACCGGGAAACATGGTATCATGATCGAGATCATCGGGCTAAATCCGATTTACTCCTAACCATGTGGCCTCATACATCATCAACACTCTATTGGGATTATCTATTCAAATCCAAAACTCAAGTACAATAGGATCTTTTTCTTGTTACTCCGAGTCATCATGGTAAAATCATCAAAACATGTCAACTACTTGATAAAGTCAATTATACCACCAAGAATTATTTCTCGCAATCGTAATCATCCTACTGAATCCAAACTTACTCTAGGACTATGTAGGTTATGCTACCTTGTCGACTTGTTCCACCAAGTTCACCTACCTTTATAAGGGTCTTACGATCCACCAAGATAGCCTAGCTATATCCTCAAGACAATATCATCACCACAACAACCTTAGTCTAATACTCTTAAGTCCGATAACGGTCCTACTTATGGCATCAAGGTTATGGTGCTAGTTTAAGAATGAAGGATACTCGTTCACCGTGATCACTCATTCCATCAAGAACCCGGTGCTAAGAGGGGTTTTATCGGGCCTCGGGGGGTGTTCTAGGAAATCCGTGTATTGGACACGTGACCAGAAATTTGAGCTGGAAAGGCTTGTGTAGGTTAGGCTAGGCTAGGGAGGGTCTCCAAATCTCGAGGGAAAATCATAACTCCTACGGGTTTCGTGGTTAAACATTTTATAGTTAGTGTCTTCAGTGTTAGTTGTCCGTCGAAGTGGATTCCTGGTGCATCTTGTCTTGTTGGTCTTCAGTTGACGAGACGGATGAGGGAGAGAGTATCAGCACACACGGGGGTGCCTAAGGGTGCTATAGTGCAAGTGCAATCAAATAAGTGTTGGAAAGTCAATTCAAACATCAAGATGAGGCAAGTGATATAACCGCATGCTTGTTGTCTAGAGAAAAATTGCGGCTTATATCAAGCACAAATAACAAAAACAAGTAACACACAACATGGTTCCATCCGAACCAATTCACGGACTCGACTTCGTATAAGGGATTTACGTCTCATCCTACCCTAGGGGTTCTTGGACTCGACGGTCGTGCTTGCTTCGTGTCATGAAGAGGAGTCCACTAAGTAGTCTGGACCTTCTCATGGTGTTGTCACATCTCTTGTTGTTGCTCGCCGAAGCGACTCGGGTTGAGTTGAAAAGAGCTCTTGATGTCTTATCGTCTGGGGAGTTGTTGACGAAGGTGGTTCTTCATGGCTGCCGTTGACAGATTTCTGTTGTCTCTATAATCTTGTCATTGTCTTCTTGCCTTCCAAGGCGTCGGAAGTTCTTCGCGGATGACCTTTGTGCAATGAAGTCAGAAAGGCATGATAGAGCTGTGACCTGTTAGTCACTCGATCACAATATCAACACCTAGATTAGGGGATGAAGAGAACCGTATTCCTGCTCACTAGGGTGAGGCGGACCAAATGGCGAGGTTCTCATCCACCGGTGGTGATCGACACAATCTTGATATTAACAGGGTCGCTCTGTTAGTGATGCAGATCATGGCCTTGCATATATTACATCATGTTCATCGTAGGTAAAGGTGGCATCACTCCTGAACAGTGTCGAGGGTGTCGCCATCTCCGGGGTCTCGATATCCTCGTTCCTCATGGAGGTACTCCTATTGGTGTCATCTGGTCGTAGCGTTGTCATCCTTGTCTTCAGTACTTGGGTGATTGTTTGGAAAGGTTGCTTCCTTCCAAGTTACCCACGAGGATTTTTGGGTAATCCCGAGGTCAGAGGGCATAAGGGTGCTAGCGACCAGTTGCAAGTTTTGAAAAAGTAGGCGAGGAGTGTGAGAGAATAAGGGTGGAATGCTAAAGTATAACCTTCATATTCTTTGAAGATTTAGGAGAGGCGAGAAAATATATAGGTTTTGCAAGAACTTTTGGAAGGTCTGAAAAGCAGTTTTACCCTAACTAACGTCTGTGCTAACTAAGGGCTTCCTACCATCAACCTGGTTCTGATACCATCTCTGTCGGGACCCGACTTACGAGTCAAGATCGCCGAATGAACGTGCTCAGTGATCCCAATGATCAATGCTCACCGAACACACAAAATACTGAATATTAAGAGTCTTACATCCATACATACCGTTTGATACAATAAATGACCTTTGAGGTCAGGTCTTACATATATAGGACCTTGAGGGCCAACACACCAGACTGGACCAATAGCGGAAATATTGGTCGAAAGCGTGAACCCATGCAATCAGCCTTAACCTATAGGCATTCTAACTGGGAAGCGTCCTAGCTTGCAAGAACGTCGTCGAGTTATTCTTCACCCAATCCTATCCACCCATACCTCGTCAATGAAATAACTAGTGGCAAGCCAATGAGTACTTTAATGTACTCGCAAACAGCCCCTGATATGAACAATGCAATTGGTAGAATAACAAGTACTGTGCAGTTTCGATGGATAGCAGCTTAACAATAAATAAGCATGTTCATGGATATGCAACATAAACTAGATGTTGTTTAGAAGAACAGGTTATAGATATCAATATATCTGTAAGGGCGGAACACTCCGGGTTCACCCGATATGCCAAGTCACCAAACTTGGTCATATCAACTCTTTCATGATAACACCATTGTACGCACACATACTTGGTTTATGCGGAAACGACTGGACGTAGTTTAAGGAGCACCACCCAACTGTCCTTGACCGTGGACACTTCTATTTGAATAGTTTTACACTCTGTAGAGGTAGTACGCTGGACCCGCGGGATCCGGGAAACCGCCATGTCATCCATGACTCGAAGTATATAACATACCCGAGGTAAGTACCCGATTAATGCCTTTCCCCTGACGATACTAGACAAAGAGGTCCACTCGATTAATACCCAGCCCACATGATGTACTTCTTACGAGCACCGACTCTGGACGGTATCATCCATGCAGGGAATAACGGTGTGCCTGGATGTGACAGCCCGAGACTGATGCTCCAGAAGATTCCCCTTTTATTCAGTGGTTGTCGTGGTTATTAGTTGTTCGTTGCATGCATCATCGCATCATCCACATCATCTGCATTGCATCGGCATTCTGTTGCCGTCTGTTTTCAAAACCTGCATCCGTTGTTAGTTGTCGGTTCTCTCCGTGTTCGTCGTTGTCCGTTTTGAGCCAAACCACACGCGCGCGCCCGCGACATCGTTAGAATTATTGTTTTTGAAAGTGTGTATACGCCTTTCCTGGATTGGGTTGAAACTTGGCGTGCGGTCTTATTTTCATGTAGTTAGGCCGCCTGTCAGTTTTCGTCGCAATCGGAGTCCGTTTGATACCCGAACGATCGACCATAGCGGCACCGTCTTCGTTTATCGTCGGACGTTTTTGGTGTTTTAAATCTCTGCCGCCGGTCCGCACCACTTCCCTCTCATCCCTACATAGCCCATCTACACAGCCCACCTAAGATACCCCTAACCCGCCTCTGCGATCGGACCGGCCGATCACGATCGGAGGGTTGAAAACCCCCCAAACCCCCTAACCCTAGATATCTGCCTATATAAGAGGCCACCCCTTCCAAATCTGTCTCCTCCCACCTCCTACCTCAAATTTTGCGCCTGCCCAGCCTTGCGCTGCCACTTGGCGAGCCGCTGCCGCCAGCCACCCACCTGCGCCGTGATACGTCTTCGTCGTATCTACTTTTCCAAATTCTTTTGCCCTTGCTTTGGACTCTAATTTGCATGATTTGAATGTAACTAACCCGGCCAAACGCTCTTTTCAGCAGATTTGCCATGGTGTTGTTTTTGCGCAGAAATAAAAGTTCTCGGAATGACGTGGAAATTTATGGGGATTTTTTGTGGAATATATAAAAAATACTGGCGCAAGAATCAACCGGAGGGGTGGAACTATGAGCCCACAAGCCCACCAGGCGCAGGCCCCCCTAGCCGCGCCTGGCAGGCTTGTGGGGCCCACGTTCCTCCACCGCCTCCAATCTCAACTCTATTTAGTCCCTTTCGTCCGAAAAAAAATCAAGGAGAAGAGTTCACCGCATTTTACGATACGGAGGCGCTGCCACCTCCTGTTCTTCCTCTGGAGGGCACATCTGGAGTCCGTTTTGGGCTCCGGAGAGGGGAGATCGTCGCCATCGTCATCACCAACATTCCTTCATCGCCAATTCCATGATGCTCTTCACCGTTTGTGAGTAATCTCATCGTAGGCTTCCTGGATGGTGATGGGTTGGATGAGATCTATCATGTAATCGAGTTAGTTTTGACGGGGATTGATCCCTAGTATCCACTATGTTCTGAGATTGATGTTGCTACTACTTTGCCATGCTTAATGCTTGTCACTAGGGCCCAAGTGCCATGATTTCAGATCTGAACCTATTATGTTGTCGCCAATATATATGTGTTCTTGATCCTATCTTGCAAGTTGTAGTCACCTACTATGTGTTATGACCCGGCAACCCCGGAGTGACAATAGCCGGAACCACTCCCGGAGATGACCATAGTATGAGGAGTTCATGTATTCACTAAGTGTGAATGTGTTGGTCCGGTTCTTCATTAAAAGGAGAACCTTAATATCCCATAGTTTCCATTAGGACCCCGCTGCCACGGGAGGGATGGACAATAGATGTCCTGCAAGTTCTTTTCCCTAAGCACGTATGCCTACATACAGAATACATGCCTACATTACATTGACGAACTGGAGCTAGTTACATATCTCTCCGTGTTATAACTGTTGCATGATGAATAACATTCGGCATAATCATCCATCACCGATCCAATGCCTACGAGTTTTTCCTACTGGTCCTTGCTGCGTTACTTTGCTACTATTTTTGTCACTTCTGCTACTATTACTCTATTGCTACTGTTGTTACTCTGTTGCTACTGCTGTTACTTTGCTGCCACTGGTTACCATTGCTACTGTTGCTATCACACTACCTTGCTACTGATACTTTGCTGCAGATACTAAATCTTTCAGGTGTGGTTGAATTGACAACTCAACTGCTAAGACTTGAGAATATTCTTTGGCTTCCCCTTGTGTCGAATCAATAAATTTGGGTTGAATACTCTACCCTCGAAAACTGTTGCGATCCCCTATACTTGTGGGTTATCAAGACCATTTTCTGGCGCCGTTGCCGGGGAAGCCAAAGTCAAGAATAGTCTCCCGTCACCGTGCTATTTTCTGGCGCCGTTGCCGGGGAAGCTTAGCAATATTCTCTGAGTCACTTGGGATTCACGTCTGCTGGTCACTATGAGGAATCCGAGAGATCCAAAAACTAAAGTCTTTCCCTCAACTACGAGGACAGGTAAGGAACTGCCATCTAGCTCTCCACTTGATTCACCTTCAGTTATGAGTAAGTTTGCGACACCACCTCCTGCTAGAAATCTTGATATGTCGCAGGTGCTTGATGATGCTACTTCTGCTGCCCATGATGCTTATGATGATACTATGCTTGATACTGCTTTGCCACTAGGTGCATTCCTTGATGCACAAATTGCTAGAGTTGCTGCTAGATGTGATGATACTTCTGAAACTGCTGAGATTATTCAAGTAGAACCTGCTATTTTGCATGTTAGAACAAGCTCTCCTAGATATGAATAGCCTGATATGCCTGAGGGTTATGTTATGGAGGGAGAGATAGCTAAGGACTTTCTTGCTTGTAACGATAGCTATGATGTTGAGAAATTACTGCGCAAGTGGAAAGAAAAATCTCTGAACGCTAGGATGAAATACGACCCGAATTTTGCCACTTCGCCTATCTTTGTGACCGATATGGATTATGAATTCTCTGTCGACCCTGAGTTAATCACTCTGGTCGAATCTGATCCTTTTCACGGTTATGAGTCTGAAACGGTTGTAGCCCATCTTACCAAACTGCACGATATAGCCACCCTATTCACCAGTGAGGAAAAGATTCGCCACTACTATCTCCTTAAGCGGTTTCCTTTCTCACTAAAGGATGATGCTAAGACCTGGTTCACTTCTCTTGCTCCTGGTTGTGTGTGTTGCCCCCCAGGATATGATCTGTTACTTCTCTAAAAAATACTACCCTGCCCATAAGAAGCAAGCTTCCTTGCAGGAAATATACAACTTTGCGCAAGCTGAAGACGAGAGTCTTCCACAAGCTTGGGGGAGGCTCGTCCAGCTGCTGAACGCTTTGCCTGATCACCCTCTTGAGAAGAATGAAATACTTGATATCTTCTATAATGGACTAACCGATGCTTCTAAGGACCACCTAGATAGTTGTGCTAGTTGTGTTTTTAGGGAACGAACCATAGAACAAGCTGAGATCCTATTGAATAATATCTTGTGCAATGAGAATGCTTGGACTATTCCCGAACCACCTCCGAAGCCAACTCCTAAGAAAAGAGGTATCCTATTCCTCAGTCCTGAAGATATGCAAGAAGCTAAGAAATCTATGAAAGAGAAAGGCATTAAATCTGAAGATGTCAAAAATCTACCACCTATCGAAGAGATCCATGGTCTTGATAACCCGATACAGGTAGTAGAAGTAAATTCTCTTTGTAGATTCAATGAGAGTGATATTCCCTTTGATAAACCTGCTAGCTTATGCCTGGATGAATTTGATAACTTTGTTGCCAAACAACAAAGTTTCAATGATTATGTTAGCAGACAATTGGAACAGAATGCTCGTATACTTAGTCGTTTAAGTGCTTGTGTGGACAGAAACGTCAATGATCTTAAGCTCTTGAGTAAACATGCCTGTACGGTTACCACTCAAGTAGAACAAGTACTTAAGGCTCGGAATGACTTGCTCAAAGAGTTGAATGACAATTCTGTCAGAGTCGTCACTAGAGGCGGTAGAATGGCCCAGGAACCTTTGTATCCTGAGGGTCATCCTAAGAGAATTGAACAAGATTCTCAAGGAGTTAGCACTGATGCACCTAGTCATCCTAGGAAGAAGAAGAAAGATGATAGGAACTTGCAGCTAGCAACCCTGATGCTGTTACACCTGAGAGTCCAAACGATGTCTCTGCCTCTGATGCCGAAACACAATCTGGTGATGAACATGAGCCTAATGATGATATAAATAGTGATGTTCATGTTGATGCTCAACCTCGCAATGATAGGGATGTGGAGACTGAACTTGTTGATCTTGATAACCCACAGCCTAAGGATAGAAGCTACGATAAGAACGACTTCACTACTAGGAAGCATGGTAAAGAAAGGGAACCATGGGTTCAGAAACCCATGCCCTTTCCTCCCAAACCATACAAGAAAAAGGATGATGAGGATTTTGAGCGATTTGTTGAAATGATTAGACCTGTATTTCTGCAAATGTGTTTGATATATATGCTCAAAATGTCTCCGTATGCTAAGTACATGAAGGATATTGTGACTAATAAGAGGAGGATACCTGAGGTTGAGATTTCCACCATGCTCGCTAATTATACCTTCAAGGTTGGAACTCCTAAGAAACTAGGTGATCCCGGAGTGCCCACTATACCTTTCTTCATTAAAGGCAACTACGTTAGAACTAATTTATGCAACCTTGGATCTGGTGTTAGTGTTATGCCTCTTTCTGTTTAACGTAGGCTTGAACTGGATAAGTTGACATCCACTAAAATCTCTCTGCAATTGGCCAACTGAAATCTCTCTGCAAATGGCCGACAAATCAACTGCTTTCCCTATTGGCATTTGCGAGGATGTGCCTGTTGTGGTTGCTAACATTACTATCTTAACGTACTTTGTTATTCTGGATATTCCCGAGGACGATGCCATGGCGGTTATCCTTGGAAGACCCTTTTTAAACACTACAGGGGCTGTTATAGATTGCAACAAAGGCAATGTCACTTTCCATGTCAACGGTAATGAGCATACGGTGCACTTTCCGAAGAAACAATATCGAGTACATTGCATCAATGCTATCGAAAAAACTTCATCGATTCATATTGGGAGCTTCGAATGTCGTATACCTACTGTCGAGATCAAGTATGATTTGCTTGTTGGGGAGATGCACATCCCCATTGAGGTAACCTAGTTACTATTCGAAAATTCTCTGTTTCCTTTTGTGATTCGAAAAAAGTTTGTCAAGGAGACTTGATTAACCTCATTGACGGATTTCTTTCGATGACCATGGGATGGATGAATCGAGGAGTCACAAACCTGTGTTCCAAGCTTTCACCTTCGGTTGCTTAGAAGAAAAATGATAGATTTAGCTTTAGATTTTCATGTTTTCTATTTTCGCGTCCCATAGAAAAGTACCCCAAAAATAGAAGTTCTCCGAATGTCCTGAAAATCAAGTATGATTTTTTCTGGAGATTTTGAAAAATACTAAGACGAAGAGCTAGTTAGGGGGCTGCACCAGTGGGCCACAAGACCTGGAGGCGCGGGCACCCCTTGGCCGCGCCTACTAGGCTTGTGGGGCCCACGTGCACCCCCTCCACTTATTCTAGCTCCCATCTGCTTCTCCTACCTCCAGAAAAAATCATTTCGCAGCTCAAACCCGTGTTCTTGCTCTTCTTGCTCGGATTTTCGATCTCCTTGTGCAAAGTACCATTCACCAAATTGTTTTGGGGAAATTGCTCCTTGGTAAGTGACTCCTCCATTGGTCCAATTAGTTTTTGCTCTAGTGCCTTACACTTTGCGTATTTTTGCTTCCTTGGTGACCCTGTTCTTGAGCTTTGCATGCTAATTCTAGCTGGTCCCAAGTAGTTTTGATGCGTGATATGGCCTCTAGGCACTTGTAGGAGTAGTTGCTGTGAGTTCTGTTCTTTGGGAGTAGACCAACTTAGGCCAAAAGCATAAGCTTCAGGGAGTACGTGTTTCTCACCGACTTTATATTCTTGTTCACACTTTCACTTTGTTAGTCGGTGTTCACACTTTGCCACTGTATCATCCATGCTAGTTTATTTCTTTTTCTTGTTTTCTTTTCGTGTATTTGTCTAGTTTGAGAAAACCGAAAAAGATTTTCTTGTTCTTCTTTTGCTTGTTGGGAGCTTTCCCGTGTAAATAGTTTTCTTTTTCTTTGGGTCAAGGTAGAAGACCATGGTTACAATGTTTAGTGGCTCTCGCATGTATATCTATTTATATGTCAAAGAGCCATATTACTTTGTCTTCTCCTTTGTGTTTGCCTGCAGATTCCAGCTTAGTCCAATGCACGAGCACTCTTATTATTGTTCACATCATTCGGTCGTGCAAGTGAAAGGCAATAATGACGATATATGATGAAGGGACTGAGCCTGGAAAAGCTGGTATGAACTCGATCTATTTTGTTTTCGTAAATATGGCTAGCTCATTATTCCAGCTTCAGCTTTGTTGTGAGAGAAACATGTTTGCAATGACAATTTAGAGATCATAGTTTCTGATGCCATGCTTAATTAGCTAGGAGCTTATAATGGTTTGTCTTGGATGCCAACATGAATTTTGAGATGACTATGATGTAGTATGATAGGATGGTATCCTCCTTTGAATGATTCAAGTGGCTTGACTTGGTGCATGTTCACGCATGTAGTTGAAACAAAATCAACATAGCCTCTATGATATTCATGTTCATGGTGATTTATGTCCTACTCATGCTTGCACCCAATGTTGGTTAATTTCAATGCATTTTGATGACTGTTGTCACTCTCTAGTTGGTCGCTTCCCAGTCTTTTGGTAGTCTTCACTTGTACTAAGCGGGAATGCTGCTTGTGCATCCACTTCCATAAACCCAAAGTTGTTCCATATGAGTCCACCATACCTACCTATATGCGGTATCTACCTGCTGTTCCAACTAAATTTGCATGTGCCACTCTCTAAATCTTCAAGAAATAATCTGTTTTGCATGCCCAAACCACTCATGTGGTGAAAGGGGGCTACCAGTATATTCCATGCTAGGCGTGTTATCCTCGATATGTGTTTATTTACTATCATTCACGAGAAAGGGTCGGTAATTGGAATGCCCAGTTCCATGCTCAAATCGAAAAGACAATTGCAAACAAAACTCCCTTGGATTGATGTTGGTATGGACGGCACCCGAGCAATCAAAACTATACTTTTCTGTTTGGGAACCGCCTATAGCATGTGTAGCGTGGAAGATGGTGAAAACTCTTGGTCATTGCGTTGACAATGAAAGCATGCCACCCAAAATTATTATCTCTGTTTTAAAAGCTTGAGCTCTGGCACCTCTGCAAATCAATGCTTCCGTCTTCGAAGGGCCTATCTATTTATGTTCCTGTTGAGTCATCCTCTTCTTATAAAAGCACCAATTAGAGAGCACCTCTGTCATTTTTATGCTTTGCTTTTGACTGATATTGAGTATGACTATGACTAGATCTTCTTTGCCATGAATTACAATGTTTAGTCAGCCCTTGGTTTTCGAAGGTGCTCTGCATTTATGTTTTGCGGTCTCGGAAAGAGCTAGCGAGATACCATCTGTTCGTACTGCTTCATGATTGTTTTGATTAAAGTGTTGACGTTTGAAACTTATTATTATTTGCTCGCTAGTTGATTATGCCATTGATATGAGTTTACCGTGAGACCTAGATGTCATTTTCTTATGTGGTTTGCTTGTGATCTTGCTGAAATTCTGGTTATGAGTTAGACATAGTTGCAACAACAAGATCAAATAGAGTTCGTAAAAGTTTTTTCTTTTGTCTCTTTCAGTTTATCAACTGAATTGCTTGAGGATAAGCAAGGTTTTAAGCTTGGGGGAGTTGATACGTCTCCGTCGTATCTACTTTTCCAAACTCTTTTGCCCTTGTTTTGGACTCTAATTTGCATGATTTGAACGGAACTAACCCGGACTAACGCTGTTTTCAGCAGATTTGCCATGGTGTTGTTTTTCCGCAGAAATAAAATTCTCGGAATGACTTGGAAATTTACAGAAATTTTTTGTGGAATATATAAAAAATACTGGCGCAAGAATCAACCGGAGGGGTGGAGCTGTGAGCCCACAAGCCCACCACGCCCCCCCCCCCCCCGACCGCGCCTCGCAGGCTTGTGGGGCCCACGTTGCTCCACCGCCTCCAATCTCAGCTCTATTTAGTCCCTTTCGTTTGGAAAAAATCAAGGAGAAGAGTTCATCGCGTTTTACGATACGGAGGCGCCGCCACCTCATGTTCTTCCTCTCGAGGGTAGATCTGGAGTCCGTTCTGGGCTCCGGAGAGGGGGGATCATCGCCATCGTCATCACCAACCTTCCTTCATCGCCAATTCCATGATGCTCTTCACCGTTCGTGAGTGATCTCATCGTAGGCTTGCTGGACGGTGATGGGTTGGATGAGATCTATCATGTAATCGAGTTAGTTTTGACGAGGATTGATCCCTAGTATCCACTATGTTCTGAGCTTGATGTTGCTACTGCTTTGCCATGCTTAATGCTTGTCACTAGGGCCCGAGTGCCATGATTTCACATTTGGACGTATTATGTTGTCGCCAATATATATGTGTTCTTGATCCTATCTTGCAAGTTGTAGTCACCTACTATGTGTTATGACCCGGCAACCACGGAGTGACAATAGCCGGAACCACTCCCGGAGATGACCATAGTATGAGGAGTTCATGTATTCACTAAGTGTTAATCCGTTGGTCCGGTTCTTTATTAAAAGGAGAATATTAATATCTCGTAGTTTCCATTAGGACCCCGATGCCACAGGAGGGATGGACAATAGATGTCATGCAAGTTCTTTTCCCTAAGCACATATGACTACATACGGAATACATGCCTACATTACATTGACGAACTGGAGCTAGTTACATATCTCTCCGAGTTATATCTGTTGCATGATGAATAACATCCGGCATAATCATCCATCACCGATCCAATGCCTACGAGTTTTTCCTACTGGTCCTTGCTATGTTACTTTGCTGCTACTGCTGTCACTGTTGCTATTGTTACTCTGTTGCTACTGCTATTACTTTACTGCTACTGGTTACCGTTGCTACTATTGCTATCACACTACCTTGCTACTCATACTTTGCTGCAGATACTAAATTTTTCTAGTGTGGTTGAATTGACAACTCAACTGCTAATACTTTCCGCAAGGGCCTCACAACGCCCGCCGCCACCTGCGCAGGCCCACAGTTCCCCTGCGCCCCGCTCCTCCCATGTGCCTCGCGCCTGCTGCAGTCGTAGTCGCCGGAGCGCCGGTCACGTCATCGGTCTCCTTCCGGCCGCCGCCCCTCACGTGTCGCGGCGAGCCACCGGATGCGCCGCCCCCTCAGTCCATGCGTCGGTGTCCGCCATCAGCTGCAACCCCAATCCGAAGCTCTCTCCTCCCGCAACCTACCCCGGGCCACAGCACCTCCCACCGCCGGATCTCTTCCCTGCCGCCAAGGTAGTTCGCCGCCGGCCAGATCTGGGCTCCCAACTCCCAGATCCGTTCGGCCCCGCCCCATTCCCGGCAACCCCGATGGCCAGACAGCCTCGCCTCGTCGAGGTAGCTCCGCCGCCACCGCCACCTTGGTTCCTACCCGTGAGGAGCACGGGAGGGCCACGAGGCTCCAGCGGCTTGCTCGCCCACGCGTGGGCCTCCAGCTCTGCCCCGCCGGACCGCATCACCCTTTGGCCCAGCCGCCAGCAGCTCGGCCCAACCGCGAGCCACCCGAGGCCGAGCTCCGCCTCCCCTTTGGATCCGAGCCGGCCCATGGCCATTGGGTGAGCCCGCTAGCCCACCTATGTTATGTTGCACCCGAGGCTTAGTTTATTTATATTGCGCCACCAGTTCGGCACATGTAGGTTTTTTTGAAGTGTCGGGGATTTTCCCATTTTCGACGAATTTCAGAAAAATAACATTATTTTCAAACGTCCGTAGATTTTAAACTGTGCACCGGATCGGAATAATTTATATATATAACTTGACTAGAATTTTGCGTAGATTAATATTTTCGAACTCCCATGCATGATTAAAACTGTTAACCTTGATGATTACCTCGTTTTGCGTGTCGACGTGTTAAAAACGGTTTAGCCCGTAGTTATTTAACCGTAGCTCCGTTGGAGATGTGCCATATATATAAATGTACTAGAACGACGAGTAAATCACGATAACCAGTTTGTTTTGCTGTTTAACAAACATAAAATGTGATGAGGACAAATCTGGGCAGAATTAGAATTTAACGCGTGGGGTCATCTCAGAGATGCTATAAGTTGTTTCCGGCCTCGTTTAAAATGCCTAGATAGCCAGATTATTTGTGCTTCACCCCTTGCCATGATAACAACATTTTAATATTGTCGTGTTCCTAAAGGGGGCTGAACTAAACAATTAAACGTGGAGTTTCGTCGATATGCAACTCGTTGCATATCGAGCTTCACTTAATGTGTAGTGTTTGTGTGAGGTGAATTGCCATGCCATGCCTTGCATTATTGAACTGATCATGCATCATATTAGGTTATGCATCATGTCATGCACTTGTCGTGGTGAATATCTATGTTGATGATTGTTTCTGGTTTGCTCCGTCTCGATAGAGTTCCGCAAGCATGTCGGAATGTGAGGACCCGTTCGACTACGTCGTTTCATCGGCTTCACAAAGTTGTTCTTCTTCCAAGCGGGATCTCAAGCAAGATTACCATTTCCCTAGATATCATTACTATCAATGCCATGCTATTTGTATCGTTTCTATTGCTATGTCTCGTTGCCTACCACCTGTTAAATGTCAGCCTCTCAGCATTGCCATGAACTTTTCCACATGTTCACAACCTAGCAAACCACTGATTGTCTTTGTTACTGCTTGCTTAACCATATGTTAGCGTTGCTAGTTGCAGGTGCAGTTGCTCCCATGTGATAACTTGGGTTCCTTGTCATACCACCCTATTAATTGCTAATTAATTTAATGCACCTATATACTTGGTAAAAGGAGGAAGGCTCGACCTTTCTAGCCTGGTGTTTTTTTCCACCTTTGCCGCCTTAGTTTCGTCTACCGGTGTTATATTCCATAATTGAGCGCCCCTAACACGAACGACGTTGTTATGGGGACCCCCTTGAAAATTCGTCTTAGATTAAAACTAGTCTAGCAAGGCCCAACTTTGGTACACATTTGCCTAATAACTAATGAACCAAATAGGGAGTAATTAACCTGAGGAAATTTAATCAACCCCCGGGCCAGTGCTCCGCATGAGTGTTGGTCCAACCTATCAACCGCCGGTGGCTACCAGGCGCAACTCTGTGATTGGCCTACCGGAAGTTTGGACAATCCGTCGTGTCCTGAGAACGAGATACGCGGGTCCTATCGGGATCATCGACACGTCGGGCGGCCTTGCTGGATTAGTTTTACCTTTTACGAATGTCTTGTGCATCGGGATTCCGGTGATTCTTTGGGTAATCTCGGAGTTGAGTTTTTCCACTAAGGAGTCCGACGAGAACGCGAGATTCGCGATCGAGGATTTCTATGCGGCTTGTGGTAATTTGTGATGGACTAGTTGGAGCACCCCTGCAGGGTTAAATATTTCGGAAAGCCGTGCCCGCGGTTATGTGGCAACGTGGAAACTTTGTTTAACTTCCGGTTCTAGATAACTTGAAGTACGCTTAATTAAAATATGGCAACTAAGTGTGTAACCGCGACTGTCTCTTTCGTGAGCTCCTTCTCCGATCGAGGACATGGTGAGGTTATGTGTGACGTAAGTAGGTGTTCAGGATCATTCATTTGATCGTTACTAGTTCACGTCCGCTATGCGTAGATCGTCCCCTCTTTTATTCTTGTACTCGTAAGTTAGCCAGCTCATATAAATGCTAAGTCGCTTGCTGCAGCCTCACCACTTAACCATACCTCACCCATTAAGCTTTGCCAGTCTTGATACCTTTGGAAATGAGAGTGCTGAGTCCCTTGTGGCTCACAGATTACTACATCATCAGTTGCAGGTCCAGGTAAAGTGATGCTTTGACGTGAGCGCGATGTTTGTTCATTTGGAGTTTCTTCTTCTTCATCATCGATCTAGGATGGGTTCCAGGCTGGCACCCTGGGATAGCAAGGATGGACGTCGTTCTTTTATCGTTCGTTTTCGTCCGTAGACGGACCCTGATCTTCTTCATGATGATTGTATGTATTGTACTGATGTGACTGTGATGTAGCTTGGGGCGACTGTAACGCAACTCCTTATACTCATCTTTTCAGTACATGTACTTGTAACGATATCCATTCTTGTGAAACGACGAGATCTGTTTCTATGCCTGTCAAGGGCCTCGCGCCAAAATAAGGATAGGACCGCATCATGGGCGTTACACTGGAACACGTAAAAACAGCATAATCGCCCTAACTGGCACGACCCCATCACGAGAGTGACCACACATCACTCCCGCTACTAGTAATGTGGCTCTTTGCTAGCACTGACCAGAGTAATCAACAAAGCCACGTCCTATAAAGGGGTAACATGGTCGTACATGTAAGGTTGGGACGGCCAACACATCATAAATCCAATCCCATTTCCAAAACCATACACACACAAAATACCCGGTGCACCACTTCACCAAAAGTGGCCACCTAACTCATCATCACCCTCGGGCATTAGTGGCACCCGACGAGGTTTTCATAAACCTTTGCTACTATGCTTAGCTCTACTTGTCAATATGATATTAGCATGACCCTCATAGGTGGTAGGATCATGCTCAAAATGGAAGTGCTCCGGAGGAGCCATCGGTAACATCACTTCAATGATTTACCGATACTTATGATCACATGCAACGGAAATATTTCTCTACTAGCATGCAATATAACATATGTTCAAAACATGGTCTAAGGGCTGCTTTCCTTTGCTCTCCTAAGTTCCCGGGTCTTCGAGGTCTTCCGATCCCATTCCGAGTACTCCATCTACCCGTCACTATTGTCGGAAACAACCATGGTAAGCCACACAACAAGCCGAAACAAAAGTGCTATAAAAATGGAAGTTACATTTTTCTTGGACCTCTCTAGTCATAAGAAAAATACCTGAAGCTTGCTATAGGGGATTTGAACCATCAGGGAATTTTGAATGGAAGAAAGGAAGAATAGGTGATCCTTATAGAAGCCTACTGAAAATATCATGATAAAAATGAGTGGATGCACTCATTTAATAGAGCATAATTTTAGAAATATTTAGGAAGTTGTTTCATTGGATATGGAGTTGAAATGAATATTCTAGGGATTTTACAATATGGAAATAATAGGAATAGGTATTATTTATTTGATGCAACATAAACAATGCAGAGAAAAATGTCCACCTTGGCTAGGAAATTAGGGAATGATTTAATGTGTCTCTGGAAAGTGGAATCACTCCATTTGGAGTTGATTTGCACCCTCTAGGAATTTCACAAGGTGGGCTTTAAAATATTCAAATGGACATTTAAATATTAATCTCACATGAAAGTATTTTGCAAAAATGTGCAATGCACAGATCTGGATAGGACAGGATTTGAGAAACCTACTGAATTTTGAATTGTTAGATTTGGGCTTCAAATGAATTTATGATGGATTTTTGAAGATTACAGATAAAGAAAAGAGTGGAAAATGTGGGAGTTATCCTGCGCCCGGGCGCCAGGTAGCCAATGGGCCGGCCCGATTGCGCAGACCGCCTGGGATGCCGTGGTGACGCTGAATGCGTACTCCAACTAACGTGCCTTTGCGCATGGGAGACGCCAACGGTCAGGGCGCCCCCACTTAAAGCCGGGTGAAAGTGCATGCTATGCCCTTAATCATCTTTTGGTGTTAATGACAACACATACATAGGAAACTAATCCTATTTGTTGAGTGCATCTCAGGATGGCAAGTACTTTAGTAGATTGGAATTATGTGCCAAAGGTTGTCTGAAAAGATTGGGGATTTATATTTCGAGAAGGCTCGGGATTAAGAAAAGATGATGTAGACTAGTCTTTTGAGTTTACTCATATTGAGTATAGGGATCCCGCACTATTAAGAAGGGATCACAGGTTTTGCGATGAACTTGCTCATACCACATCTTTACTATCATACCCAATACCACATACTCTCCACTCTGTTCTCAATTCGAAACAGGTCTATTGCCTCGGACATCCGGCTCCCTCCGGACGTCCGAGGGCCGGACGACCGGCAGGCTTCGGGAATCCGCAGCCCTTCACCAGAAGTTTGTGAGTCATATAACTCGGAAATCCGGCTCCCTCCGAACATCCGAGGGCCGGACGTCCGGCCAAGCCCCGGAAATCTAGAAGCCTGCACTAGTAGAAGTTGAGTTCTATAACTCGGAAATTCGGCTCCCTCCGGACGTCCGTCCCCCGTCGGAAATCCGGAACATACCACCAGAAGAAGTTGAGTTGTATAACTCGGATTTCCGGTCCTCTCCGGACGTCCGGTCACTGATAAATTCAAAATAGTTTCAGTCGTATCTACAGGCCTCGGACGACCGACCCCTATCGGACGTCCGACCTCTCGCGGACGGCCGGACTTCCAGCAACTGTCGGACGTCCGGACCCTGTGTGACTTAAAGTACCTCCAACGGCTAGATTTCACTCCCCACTATATATACTCTTCTCCCACCTCGTGAAAGGGTGTTCAACACAGCTAGAATACATCGAAGAACACCTTTCCTCTCACTCACTCTTGTCTACACCAAATCCTAGATCCCAAGAGCATTTGTGAGTCCTTTTGAGTGTTGTTCCAATCAAAAGATAGATCGTCTCCCTCTCCTCCTTCCCACCAAAGTGATTTGTGATTTGAGCAAGTTTTGAGCAATCCCCGTGATCTTGTTACTCTTGGAGGTTGGAGACTCCTAGGCGGTAGGAGTCTTCAGAGAGGAATCAAACCATTGTGATTTCCCCCGGAAAGTTTGTGAAGGTTTGGAAGCCACCTCAAGGCTTACCACTAGTGGTTGAGAAACGCCTTCGTGGAGTTACCTCAAAGGGAGAATAGGGTGAGCCTTTGTGGCGTTGGTGTGCCTTCGTGGTAACATATGCCCCTCTAACGGTGACGTAGCTTCCCTCCAAGGAAGTGAACATCGGGATACATCCTTGTCTCTCTTGGAGTTTCGGTTATTCCTAAACCCTAAATCTCTACTTGTGTTAATCCTTATTATGTACTTGTATTTGATTATTGTTTACCGCTTGTCCTACTTTACTCTAAATAGCTTACTCCTTGTCGTAGCAATTATTAGGCCTACACTCATATTCCGCACTTTTGCCTAAAATTGCTAAGTAATTATTAAAATTTGGATTTGTACCTATTCACCCCCCTCTAGGTCCATCTCGATCCTTTTCAATTGGTATCAGAGCCTCGTGCTCTATTCTTGTGGCTTAACCGCCCTAGAGCGAGATGGACGGGGTTCCAGCTACAGTAGCTCCAGTGCAGAGGGACGGGACTTCCTCGGAAGTCAAGTCTTTCACCTCTGAGGACCTGGAACGGGCCCTTGCCAAGCAAAGAGAGGAGCATGATGCTTCTCATGAGACCATGGTCCAAATGAGACTAGCATCACTAACCACGGGGACAACCACGTCCCCGAGGGCCTCAGGGCCACATGTGCATGGTACTTCATCTGGCCAACAACCTCCGGAAAGGAACCAAACTAGTGTTCCATGGCTTTATGCTAGATCTCAAATTGAGAAACCTAAGTACAATCCCGGAGGAAAACCTCCCTTGCTTGATGACAATTCCGATTTTGCTTTGTGGAGAGTTGGTATGCAGGATCATCTTAGGTACGCCAATGATGAGATGTTGGACATCCTCGAGCATGGGTACAATCCTGTAGATCCAAGGTGCCTCACTCCCAGAGAAACTTATGACAAGCATCTCAATGACACTGCGATCATGTGCATAAGAAAAGGAATGAATGACAAGCAACGAAGACCTTACATTCACATCACAAGTGCCAAGGAACTATAGGATAGCATTATAAGGACCAAGACCGGTACATCCACTCTTCGGCTTGCTCAACATGAAATTGCCAAGGGGCAATTACAGAATTTCTGTATGGAAAAGGGTGAATCTCCCAAGCAACTACTAGAATGGCTCATGACTCTCGCCGCAGACATTGAGTCATGTGACTGTGACAAGACGCAAGATGGTTTCAATCTGACCAAGAGATTTCTTGTGGACAAGTTACTTCATGCTCTTGCTCCGTATCACCATCAAATGGTATGGGACATGAGGCAGCACCATGGGTTCAAAGAAATGACTCCAGATGACATCATATCCACTTTCCAATTATTTGAAGAGTCAAAAGCAAATGCAAAAAAGCACCTTGCCATGCATGGCACTTCAACATCAAAGATCAATCTTGCTTTGAAAGCCAAGCATGAATGTGACGAAGAAGAAAGTGAAGAAGAAGAGGGTGATGATGACTGTGAAGATGGTGATGAGGTTGACTCTGATGAAAGCCCATCTTATGAGGACATTGCTCTCTTTGTAAAGAAGTTCAATGCAGGAAAGTTCAAGGGAAGATTCCCAAAGAAGAAGGTCAGGAAATGCTATAACTGTGAGGAAACCAACCACTTCTCTAATGACTGCCCTTATGAGAAGAGAGAAGACAAACCAAGGTTTCCAAAGACCTTTGTAAAGAATAAGTTGCCAAAACCTATGAACTCCAAGTTCAAGAGGACAGATGGAAGAGCAATGGTTGCACATGAAGAATCAGATCCAGAAGATGTTGGTGGAGTTGCCGGAGTAGCTCAGGATACACAAAACACCTTGAGGCTAGTCAACAAAAGTGGTGATGTTGTTCACTACAACTATATGAAGGACTACAAGGGCAACGCTCACAAGTGTTTGATGGCAAAGGCTGCCATGGGAGATGAGGAAGACCAAAGCTCCCACGATAAGGTTAAGGTAACTCCACGGTTAAACTCTTTCAGTCTAGCTTCTACTCCATCTGATGAGTATCTTGATGCGGAAGATCACTATGAGGATAATGACTTAGATCATCCCATGTTTGCTAAAATAAACAAATTTATGTGCTCTCTTAAAGGAAAGACACTCACTATGTTTCGCATACTTATGGAAATGGTGAGTAAGCACACCAATACCATCAAGGAACTCGAAACCCTCGTCACTGAGGAGAAGGAAAGAAATGAACTCCTTGAGCAGAAAGTCCTATATGAGGAAGCACAAAATGATGCACTATGTTCAAAAGTAGGTGAAAACCTTGATAAACATGCTAATGATCTTGCCTTCTTGAAAAAGGCTGAATCTGTGTGCAAAGAATTACTAAATGATAAAGACTGACTTGTGAACTCTCATGCTTCCCTTTCTAAGGACTGTGAGCGTCTATCCTTGTCTCTCAAAGACAAGGAAGAGAAACTCACTGTTCTTACAAAGAGCTTTGAGGCACTTAAGGTCACTTATCTTGACACTCTAGCTAAGGCCTACTCCTCACCTATTATCAATGTTGATACCTGCACTACTAACTCTAGTAGTGAACTGACATCTATCCTTGAGGAAAACTGTTCGTTAAAGGCACAGCTAGACAGAGGTCTCATGACATGTGCACAAGGACAAAAGACTCTCAATGAGATCTTAAGTCGACACAATGGAGGTTTCACTAAGGAAGGGCTTGGGTTCAACCCAAGCACTGCCATGAAAAGTGCATCTCCTCTCAAGTGTACCACTCCGCTTAAAGAAATATTTGTACGAGAGGGACACACGGAGAAAGGTAAGGTTGTGAGTGGATCGGCCACTAGGGGTTCGTCTACTCACAACAAGAGAACCGAATTCATGCCTCCAGCCTATGTACTACGCAAATCAAAGGAAGGAGAGGTCTATGCTAAATTCATTGGTCCCCGTAATGCATTTCAATTCTATGCTATTTGGGTCCCTAAGACTCTTGTAACTAATGTGAAAGGCCCCATGACAAAATGGGTACCTCAAACCAAGTCTTAACTTGTTACAGGCTGTTTTCTTCGGAGGAGCCAAATGGGTGATCGACAGTGGATGCACCAATCATATGACCGGAGATAGCAACTTTCTCTATGACTTCATGCAAGCCATTCGACCATACATGAGCATTGTATTTGGTGGAGGGTCGAAACGGCAGGTAATTGGGTTGGGCAAGGTGGCAATCACTAATGACATGTCTATTGCAAATGCCATGCTTGTCCAATCTCTTCAATATCATTTACTTTCAGTTCGCCAATTGGCTTCCGTCGGTTATGACACATTATTTGGACTAACGGGTGTGAAAGTATTTAAGAGAGACACTCTTGAAGTGGCCTTTGTTGGAGAGTTGGATGGCAACCTTTACACGGTTGATTTCTCGAAAGAGAGCACCTTCCATACAACTTGTCTAATGGCCAAGGCCGACATGGGATGGCTGTGGCATCGCCGACTCGCCCATGTTGGCATGAAAAATCTTCAAAATCTCTTAAACGGCAATCACATCCTTGGACTAACAAATGTATCTTTTAAGAAAGATCATGTGTGCAGTGCATGCATAGCTGGGAAACAACATCAATCAAGACATCCACCCAAGAACATTGTATCCACTTCGAGGCCGTTAGAGCTCCTTCATGTGGATCTGTTTGGGCCTCCTTCATGGGCAAGTCTTGGAGGGAAAAAGTATGGCCTAGTCATTGTTGATGATTACTCAAGATATACATGGGTGTTCTTTCTCAAGTCCAAGGACGAGATGAAGATCACTTTCATTGACTTTGCCAAACAAGCCCAGAGGAAGTTTGACAAGGACATTAAGGCAGTAAGAAGTGATAATGGCTCTGAGTTCAAGAACTACACCCTAGAAGAATTCCTTAGTGATGAGGAAATTGAACATCAGTACTCCGCACCTTACACCCCTCAAAAGAATGGTGTGGCAGAGAGGAAGAACCGGACACTTGTGGAAATGGCAAGGTTCATGTTAGACGAATACAAGTCACAACATAGTTTTTGGGCTGAGGCCGTCAACACAGCATGTCATGCATCAAACCGGCTCTTCCTCCGATCAATATTGGAAAAGACTCCATATGAGCTCCTAACTGGGAACAAGCCCAATGTTAAGTACTTTCGTGTGTTTGGATGCAAATGTTTCATCCTCAACAAACGGGAACGGTTAGGAAAATTTCAATCCAAAACAACTGAAGGGATTTTTGTTGGCTATGGGTCAAACTCTCACGCCTATAGAGTCTACAAAAAATCCACTGGATGTGTTATAGAAACCTATGACGCGACGTTTGATGAATTTAACCGCTCCCATGGGGAGCAAGTTGATCTAGATGATGCAGGTGAAGAAGACTCCCCACAAGATATCTTAAACATGGGTGTAGGTGCACTTCTTCCCATGGAACAAAGACCCCATGATGATGATGAAGATGATGAGAGTATCTCTCATCCTCAAGACAGTTCACTGCCCATACCTCCACAAGATACTAGCACACACATCATGCCAGTTGTTGAGGATCAAGTGGGAGAACATGTCTCTCACCCTGATGACACTCAAGAACAAGTTGATATTCAAGAGGTAGACCAAAGTATGGGTATGTTTGATGATGAACCTCAACAGGTGCAACGCGAAGAGGAATATCTTCCTCCGCACATAAATGATCCATATGTTGAGGACGTCGATGATGGAAACGAAGTCGAACCTCGTGAAACCTTGACCTCCATCATGCCACGTGTGGCCGGTCGTGTTGATATTGATCAAATCCTCACAGACGTGTCGGGAGGTAGAGTGACTCGTAAACAATTAACAAACTTTTGTGCTCACTTTTCGTTTGTTTCTAGTACCGTGCCACACAGGGTTCAGGATGCATTGTGTGACAATGACTGGCTACTTGCTATGCAAGAGGAGCTAAACAGTTTTACACGCAACGAAGTATGGTCATTGGTAGAACGACCAACTGAGGAACATAATGTCATTGGAACTAAATGGATTTTTAAGAACAAGGAAGATGAGAATGGGACTGTCCTACGCAACAAGGCAAGGTTAGTAGCACAGGGGTACTCCCAAGTTGAAGGATTGGACTTTGGTGAAACTTTCGCCCCTGTTGCTCGTCTTGAGTCCATTCGCATTTTATTGGCCTATGCTGCTTTCAATGGTTTCACTTTGCATCAAATGGCTGTGAAAAGTGCTTTTCTTAATGGTCCTCTACAAGAATAGGTATATGTATCACAAACACCTGGGTTTGTTGACCCTCATCACAAAGACCACGTATATAAACTTCACAAGGCTCTGTATGGTCTTAAAAATCACCCCGTGCTTGGTACGATCATCTTAAGAAGTTCCTACTCGATGATGGCTTTGTGGTGGGGGTGATCGATCCCACTCTTTTTACTAAGAGGGAAAATGGTGATTTGATCTTATGCAAAATCTATGTAGATGACATCATTTTTGGTTCTCCTAACATCCATTTGTGCAAGAAATTTGCGGCCTCCATGACCAAGACCTTTGAGATGTCACTTAACACGGACTTGAAGTTCTTTCTTGGTTTTCAAATACAAAAATTTCAAGAAGGGATTTTATTGTCTCAAACTAAGTACCTCAAGGACATTATTGAAAAATTTGATATGAAAAATGCTAAACCAATGAAGACACCCATGGCCACCGATGTAGTTCTAAATGAAGACACAAACGGTATTCCTTTTGACCCATCTACTTACCGTTCCATGATTGGTTCGCTGCTTTATCTTTGCGCATCTAGCCCGGACATCATGTTAAGTGTAGGAATATGTGCTAGATTTCAAGCTTCCCCTAGGGAAAGCCATCACACGGCGGTTAAGCATATTCTTAGATACCTTGTTCACACCCCAAAGTTAGGCTTATGGTACCCTAAGGATGCAAAGTTTGATCTTATTGGGTATTCCGATGCGGATTGGGCCGGTGATAAAGTGGGACGGAAATCCACTTCCGGTCCATGTCAGTTTCTTGGACGCTCCTTGGTAAGTTGGTCCTCGAAGAAGCAGAACTGTGTTTCTCTCTCCACGGCCGAGGCCGAATATATTGTTGCCGCAAGCTGTGCAACCCAACTGCTATGGATGAGGAAAACACTAAAGGATTATGGTATCACGTATCGACACGTTCCTCTTCTCTGTGATAATGAAAGTGCCATAAAGATCTCCGAGAACCCCATTGATCACCCTCGCACAAAACATATTGATATTAGGTATCATTTGTTGAGAGAACATGTGCAAAAGGGTGACATTGATATTACCCATGTGGGTACCGACATGCAGTTAGCCGACATTTTCATCAAGCCACTTAGCATAGCTAGGTTCTGTCAACTTAGGCGTGAACTTGGTATCTTGGAGCTTGACAACATATCTTGAAATCTTGCACACATACACACACTCACATTATGTTTGTGTCTTGATGTGGGCATGTATTTAGGGGGAGTGAGTCTTAATTTTCTGTTTTTAATCTTACAAAGTACGCATAAATCAATTCATGCATGTAATGCTTGTAGGAAACCATGTTCGTATTTTTGTTGTGTGACACCATGAAAGTCATCATCTCATCATCAAAACAAAAAAATCCAGAATCAGTCTCTGCCTCCTCCTCCTTCTCAGACGTCCGACAGGTCTCGGACGTCCGGCGGCAAAATCCCTTCCGGTCGTCCGACCAGTGTCGGTCGTCCGACGCCAAAATCACCTCCGGACGTCCGACGCCTGTCGGACGTCCGATGCCTCGGGCCTATATATATAGCTGGGCGCGGGGGCTGGGCTCTTGCCCTAACCCTCAGCGCCCCTTTTCCCTACCACAGCGGCCGCCGCCAGCTCGAGGAGCTCCTGCCTGCGCCGCCAAACTCGAGATCGGGCCGATCTCCTCCGCGGATCCTCCACTCCTTCCTCCGTATTCTTCGCGGGATCCGTCCTCAAGTCGCTCCTCCGTCTCCTTTCGCGTTTGTTTTGATTCTCTCTCTCTCTCTCATGTATCTCCATGTTCGTTCCTCATTTGGGGATTTTTCATCCGCGTAGGTGTTTGTGCTCCATGGGGAAGACCAAGCACACCGCTCGGAAGACCGTGGCTGGCTCATCCTCTCGCGCCCCTATTAACATGGGGTCGGACTTGGATGAGCCACTTCATCCCTTCAAACGGACTGCCCGGCGTTCTTCGTCTCCACAACTGCCCTCGTCGTCTGATGGTGATGACCCCTACTTCAAGAAGGAGCTTGCCGCCGAGGACCTTCCTATCCAGCACGTCGATCGAAGGTCCAAGCCAAAGCCCGGGACTCGCAAGGCGTCCTACATGCCACAACATCCTCCTGCCCAGCCCGCAGGTGAATCTCGCCGCATCTCACTAGAACCTCCTGCCACGTTAGGTCGTGCTATCACGAATTTCACCACACTTGTTGCAGCTTCATATCTCACTTTCCGCCGCGACATTGATCAATACGCTGTCGTACGTGACTCTACGGACTCACGTTTCCGCACAAACGTCCAGGCGGACATTTGTACCACAGTCATAGTTCCTAAGGGGTTATCTATTCATCACTCTATTGATGTTGAGCATATTCGCATGCACCCGGTGAAATATCCGGGTGCCATTGAGCTTATTGAGGCATCGGGGCTTGCCGCCCCGTTTGCCTTTCGTTGCGACTTTAATGCTGCTGCCATTCACCAGTTCTATGCCACATGCCATTTTGGCCCAGACCACACTGTCAGCTGGATCACCTCTGATGTTCGCTTCACAGCTTCTTATGATACATTTGTTGCCGCACTGGGTTTCCCCAATTCCGGTTTCAAAATACATAGGGATGATCCTAACCATGCGCCTAAGTCTATTGACGTGTGTGGGAATCTTCTCAAGCCACTACGTGAGCTTGATGCGGATGAACGCATGAAGGACCTTAACCAGGTATCCATCTGGCGCTCACCTTACTTCATCATTTTTCAGTGTCTCATCCGCACCATCTATCCCAAGATGGGTGATAAGGGTTCTTGCAGTGGCTATTGTATCGACATCATGTCTCACTTATTTGAGCACCCCAAGGGCAATATCAATGTGCCCCATTTTCTATGGCATGAGATTCGGCTTGCTAGCTTTCAGTACAAGCGAGCCTTTCCTCACGCTCCTTTCATCCAGGCTCTTATTAACCATGTTGCTGATTTCTCTGTGGCTGTCACTCACACACATCGCAAGTGGGTCATTCCCGCTCACATGGCGGATGACTTTGCTCCCAGGAAAGCCCCCTCATCCTCCACATCCACTCGCCGCACTGCTGCACGGGCCGCCACCCCCTCATCTAGCTCCGCTCCTCTCGGTCGCATTGCCAAATTCCTTGGCAAGGCACATTCTGCTTTGGTGAAGGCCTTCTCTTTCCAGTGTGGTCAAACCCATGATGTGGTTTCTCGCTTAGTCTCCTCCAAGAATGCCCTCAAGGCTCGTCTGAGAGCCTCGGGTGCTCTTGATGTGAGTGATGATGAGGCCCCTCCTGCTACTCCTCCTACTGATTTTGGCTTCCCTTCTGGTCCTGAGTGGTCTGATTTCCTTGATGAGGCTGGTGGCAGTGGCTTGCCTGATGATGCTGATGATGATGGTGATGAGCTCTGAGCATGATTGGTACTGTTGATGGCTCCCTTTTTGGTACTTGGTGCCAAAGAGGGAGTAATGTATCGTAGTTTTTAGTGTTTGGAGATTTAATGTAATGGATAAATTCATGTATGGCTACTTATGAATGGTTGTGATTTGCTATGGATTGCTATGATATCATCATAGATTATTATGTCTTGCTCCACTACTTCTATGATGATCTATTACCTTTACATGTTGATCCATTGGAGCTTCGATTTTTTATTATCATGCATATACTAAGGGGGAGCTCCGTACTAAATATCTCCTAGACTATAATGTATGTTAAATCTTTTTGAGACCTATGTATATGTTGTCATCAACTACCAAAAAGGGGGAGATTGAAAGTGCATGCTATGCCCTTAATCGTCTTTTGGTGTTAATGACAACACATACATAGGAAACTAATCCTATTTGTTGAGTGTATCTCAGGATGGCAAGTACCTTAGTAGATTGAGAATTATGTGCCAAAGGTTGTCTGAAAAGATTGGGGGTTTATATTTCGAGAAGGCTCGGGATTAAGAAAAGATGATGTAGACTAGTCTTTTGAGTTTACTGATATTGAGTATAGGGATCCCGCACTATTAAGAGGGGATCACAGGTTTTGCGATGAACTTGCTCATACCACATCTTTACTATCATACCCAATACCACATACTCTCCACTCTGTTCTCAATTCGAAACAGGTCTATTGCCTCGGACATCCGGCTCCCTCCGAACGTCCGAGGGCCAGACGACCGACAGGCTTCGGAAATCCGCAGCCCTTCACCAGAAGTTTGTGAGTCATATAACTCGGAAATCCGGCTCCCTCCGGACATCCGAGGGCCGGACGTCTGGCCAAGCCCCGGAAATCCGGAAGCCTGCACCAGTAGAAGTTGAGTTCTATAACTCGGAAATCCGTCTCCCTCCGGACGTCCGAGCGCCGGACGTCCGACCCCCGTCGGAAATCTGGAATATACCACCAGAAGAAGTTGAGTTGTATAATTCGGATTTCCGGTCCTCTCCGGACGTCCTGTCGCTGATAAATTCAAAATCGTTTCAGTCGTATCTACAGGCCTCGGACGACCGACCCCTGTCAGACGTCCGGCCTCTCGAGGACGGCCGGACATCCGGCAATTGTCGGACGTCCGGACCCTGTGTGACTTAAAGTACCTCCAACGGCTGGATTTCACTCCCCACTATATATACTCTTCTCCCACCTCGTGAAAGGTGTTCAACACAGCTAGAATACATCCAAGAACACCTTTCCTCTCACTCACTCTTGTCTACACCAAATCCTAGATCCCAAGAGCATTTGTGAGTCCTTTTGAGTGTTGTTCCAATCAAAAGATAGATCGTCTCCCTCTCCTCCTTCCCACCAAAGTGATTTGTGATTTGAGCAAGTTTTGAGCAATCCCCGTGATCTTGTTACTCTTGGAGGTTGGAGACTCCTAGGCGGTAGGAGTCTTCGGAGAGGAATCAAACCATTGTGATTTCCCCCGGAAAGTTTGGGAAGGTTTGGAAGCAACCTCAAGGCTTACCACTAGTGGTTGAGAAACGCCTTCGTGGAGTTATCTCAAAGGGAGAATAGGGTGAGCCTTCGTGGCGTTGGTGTGCCTTCGTGGTAACATCCGCCCCTCTAACGGTGACGTAGCTTCCCTCCAAGGAAGTGAACATCGGGATACATCCTTGTCTCTCTTGGAGTTTCGGTTATTCCTAAACCCTAACTCTCTACTTCTGTTAATCCTTATTACGTACTTGTATTTGATTACTGTTTACCGCTTGTCCTACTTCACTCTAAATAGCTTACTCCTTGTCGTAGCAATTATTAGGCCTACACTCATATTCCGCACTTTTGCCTAAAATTGCTAAGTAATTATTAAAATTTGGATTTGTACCTATTCACCCCCCCCTCTAGGTCCATCTCGATCCTTTTCACCGGGGGCCCGACTGGTGAGTGCCTGATGCGAAGGCCTCGCTTGTCAGCTTCATCTCCAACCTCCGCTCGAGCTGGGATAGTGGGTAAGAGGGACAGGGCCGGGAGCCGGCACCGATCCGGCAGCCCAGGCTGTCCCCGGGGATGCTCCGGCCACCAGGGAGCTGAGGGCGATGACTCGAAGTCACCTGAGTGCCCGCTTCTGCCAGGGGTGCGCCGGGAGGGCGAGGACAGTGGCCGCGGCGGCCACCCGACGATAGTCCGTGGGTGAGGTGCTCCGGCGATGGAAGGGAGGAGGGGAGAGCATCGGCGAGACGACGGGGGTGCTCGGGTGCTCGGAGAAGTCTCAAGGGAAAGGGGGAGCCTGGCATTGCCCGAGTTGTAGCTGCTCCCGGAGGGAGAGATTTGGCTAAGGCATGGCAGAAGGGGAGGGAGAGCTTGGGGGAGAAGAAGAGGTGCTCAGGAGGATGCTGGGAGGGAGGAGAAGCTAAATAGGAGCCAGAGAGGCTCGGGGGAGAGAAGGTAAGAGGGGGGAGAGGGTGAGAAGGCTCAAGAGCTCTTTGGATCTTCCTGACATGAGTGAAGACACGCGTCCCTCGGCACCTAGGAGGCTAGCCAGCGTCGGGAAAGATCTTGAACTAGTCAAGGGAGATGCCCTGGTGCTCTGGGACATGATGCAACGGCCGGGAACGAGCTGCGGCCAGAGGACAAGAGGTAGAGCACCGATATTGCATGATGCGAGCATGGTCACCGTGGCCACTCATGTCTACAGGGCACTCAAGACCAGTCAAACATGTCCAACACGTAGGGCACACATGCAGTAAGGAGACTTTGGAGTTCGGAAGCATCTCGGGCTGGTTTGAATTGGTTTTGGGTGTGGTTAAGATTCCAGCAGGAAACTTGGGGGCTAGCAAAGGTGGCTTCTAGAGGGAAAAACTTGGGGTGAAACCATGTCCTGCAGCACCTGGTATGGAAAGACTACACCAGTGCAAAGTTTCAGCTCAAGCAAAGAAGGGTAGCTAGTACTTGTTTTTACAAATCTACATTTCAGCCACAATTCAAGTTGAAGAGGTGCTGCTCATTTTCTCCACATGAGCATGCCATCTCTTGGCTTGAAACAATGCTTTGGGATGCTAGGAACCCTCTGGCAAGAGGTGGGGGCTTTGGCTTAAGCAGAAGTTGGACATGAGGGGTAAAAAGGGTGAACCAAGGGTAAAAATGAGAGGTAGCTACAAGGGGTCTCTCTCCAATAATTTACAAGTGGCCATGGCAAAGCTACTGGAGTAAAAAGAAACCAGGAGAGGCTGTGGTAGAAAGTTGAGCTCAAGGGTAAAAGTGGAAGGGGTCAAAGTAGCCAATTTGGTGAGTGCACACAAGGTGTTTGATGAGTGCGAGGGAACCCAGATGAACTTCAATTGATATTAAACTTAACAAGATCAAATAATAGATGAAAATAAGCTTGGACACCAAATTTGGGATTTGGTGGCGAAGGTCTCCAATGTAGACTCGGAAAACCCATGAAATACACAGAAATGGCCTTCTGCTTACAAAGCTTTTCATATCAATTCCCACAACTCCAATATTTGGTGTGGGGGCATTATTTGGGCATTAAAGCATGCCCAAAAAGTTTGGGGTCAATTGGAGAAACTTTAAAATGTAAAGTTTCCCAAAGTCAGAAATCAACGGAGAGGGTTTTGAGAGGCTTGGGACAAGTTCTTATATTCTCCTTGATGCACCACTTGGTGTGGATGCATTATTGGAGTATCAGAACATGTCTACCAAATTTGAGCACAATTGGAGATACTTGACACTATAGAGTTGCTCAAATTTGGATCTAGACACACAGGGTTTTAGAATAATTAGGGGAATCAAACCAACTTGGATTGAGATGAAACTTTTCAAGGTCATCACATATATCATATGTGACATGCTAGAATATTTTTGGAATTTATGGAGAATATTTCTTAGAGAAATATTCCAAAAGCTTGAAATAGGCAGGAAGGGTTTTGAAGGGGTTTGCCCTATATTTTGAACATGACCATGTGATGAAACTCATATATATGGAATATATATGTCCTTTGAGTTTCCCTAAATTTTATCAAATATTTTTAAAGCAATAAAAATAACTTTCCTTCATAAGAGACCATTTCTCGCCTCACATGAAGGCATTTAAATAAAATAGTAAAATAACCTTTAAAATAATAATATTGTGGTTTTGGGAAGTCATTTTGATAATAAGTTTTAAATAAAATAATTGGTGCAAAATAAATTCCCTAATTTTAGGACTTGTAGTACAAATCTCATATGAGGGGTTTTAAAAGCTTAATTCAAAAAAATGCCATTTGGTGAAAATAATATTTGGTAAAAATATTTTCTCGTCCTGAACACATGGCATGATCATTAGGGAGGAGTTTTGGGTTAAGGATGTTAGTTTAGAGAGTAATAAGAATTATTGAGAATCAAACACAAGCATACCAGCAAGCAAGCAAACAACAGTCACTTCATGCATTACAAGCATTCACAAAAAAATTAATTGGTCCTAATTTTTGAAAAAAAGTTAATTAGTGAGGAAAGCTAAACACAGGGTGTTACAATGCACTTAAGAAAGTTGGATTATGATTGACAAAATATCGTTGAACTATTTCAAGTGCATATTAAACACCTGCTATTTTATGTCTGATTTCATGATGTTTGTGAGTACATTGAAAGTACTCCATCGCTTGTCCCTGGCTATTTTCTTGGCCATATTGTGTGTTTCGAGAGGAGAATCCCGATGATTGCCCCGGAACATAGGCACTGAAGACAGCAGCCGCGTGAGATAGGAATTATCGAGGTTAGATGTTCCTATGGGAAATGGAGTCCCATAGACGCTGGAGATCCCCGATCCGTTTTCGCCATCAACCAGTGGAAACCTTATTGATGTACTCCATAGGCTATCTAGGTCTTGTACTACAAATTTGTGATTTGCTTGGACATTTGTATCAAGGAATTGTGCACCGGGTAACAGTATTCGTGGGGCTCGTATGCATAAGGGTCATTTAGATGGGAAATTAAAATCCCCAAAAAACCGGCCCTAACAGTAACTCAAGAACTTGATATGACGGTCAAAGACAATTATCTTTGGTACTTCATGTAGATGCAAGATTTTCCTACAAAAGAGATTTGCAACATATGAAGCATCATCATTCTTGTGACATGTAATAAAATGTGTTATTTTAGAGAATCCATCAACAAATACAAATATAGAGTCCTTTTCACTTCTAGTTCTATGCAAGCCAAGTATGAATCCATGCTTATGTCCTCCCAAGGTGCATAAGGAATAGGCAAAGGCATATAAAGACCATAGGATTGAGCTTTGAACTTAGCTTTGTGGCATGTGGAACAACAGTTGACAAAGCATCCCACATCATGGAACATCCTTGGATAAAAGTACTTGTGGGCAAACGTAGAATATGTATTGTCGCGTCCAAAATGTACCATGAGTCCTCCACCTCGTGACTCTTGCAAAAACAACAAATGAAGAGAGCTCTTAGGAACAAAAAGCTTGTTAGCACACATTAGATAACTATCTTTCATATAATACATTCCCAACTAGTGCTAGTTTGACAATTAGCAAAAGCAGTAAGAATGAAAGGATTATGCTCGTATAGATCTTTATGCTCAAAACCAACAATATTTAACTCAAGTGATGTCCTGCAAGTGCACATGGTTTAGTTGTAGCCTTTCCAAATTAAGAGTATCAATCCATATGGAACGCATGAATCGTCTTTGCCTCTTGGAGGGTTTAAATAATAGTGCATGCAAGTTAAATGCAATCCAAAGGAAAGTGGAAATGAATGAAAATATTTGGTGAGTATGACAAATGGGGATATAAAAAATAGAGTAACACGAGACATGAGTAATGATTGTTAGAATCAATAGGTCTAAAGCGTAACCAGGGAGTCTAGATTTCCCACTAGTATGCGTCTAAATAACCGATGCCTCAGAATAATTCTATTTTTATTTTCTAAGCCACTTGATATGTTTCTGTCGGCGTTCTCGAAACGGGGGTACAAAGACCTGCCTACCCACGGGCTAGGGCTGGCCCACTTCATCGACCAAAAACCAACCAGGAACGACACCACTCACGGCAAGGCCCTCGCGAGGGCACGAGCCTCGCGGGGAGGAGCAACATCAAGACCCGCAGGGGGCCTCATCACGACCCCTCCAGAGCGGCGGATATTCCGAGCCAAGACATGGCCTCAAGAGTCAAGGATGATGTGGAGAAAGGACAGGTGATCAGCAGATTGCACAGTGGTGCAGTTCCCCCTTTCGTTAAAGGAGGGAAGGACACACACAGGTCTCCAAGGCATCTCCAAAGGTTTCCATTCTGGTGCAACAAAGCCATCGCCGCCCGCCAGGATGACAGACATCATCTCTGGACCCAACCCAGCCGCGCTGACAACTTTTTTTGCACGCAAGACCACCTTTGGACAGGGTAGCATGTTCCCCCGTTCCCCTTCAATGGTTAGCCATTGTGGGATCCCTTCCCGCCCTTGCGATAAGGGAAGAGGACCTGGGCCGCAGCTATATATAGAGGGTAGGTTACTTCGTAGAGGGGGATCCGATCTCATCCACCCCGATCTAATCCATTCATTCACACACCCACACCACACAAAGGCTACAAGCCTTCGGAGGCCCTCGAACACTGTACTATTTCATCCGCCAACCTCCACGAGAGGCAATCCCCCAAAGCAGGAGTAGGGTATTATGCTTCTCAGTGGCCCGAACCTGGGTAAAGTGTCGTGTTCTGTGTCTTCCTCGCCATCGAGTGAGTTCTTTGCCATCCACAGGAGTAGCGAGTTAGGTGAGGCGAGCCTGAGAGAGATCTTCGTACACGCCCCTGAGTTCGAATCTTAAGGGTTTTGCGGAGCCCGAAATCTAACATTTGGCGCGCCAGGTAGGGGGTGTGTCAAGTTCTCTCTCAGGGTTCGGCCTGCTGAAGCTGGTCACACTCATGGTAGGGAGACGGCGAATCTGCGCGGAGAGGCGGGCCACGCGCATGGCGCGGCCAGCGCAGGCAAGCCAGGATGCCCTGCGACGCTCCGCCACCCTGCCGGCCAGCATTCGTACCGGACAGGTTTCCAACGAGCGTTGGGAGATTCCACCCTCACACACCACGCGACATTCCCCCGTCGCCCTGACCCTTCCACATGTCCAGGCTGTCCCTTCCCCCGTCCGAGTTTGTCAGGACCCGATGCACAAATATGTCGCGCTCCTCGTGGCGCATGAGCTCACGCGCCGACTCATCGTCCGTCGCCGTCGCATCGATGGGCGCAGGCGTGCTCTTGGGCGCAACGTCGCCAGCGAGACCTAAACGTGCCCCCGTGGGAACCGCGCTTGTCAACCCGCTACAACGGGGGAACCACGCGGGCGCGGCCCAAATGCCCACTTACGCCCGCCCACACCGGTGACTCGGTGGGAGCTGCTAGAGGCACATGATTTGGCCGCGCTAGGGAGGCGTCATCAAGCATCCCTCAGCGTGCTTCACGGCACGAGGAGGGAGTACCGGAGGCCCAACTACATCAACCCATGGAGGCGCGCACAGTTCGACGATGACCGCGTCGGCACACGTCCGGGCTACGGAGGAAGCAGCGCAGACCATCACCACGGCAGGAGGTACGCACGCGACCCCGTAGGCAGCCCCCGCGCAAACAGGTATGAACAACACCGCAGGGATGGCCCGCAGGGGTGGCTTTGCAGGGACGCCCAGCGCGGGTGTCCTTACGGGGCACACCTGCTGGGCGGGAGCTGCTTCGGGCAAACGTCTGGGTCTGGGGACCAGGGAATCCTCGTCTGGGACAGAGTGAACGGACCCTTGTGTCCTAGCTCAGAGGGCCCAGCCTGGGAACGGAGGGTGGAGCACACAGCCATGTTCCCGGGCGAGACGATCCTAACCTGGAGGCCGGGGTGGTATATCTGCCCCTGCCTCTGGGGCGTGCGATGCCCGCCTCGGGACTGTGGGTGGAACACACACCCATGTCTCCAGTGCATGCTTCGTTTCGTCGCCAGCGGGTGTACGGGTAGCCGCCGTTGCCCTCAGGATGGGCTAGCCCGGCCTGGGGGCATGGCCTAGGGTACCAATGTGGGAACCTAGGGGGCCCCAGCGAGGCGCGTTGGGGCAACGCCCCACGGATTTAGGACCTACCATTTGGGCGAGCTCTCCGGCCAGCTAGTGTTAGGGGCTCCCCCCATGCTCGAGGGCTCGCGCAAGCCGGACCACGCCACGCCTCTATGAGCCCGGGACCATGAGCGGGGCACGCGCTCATGAGGCATGGGGTCCCCGAAGCGTCCCCGGGACCTGCATCAACCCGTAGCACCTCTGCATCTTCCTTCAATCCTTTCGAAATCTACTTCATCCCGTGACACTCTCATGTAATAACGAGCCGAGGCTGTATACGCCCAGGGCCCCCGAGGACACGGAAGGGGCCTACCCCATGCCGAGTGGATGACCTATGCTCTGCGCTGGCTGAAGACAGAGGCAATCAACACGGTCCACCAATGACCCAAAGGAATCAGGCGCCTATGCCTCAGGGGTAGGGACACTCGCGAGGCCAAAGCGTTCTCGCGACCTCCCAGATACACCCCCACCGTGACACTCTCACGTAATAACAAGCCAAGGCTGTATACGCCCAGGTCCCCCCGAGGACGCGGAGGGGTCCATCCCATGCCGAGTGGAAGCCCTATGCTCCGCGGTGGGGGAGGCGGAGGTGGTGACCAGCTTAGGAGCTGGACGCGACCGTTTCTCATTCTTTTCTTGCGGTTCAAGTTGTGACCCTCAGGGGCCACCCCTTTTATATTTTGAGATGTCAAAGGCTCGAAGATCTCTTTGCTTAATGTTTTGAAAAGAAAAGAAGGACAGGGATTTCTTCTCTATGTTCTCTTGTTTTATCAAAACTCGAGTTCTCTTTCTCCCGTTGTTTTGATTGGTATTTCGCGAGAACCTCGGGAGACCGCCGGGCCTCCCGAGGCAACCAGAAGAGGGGCGGGATGGGGAATCGCTCGAGCGCCAAAGGGGACTCTTGAAGCGCGCCTCAGGAGCCTTACCGGTCATAAGGCCTCTTGCCCTCCTTCATGCCGTCCTGGAATTCCGGTCAGTATCAGGGGAGGCGGGGCCTCGCCCCTTAGATGCGCCCTTCGTGGCCATAACTAATGGTGGTGGGGAAATGTGCGGGACTGGGACCTATCGACGTATAGAGGTTTGAGTGTCAAGGGGGACTCCTGAGCAACATGCCTTAGGAGCCTTACCGGTCGCAAGGCCACTCGACCACCCAGGTGCCACCCATGCCAGCACCCAGGGCGTCGGGGCTTTCCCCCGTGAAGAACAACCTTGGTAACGGGTTGCGCCTCACGGCGGCAGAGAAATGTGCGGGACCGGGACCTGCAGACACAGAGTGCCGACATGGTCCTCAAACCGCCCCACAAGCAGGGAGGAAGCGTCACGAATGAAGCCATGCTCGCGGGTTAGACCGTCAGCGTCGCGACAACACGGGGCTGTTAGCGCCCATGGCCAGGAGGAAACATCGCACACACCTCGTCCTCAAAGGACGCGTTGAAAGGTACCCTCCAGTTACATCAAAGTTGCTATTAAACCTAGTACATAACCGTATCAGAAGGACATAGCGGCGGATCAGGAGGAAACATCGTTGCCAGAGCTCACGCCGCAGCCTTCGGGAGCGAGCCTTGTCACTAGGTCTTCCACATGCACCTCAACCCATTCGACCAGGGCAGCGCTGATCGTCTCTTGCACCGGATCAAGCACGACGACGAAGTCGAAGTATGGGTCGAGGCGAAGGAGGTGGCTAAAGACGTCCGAGGCCCCTTGGCCAAAGATGTCACGACTCTTCTCCTTTGCAAGTGTGTGGGCCTTCTCGGCACCCACCTCAAGACGCTCCACAACACGGAGGAAGAAGCCTAGGTACCCACCGTCATCGTGGACCAGGGGGCTTGAGACACCCTCGCCGCAGATGTCGCGCAAAGGTTCGAGGCTGCGAGCATGGATCGCCTCTCCGGAGGTCTCTACAACCAGGGAAGCCGCGCCTTTCACTTGTTTGTAAAGATGAGACAATTTACCTTCGGCGGTAGCCTCGGCATCCAGCGTGACCTGTCGATGTTTCACTTCCTGATCCAACTTTTTCTGGAGGGCATTGACCTCGTTTTTCAGATGGTCGCGACGCTCGCAGAAGCGGGACTCGTGGAGCCTCAGCTTTGCACGATAGTCAAGAAGAAGGGAACGCTGAGCATCGGCCACCCCCCTGTCGATCTCCTCCTGAAGCTTTGCCTCACGAGAGGTAAGGAATTCCTCAACAAGCAACACCTGACGCTCCTTCACCTCTAGAGGCTCCCGCTCCAAGCTCTACTCCACCTCTACAAGCGCCAGTGAGTCGGCGGACGCTCGAAAGCCCACGCTGGCAGGGAAGAACTCAGCGGGTGGACCCCCTCGGGTGGCCCTCAGACGAACCTATTCTTCAAGATCAGCGTTGAGGGCGCAAAGCGGCGATCCTCGGAGGCCCTGCGCCGACAATCAGCCTCCTGAGCCTCGGAGAGAGCACGCTCGCGGGCTTCCACCGCCGCGGCAAGAGACATCTCCGCCTCCGCGTGGGCTCGCTCACGCTACAGACGACCGAGGTTCACATTACCTTCAAGCTGGTGCCACCCCGATAAAAGGTGCCGACGCTCGTCCCCCAGGCGGACTTCATTGGTAGCAAGCCCCGTTCCTAGACGCTGAAGCGCGTACGATGACTCCGTAACAGCAGACCTTCCCTTGCAACGGCACCAGAAGAATGCTGCTAGCACTCTCCGGCAATCGAAACTAGAAGAATATTGTTGACGGCCCACCAGCGCGTGGGATCGTAGCAGTTTTCGAGGGTAGAGTATTCGACCCAAATTTGTTGGTACGCTTATAGGAGGTGAGAGGATACTCTCAAGTATTAGCAGCGGAATATGTTAGATTCAACCACACCTGAAAGATTAGTATCTGCAAGCAAAGTATCAGTAGCGAAGTAGTATGATAACAACGGTGTCAGAAACGATCTGTTGACGGCAGACTATTCCTAACGATTGTAACAATGGCGCCAAGTTGCCTCGTTGACAGAAATTGTCAGTTCCCGTCAACGACCAGCGAAGAAAAATTGTAGCAGGTAGCAGCAGTGTAACAAGCAATAGCAGTGTCAAGGAACAGCAGTAGTGACAGCAGTAGCAAGTAGCAATAGTAGCAAGCGACAGTAGTTGCAACAGTAGCAGCAGAGCAAGACAAGTAACAGCAGCAGCATAGCAAGACAAATAACAGGAGCAGAGCAAGACAAGTAACAGCAGTAGCAGAGCAAGACAAGTAACAGCAGTAGTAGGACGAACTCGTAGGCAATGGGTCGGTGATTTGTTTGGATGATGTTCATCATGCAACAATTATAACACAGAGAGATATGGGGCTAGCTCTCGTTCGTCAATGTGATGTAGGCATGCATTCCGTGTGTCGTCATACGTGCTTAGGAAAAAGAACTTGCATGACATCTATTGTCCATCCCTCCCGTGGCAGCGGGGTCCAAAAGGAAACTACGGGATATTAAGGTTCTCCTTTTAATAAAGAACCGGACCAATGCATTAGCACTTGGTGAACACATGAACTCCTCAAACTATGGTCATCACCGGGAGTGGTTCCGGTTATTGTCACTCTGGGGTTGCCGGATCATAACACATAGTAGATAACTACAACTTGCAAGATCGGATCTAAAACACACATATATTGGTGACAACATAATAATTTCAGATCTGAAATCATGGCACTCGGGCCCTAGTGAAAAGCATTAAGCATGGCAAAGTTGTAGCAACATCAATCTCAGAACATAGTGGATACTAGGGATGTATCACCATCAAAACTAACTCGATTATATGATAGATCTCATCCTACTCATCACCGCCGAGCGAGCCTACGAATAGATTGCTCACGAACGACGAAGAGCTTCATGGAATTAGAGAGGGAAGAAGGTTGATGATGACGATGGCGACGATTTCCACCCTCTGGAGCCCAAGACGGACTCCAGATCTGCCCTCCAGATGAAGAACAGGTTGTGGCAGCGCCTCCGTATCGCAAACGCGACGAAATCTTCTCTTTTATTTTTTCTGGGACGAAAGTGAACTTATAGACCTGAGATTGGGGGCGACAGAGCCGTGTGGGCCCCACAAGCTTGCCCACCGCCACCAGGGGGTGGCGGAGGCAGGCCTTGTGGCCCACTGGCCCACCCCCTCAGGTGGAACTTGGCGCAGGTATTTTTCATATTTTCCAAAAAATGCTCTCCGTAAATATTCAAGTCGTTTGGAGAACTTTGATTTCTGCACAAAAATAACACCAAGGAAATTCTGCTAAAAACAGTGTCACTCCAGGTTAGTTCCATTCAAGTCATGCAAATTAGAGTCCAAAACAAGGGCAAAAGAGTTTGGAAAAGTAGATACGATGGAGACGTATCAACTCCGCCAAGCTTAAAACCTCGCTTGTCCTCAAGCAACTCAGTTGACAAACTGAGAGAGAAAGAAAAACTTTGACAAACTCTGTTTGATATTGTTATTGCAACTATGTCTAACTCATAACCAGAATTTCAGCAAGATCACAAGTTAACCACATAAGCAAGTGACACAAAGGTCTCACGGTAAACTAATATCAATGGCATAATCAGCTAACGAGAAAATAATAATGAGTTTCAAATACCAACACTTCAATCAAAACAAGCATGAAACAATATGAATAGGTGGTATCTCGCTAGCTCTTTCTGAGACCGCAAAGAATAAATGCATAGTACTTTCAAAGATCAAGGGCTGACTAAACATTATAATTCATACCAACGAAGATCCAGTCATAGTCATACTCAATATCAATCAAAAGCAAAAGCATAAAAATGACAGAGGTGCTCTCTAATTGGTGCTTATATAAGAGGAGGATGACTCGACAGGAAAATAAATAGACAGGCCCTTCGCAGAGGGAAGCATTGATTTGCAGAGGTGCCAGAGCTCAAGCTTTGAAAACAGAGATAATAATTTTGGGTGGCTGATCGGCAATCTCTGGCGTTAGCTAGACGAATGCTTATGACAACACACCTTCTCCTGCAACGGCACCAGAAGAATGCTGATAGCACTCCCCAGCAATGAAACTAGAAGAATGTTGTTGACGACCCACCAGCGTGTGGGTTCGCAGCAGATTTCGAGGGTAGAGTATTTGACCCAATTTGTTGATAAGCCAGTCGGGAGATGAGAGTATACTCTCGAGTATTAGCAGCTGAATTTCTCAGATTCAACCACACCTAAAAGATTAGTATCTGCAAGCACAGTAGTAACAACAAAGTAGTATGATAACAACGGTGTCAGAAACGATCTGTTGACGGCACACTATTCCTAACGATTGTATCATTGGCGCCTCCGTTGCCGCGTTGACGGAAGTTGTCAATTCCCGTTAATGGCAGCGAAAAAGTATAGTAGCAGGTAGCAGCAGTGTAACGAGTAACAGAAGTGGCAAGGAAAAACAGTAGTGACAGAAGTAGCAAGTAGCAACAATAGCAAGCGACATTAGTAGCAACAATAGCAGCAGAGCAAGACAAGTAACATCAGTAGCAACAATAGTAGTAGCAGCAGCAGAGCAAGACAAGTAACAACAGTAGGACAAACTCGTAGGCAATGGGTTGGTGATTTGTTTGGATGATATTCATCATGCAACAGCTATAACACGAAGAGATATGTGTCTAGCTCCCGTTCGTCAATGTGATGTAGGCATGCATTCTGTGTGTCGTCATACATGCTTAGGGAAAAGAACTTGCATGACATCTATTGTCCATCCCTCCCGTGGCAGCGGGGTCCAAAAGGAAACTACGGGATATTAAAGTTCTCCTTTTAAAAAGAACCGGACCAACGCATTAGCACTTGGTGAACACATGAACTCCTCAAACTATGGTCATCACCGGGAGTGGTTCCGGTTATTGTCACTCCGGGGTTGCCGGATCATAACACATAGTAGGTAACTACAACTTGCAAGATCGGAACTAAAACAAACATATATTGGTGACAACATAATAATTTCAGATCTGAAATCATGGCACTCAGGCCCTAGTGACAAGCATTAAGCATGGCAAAGTAGTAGCAACATCAATCTCAGAACATAGTGGATACTAGGGATCAATCCCCATCAAAACTAACTCGATTACATGATAGATCTCATCCTACTAATCACTGCCCAGCGAGCCTACAAATAAATTACTCACGAACGACGAAGAACTTCATGGAATTGGAGAGGGAAGAAGGTTGATGATGACGATGACGACGATTTCCCCTCTCCGGAGCCCAAGACGGACTCCAGATCTGCCCTCCATATGAAGAACAGGTGGTTGCGGCGCCTCCGTATCGAAAACGCGACGAAAACTTCTCTTTTTATTTTTTCTCGGACGAAAGGCAACTTATAGAGCTGGAGTTGGGGGCGGCAGGTGGCTGTGGGCCCCACAAGCCTGCCCACCGCCACCAGGGTGGTGGTGGCAGAGCAGGGGCTTGTGGCCCACTGGCCCACCCCGTGAGGTGGAACTTTGTGTAGATATTTTTGATATTTTCCAAAACTATTCCCCGTAAATTTTCAGGACGTTTGGAGAACTTTGATTTCTGCACAAAAATAACACCAAGGCAATTCTGCTGAAAACAGCCTCAGTCCATGTTAGTTCCATTCAAATCATGTAAATTAGAGTCCAAAACAAGGGCAAAAGAGTTTGGAAAAGTAGATACGATGGAGACATAACAACTCCCCAAGCTTAAAACATTGCTTGTCCTCAAGCAACTCAGTTGACAAACTGAGGGAGAAAGAAAAACTTTGACAAACTCTGTTTGATCTTGTTGTTGCAACCATGTCTAACTCATAACCAGAATTTCAGCAAGATCACAAGTTAACCACATAAGCAAATGACACAAAGGTCTCACGGTAAACTAATATCAATGGCATAATCAGCTGACGAGCAAATAATAATGAGATTCAAATACCAACACTTCAATCAAGACAAGCATGAAGCAATATGAATAGGTGGTATCTCGCTAGCTCTTTCTGAGACCGCAAAACATAAATGCAGAGCACTTTCAAAGATCAAGGGCTGACTAAACATTGTAATTCATAGCAACGAAGATCCAGTCATAGTCATACTCAATATCAATCAAAAGCAAAGCAAAAAAATGACAGAGGTGCTCTCTAATTAGTGCTTATATAAGAGGAGGATGACTCGACAACAAAATAAATAGACAGGCCCTTCGAAGAGGGAAGCATTGAGTTGCAAAGGTGCCAGAGCTCAAGCTTTGAAAACATAGATAATAATTTTGGGTGGCAAGCTTTCATTGTCAACGCAATGACCAAGAGTTCTCAATATCTTCCATGCTACTCATGCTATAGGCGGTTCCCAAACAGAAAAGTAACGTTTTAACTCCCCCACCACCAATCAATCACACTCCACGGCTAGCCGAATCCTCGGGTACCGTCCATACTAACATCAATCCGGGGGGAGTCTTGTTTTACAGTTATGTTTTAAATTTAAGTGTGGAACTAGGCATCCCAAATAGCGGACCCTTTCTCGTGAATGACTATGAACGAACACATGTCAAGGATAACACTCCTAGCATTGAAGATACCAATAGCCCTCTGTCACCACATGAGCGGTTCGGGAAAGCAAAACAGATTATTTCTTGAAGGTTTAGAGAATGGAACATGCAAATTTACTAGGAACGGCAGGTAGATACCGCAAATAGGTAGGTATGGTGGACTCTCATGGAAAAACTTTTGGGTTTATGGAAGTGGATGCACAAGCAGTATTCCCGCTTAGTACAAGTGAAGGCTAGCAAAAGACTGGGAAGCGACCAACTAGACAGCGACAACGGTCATCAAGATGCAATGAGTTTGACTAACATTGAATGCAAGCTTGAACAGGATATAAATCACCATGGATACGAACATCATAGAGGCTACGTTGATTTTGTTTCAACTACATGCAAGAACATGCGCCAAGTCAAGCCACTTGAAACATTCAAAGGAGAATACCATCCTATCATACTACATCATAGTCATCTCAAAATCTATGTTGGCATCCAAGACAAACCATTATAAGCTCTCATCTAAATAAGCATGGCATCAGAAAGTATGATCTCTAAGTAGTCATTGCAAACATGGTTCTCTCACAACAAAGCTAAATCTGGGTCGACAAGCTAGTCATATTTACAAAAACAAAATAGACAGAGTTCATACCAGCTTTTTAGTCTCAGTCACTTCATCATATATCATCATTGTTGCCTTCATTTGCACGATCGAACGATGAAAACGATAATAAGCGCATTGAACTAAGCTGAATCTGCAGGAAAACACAAAGGAGAAGACAAAATAATATGGCTCTTTGAAAGCTAAACACGTAAGTATGTAAGAACCACTAAACATTGTAAACAATATATTCTACCTTGACACAAAGAAAAAGAAAACTATTTACACGGGAAAGCTCCCAACAAGCAAAAGAAGAATGAAAAAAAAATATTTTTGGGTTTTCTCAAAAGGACACAAAACAAGAAAACAAGAAAACAAAAAGAAACTAGCATGGATAATACAGTGGCAAAGTGTAAACACCGGCTAACAAAGTGAAAGCATAAGCATGAATTTAAAGTCGATGAGAACACGTACTCCCCCAAGCTTAGGCTTTTGGCCTAGCTTGGTCTACTCCCATGGAGGGAAATAACCAGCTCAAGGGTACTCCGGAGCAGATTGTGGATGCCACTGAGGTGTGAGCTCCTCTGGCTCCCACTGATAAACTGACGTGTGGTACTCGACTCGCGGCTCGGGCACGGGCGCCTGTGGTTGGGTCAAGCCCCAATATGCGTAGATGTCCGCGGGCATAATAGTGTACCTGCCTGCATGAACATCAAACAAAGAAGGAGCAGGCAAAGTAATAGTCTCTCGAGTACCCTCACTAAACACCAGGTTATAAACCATCTGTCTACTAGCATCTCTATCCAGAAAATCATGGCAAACCATGCTATCATAATCCAGATATCTCTCAGGAAGAAGCATCTCTCCTTCCTCTCCCAGTCTAATCGGTATCTCAAAGTGTCTGGCAAGACGGGTAGCATAGATACCTACATAGACAACACCTTTAGAACGGTTCAGGTTCAACCGTTGAGCTACTATAGCGCCCAATCTATAAGTCTTATCATTATAAAGGCCTTCGCGCAAAACCGCAAGGTCTGGAGAACTAAGTGATCCAGCCTCCCCATGGCCAATCAAACATTTTTCCAAAAATAATGAGAAGTATCGAAGCACAGGAAAATTTATGCTAGCAATTCTAGCGCGAGACACTCCTCTCTCCTCTCCATCAGCAATAGAACCAATGAAATCCTCCAAGTCCCGTGGACGAGGGTCACGGATATCCCCAACATAAGGTAATTTGCATACATTGCAAAAATCCTGCAGCGTCATGCACTTGGGAACATCGTATATCATGAACTCAACCATGGGAGGATTCTTCCTCAGATAAAAGTTGAAGCTTTGAACGAAAATATTGGTGAGGAGGAGATATTGTGGGCACTTATCTTCAACGAACGCAGTAAGACCTGCATTCTCCACCAAGTAATAAAAGTCTTCATAAAGTCCGGCGGCGCGCAAAAATTCATCACTTGGCCACTCGCACGCTCGAACTTCTGTGACTCGAGGGACTACGTACTTGGGGTGATTCTTCTCATCCTCCTTGGTGTTACGGCTTGAAGAGACTCTCAAGAACCTCCGCATCTTTTCCTTTTTCTAGCTCTGAAAAATTCTGAAATTTTTAGAGACTTCGAAAGAAAAGTGAATGAAGATAACCCAACTTATAGCAACTACTCCTACTAGTGCCTAGAGACTGTATCACGCGCTAAAACTACTTGGGATCAGCTAAAATCAACATTTCAATCTCAAGAACAGGGTCACCAAGGTAGCAAGAATACGCGAAGGATAAAGCACTAGAGCAAAAACTAATTGGACCAATGGAGGAGTCACTTACCAAGGACTAATTTCCCCAAAATGGTTCGGAGAATGGTGCTTTGAGCAAGGAGATTGAAAATCATAGCCAAATGAGCAAGAACATGGGTTTGAGCCGCGAAACAATTTTTTCTGGAGGTGGAAGAAGAGGCTGAGAGCTGGAATGAGTGGAGGAGGTACCTGTGGGCCCCACAAGCTTTCACCCCGCCACCAGGGGGTAGGTGGCGGTGGGGGGGGCTTGTGGCCCACTGGTCAGGCCCCCTCGCCAGCTCTCAGGCCCATAAATTTTAAAAAATTCCAGAAAAAATCATACTATATTTTCAGGACCATCGGAGAACTTCTATTTTCGAGGTATTTTTCTCCGGGACGCTAAAACAGAAAACAGGAAAAGCTAAACTAATTCTATCATTTTTCTTCTAAGCAAAAGAAAAGGAAAGCTCAAAACAGAGGTATGTGACTCTCTGATTCATCCGTTTCATGGTCATCGGAAGAAATTCATCAATGGTATTGATCAAGTCCTTATGACAAAACCTTCTCGAATCGCAAGAGAGAACGGAGAATTTTCGAATAGCCACTAAATCACCTCAATGGGGATATGAATCTCCCCAACAAGCAAATCATACTTCATCTTGACACGAGGAATAGGGCATTCAAAGCTCCCAATGAGAATCGATGAAGTCTTACCGATAGCATTGATGCAATGTACTAGATATCGTTTCTTCGGAAAGTGCACTGTGTGCTCATTACCGTTGACGTGCAAAGTGACATTGCCTTTGTTGCAATCTATAACAGCCCCAGCAGTGTTTACAAAGGGTCTTCCGAGGATGACAGCCATGGCATCGTCCTTAGGAATATCCAAGATAACAAAGTGTGTTAAGATAGTGGTGTTAGCAACCACAACAGGCACATCCTTGCAAATGCCGATAGGGAAAGCAGTTGATTTGTCGGCCATTTGCAGAGAAATTTCAGTGGGTGTCAACTTATCCAACTCAAGTCTACGATAAAGAGAGAGTGGCATAACACTAACACCGGCTCCAAGGTTACATAAGGTAGTTCTTACTTAGTTTCCTTCAATGGAGCAAGGTATAATGGGCACTCCGGGATCACCAAGTTTCTTAGGGTTTCCTCCTTTGAAAGTGTAATTGGCAAGCATGGTGGAGATCTCAAGATCTGGTATCCTCCGTTTATTAGTCACGATATCTTTAATGTACTTGGCATACGGAGACATCTTGAGCATATCAGTTAACCGCATCTGCAGAAAGACGGGTCTTATCATCTCAACGAAGCGCTCAAATTCCTCATCATCCTTTTTCTTGGATGGCTTAGGAGGAAAGGGCATAGGTCTCTGAACCCATGGCTTCCTTTCTTTACCATGCTTCCTAGCAGTAAATTCATTCGTATCGTATTTCTTAGGTTGTGGGTTATCAGGATTAACCGTAGGTTCAATCTCCACATCCTCATCATGGCTAGGTTGAGCATTATTATGAACATCACTGTCCATATTGTCACCAGGTTCATGTTCATCACCAGATTGAGTTTCTGCATCAGACGAAGAAATATCATTAGGTTCTTCAGGTGTGACAGTATTTGGTGAACTGGCGTGTGGGCTCCTATCATCCTTCTTCTTCTCCTTAGGATGACTGGGTGTATCAGCATTGATTCCTTGAGAATCTTGATCAATTCTCTTAGGATGACCTTCAGGATACAAAGGTTCCTGAGTCATTTTGCCTACTCTAGTAATGACTCTGACAGAGTTGTCATTTAATTCATTGAGCAGGTCATTCTGAGCTTTAAGTACTTGTTCTACCTGAGTAGTAATCATAGAGGCATGTTTACTCAGAAGCTTCAGAGCATTGACATTTGTGTCTACACAAGCACTTAGATGGCTAAGCATACGAGTACTTTGTTCCAAATGTCTGCTAACATAATCATTGAAACTCTGTTGTTTGGCAACAAAGTTGTCAAATTCATCAAAGCAGAGGCTAGTAGGTTTCTCAAAAGGAATATCACTCTCGTCAAACATACGCAGAGAATTCACTTCTACTACGTGTATCGGGTTATCGAGACCATGGATCTCTTCGATAGGTGGTAGATTTTTGACATCTCCATATCTGATGCCTTTCTCTTGCATAGATTTCTTGGCTTCTTGCATATCTTCGGGACTGAGGAATAGAATACCTCTTTTATTCGAAGTTGGCTTAGGAGGTGGTTCAGGAATAGTCCAAGCATTATCGTTGATCAGGATGTTATTCAATAGGGTCTCAGCTTGTTCTACAGTTCGTTCCCTAAAAACACAACCGGCACAACTATCTAGGTGGTCTCTAGAGGCATTTGTAAGTCCGTTATAGAGGATATCAAGTATCTCGTTCTTCTTAAGAGGGTGATAAGGCAAAGCATTTTGTAGCTGGACGAGCCTCCCCAAGCTTGTGGGAGACTCTCTTCTTGGAGTTGAGCAAAGTTGTATGTTTCCTGCAAGGCAGCTTGCTTCTTATGGGCAGGGAAATATTTCTCGTAGAAGTAATAGACCATATCCTGGGGACTACTCACACGTCGAGGAGCAAGAGAGGTGAACCAGGCTTTAGCGTCATCCTTTAGAGAGAAAGGAAACATCTTAAGGATATAGTAGTGGCGGATCTTCTTCTCATTAGTGAAAAGGTTGGCTATTTTGGATAGTTTGGCAAGATGGGCTATGACCGTCTCAGACTCATAACCGTGAAAAGGATCAGATTCGATTAGAGAGATTATCTCAGGGTCGATAGAGAATCCATAATCCTTATCGGTGATAAACATAGGTGAAGTGGCAAACTTCGGGTCGTATTTCATCCTAGCTTTCAGAGATTTTTCCTTCCACTTGAAAAGTAATTTCTCAGCGTCATAGGCATCCTTACACGGAAGAAAATCCTCAGCTATCTCTCACTCCATAACATAACCCTCGGGTATATCAGGCAATTCATATCTAGGAGAGCTAGATCTAGCAGGAGCAAAAGCAGGTTCTATCTCAATAGTATCGGCAGTTTTAGAAGCATCACGAGCATTGGCAGTAACTCTAGCAATATGAGCATCAAGGAACACTCCTAGTGGAACATCAGGCAAAGGAGTATCTCTAGCAGTATCAAGCATAGCATCATCTGGCAAAATAGCATCTCTAGCATCATCAGGCAAAGCAGTATCAAGCATAACATCTCTCGCAGTATCAGGCAAAGCAGTATCAGGCATAGTATCAAGCATAGCATCATCCTGCATAGTATCAAGCATAGCATCTCTAGCAGTAGCATCATAAGCATCATCAAGCATAGGCAACATATCAAGATTTCTAGCAGGAGATGATGTCGCAAACTTACTCATAACTGAAGGTGAATCAAGTGCAGAGCTAGATGGCAATTCCTTACCTCCCCTCGTAGTTGAGGGCAACACTTTGGTTTTTGGATCCTTCAGATTCTTCATAGTGATCAGCAGATATAAATCCCAAGTGACTCATAGAATATAGCAATACCTCCCCGGCAACGGTGCCAGAAAAATGCTGACTCCGTAACAGCAGACCTTCCCTTGCAACGACACCACAAGAATGCTGCTACCACTCTCCGGCAATCAAAACTAGAAGAATGTTGTTGACGGCCCACTAGGGCGTGGGATCGTAGCAGTTTTCAAGGGTAGAGTATTCGACCCAAATTTGTTGGTATGCCTATAGGAGGTGAGAGGATACTCTCAAGTATTAGCAGCTGAATATGTTAGATTCAACCACACCTAAAAGATTAGTATCTGCAAGCAAAGTATCAGTAGCAAAGTAGTATGATAACAACGGTGTCAGAAACAATATGTTCACGGCAGACTATTCCTAACGATTGTATCAATGGCGCCAAATTGCCTCGTTGACGGAAACTGTCAGTTCCCGTCAACGAGCAGCGAACCAAAATTGTAGCAGGTAGCAGAAGTGTAACGAGCAATAGCAGTGGCAAAGAACAACAGTAGTGACAGCAGTAGCAAGTAGCAATAGTAGCAAGCGATAGTAGTAGCAACAGTAGCAGCAGAGCAAGACAAGTAACAGCAGCAGTAGAGCAAGACAAGTAACAGCAGCAGAGTAAGACAAGTAACAACAGTAGCAGAGCAAGACAAGTAACAACAGTAGTAGGACGAACTCGTGGGCAATGGTTCGGTGATTTGTTTGGATGATATGCATCATGCAACAGTTATAACACGGACAGATATGTGGCTAGCTCTCGTTCGTCAATGTGATGTAGGCATGCATTCCGTGTGTCGTCATACGTGCTTAGGGAAAAGAACTTGCATGACATCTATTGTCCATCCCTCCCGTGGCATCGGGGTCCAAAAGGAAACTACGGGATATTAAGGTTCTCCTTTTAAAAAGAATCGGACCAACGCATTAGCACTTGGTGAACACATGAACTCCTCAAACTATGGTCATCACCGGGAGTGGTTCCGGTTATTGTCACTCCGGGGTTGCCGGATCATAACACATAGTAGGTAACTACAACTTGCAAGATCGAAACTAAAACCCACATATATTGGTGACAACATAATAATTTCAGATCTGAAATCATGGCACTCAGGCCCTAGTGACAAGCATTAAGCATGGCAAAGTAGTAGCAACATCAATCTCAGAACATAGTGGATACTAGGGATCAATCCCCATCAAAACTAACTCGATTATATGATAGATCTCATCCTACTCCTCACCACCCAGTGAGCCTACGAATAGATTACTCACGAACCACGAAGAGCTTCATGGAATTGGAAAGGGAAGAAGGTTGATGATGACGATGGCGATGATTTCCCCTCTCCGGAGCCCAAGACGGACTCCAGATCTGCCCTCCAGATGAAGAACACGTTGTGGCGGCGCCTCCGTATCGCAAACGCGTTGAAATCTTCTCTTTTTATTTTTTCTGGGACGAAACTGAACTTATAGACCTGAGATTGGGGGCGGCAGAGCCGTGTGGGCCCACAAGCTTGCCCACCGCCACCAGGGGGTGGCGGAGGCAGGGCTTGTGGCCCACTGGCCGAACCCCTCAGGTGGAACTTGGCGCAGGTATTTTTCATATTTTCCAAAAATGCTCCCCTAAATTTTCAGGACGTTGGGAAAACTTTGATTTCTGCACAAAAATAATACCAAGGCAATTCTGCTGAAAACAACGTGAGTCCAGGTTAGTTCCATTCAAATCATGCAAATTAAAGTCCAAAACAAGGGCAAAAGAGTTTGGAAAAGTAGATACGATGGAGACGTAACGTACGCCGCATTGCGGAGCAAGCCCCACGGCGTGGCACACAAACCCTCAAAAGGATCCAGTGGCCAACAAGAGCTCTCGCTTTCTACAAGATGAACGGGAGAGGCGCGCGAGTAGTCTCTCAACCCAAATCCATGCTTGGGGGCTGGGGGCTCGCCGGTAGGCGCTTCGTCGGAAATAAGCGCCCCCTGAGGCCCCACGTCGCCAAGCAGAAGGGGTCCAAAAGGGAGGTGCAGCATGACCGTGGGAGGAGCTGCAGGCGAGGGGAATAGCACTCTCCTGGGGAGCCGGAGGCCGCGGTCAAGGAAGACCGCAGTGGGCTCATGCGTGAGGGACTCAAGAGGTTGAACCCCAGTGGGTGCGGGGGAAGAAACCACAAGATTCTCGGTGATCTCAGGACGCGCACCCCCGGGGAGCGGGCGGCTATACACCTCCCACCTCAGCTGTGGGAGGGGCGGCACGACAAGAGTTTTTGTGGGCATGAACCCCAAGGGTCGAGGCCCTCCGGGGGCACACGTCCCCTCCACGGAGGAACCCCCACTCATCGAAGAGCGGCATCCCCGCGACGAGAGCTTCCGGGGCCTTGAAGTTATACAATGGGAGGCCATTCTGGGGAAGCTCATTAGGATCGCCACTAGTCAGCCGACGGAGCAACTTGCGCAAGATGTCGGGGGAGAGCGGCAGGACCTGGATCCTCATTGGGCCGTGAGGTCCCGCATAGGCCCACATCGGACGAGAGTGGCACTCGAGAGGAGCGATCCATCGACGGATAAACTCCCGCACCACCATCGCCTTCGTCACCCCCGCCCGCTACAGTTTCTCCAGCCGGATCAGGACCGGCGTGAGCCGGGGGTCATTAAGCTCCGCGTGCTTCCACCCCAGGTTTGGCGTTGCGGAGGTCGACGGGGGCTGGAACAGGGCTCCGGCCTCGGCAATTTCGACCTGCACCCACCGCCGTCGGAACCCCTTTACTTCGGGGAGGAGCTCGTCGTCGAGGGCCCCCGGGTCGAGGCGTCGGCCGTTCTCAAGGATACGCACCCAGAGCACTGCTCCTCGGAGACCAATTCGAGGGAGAAGAAGTGGCGAAGTAATCCCACGGAAGGGGTAACACCAACAAAGGCCTCGCACAAGAACACAAAGGCCGAGAGGAGAACCAAGGAACTTGGGTCAAGGTGGAGCACGTGGATCTGGTAATGCGAAAGCACTGCGTTGAGGAAGCTCGAGAACGGTGACAATAGACCAAAAAGAAGAGCGTGGATATGAAGGGGGGCCGTGGGGTCGCCATCTCGCCCTGGGGCCATGAACGTGGCCAGATCTTGGTGGCTCCCCACTCATTGGAGCCGGCCGCGATTATCAGTCGGATCTTCTCCAACCCCTCGAAGTTCACCACCGTCGACTGGCTCAACGCGGGCAGAGGCACCATCGGGGCGGTCGGACCCCGCAAGCCTCCACTTTCCCCCCTTTTGGAGGCATGGCGAGGAGAATGAGGGGAGAAAATGACGCGGCACATGGAAGCTCGGAGGAGGGAGCCGGGATCGCACAGGAGGAAGAACCGATGGCGAAGTCGACGAGAGATGAAGGCGGCTCGCGGATGCGGGTCAAGTGGTTCAGCGAGCCTTGATGAGGCCGGTCTGGCGCGGAGAAGATGGAGAGACAAGCCTTCAGTTCATCGTTTATAGGGCCTGGTCCGCTAGCAATTAGGGCCCACGACGCTTTGGGCCGCCCTCGAGGCTTCGCCCAGAAGCCAGCTCGAGCATACCTTGGGCCTGGGGGCTACTGTCGGCGTTCTGGGAACGGGGGTATCCAAACCTTCCTGACCGCGGGCCAGGGCTGGCCCACTTCATCGACCAAAAACCAACCAGGCACGGCACCACTCAGGGCAAGGCCCTCGCGAGGGCCCGAGCCTCGCAGGGAGGAGCAGCATCAAGACCAACAGGGGGCCTCATCAGGACCCCTCCAGAGCGACGGATATTCCAAGGCAAGACCTCGCCTCAGGACTCAAGGATGACGCGGAGAAAGGACAAGTGATCAGCAGATTGCAGAGTGGTGCAGTTCCCCCTTTTGTGCAAAGGAGGGAAGGACGCACGCAGGTCTCCAAGGCATCTCCAAAGGTTTCCATTCTGGTGCAACAAAGCCATCGGCACCCGCTAGCAGGACGGACATAATCCCTGGACCCGTCCCAGCCGCGCTGACAACCACTTTTGCACACGAAGACTACCTTTGGGCAGGGGAGCATGTTTCCCTGTTCCCCTTCAAAGATTGGTCGTTGTGGGATCCCTTCCCACCCTTGCGATAAGGGAAGAGGACCCGGGCCACCGCTATATGTAGAGGACACGTTACTTCGTAGAGGGGGATCCGATCTCACCCACCCCGATCCAATCCATTCATTCACACACCCATACCACACAAAGGCCACTATCATCCGGAGGCCCTCGAACAGTGTACTAGTTCATCCGCCAACCTCCACGAGAGGCAATCCACCAAAGCAGGAGTAGGGTATTACACTTCTCAGCGGCCCGAACCTGGGTAAACTGCCTTGTTCTCTGTCTTCCTCGCCATTGAGTGAGTTCTTTGCCATCCACAGCGAGTAGCGAGTTAGGTGAGGCGAGCCCGAGAGAGATCTTCGTACACACCCCTGAGTACGAATCTTAAGGGTTTTTCAGAGCCCGAAATCAGACAGTTTCTCTTTATAGGTGGAGCCAAGTACGCATACATGCATACACGCAACAACACCGTATCACATACATCACCACCATTCGTCCCCACTCTGGCAACTAAATGGTAATTAATGACCTCCTCGTAGATGCAGCTAATAGAGGTCTCTGTTTACCCCGTGTTGCAACGATCAGGGACGAAGGGAGGTAGGCCGTGTCACTAACCTACCTCCCCAACTAGCCTTCACGCCAATAGTAATAACCTTTCGTCCAAAAGAGGCATATCTTAGATGGATGGTATCACACCAGATCAAAAAGATTATTAACATAAACATATAAATAGGATATCAAATCCCAATATTTAACGATCTTAGAACACCTCTAGCACACCATGAAAATTGGCCTCAAAGAATTTTTTTTGAAGGTCTCCCCAAAAACGGTTTTATGGTACCGCTAGGCCTCCAATGGAACACATCTTCTAAATTCATACCGCAAACGGGATTTGTTCTGCGCCCAAGCCCTCACGGTACCGTAAATTCATTTTCGAGGCTTTAGGCAAATTCATATTTTTGAACATTATAATATTAATATGATAACAATATAAAACAAACTTATTAAGGTTTGAGCATCATACAATATGACAATTATCTCAATTACAACTAATGTTGACATCTGAATAATTAAAAAAATACAAATGGTTCGGAATGGATAAAATGGTTCAAATCACACATGAATACAAATAAAGATCAAATGAATAAAATGAAAGTATATCTTTCATACAATCGCCGCTGATGCTCAATGAGATCATCACGCAGCGTGCGCTTTTTGTTAGGAATGCTACTAGTTTAGGCTATCGGTCGACTTTGTCTGCCTCATTCTCTTTCTCAGAACTAGTAACAGTGCATGCGCAATGCACGTGTAATCGAATGAATTTCCTCATTTATCAGGTTATCAACCAGTTAATATGGGATGAAAACAATGGATATGTAGCATACACAAGTAACGAGCTACCCTAGAAATGAGAAACTTAAGTCGAATGAAAATAAGCTTAAAAAGATCGAAAAGGTTATTGTGCCAAACATTTCATAAACCATCTTAGTTCTGGCAAGATTTAAGCATGAGCTAAAGATGTCACCGTGCTGGAGAAAGTGTATTACTTTAGAATGGCAAACTGTACAAATAAGGAATTGGACCTGAGCAGATCAGTGGATATAATAATTGTTGTTTAGCACTCAAACACTTTTTTGTGAGATTGTCATTAGCGTACGAGCAAGCTTGTGTGTCAACAATTCCAAAACCAGGAAGAGGGTTGAGTTAAAAAACAACACATACTTCATTACCAGCAGTTCAACATCCAAATGCCCTCAAGAATTTCTACTACTCCTGATCTGAATGTGTTACCAACTTTCTCAAATAGGTCGTTACTTATGTTTGGACCTGAATATCATGAATATTTGAAACTGACAAAAGTAAAATCAAGAATTTTGGCCCTGTAAGGTACTGACTGATAGACAATTATAAGGAGCAGGTTTTATAGAATCGGAGATCAACTTGTAGCTGGTTGACCTGTCAGTTTCACAATGTAACCTACACAGTCATTTGTAACCTACACATTCATTTTCCTAAAACAGGTCTACATAACCATTCCAGTCAACGCCTCCAGACAAATCTGAAAAGGAAAACATCAAAGCATGGTGTAAAGTGAAGAGCTTTTGTTTTCTTCCCATTTAACGATAATGAAATTATGTGTTCTCATTGTTTAAGGAAAACAATTTTTAGTTCATATAATCAAGAACAAAATTAGCTATTACCTTGAAATGCTCTCCTGTATGGGTACTATACAAGGCTAACTTAAGATATGGAAGAGTCATTACCTTCATAAAGGATGGATTTTGTGAGACAAAGTTCAACCACTCTACTCTATTAATTTTCTATCCTGATTCACATTGACATCTGAAAAAGTATCTAAACCCTTATGAAAGCCTTAAATTTAAATTAATTTTGATGCGTAACACCTTGAGTTTCAGAATCATATGTCCATACCTTGTCAAGGATTGACTCAATATATAATTTCAGTCACAAGAGTGATAAACATCTGTTTGACTTGTACACCGCTTCAATAGAAACTATGTCATCTGATCCTTGATTCGCTTAGAGTGAGACAATAAAGGTGCAGATTTGGAACAAGTCAGACAATCCACACACTGGAGTCAGCAATTACAGATGGAAATAAGGTCACTCAAATCATGACAGAGCATTTAATTTTAACATCCACACACCATCACTAGACAATTACCTTCACACGAGGGATGAGATGGTGTCGAGACGTCCGGTAGGTGCAGGACACAACCGCAGCAATCTCGCTAGATCCAAGTTCAACCACCACCCCAATCCTGCGCGTGATCGAGGAGTAGCTGCACCTACACGTCTACTCCCCCGCGGTGACGGGGCGGGAGAGGAGGCCCAACGTTTGTGGGCGCGACCGGTGGTAGGGGGCTGTCTATGGCGCCGCGAGGGGGGTGGCGGGGCGAGGGGTGGCGGCGCGGCGGTGGCAGGGGGTCGTAGGGGTCGACGGGGTGCGCGCAGGGGGAAGGGGGGGAGTGGGGGAGAGGTTTCGGCGGGGCGGTGGTGGCGAGGGCTGGGGCGATGGCAGTGGCCGGCGGGGCGCGAGCGGAGCAGGGTAGTTTTCTTTTTTGGGGCGTTGAGGTGCGCAGCGGAAGACGTGGGTCGGGACTAATTACAACAGTTTCGTTAACATCATTTTGTTAGTGTGCTTAACAATCATTAGATTATTAATCGAACGACTAATAGTCCTAGTTGGATCTGTCCTTTACAGTAGAGATGCTAGTAACGACTAACGAGCAGGCTAAAGACACTTCTATAAAAAAAACAGGGGCCCCCGCAATCGCGAAGGCGATCTGGCAGCGACGGAGTGACATGGCGGCGCCTATGCTGGCGGTCCCGCCGGGGGATGGCGGTCACCTTCCTGGAGAAGGCTCCGAGGGAAGGCTCTTCAGCGGTCAGTTTTGGAAAGAAATGCGGGCAAGGTCTCGGCGGGTTGTCCGTCGAGCGACAGATCGGAGACGTTGTTTGGAGCAGTCACGGAGGAGGGCGAAGGAGATTTTCAGCAATTTGGAAGGTGGGATTGTCAGGCCTGAAGATACAGTGCAAGGAAGGGAACTCCTTCAGTTATCGGACGGCTCGCGTGGCTCGCATCGAACGGCTCGCGTGGCTCACTGTTACTGTGCCTTTTCCGTTGCCGTTACTGTAGCGATTCCAGTACTGTTACCGTTGTCGGCGTGTTGTCGTTTTCTCTCTGTTGGCTGCTGGCTTTAAAGCCGCTACCACCTAGTCTGTAATAGACATCGATGAATTATTATGCTCTAGCACTTTACCAAACACTTTACGGCAATACAACCCTAGCCGGGGCGACTTTCCCCTCCTTTTCCCCGATTTGAGATCGTGTTCTTCCTGTTCTTCGCTATTCTTGACGATTTCCTTAGCTAGGGTGTGACAATTGGTATCATGAGCACAGTCTTTCCTTGGAGACGAGATATATCGGAGCTGTTGCAGTAGTTCCCACCCTCCCTCCCTTTTCTCTGGTGGCGATGGTGCCGGGGTAGTTGAGCGCAGCGGCGGTAGAAAATTCGACAGCAGCTCGTTGAGCGCGACTGGTTGGGGGAGCACCTCGCTCTTCTAGTAAAATCCCAGGTCAAGCGGCGGGTGGTGCTGTATCGATGGTGATCTCGCAGGCGGCGGCGATAGTCCAGGCTAGATCGGGTTACCGGTGCAGCCGACAGTAAAATTCCCCTCTAAAATCTGGACACCACGATGGGGCGCTCTAAGTCCAACTTGGAGGAGTGTGACGCCGCGGATCTGCTCGCGATGAAGGGCGATTTCTTACTGCATCGTGAGGAGACAGCAGATCTATGAGGAGAAGTAGATGACCTGCACAAGGATGTCCACAGTACCAACTTGAAGTAAGATACCATGGTTACGGTCCTCGATGGAGTACAGAAGGCTGTGTCGACCCTTAGCTCACAGCTGTCTACCATGGGAGATGTGCTTAAATCCCTCCGATCCACAGAAGCATCAGGATCAGCGCAACCGGGTAAGTCTTCACCTGATCAACCACAACATGCAGTTGTATCTGGAGATATCGCCATGTCACAAGAAACTCGCAGGCGCCTTGTCACTGAACAGGAAAAAACTAGGATGGTCGTAGCTCAAATTCCAAACCACTTAGCTCCCATCCAGGTACCTAGACCTGTGATCCCACCAGGCTTTGGAGCCAACCAAACAGCAGAACCACATTCGGGCAATGTGACTCCTATGGCAGCCTACAAAACTGCCCGTACTCCAGGATTTCATGGTTTTCAACCACCAGTATACGTCAAAGTTGGGATGATTTTCAGAAGTAGTATGATCAAGAAATGTGCACCCAGTTTTTGAAGAGCATCACCAAAGGCCCACACATTGATTTCCCTCGCTTTGATGGTGACAACCCTGCTGGATGGATCCGATAGTGTGAGAAGTATTTCCAAATGGCTGGAGCCCCTGCTGAATTCAAAGTTAACCTGGCACAGTTATATGTAACAGGAAGAGCTGATGTGTGGCCGAGACGCACTGGCATTCTGAAAAAGCAGTTAACATGGGCACAGTTCTGTGATGAAATCTTGCGCAGATTTTCTTCAGCTAGTTCCTATGAGCTCACTGACAGATTTAACACCCTCAAACAGGGCATCCTCTCTGTGTCAGAATACACTGACCAGTTTGAAGACATAATGGCTGAGGTGCAAACAGACAATCCTATAATGGATGAAAGCTGGTTTGTAAGGTGCTATGTGAATGGCTTACGTTCTCAGATCAAATTTCAGGTGAGAGACCTTAGACCCTCGGGTTTGACAGAAGCATATTGGCTGGCAGTGGACTTGGAAAAGGAGCAGCTGAGAAGAAAGCTTCCACTAGCTATTTTAGCAGTGCTAAATTTACTTCAGGTTACCAGAAGTCCACTACTAGTGCATATGAGAAACCAACTGAATACAAACCTGCTCCAGCAAACCAAAGAGCTAGAGAACCTGGTAAATGCTGGAGGTGTGGTGATGCATGGTTTCATGGTCACAAATGTAAGCTGGCCCCTGTTTTGAATGACCTCACTGGAGAAGACCCCAATGAACAAGCAAAAGAGCATGAGGAAATGAAAGAACAAGAGGAGGCAGAACAACCACCTCAAGAGGAATTATGTATGACACTTTCTTCCCAAGCCATGAAATCTGATAATGCTAATACAATTTCCAGTCCAGTTCAGGTTGGGGGAAAACAAGGAATTACCTTAGTTGACTCTGGAAGTAACTCTACTTTCATCAGCCTCAAATTTGCCCTGTCTACCAACTGCACTATATTAAAGGACACTTCAAGAGCAGTCACTGTTGCAGGAGGAGGCACACTTTGGTCAGGTTCTTATGTCCCACCCACCACTTTTACTGCAGGCAACACCAAGTTCACACACCAGTTCAGAGTTCTAGACCTACCTGGACATGATATAGTACTTGGTAGTGATTGGATGGAGCAACATAGTCCTGTGGCTTTTCACTACAACCCAAGATAGATATCAGTTTTGATAGATCAGCAGATTCCAATGACAATCAAAGTATGTAATACTCTAGATGATGCCACTCACATAGAAGCACCTGAAGTGGACAAACTGTTAGCTATGGGGGCACCTGGGTATATCCTACATCTTATTAGAGATACTGCAGTAAAACGACCAACCCCACAGGAAGTTCCACCAGCTGTTCAAGAGGTACTCCAACAATTCCCTGCAGTCTTCCAAGAACCAAAAGGGCTACCTCCAAAAAGAGCACATGACCACAAGATTCCTCTCAAAGAACAAGCAACACCCCCTAATTCCAGGCCCTACAGAGTACCACATATGCAAAGAAATGAACTGGAAAGGCAAATTGATGCTATGCTCAGGGATAAGATCATCAGAGCTAGTGAAAGTCCATATTCTTCCCCTGCTATTTTGGTCATGGAGAAGGATGGTACTTGGAGAATGTGCATTGATTACAGAAAACTAAATGCTGCAACTATCAAGAATAAATTTCCAATACCTGTGATTGAGGATTTGCTGGATGAACTACACGGAGCTACCTATTTCACTAAGTTGGACCTGAGATCTGGTTACCATCAAGTGAGGATGGATGAACAAGACCTCCCTAAAACTGCATTCAGAACATATTTTGGACACTATGAATTTCTGGTTATGCCTTTTGGGCTGGCTGATGCACCTGGGACTTTCCAAGCTCTCATGAACAACATTTTTGGCCCTTACCTCAGGAAGTTTGTGTTGGTCTTCTTTGATGACATTCTCATTTACAGAAAAAATATCTCTGAGCATTTGGAGCACATACAGATTGTTCTTCAGATTTTAAAGGAGCACCAACTCTTTGTCAAGCTCTCCAAGTGTATGTTTGCTTCCACACATGTGGAGTACCTGGGCCACATCATCACTGGGGAGGCAGTGTCCACTGATCCTGCAAAAATCACTGCTGTTACTGATTGACCCATACCTACTACCATTAAACAACTTAGGGGTTTCTTGGGCCTTTGTGGTTACTACAGGAGGTTCATCCAGAACTTTGGAACTATTGCTAGACCATTACATGACATCCTAGAGAAAGACAGTTTCTGTTGGACTGAACTTCAAACCACTGCTTTTAACACTTTGAAACAGGCTATGGTTAATGCACCAGTGTTAGCATTACCAGATTTTTCTGAACCCTTTACCTTGGAAACAGATGCCTCTGGTGTGGGACTAGGAGCAGTTATGATGCAGAAGGGTAGACCTCTAGCTTACTATAGCTACACCCTATGTCCAAAAAATGATGCACTTTCAACATATGAAAAAGAAGCTCTTGCTATCATTGCTGCTCTCAAGAGATGGAGACACTATTTTCTGGGGCATGATCTTATTATTAAGACTGATCACCAAAGCTTGCAGTTCATGACTGACCAAAAAATCACCACCAACATCCAGCACAAACTCATGCTCAAACTGCTTGAGTTCAACTTTACATTGCAATACAAGAAAGGCAAAGAAAATATTGTTGCTGATGGCCTTTCTAGGAGGAATTCTCTTATGGCCATGTCTGTAGTGACACCACAATGGATCTTTGCAGTGGAGCATTCTTATGCTCAAGACAAGACTTGTCAATCATTAATAGAAAGGCTCTTACTATCACCAACACATGGTGAGAACCAGAACAGTTTACATTCTGGAATTATCAGGCACAAAGGAAAAATCTATGTGGGGAAAGACTTGGAGTTAAGAACAAGATTGTTAACAGCTCTTCACTCCTCTGCTATTGGGGGCCATTCTGGAAGGAAAGCAACTTACCATAGAATCAAGCAAATCTTCTACTGGCCAGGGCTTAAACAAGCAGTGGACAATTTTGTAGCTACTTGCCGAGTCTGTCAGAAAAACAAAGGTGAGAACTGTTCCTATCCAGGATACTTGGATCCACTACAACTTCCAGATATGGTGTGGACACATTTGAGCATGGATTTCATTGAGGGACTACCAAAGTCAAATGGATATGATGTGATCTTCATGGTAGTGGACAGACTCTCAAAATTTGCCCATTTTATTCCAATGTCTCATCCTTACACTGTCCAGACTGTAGCACAAGCATTCATTGATAATGTCATCAAACTTCATGGCCCTCCACTAGCCATTGTTTCTGACAGAGATCGTATCTTCACTAGTCAGCTCTGGCAGGACATTTTCAAAGGCATGGGAATACAGTTGTGCTACAGCTCTGCTTATCACCCTGAATCGGATGGTCAAACAGAACGAGTCAACCAGTGCTTGGAGAATTACCTTAGATGTCTCAGCTCCCTACAACCCAAACGATGGGCTAAACATTTGGCTATGGCAGAGTACTGGTACAATACAGCATACCACAACTCTCTCCAGAAGACACCATTTGAAGCAGCTTATGGATATCCACCTCCCAACATTTGCGAGAATATCTTGCCTGACAACATGACTGAAGAGGCCCAAAAAAATTTCACTGATCGAGAAGCACTCCTCCAGCATCTGAAGGAAAACCTTACTTCTGCCCAAGCTCGCATGAAGAAGTACGCGGACAGAAAGCGTACAGAGAGAATCTTGGAAGTTGGAGATATGGTGTACCTCAAGATGCAGCCGTATCGTCTGAATGCCTTTGGATTGCGCACCCACATCAAGCTCCAAAGCAAATTCTATGGTCCTTTTCGCATCATCGCCAAAGTAGGGCAAGTGGCGTACAAACTCCTCCTCCCCGAGAGCACCAGCATCCACCCTGTCTTCCATGTTAGTCAGTTGAAGAAGCATGTGGGTCCTAAAGCTATACCCTGTTCGGATCTTCCTTTGGTACGGCCGGATGGGATGATCCTCACTGAGCCAGTCCTGGTGTTCGAGACACGACAGATTCCTCGAAACAACTTGCCGGTTGTCCAATGGCTTGTGCAATGGGCTAATCTCCCTCCTGATGAAGCTTCCTGGGAAGACGCTGCGTTCATGAAGAAGGCGTTCCCTGCTTTCTTTACAGCAACCATCGATCGGTGGTTCGGCCGTTGATCTCCTTGAGGACAAGTTCGATTTCTCCAGGGGGCATTGTCAGGCCTGAAGATGCAGTGCAAGGAAGAGAACTCCTTCAGTTATTGGATGGCTCGCGTGGATCGCATCAGATGGCTCGCGTGGCTCGCCGTTACTATGCCTTTTTCCATTGTCGTTACTGTAGCGATTCCAGTACTGTTACCGTTGCCGGCGTGTTGCCGTTTTCTCTCTGTTGGCTGCTGGCTTTAAAGCCGCTACCACCTGGTCTGTAATAGACATCGATGAATTATTATTCTCTAGCACTTTACCAAACACTTTACAGCAATACAACCCTAGCCGGGGCGACTTTCCCCTCCTTTTCCCCGATTTGAGATCGTGTTCTTCCTGTTCTTCGATGTTCTTGCCGATTTCCTTAGCTAGGGTGTGACCGGGATCCCTTTTAATCCATCTGGTGAGGACACGATCTGGTTGCGTAGGTCCAAGATTGCAAAGAACCCAGAGGATCTGGAGTAGATTAATTCGAAGGATTCCTCTATGAGTGTTAAGGGGGATCGGGTAGTGTCGCCTTTTAATTCGGTTGGGATTTCTACTAAACTAGGAATTTTAGAGCGGAATAAATGGTATGAGGCGGCATCTACGAATCCTCCTATGGGTACTCTCGATTTTAAGTCTAGTGGGGGCAATAGAGCGATCTCCGCAAGGATTTTTAGGAATCTGCAATATTATGGTTATTCTTCCACATGCAAGAGCATTAATTCGGAGTTACAAACTGCGTGGTTAGGGGAGTTGGAGTGCTATATTGGGGGGCAGTCAGGAGAGCTCCGGAGATTCCCTCTGCTTATCAGATCAGAGGCCTCTGTACTCTAGTTCTTCTCTGGTGAGTAGGGATTCTAGGAGGGAGCCATGGTGAATCTTGGTGAGGGAAAAAAGAAGCCTGTGGAGGTGGACCAGGGGAGCGCGGGCAACTTGATAGGGGTGCCGGCTCCGGCAGAGGGGTCGTGATCTCTGCCGGTCAGAACTGAGGCGGGCTCGGTAAAATTTTGTGTGTTAACCTTTTGGACAAAGAAAATCTAGTTTTGACCTTTATTTGAATATTCTTTTAAAATCTGACCTCTTTACGTCACGCCAACATCACTGATGTCTGGGTTGCACGGGAGACGTCAGGTACCATGGCGTCTGATTGGGGCCCGCTCGATCCGCCCCGCTATTGACCAGATGACGTGGCAAAAGGCCCGACGCCAGGGGCCGTGGCGTCTGCTCCCCAGACCCAAACGCCAGACACCCTGACGTCTGGTTCGGGTAACATACACAGCCCACGGGAGAGTGGGTGGGACCCACCCCACTCACTCTCCCCAATCCAGCCCGAGCTTTCTACTCCTACTCCCATTTTCCCTCTCTCCAAACCTCAACCCCCCTCAAATCCTCTCCAAAAGGTTGTTTCCTTCGGTGGATCTTTCCATCACCTTGTTGCTTGTGGTAATCTCCTTTGATTCATCCAATTTGTTTTTGCTTAAATCTTGTTATTTGAACAGATTTTTGAAATCTTGGAGAAACCCTAGTTCATGCCTTTTCCCATAATTTTGGTGTCTTTTAGGGTTAGCTTGTTTTATAGTTGGTAATATGGATGAGCTTGTTGTAGCCATAAATATTAGCTTCATGAGTAGAATTTTTTTAATTTATGGTTAATTAGTGTTTAGGGTAATGTCATTAGTGTATCTTAAGTAATGTCATTAGTGTATCTTAAATAATCTAGACAAATCACAATTGCCATTGATGTGTTTAATTCATTCATGGTGTCTTTAGATGGGGAGACTTGTTAATGTTCATTATATGGACAAGGAGGCATTCTTGACTAACAATGTCGACGCCGATGAGGAAACAATTGTTTCCGATACATGTCCTAGCTATGATGACCTTGTTGCAAAAGTGAGACATGTCTTAGAGTGGATGGACCCGAATGATGGTGTTAAGTTAATAGGAATGTATGATGTTGGAGTTGGAGCCAAATCTCGCATGAAAACTTTGCCTATAACCTCTAACTTGCATTGGGATGTGTACAAGGAAAAAGTTTCCCAATCAAAAAACAAGTCACTTGAACTGTTTGCCACCAAGGTTGAAGCTCCGCGGTTTGCAATTGACTTGAACCGACTTGTTGTAACAGCCCAAATGCTTTCTTTCCTCTTTTGTAAGCTTTTCCAATTGTGGCAACCTTGTTGAACCTATGTTATGGAGGTGGTTATCATTTCATGTGGTTATCGTTTCATGTGCATCTCATGCATCATGCATATCTTGCATCTTCCTTGTGCTAGTCTTGTTCTTGTTGTTGTGCCACCTTGGTGATGTGGTTTGTGTGGTTTTTGAGAAGTGTGGTGTGGGTGCAACAAGGTCCTTCAAATCTTAGTTGGACCATAGACCAAACAAACCCCCTCTCCTTTATATTTTGAGGCAGAAATAAGTTTCTGTTTTGGGGCATTAAAAATGTTCATCTTCTTTAAAAATCCTTCTAAATATTTCTGGATGACAACCCTCACTTAATTGCAGTTTTTTTCCTTTTTGTATTAATTTAAAATAGGGGAAGATTTAATTAAACAAGTAAATTTACTTTGCTCTAAAATGCCTCATCTATTTTTATAAATAGGAGGAACATTTTAGAGACTTATATTTATTTTCAGTTTTATTCCTTTTTTTCCTTCCCTCGCTTTATTCCAAAACTGGTTTGATTTTTTTTTTAAGAAGGAAACCAGTGTGTGGTTATTTGAGAGAGCGTGAGGTAGGAGGATGGGCTCCTCGCCCATTTCCTTTTTCTCTAGTGCCTGAGCCCATGCCCTTTCCTTCTTCCTCCTGAAGGCGTTTCCTCCCGTGCCAGCTTTTCATCAGACCGCAAGAGAGAGCAGAGTGTCGCGCGGCTCACAGACGTCGACGTCGTCCCATCCGTGCCTATTTAGTCTCCTCGGCGTGCGTGCCCCGGTAGGGTTTCCCTCCTCTTCCCCATCGCACCGCCGGCCTCGTTTCCCTCTCCTTTCCTTCCCCCTCTCAGGTAAGAAATTCAGAGAAGAGAGGGACAGGTTCAGAGAGTCCGCCGTCGATCCCCGCCGTGCCCTCGTCGCCGGTAGCAGTCCCCGTGGAGGCCAAGGGGGTAGGGAGGATGCTAGATCCTCCCTCGACTCGTTCCCTTTTTCTAGGGGGCGGATTCCCTCCTTTGCTTCTTTCCCCGCGTCGGCCTCCTTCGCGCTGGAGCAGAGCGTGGTCGTCGCCCCGCCTCTTCTTCCTCTTCGCATTAGCCAGGCTCATCCCCGAGAACCCCAGGGTGAGCACCATTCCCCTCTCTTCTTCCTCGCACGTAGATTCTCCCCCTCTGCGTGCCATAGGTCGCCGCTTTGAGCTCGGCCTAGTCGGAGTAGCACTCCGTTGAGCCGCCGTTGTGGGCCTCCTTACAGGGAGTTAACCCCGGGAATGGAACCCCCGTGGCACCGCCTCCCTCACGCATAGCTTAGATGGTTCGATTCGGTGCCGGAGCGCGAGATGGCGACGTCCCCTGTTCCGGCAACGAGCTGCTCTGTTGTAGTTGAAGTGGTGACAAGTTCAAAGAAGCAACAACTTCAGGATCGATAATTAGCAGCAGCAGCGATTTCAGTAGCGACATGATCTGGTAGTAGCGACAGTAGTAGTAGGTCGTGGCAGCAGTGCGGCACTTGAGAGCCAAGCCCCTGCTAGCATCCCGCTGGAATTGATGCCTGCTTGAAGGTGTGTTGTCTGAGCAGGACGAGGATGTCGTGTGGGGTTTTCATCTCGAGCTAAGCCCCACTTTGGGCAGATCCCTCCTTCTAGTCCGATTGGCTGGAGTGTGCGCGTGTGACCAGAAGGTTACGGGTTCGATTCCTCCTAGCGCCCCCCTTTTTGTTGTTTCAATTTATTTCATGTGTGTAGTATCGGCAGAGGCTAGCTTACCTGTTCTGTTGCTCCTACTAGTGCAGCAACAGGGTGCTAGTGGAGTGGTAGCTAGTTGTTTGTGTTAGAAGGAGGGAGTGGGTTCGTTCCCCCACTCTAGCTGTTATTTTTCTCCTGCTGTACGGTATGTGTAGCTGTGGTGTGAGTGTATGATAGTGGGGCCCTGGTTCCACATGTCATCCTGTGAGAGGGCCACTGCCAGATGGACCCCCTCACTATATATTTTCCTTAGGATTGGTTTGTTGCTTAGGATTCAGTAAGATTTTTCCCAAGTGTTGCAACTTAGAATTTCATGCCCTTGGTTGGAGCTTTGTATTAAGTGGAGCATTGATCTTTTGATGTTGATTCCTTGGTAGATGGTAGTGGGTGAACCCCTCTACAATTTGGAACAAGTATTTTGCTCTTAGGATTTTGCATGCTAGATTTACACCTTGTCAAAGTGGGCACTTGGCTGAAAATGACAGTCTTGTGAAAAGCTGTGAATTTCACTAAGTCTGGGAAACTGGAGTTATTTTATTGCCCTGTTGTGTTGTTCATATCTGCTCCTCTGTTGGGAATTAGTCCAAGAAACAAACTAATGTTTGTTTGCTGTTATGTTTGACTAGCTCTCTGTCAAATTTCATGCCCAGCTACCTCCTGTAGATATCATTTTGGAGGCTGACAAAATGCTTCTGAGCATAAGCAGCTGGTGAAAATCTGTAATTTTCACCAAGTCCCAATCTGTGATATTTTGTCAAAGTTAGGGGTTGTATATCTGCTCATGTGTGATCCCTTTTCCTTAGCTTCTTGTTAGAGGTTGAAATGCAGTTGGATGGATTGAGTTTCATGTCTTTTTTGAACTATTTAGAGGGTTGTAGCTATTATAAATCTTGTGGTCAAAGTGCTATGTTGCTATTAAAAACAAATTGTGTGTCAACTGGTTTTTGAGCTTATGTCAGCTATGGGTGATGGTTTTGTGTGTTCTCAAACACCATCCCACTTGTATTTTGGTGCTTGCTCATGTGGTAACCTGGTTACACCAGTGAGTGCCCATGTCATTATGTTTGTGGCTGTTTTGAATCTGTAGGCCTTCGTAGCTTGTTTTGTAGTTTCCGGTTGATCCGAGACTCCATTCACGACGTTCTTTATAGGTTTTTGCATCGTTTTATCGTGTTGCATATGATTATGCCATGTTCATGCATGTAAAGATATCTTAACATGAGGTTCTATCCAGAATATAAACAACTCAACTAATGCATATGAAAGTGACTAGAATAGTGATGCATGCCCTCTTCATCACACATGCATCATATTGGTTGTTGCATTATGTTTTGCTGGTGTTTATTTGCTGTTATGTTATATTGGGTAGCATCGGGAACGGAGAGCGCGTACGTGGATTCTGGAGAGTTCGTGCAGGAAAAACAAGAGCAGTTCTAGTCTAAAGAAATCACAGACAACATGACCGTGACCTTGATACCGTTTCTAGCTTTCTTATGCTTGGAATTATGTTTCCTTCGTTAGATGTACGCTGCCTACCACATGATATATATGCCATCAAACTTTTCCATGAAACCTCAACCACTTCCCTTCCTAGCAAATATTGTTTGGCTAAGTAGGCTTGCTCAACCACTAATGGATAGCATTGTTAGATGCAGGTGCGAGCTGGTCCATGTGATAACATGGGCAATTTGATATCATTATGTTCAACTGCTATTTAATTAATGCACCTACATACTTAGTAAATAACGGGAGGCCTATCCTTTTTCCGGGTGATTTGTTCCATTGTTGCCACCTTAGTTTCGTCTACCGGTGTTTTATTCCATAACTGAGCGCTCCTAACACGTTCGGGGTTGTTATGGGGACCCCCTTGATAAATTGTATAGTGTTAAGACTCGTCTGGGAGGACCCAACTTTGGTTTTAATTTTCTTTAACTTAATAATAAAATGTATAGGGAATAGCTACCCCCAGGAGTTAATCAACAACCCAGGCCAGTGCTCCTCATGAGTGTTGGTCCAAAACTTTCAACCGCCGGTGGCTACCAGGGGCAACTCTGTGATTGGCCTACCGGAAGTTTGGAAAATCCGCCGTGTCATGAGAACGAGATACGCGGATCCTAACGGGATCGTCGACACGCCGAGAGGTCTTGCCAGATTTGCCTTACCTTAGCGATATATCTTGTGCATTGGGATTCCGCTGAGACTTTGGGTCTCTCAGAGTTGAGGTTTTCCTCTAAGGAATCCGACGAGATCACGAGTTTAGTGGTAGAGGATTACTATGCGGCCTGTGGTAATTTGTGATGGACTAGTTGGAGCACCCCTACAGGGTTTAATCTTTCGAAAAGCCGTGCCCGCGGTTATGTGGAAAAAATGGATATTTTGTTAACATCCGGTTATAAACAACTTTAAGTAATTCTAATAAAACTGCCAACTGAGTGCGTAACCGTGATTATCTCCTTCAGAGCTCCTTCTCTGATCGAGAACATGGTGGGGTTATGTTTGACGTAAGTAGGTGTTCAGGATCACTTAGTGATCAATCTAGTCTTCGACCGACTTGCGTAGACCACCATATATATGTACTCTGATCATCGTAAGGTAGCCACCATATATGTTTAGGTTGCTGCAAACCCATACACTTAACCTTCCTTACCCATTAACTCGGCTAGATTTGATACCATGGTCATTCGATTGTTGAGTCCTCGTTGCTCACAGTTTACTAGAAACACCCACAGGTACAGGTACCCCCGATGCAGGAGATCTCGATGACAGCAAGTTGAATTGGGAGTTCGATGAGGACAACGGCAGGCTGTACGTGACTTATCCGGAGGACTAGAGGTCCTGGTCGTGATCGTGGGGCTAACATGCGGGATATCATGGATTTATCTGTTTTCATCTTGTCCATAGCTGGACCATACCATGTTCTGAATAAGTGTGTCTGTATGGCTATTTGACTATGTTCTTACCAGATGGCAAGTGTATGCCCTACTTGTCACTTTTTCAGTTATGTAATTTTGTGATTATCTGGCTTGCGAAACGTGTAGATGTGCCCCTTTCCCTTTTGAGGCCTCGCCCCCAAATAAGGAAAGGGCCGCATCTTAGTCGTTACAAGTTGGTATTCAGAGCCTTACGACCATAGGAGCCTTTGTGTGATCGAACTTGGCTGAGTCGAGTCTAGCAAAAACTATTTGAGTCTTAGTTATATCGGAGAGTAGGTTTCTTTTTCTCCTCTTCTATACTGTGTTGAGGTTCACGACTTAGGAAATCTTAATTCTACTCCTCTTCTCACTCAAATTTTTTTAGGATCACGTGGATATTCTTGGAATCTATATGATGCCGATGTGACGGAGTTCTGTCTTGGTGCCTCCTGTCTGACTTGATTTCTTCCGGGGAGTTGAGCTCCAGGGGATTCTTGAGCACATCGCTATCATTCAGATTTCTTAGTATCTCAGGACGGAGGATGTTCGTAATTGCTTGAATACTAGTAGTGACGAGAGGAGTCCGGCTTCCCCAGTACTTGTGCAAAGAGTTCCGTATGTATCGCCACACTTAGTATCCTTGTGATTACGAGGGCCTGTGATAGATGAAGTCCCGAGATTCTGGTTATGTGTTGACGAATGTGATACACTGGACGGGTTAGTATAGGAGTTGAGTGATATATTACTCCTTGTATCCGTGGACCAGATTGCATGACCAGATATTTCGGGAGTTCATAGGTGGGATATCAAGTAGTGACTTATAGGACAATCTTCCTACAGATGCATGATGTGAGGTTGGGATTCGACATTCAGTGGGTCCATTTGTTCATGGTCGTCTTACAGCAGTTCTCGTTGTGTCTTATGAGTCCTTGTAGCTTGCTACGACTCAGGGACGCTTCGTATGTCATGTGCACTGCCTTGCACATGATGGCTACTGTAAGCTCGATCATGTGCGATCATATCCACGAAGATATCGGATGGAATCCCTGTCATACGTTTGTTCCGAGCAATTATAGTTCATACTTGGTTGCGAGTGGCCTTTAATCAGATGTTGTCGGCAGTCACTTTGAGGAAGCATTCTTACTAATTATTGTTCCAATGCAATTGCTAAGTATTCTTGTTCAGATATTTGTGCCTATTGATTCACCTTTACCTTGAATGTTAATCTCCGGTCTAACGTGTTGTCCGTCTTCAGGATGGCTCCACCAACTCACCAGAATCCGGGTCGCGAGGGTGCTGATGCTCCGCCACCGCCTCCTCCTGCAGAGGCATGGCAAGCGGTGATGGCTGCAACAAATGCTAACACGCAGATGTTAATTCAGCTGTTGCAAGAGAGGAACAATCAGCATCAGGGCAATTTCAACCATGGTGGTCATCAGTTTGCATCTCTGAATCAATTCCTGGCGAGCCAGCCGAAGTCCTTCACGTCTTGTGATCAGCCATTCGGCGCTGAGGACTGGATTCGGGACATGAACAAACACTTTGAGTGCAGCAATGTCCGACCAAAGGACTTCGTCAAGTTTGCAAGTTTCAGCTCAAGGGGCAGGCAACAGTATGGTGGCAGCAGTTGAAGGACTCCAGGGGAGGCAGAATGATTAGTTGGGACGATTTCTGCAAAGCTTTCAGGTCTCGCTATATGCCGTCTAGCTTTGTGGAAGAGATGCATGATAAGTTCAGACGCTTGAAGCAAGGAGGATCTTCTGTGTACAAGTACATCATCGAGTTCCATGAGCTGGCTCGATATGCTTTGCAGGACATTCCAGATTAGAAGGGCAAGATTTATCAGTTCAGGGGTGGTCTACGAGAGGCTTGCAGTTGGCCCTTGCCTTGCATGATCCCGATGGGTTTGATAAGTTCTATAACTTGGCTCTCAGGGCTGAAGCAGCTTTGCTCAAAGTGGAGAATTCGAGGAAGCTATTCAGAGACTCCAGTTCCTTGCCCTCATCTTTGGTGGTTCAGAAGCAACAGAAATATTGGGTGTCTCCTCCTCCTGGGCAGATTCAGCAGTTCAAGCAATCAGGTGGTCGTGGTTCTTCCCACCCACCGAACCCAGCTTTCGAGCAGAGGTTTCAGCAGCAGAAGCAAGGGAATCCTCAAGTGCAATTCGGTCCGCTGTCAGATGTCACAGGTCACAAGTGTGGGAAGAAGGGTCACTATTCCAACAAGTGCACCTCTCAGCAGCGTCTCCCGCCTCCTCCTCTAGTTAAGCCTCCATTCAATGCAATGGTGAAGTTCAATCCCAGGTCTGCACGAGTCAATATGGTGAATGCAGCAGAAGCAGAAAACTCCTCAGACGTGATAATGGGTAATCTCTTGGTTAATGATATTCCTGCTAGGGTTTTATTTGATTCTGGTGCATTGCATTACTTTATGTCCCGTCCATTCTTTGCAAAGCATGAGCTGTGTTGTGAAGAGTTGCCTAGGTCTTTAACTGTGGTTTCACCGGGGTTGCAAGTGAATTCTCGCTACATAATTCCGGATGTATTTGTCAAGATGGGCAACTATTCATTTTTGGCTTCTCCAATTGTCCTTGGCAATTCGAATATTGATCTGATTCTTGGAATGGATTGGCTGGCTATAAACAAGGCATATGTTGATTGTGAAGCTAAGGAAGTCAAGATAACTCATCCTCCGGAGGACGTGATTATCTTCGCGGCACGTGATGACACGATCCATCTGTTTTCCTTGAATGAGAAGGGTGAGATCTCTCCAATTTCTCAAGTCCCAGTGGTCTGCGAGTATGGAGATGTCTTTCCGGAAGAGCTGCCAGGAATGCCTGCGCACCAGGCAATTGAGTTCATAATTGAGCTTGAACCGGGTACTAAACCAATATGCAAGCGGCCATATAAACTGGGTCCAGAAGAGCTGAAGGAGCTGAAGAAGCAGCTTGATGAGCAAGAGCGTCTAGGTCTAATCAGACCAAGCTCATCTCCTTGGGGTTGCGAAGTTCTTTTTGTCATGAAGAAGGATGGCATGGACCGACTCTGTGTCGATTACCGCCCATTGAATTAGAAGACGATCAAAAACAAGTATCCACTTCCCAACATCAATGAGTTGTTTGAGCAATTCAAAGGGGCTAAGATCTTCTCGAAGCTTGATCTCAGGATGGGCCATCATCAGATTCGCATTCGTGAAGAGGACATTTCCAAGACTACCCTCACGACAAGCTTTGGATCGTATGAGTACAAAGTGATGTCTTTCGGTCTCGCCAATGCTCCACCGACCTTCTGTCGGATGATGAATTATATCTTCTCCCCATTCAAGAATGAATTTGTCTTGTTGTATCTTGATGACATTCTGGTCTTTTCGGAAACTGAGGAAGAGCATGAAGAACATATCCGGCTTGTGCTTGATAATCTAAGAGAGCATAAGTTCTATGCTAAGTTTTCCAAATGTGAGTTCTTGTTGAAGGAAGTTGTGTACCTTGGGCACATCATCTCTACCGAGGGCATCAAAGTTGATCCATCAAAGGTGCAGGCCATTGTTGAGTGGGAGCCTCCTCAGATTGTGAAGTAGCTTCGGAGCTTTCTCGGGCTTGCAAGCTATTGCAGAAGATTCGTTGAGAATTTCTCCAAGATTGCTAAGCCTCTCTCAAGCCTTCTTCAGAAGAGTGTGAAGTTTGTCTGGTCTCGAGAGTGTCAGTTGGCCTTCGACACACTCAAAGAGAAGCTCACTTCTACTCCACTCTTGATTCCTCCTGATGATTCCAAGCCTTGTCAAGTGTTTTGTGATGCCTCTCTTCAAGGTCTTGGTGTAGTTCTGATGCAAGAGAAGAAAGTGGTAGCTTATACCTCAAGGCAGCTGAAGCCAAGTGAGAAGAATTACCCCACTCATGATCTTGAGTTGGCGGCAGTGGTATATGCTATGATGACTTGGAGACATCTCTTGTTGGGCAGACAGGTTGAGGTCTACACCGATCACAAGAGTCTCAAACACATCTTCACTCAGCCTAACCTCAATGTTCGGCAAACTCGTTGGGTGGAAATGCTCCAAGATTACAATCCGAGCATTGACTACACTCCAGGCAAAGCTAATGTCATTGCAGATGCTTTGAGTAGAAAGGCTTACTGCAATAGTCTCATTCTGAAGCCTCTCCAGCCTAATATTTATGAATCTTTCAGGAAGGTCAACCTTCTTGTTAGTACCTCAGGGATTTCTTGCTAATCTCCAGATTTCTCCTATATTGGAAGACCAAGTCCGGCAAGTTCAACTTCTTGATTCAATGGTGAAGAAAGTTAAGATTGGCTTGGCAAAGAGCATTCCCAAATATAAGTGCTTCGTGTTGATGACAGAGATACCTTGTTCTTCGAGGACCGCCTTGTCATTCCGAAAGGGGAACTCAGGAAACTTATCATGGAGGAATCCCATAATTCCCTTCTTTCCATACATCCAGGAAGTTCCAATATGTACCGGGATCTGAAGCAAACCTTCTGGTGGACTCGCATGAAGCGTGAAATTGCTCAGTTCGTAAACGAGTGTGATGTTTGTCACCGAGTGAAAGCAGAGCATCAACGTCCAACATGTCTTTTTCATCCCTTGTCCATTTACGAGTGGAAATTCGATCATGTTGAGATGGATTTCGTCACTAGGTTTCCGAAGTCCAAGAAAGGCAACGATGCCATCTTCGTCGTCATTGACAAGTTGAGCAAAGTCGCTCATTTCCTTCCAGTCAAGGAGTCTATCTCGGCAGCCCAACTTGCAGAGTTTTATACGTCAAGGATAGTCTCATTGCATGGTGTTCCAATGCTGATATCTTCGGATCGCGGAAGCATCTTTACTTCCAAGTTCGAGGATTCTTTTTAGTCTGCGATGGGTACAAAGATTCAATTCAGTACAGCTTTCCATCCTCGGACTAGTGGGCTAGTTGAGAGAATCAATCAGGTACTCGAGGATATGCTAAGAGTCTGTGTGATTTCGTTTGGCATGAAGTGGGAAGACTGCCTACCTTTCGCTGAGTTCTCATACAACACCAACTATTAGGCAAGCTCAGGCAAGGCTCCATTCGAGATTCTTTATGGCAGGAAGTATCGTAGCCCGCTCAATTGGTGAGAGACTGGTGAGTGTTAGATTCTTGGGAATGACATGATTGCTGAAGCAGAAGAAATGTGTCGTTTCATTCGAGATAATCTCAAAGCAGCGCAGTCCCGTCAGAAGATTCACTATGATAACAAGCATCGTGACATGACTTTTCAGCTCGATGATTTCGTGTATCTCAAAGTGTCTCTCATGAAGGGCACTGAATGCTTTGGCATCAAAGGGAAGCTTACTCCTTGTTTTGTTGGTCGTTTTAGAATTGTTGGCAAGAGAGGCGATCTTGCATATCAGTTACAGCTCCCTTCCAACTTCTCAAATGTGCATGACGTGTTTCATGTCTCTCAGCTCCGAACATGCTTCAAGACTCCCAAGCGCACAGTTGATCTCTAGGATATCGACCTCCAGCCTGACCTATCCTACCATGAGCATCCAGTTGCAGTTTTTGAAGTGACTGAGCGCAAGACCCGCAATAAGTCAGTCAAGTTTCTCATAGCATAATGGTCATATCATTCTGACAAAGAGGCCACTTGGGAGCGCGAGGATCACCTCCATTTAGAATTTCCAGAGTTCTTCCCGTCCTAGATCTCGGGTCGAGATCCTCTTGTAGTGTGGGAGAGTTGTAACAGCCCAACTGCTTTCTTTCCTGTTTTGTAAGCTTTTCCAATTGTGGCAACCTTGTTGAACCTATGTTATGGAGGTGCTTATCATTTCATGTGGTTATTGTTTCATGTGCATCTCATGCATCATGCATATCTTGCATCTTCCTTCTGCTAGTCTTGTTCTTGTTGTGGTGCCACCTTGTTGATGTGGTTTGTGTGGTTTTTGAGAAGTGTGGTGTGGGTGCAACAAGGGCCTTCAAATCTTAGTTGCACCATAGACCAAACAAACCCCCCCTCTCCTTTATATTTTGAGGCAGAATTAAGTTTCTGTTTTGGGGCATTAAAATGTTCATCTTCTTTAAAAATCCTTTTAAATATTTGTGGATGACAACCCTCACTTAATTGGAGTTTTTTTTCCTTTTTGTTTTAATTTAAAACAGGGGCAGATTTAATTAAACAAGTAAATTTACTTTGCTCTAAAACGCCTCATCTATTTTTATAAATAGGAGGATCATTTTAGAGACTTATATTTATTTTCAGTTTTGTTCCTTTTTTCCTTCCCTGGCTTTATTCCAAAACTGGTTTGATTTTTTTTAAGAATGAAACCAGCCTGTGGTTATTTGAGAGAGCGTGAGGTAGCAGGATGGGCTCCTGGCCCATTTCCTTTTTCTCTCGCGCCTGAGCCTATGCCCTTTCCTTATTCCTCGTGACAACGTTTCCTCCCGTGCCTGTTTTCCGTCAGACCGTGAGAGAGAGCAGAGTGTCGCGCGGCTCACGGACGTCGAGGCCGTCCCATCCGCACCTATTTAGTCCCCTCGGCATATGTGCCCCGGTAGGGTTTCCCTCCTCTTCCCCATCATGCCGCCAGCCTCGTTCCCCTCTCCTTTCCTTCCCCCTCTCAGGTAAGAAATTCAGAGAAGAGAGGGACAGGTTCAGAGAGCCCGCCGTCGATCCCCGTCGTGTCTTCGTCGCCGGTAGTAGTCCCCGTGGAGGCCAAGGGGGTAGGGAGTATATTGGATCCTCCTTCGACCTGTTCCCGTTGCTAGGGGGTCGGATCCCCTCCTCTGCTTCTTTCCCCGCATCGGCCTCGTCGGCGCCGGAGCAGAGTGTGGTCGTCGTCGTCGCCTCGCCTCTTCTTCCTCTTCGCGTCAGCCAGGCTCATCCCCGAGAACCCCTGGGTGAGCGCCATTCCCCTCTCATCTTCCCCGCTCGTAGATTCTCCCCCTCTGCGTGCCATAGGTCACCGGCTTCGAGCTCGGCCTGGCCGGAGTAGCGCTCCGTCGAGCCGCCGTTGTGGGCCTGCTTCTAGGGAGTTAACCCCGGGAATGGAACCCCCGTGGCACCACCTCCCTCGCACATAGCTTAGATTGTTCAATTCGGCGCTGGAGCACGAGATGGCGACGTCCCCTGTTCCGGCGACGAGCTGCTTTGTTGTAGTTGAAGTGGAGACAGGTTCAGAAAAGCACTAGCTTCAAGATCGACAATTAGCAGCAACATAGATTTCGGTAGCGACATGATTTGGTAGTAGCCGCAGCAGGAGTAGGTCATGGCAGCAGTGCGGCGCTCGAGAGCCGAGCCCCTGCTAGTGTCCCGTTGGAATTGATTCCTGCTTGCAGGTGTGTTGTCTGAGCAGGACGACGATGTCATGTGGGGTTTTCATCTGGACCTACGCCCCTCTTTGGGAAGATCCCTCCTTCTAGTGTGACTGGCTCGAGTGTGCGCGTGTGACCACAAGTTTACGGGTTCGATTCCTCCTCGCGCCCCCCTTTTTGTTGTTTCAATTTATTTCATGTGTGTGGTATCGACAGAGGCTAGCTTACCTGTTCTGTGGCTCCTACTAGTGCAACAACAGGGTGCTAGCAGAGTGGTGGCTGGTTGTTCGTGTTAGCAGGAGGGAGTGGGTTCGATCCCCCACTCTAGCTGTAATTTTTCTCCTGCTGTACAGTATCTGTAGCTGTGGTGTGAGTGTGTGACAGTGGGGCCCTGGTTCCACATGTCATCCTGTGAGAGGGCCACTGCCACGTGGAACCCCTCACTATATATTTTCCTTTGGATTGATTTGGTGTTTGGGAGGCAGTAAGATTTTTCCTAAGTGGTGCAACTTAGAATTTCATGCCCTGTTTGAAGCTTTGTATTAAGTGGAGAATTGATCTTTTGATGTTGATTCCTTGGTAGATGGTAGTGGGTGAACCCCTCTACAACTTGGAACAAGTATTTTTCTATTAGGATTTTGCATGCTAGATTTACACCTTGTCAAAGTGGGCACTTGGCTGAAAATGACAGTCTTGTGAAAAGCTGTGAATTTCACAAAGTCTGGGAAACTGGAGTTATTTTATTGCCCTGTTGTGTTGTTCATATCTACTCCTCTCTTGTGAATTAGCCCAAGCAACAAACTAATGTTTGTTTTATGTTATTTTTGACTAGCTCGCTGTCAAATTTCATGCCCAGATACCTCCTGTAGATATCATTTTGGAGGCTGCCAAAATGCTTCAGAGCATAAGCAGCTGGTGAAAATCTGTAATTTTCACTAAGTCCCAATTTGTGATATTTTGTCCAAGTTAGGGGCTGTATATCTGCTGATGTGTGATCCCTTTGCCTTAGCTTCTTGTTAGAGGTTGTAATGTAGTTGGATGGATTCATTTTCATGTCTTGTTTGAATTATTTAGAGGGCTACAGCTGTTATAGATCTTGTGGTCAAAGTGCTATGTTGCTGTTAAAAACAGATTGTGTGTCAACTGGTTTTTGAGCTTGTGTGAGCTATGGGTGATGGTTTTGTATGTTCTCAAACACCATCCCACTTGTATTTTTGTGCTTGCTCATGTGGCAACCTGATTACACCAGTGAGTGCCCATGTGATTTGTTTGTGGCTATTTTGAATCCGTAGGCCTTCGTAGCTTGTTTTGTAGTTTCCGGTTGATCCGAGACTCCGTTCACGATGTTCTTTATAGGTTTTTGCATCATTTTCTTGTGTTGCATATGATTATGCCATGTTCATGCATGTCAAGATATCTTCACATGAGGTTCTGTCCAGAATATAAACAACTCAACTAATGCATATGACAGTTACTAGAATAGTGATGCATGCCCTCTTCATCACACATGCATCATATTGGTTGTTGCATTATGTTTTGCTGGTGTTTATTTGCTGTTATATGATATTGGGTAGCATCGGGAACGGAGAGCGAGTACGTGGATTCTGGAGAGTTCGTGCAGGAAGAACAAGAGCAGTTCTAGTCTGAAGAAATCACAGGAAGATGACGGTGACCTTAACTCCATTTCTAGCTTTGTTATGCTTAGAGTCACGTTTCCTTCATTACATGTCCGCTGCCTACCATATGATATTTATGCCATCAAAATCTTCCATGAAACCTCAACCACTTCCCTTCCTAGCAAATATTGTTTGGCTAAGTAGGCTTGCTCAACCACTAATGGATAACATTGTTATATGCACGTGCCAGCTGGTCCATGTGATAACATGGGCAATTTGACATCATTATTTTCAACTGCTATTTAATTAATGCACCTATATACTTGGTAAATAATGGGAGGCCTAGCCTTTTGCCGAGTGGTTTGTTCCGCTGTTGCCGCCTTAGTTTCGGCTACCGGTGTTTTATTCCATAACTGAGCGCTCCTAACATGTTCGGGGTTGTTGTGGGGACCCCCTTGATAAATTGTATAGTGTTAAGACTCGTCTGGTAGGACCCAACTTTGGTTTTAATTTTCTATAACTTAATAATGAAATGCATAGGGTATATCTACCCTGAGGAGTTAATCAACAACCCGGGTCAGTGCTCCTCATGAGTGTTGGTCCAAAACTGTCAACCGCCGGTGGCTACCAGGGGAAACTCTGTGATTGGCCTACCGGAAGTTTGGACAATCCGTCGTGTCCTGAGAACGAGATACGCGGATCCTATCGGGATCGTCGACACGCCGGGAGGTCTTGCCAGATTTTCCTTACCTTAGCGATATATCTTGTGCATTGGGATTTCGGTGAGACTTTGGATCTCTCAGAGTTGAGGTTTTCCTCTAAGGAATCCGACGAGATCACGAGTTTCGTGGTAGAGGGTTACTATGCGGCCTGTGGTAATTTGTGATGGACTAGTTGGAGCACCCCTACAAGGTTTAATCTTTCGGAAAGCCGTGCCCGCAGTTATGTGGCAAAAATGGATATTTTGTTGACATCCGGGTTTAGACAACTTTAAGTAATTATAATAAAACTGCCAACTGAGTGCGTAACCGTGACTATCTCCTTTAGAGCTCCTTCTTTGATCGACAACACGGTGGGGTTATGTTTAACGTAAGTAGGTGTTCAGGATCACTTAGTGATCAATCTAGTCTTCGATCGACTTGCGTAGACCACCATATATATGTACTATGATCATCGTAAGGTAGCCACCATATATGTTTAGGTTGCTGCAAACCCATACACTTAACCTTCCTTACCCATTAACTCGGCTAGATTCGATACCAAGGTCATTCGATTGCTGAGTCCTCGTGGATCATGGTTTACTACAAACACCCACACGTACAGGTACCCCAGATACAGGAGATCTCGATGACAGTCAATTGAAGTGGGAGTTCGATGAGGACAGCGACAGGCTATACGTGACTTATCCAGAGGACTAGAGGCCATGGTCGTGATCGTGGGGCCAGCATGCGAGATATCATAGCTTTATCTGTTTTCATCTTGTCCGTAGCTGGACCATACCATGTTTCGAATAAGTGTGTCTGTATGGCTATATGACTATGTTCTTAACAGATGGCAAGTGTATGGCCTACTTGTCACTCTTTCTGTTATGTAATGTTATGATTATCTCGCTTGCGAAACGTGTAGATGCGCCCCTTTCCCTTTTGAGGCCCCGCCCCCAAATAAGGAAAGGGCCGCATATTAGTCATTACACTTGTGTCTTCCCCAATGACTGAGAGGAGAAGTGTGCCTTTTGTTGAGGATAGTATTTTGATTAATGCCTCAAATGCTTATAGACAACCACCAACTAGCCAAGAAAATGAGGTTGATTTGTATGGCCCTAATGCTTGTTGCCAACCACCAACTAGCCAAGAAACTTAAGTTCATGTCATTGCTACTGAGAAAATAATTCAAGAGGATGGTGATGTTGGTGATGATGATGTTGATGTGGATGAAGTAGAGGAAGGGTTTCATGGTATTGATGTTGGTAACTTGGATGCATACATAGCGCAAAAGGATATGGATCATGAGGTACCTTTTAGGCGTCTATATGGGCATGTCTCAGATGAAGAAGGTCCTCAGGAAGAATTGGACGAGGATGGATTTATGAACGAGGAAAACCAAATTCACTTCGAGTTGACCGGCTTGGAAAAAAGAACACGCTTGTTTCGAGATCTCAGCCTCGCTCATAAAGCCGTAGTTGACGGTGGAATGAGAAACATGGTGATTGAGCCAACACCTTGCCCTGATCTAGGCAAACCAAGGGATGAGGATGAGGGCGAGAATGTTTGTTTGAAGAAAGGAGTGAAGTTTCTCACTTTGGATGACATGAAGGATTGGTTGTCTGACAATGCCATTCGGAACCACATGCCATTCTATGTTGAGCACTCTGACAGAAATTTGTGGTTCACCATGAACTGTGAGAAAGGAGATGAAGGATGCCCAAGGAAGGTTCGTGCAAGAAAGTTAGGAGAAACCGGAGAATGGGTGTTAAGAAGTTGTGTTCCCACTCATTTTTGCGAACCACCAAAGAAACATGATCGTACGACACACCGTCAGCTCACGTCCGAGTACATCGGATACAAAATTATGAAATACATAGTTGTTGATCCCACTGTCAAAGTGAGGTTTCTCATGAGGACGACGAAAAGACTATATGGTTATGAAGTCTAGTATGGGAAGGCATGGAGGGCCAAGGCAAATGCTATTAGGATGTTGTATGGTGGTTACGAAGAAGCATACAACCAGCTCCCCAGATTGTTGGGAGCAATTGCATAGAGGAACCCGGGCATGTATCATGTCGTAGATGATAACCATGGAGTGTTTCACCGTGCCTTATGGAGTTATGGACAATGTGTGGAACCATTTAAGCATTGTCGTCCGGTCTTGTTTGTAGATTGTACCTTCTTGACCGGCAAATACAAGGGCACACTAATTGTAGCCATGACCCACTAGTCGAACGACAATGTGTTGCGAGTTGCATTTGCTTTGGTGCCTTCCGAGCACCAGGACAACTAAGAGTGGTTCATGCGTCATGTGAGGCAAGAAGGTTATTGTTGATAGGGAGGTATGCATCATATCGGACCGACACCCATGGTATACTCAAGGCAGTGGACATTGTTATTCTAGGCTGTCCAAAGCTTCACCATAGATGGTGCATGAGGCATTTTGTGGCCAACTTTTACCGGGCATGTAAGAGCAAGGAGTTAAGTAAAGAGCCTACCCATGTATGCGTGGCCTTCGCCACCCAAGATTTCGATGCTCGGTACAACAAACTATTTGCAGCGGTGAACGGCGGGGGAAAAGAATTCTTAACCAGGAATTTCAGCGAGAAGGAGAAGTGGGCACGAGCTCATGATGATGGAGGAAGGCGGTATGGCGACATGATGAGCAACTTGGTTGAATGTTTCAAAAACGTGCTCAAGGGAGCTCGTTCCTTACATGTGACAACAATAGTAGAGTATACATTCTTCAAACTTAATGAATATTTTCAGAGTCATTCGGAAGAGACTGCCGAGTGGATAGGTGAGAAAATGGATTATCCGGCAAAGGTTGATGAATGGCTTCAGTTACAAGCAACTAAGTCTTTGCAACAACAAATTATCACATTCGACAGAAATGTAATGAAATATCAAGTCGACGAGCCAGGTGGCACAACACGAGACGACCTTTCATATGGTGGTGCCCCATTTGAGGTGCACCTCAAGACACGGTGGTGCTAGTGCGAGAGGCCTAGTAAGTATCATTGGCCATGCTCACATTTGATAATAGCAGCGAAGGCGGCACACATAGCAGTTTGTGATGGGAAAACCGTGCGGATGCATGAGTTCCATGTGGAAGCTACTAGGATGACATGGGCTCCTCGGTTTCACCCTTTCTTAGACCAATCACAATGGCCTGAGTATCATGGCACCCATATTAAGCCAGACCCTCTTTTGATGGGGGAGACCAAGGGTAGAAGGAGAACTAAGAGGTTCAGGGGTGATATGGATGACCTTGCTGGATACACTGGCATGAATCAATTTGGTAACGGTCATTTCATGGAGGCTCCTGATACTACCAACTGTGGGGTGTGTGATGAAGGGCATCACAACACGCAGGCATGCAAGAAAAGGAAAACGTCGAATGGGGGCATTGCTAGCAGTACCAGTAGAGGTAGGACAAGTCGTGGACGAGGAGCTGATGGTGGTGGCCGAAGAGTAAGCACAAGTTCTAGAGGTCGTGTTGATGGACGTAGAGGAAGCACAAGCTTTAGAGGTCGTGGTGGTGGTCGTAGAGGAAGCACAAGTTCTAGAGGTGGTGTTCGTTGTAGAAGACATGTTGATAATGGATCAGCATTTGGATATTTGCTTAATCCAGATGGTTGATAGAAGATGGTAGATTATGTGATTTCTTGTAATATTTTTGTTCATACAAGTCACTAATTATGTTGTAATATTTTGGTTATATTTTGCTAACAATTATTCGTTTTTGTAGGCATGGCTTCATCCGGTTCTGTGACGAGGCCACCGTGCGCCGACCAAGAGGACATTCCAAAGACGTGGAAAGAGGCCGAATTCGACAAGATCAAGGAGAAGGATGTGCCAACACCACAATGTTGGTGCGGTGATGTTTGCAAGATGAAGGTGGCCACTGACCGTAAAAAGGAATGGACAGAAGGCAGAAGATTTTACGTGTGTCCAAACTACGCACATGATCGTGCACGGCCAACTAACGCATATGACCTACCACCGGTATGTTAGATGTCACATCCAAATATTCTCAATTTGTTTGAACTTATATACTAATTCAAACACTTCTATTATGTAGTCGCCTCCGCCTCTTTGCAAGTACTTCACTTGGATAGATCAAGAAGTACGAGAACATGTCCAAGAGGACCAACATCGAGACGACATGTGGAGGCAACACCTATTCAATGAAGCATTAGCACGTGAGGAGAAGAGGGAGCGTCGTGAGAAGGAGAAGAAGGAGCGTAAGAAGCGTGAGGACGGGAAGAAGCGCAAGGAGAAGGAGGCGCGCAAAGAAGAAAGGGAAAGAAAGCTTGCAAGGGCTCGTGATGCACAAGCAGAAGACGAGGCACGCGATAAGAAGGGAAAAGGGCCACGTACTACTCAGTAGAAAATGAGCACCGCATCGATGAACTAGTCGTTGTGTGTCGAGACTATGTATGTGAACTTACCGTTGTCGAGACAATGTATGTGAACTTACCGTTGTCGAGACTACATATGAGAACTTATTGATGTCAGCAAAAAGTTGGACATACAATTGCTTTTTTTCTTCGCACACACAAAACTACATGTTTAGTAGAAACTTACTGGTTTGTGTGTGCTCACAACCAGACGCCAGGGTGTTATAAAAAAACCAGACGCCAGGGTCCATGGCGTCTGCCCCTCTGGCCACACAACTAGACGCCAGGGTCCGTGGCGTCTCATGTGCAAAAAGTTGGACGTACAATTGCTTTTTTTCTGCGCACACACAAAACTACTGGTTTAGTAGAAACTTACTGGTTTGTGTGTGCACACACCCTGACGCCGGGGACCCTGGCGTCTGGCCCTCTCCTGGCCACAACCAGACGCCAGGGTCCCTGGCGTCTCATATGGCCAAAACAGTAGAAACCTAGTGGTTTCATTGCACACACCCAGACGCTAGGGACTCTAGCGTCTGGCCCTATCCTGGCCACACCACCAAACGCCAGGGTCCCTGGCGTCTCATATGTCCAAAACAGTACAAACCTACTGGTTTCATTGCACACACCCAGACGCCAGGGACCCTGGCGTCTGGCCCTCTCCTAACCACACCACGAGACGCCCGGGTCCCTGGCGTCTCATATGGCCAAAACAGTAGAAACCTACTAGTATATTTGTTTGTACCCAGACGCCAGGGACCGTGGCGTTTGGTCCTGGCCACACCACACTCAGCTAGTCTATGTGGTGGACTGTTGGTGTGGGTCCCACCACACTCACTTTCCCCTACCATTCATCCCGAGCTTGCTGCTTCATTTCTGCTCTCCTCCTATCTCCTTCCCCTCAAGACCCCCATTGAATCCTCGCAAGAAGGTGATTCCCTAACATAAATCTATCCACAAACTTTGGTCCTTGTAGTATTCTCCTCCGATTCATCCAATTTATTTAGTCAAACCTTCTTATTATGCTACATTTTGTGCATCTTACATTTTTTACATCTTAGAGAAACCCTAGCTTAATTTAGTATGTATTGAGTAGTTAGTGTGTATTGAGTAGTCATTCTCCGAAATGCAGGATGAGACCATTCATTTACGTTGAGGTTTCTGCTGAGGCGGCGACGAAGTGTGAACACGAATTTATTGAGGAAAAAATGACCTACTGGGTGGCAGCCGTTGAATGCGGCTTGTAGGCCTTTTCAAACTACTGTTTTTGATGTTGTGAAAAGAATAATCGACAAAAAGGAGAGTGAGATCAAGAAGCTCAAGAAGAGGGAAAAGGATTGTCGACGTGATCTTGCAATGCATGTTGCATTGTGTGCAACAAGGGAAGAACATGAGCAGTTTAACATTCACAACCATGGTCTGGTTATTGATTGGTTAGTGAGGCAACCTTTGTCGCCACTACCGAAGCAGGCTTCTCGTTGGGCATGGGTCAAAGAAAGAAATGATGTCATTTGTTGTAATCCTGGACCTAACGCAAATGAGCCTATGTAATATGTGCCAATTGGAACTACAATGACATGTATCCATCAGCGTGTTATGTAATCTTTATCATTTGAACTAGGTAATCTTTATCATTTGAACTATGTAATCTTTATCTACCTCCACCATGTAATATATATCATTTGAACTATGTAATATTTATCATTTGAACTATGTGATCTTTATCATTTGAATCATTGTAATCTTTATCATTCATAACAAGTACACAAATTAAAAATAACATAACAGGTGCACTTCATTTCATTTCACCACAAGCTCACGAATTCTAGATAACATACGGTGTTCACTACATGACAAGTTCACGAATTCAAGATAAAATAGGTGTTCACTACACGATAAGTTCACTTCACGAAAGGTTCACAAATTAAAGATAACATATCAATGACACTTAACTTCACTTCCTTCTTCCTCTCTTCGTGGATTTCCCCTTTCTTGCAAGCACTTCCTCCTCCTCTTCTTCGGTAGACTCCTCTTCTTCCTCTCCCTCTTCTATATCTTCCTCCTCTTCCTCTTCCTTGTCTTCCTTTTCTTCCGCATACCACATTCCCTTAGGCAAAAGCTTACGATTATACTCTGGACTACAAATTCGAGGATTTAATCTCTTCTTTCTCGCTGCACATGGTGTCTTCTTCTTCTTGGACTGTGACGGCTGTGACGGTTGTGGAGCATCAATATCTACCTCATGCTCCTGTGCCGTCTCCTCTTCTATTTGTTCCTCTTCTTCTATGTCATCGATGTCAGATGACAACGTCGAGGTCTAGAGGAGCGGCTAGTACCAGCTCTAAACATGTCCACGGTCTGAGCACCGTGGCAAGAAAGCATAGCTGCCCACTTGTGGAACCTTGCCTTAAACTTATGAGACAACACAAAACACTATGGTAGATGCAAATAAGTAATCCATTAAGACAAACATTTGTAAACATGGTCATACCTCCGACGTGGTCCTAAGAGTTCACTCAGATAAAGCACCTCCTCGGGAAAGACTAAGTGCTATATTGGCATCGTCCACGCACATAAAGAACTCTCTACCCGTCAATTCATTAACACAACAAATATTCAGAATTGAACAAGACAATGTATTTCTGGTTGGTTGTGATTCATTCACTTACTAGTTCGTCATGCAAGGGTGCATAGTCCACTTGACTCCCTCCGGTCTCTCGCACAACCATGTTGAAGTCATGATACCCTTCTGCAGACGATGGTTCTTCTGACACCAACTCAGACCACTCTTCCTAGTCCATCCGGACTTAAGCTTCAACCGGTAACGCTACCCATATCACACAAGATAATTCTGGTAGGCTAAATCATTGTGGGGTCTATTCTCTGAGTCAATTAATGTCTCTATCTGATTCCACGTTGCTATCCAGTGATGGTGTTTGGCAGCCCAATCCGATATATCCTGATTGTTCCTTCGACTCAACCTACAAACAATGCACAATTTAAACCATTATCAAACATAGACTTTCACAATGCTATAGTACAAATCTCAAAGACATTTTTTGCTTACCCATGCAGATTTGTGATTACACTCCTGGTTTCCTCAGTTGGCATACCTCGTCCTTTCCCAAATTGCCCGGCAACACGGTCTACAAAGTGGAACTCGACAGCGTAAAAGCATATCATTGGATACCTAGACCTACAAATATTACTATCACGCATGGACATCTAGTTGAGGTCATACTCATGATCTTCCTCATAAGGCCGCCAAAAAACCTACAACAATAGGACAAGCTGAGATGTTAGGTACACGTTCTCATATGGCTGTCAGAAAACCTACAATAGAAGGAACTGAAATGTTGGTACCCGCTTAGCACATAAGGTGTCCAGCTCGTTCACATAACACTTGTATCGCACATGAGAGCTTCCTGTGTAAACAGACACCTGATCCCAATGATAGACAACTGTGGGGTGACGATATGGATCTTCATCATGAAGCCCTTCATGTGGATTGGGGTTTGGCTTATCAGAGTTCTTTAACATGGGCCGTCCAACCGACAACCGCTCCCATATCCACACAGAGAGGCTCCACACAAACCCACACAATGAAGATGACTCTCTTGTCCTCATTGACGCTTGATCCAACTGCAATTAAACATAAATGTTAGCAATGTGTGACGCATGACAAATTAAAAATAAATGTCTGCAGATAGCTCTCACCTGACGATACAAGTATGCTAGTGCCGCTGAACCCTAGCTAAACTGAATATCCCAGTTCCTTAGGCGCTCCAAATGCATCTAGAGGGCCGAGTTATCGATTGTGTCTGTGAGGACTACTTTGGTTAGTACATACCAAAGATAGGCCCAAGCATATTGTTGCACAACAATATCATCGGCATCCGCAGGGCACGGTGCTCCTCTCACTTCTTTTAGCCAGGAATGCTTCACTTTTGAAGCATCTGGCTTGCCCGGCAGAGGGGGAGGGGGTTCAACACCAATTAGGACGCCAACCCGTTGTCGCCAGTTAACGGCACTAACATGACCCGTAACGGTATCGCCGTTGAGAGGAAGGCCGCTTATCATGGCCATATCCTCTAAGGTCATTGTCATCTCCCCACAGGCAAGGTGGAAAGAGTGTGTCTCGGGCCTCCAACAATCCGTTAGTGTGGTGAGTGCTACCTCTTGAGCTTGCGTTGGTTTTTCCCTTGAAGAGGAAAGGGTGATGCAACACAGTAGCAGTAAGTATTTCCCTCAGTTTGAGAACCAAGGTATCAATCCAGTAGGAGAATCAAGCCAAGTGTCCAGAGTACCTACGCAAACACAAACGAGCTTGCACCCAACGCTATAAAGGGGTTGTCAATCCCTTCAAGATTGATTGCAAAGTGAGATCTGAAGGCGGAAAGTGCAAAAAAGTAAAAGTGCAAGGCTGAAAATATGATGTGAAGTACACCCCGGGGCCATAGTGTTCACTAGAGGCTTCTCTCAATAGAGCAAATATTACGGTGGGTGAACGAATTACTGTCAAGCAATTGATAGAACCACGCAAAGTCCTGACAATATCTATGGCAATGATCATACATATAGGCATCACGTCCGAGACAAGTAGACCGATACTTCCTGCATCTACTACTATTACTCCACACATCGACCGCTATCCAACATGCATCTAGTGTATTGAGTTCATGACGAACACACCACAAAAGAAGATTACATCAGATAGATCTCCATGAAGATCATGGAGAACTTTGTATTGAAGATCCAAGAGAGAGAAGAAGCCATCTAGCTACTAGCTATGGACCCAAAGGTCTATGGTGAACTACTCACGCATCATCGGAGAGGCAATGGTGTTGATGAAGAAGCCCTCCGTATCTGAATCCCCCTCCGGCAGGGCACCAGAACGTTCCCCAGATGGGATCTTCCGGAGACAGAAGCTTGCGGCGGCAAAAAAGTATTTTCGTCGATCTCTCCCGTGGTTTTGGATTTTTCGGGGATTTATAGGCGGAAGAAGTAGGGCAGACGAGCCTCAGGGGCCCCACAAGCCTGCTAGGCATGTCCCCCTGTCCATGCCTAGGGGGCTTGTGGCCTCCCCTAGTGGCCTCTGCCTCGGTTCTCACGTCCCGTGCGTATATTCTGTTCCGGAAAAGATTTTTTTCGGAAGTTTTATTCCGGTTGGACTCCGTTTAATATTCTCCTCTGAAAAGGGTCAAAAACACGAAAAAAACAGGAACTGGCACTTGGCACTGAGTTAATAAGTTAGTCCAAAAAAAGATATAAAAGGCATACAAAACATCCAAAGTTTCACAAGATAATAGCATGGAACCATCAAAAATTATAGATACGTTGGAGACGTATCAAGCATCCCCAAGCTTAACTCCTGCTCGTCCTCGAGTAGGGAAGTGATAAAGAATGAATTTTTAATGTGGAATGCTACCTAGCATATTTGTCCTTTGTAACTTCTTTCATGTGACATGAATGTTCAGATTCATAAGATTCAAAACAATAGTTTGCTATTGACATGAAAACAATAATACTTTAAGCAAACTAGCAAGGTAATCCTGAACTTTCCAAATAACAAGGCCAAAGAAAGTTATCCCTACAAAATCATATAGTCTGGCTATGACCCATCATCCCCACACAACTAATTTAAATCATGCACAACCCCGGTATTGGCCAAGTAATTGTTTTTGCACTCTTACTTTCTCAAACCCTTTTCAACTCTCACGCGATACATGAGCGTGAGCCATGGATATAGCACTATAGGTGGAATAGAGTGTAGTAGAGGTTGTGAGACAAAAAGGAGGAGATGGTCACATTGACTCGGCGTATCAAAGGACTATGGAGATGCCCATTAATAGATATCAATGTGAAAGAGTAGGGATTACCATGCAATGGATGCACTTAGAGTTATAAGTATGTGAAAGCTCAAAAGGAGAACTAGTGGGTGTGCATCCAACTTGCTTGATCACGAAGAGCTAGGGCCATTTTGAGAAAGCCCATCATTGTAATATACAAGCCAAGTTATATAATGAAGATTCCCACTAGCATATGGTGGTGACAAAACAAGAGACTCTCAATCATGAAGAACATGGTGCTATTATGAAGCACAAGTGTGAAAAAGATGGTAGCATTGTGCCTTCTCTCTTTTTCTCTCTTCTTTTTTCTTTTTTTGTTTGGGCACTTTGGCCTCTTTCCATATCTCTCTCTTTTTTTGTGGGCAACTTTGGCCTTTTTTTATTTCCTCACATGGGACAATGCTCTAATAATGATGATCATCACACTTTAATTTACTCAAAGCTCAATGCTAGAACAATGAAGACTCTATACGAAATGCCTCTGGCAGTGTACCAGGATGTGCAATGATCTAGCTTGGCGTATGATGTTGAAAACATCTCGCTAGCTATCTTATGATCATGCAATGGCAATATGTAAGTGAGGGCACAAGTCATGAGACAGAATGGTGGGAGTTGCATGGCAATATATCTCGGAATAGCTATGAAAAATCCATGGTAGGTAGGTATGGTGGCTGTTTTGAGGAAGGCATATGGTGGGTTTGTGCACGGGCGAAAGCTGCGCGGCACTAGAGAGGCTAGCAATGGTGGAAGGTGAAAGTGCATCTATACCATGGACTCACATTAGTCATCAAGAACTCACATACTTATTGCGAAAGTTTTTATTAGTAATCGAAACAAAGTGCTAAACGTATACTCCTAGGGGAAGGGTTGGCAGGTGTTAACCATCGCGCGATCCCGACCGCAACACAAAGGATGACAATCAATAGATCAATTATGCTTCGACTTCCTAACACAGCGGTTCACCATATGTGCATGTTACGGGAATCACTAACTTCAACACAAGTATTTCTAGATTCACAACAGCCTACTAACATAACTCTTAATATTACCAAATCCATGTCTCAAAACTATTTGAGACGAATCAAACTTCTCTTTCTAATCAATGCACATGAAGATGGAAGTTTTATTGTATCCTCTTTGGGGTGCCTATCACCTTTGGGACTACTTTCATAGCACAAGCCAACTACCAAGTTACTCAGAGATATCACTCTCAAAAAGATATAAGTGAAGATCGAGAGTTCTTATTTCTCAAAAATATGACACCGTCGTGCTCTAAAAGATCTAAGTGAAGCACTTAGAGCAAAGTTATCTAGCTCAAAAGATATAAGTGAAGCACATGTGAGCTAAATTGCCTAACTCAAAAGATATAAGCGAAGCTCAAAGAGTATTCTAGAAAATTCACGATGAGTGCATGTCTCTCTCAAAAGGTGTGCAGCAAGGATGATTGTGACACAACAGAAAAAAAGACTCCTACGATACAAAACGCTCCAAGAAAAACACATATCATGTGGTGAATAAAAATATAGCTCCAAGTAACGTTACCGATGGATTGAAGACGAAAGAGGGGATGCCTTCCCGGGGCATCCCCAAGCTTAGGATTTTTGGTGTCCTTGAATTTGGCTTGGTGTGCCTTGGGAATCCCCAAGCTTGAGCTCTTTCCACTCTTTATACCTTTTCCAATGAGAACATCACCCAAAACTTGAAAACTTCACAACACAAAACTAAAACAGAAACTCGTGATATCATTAGCACAAGAAAAGAAACTACCACCTCTTTAGGTACTGTAGCAAACTTTATTTCTATATATATTGGTGTTAGATTACTGTATTCTCACTTTTCCATGGCTAGTACCCCCTGATACTATCCATAGTTTCATCAAAATAAGCAACCAACACAACAAAAATAGAATCTGTCAAAAACAGACCAATCTATAGCAATATGTATACTTCGTATACTTCTGTATCTCAAAAATTCTGAAACATTACGACAGTTTGGGTAATTGTCATATAAACCAGAAGCAAAAAGAATCAACTCAAAATCTCTTTCTAGATAAAAATGAAAAATAATTTCGTGAGCGAAAAGTTTTTGTCTTTTTCCAGGAGGATCAAACAACCATCACCAAACTAGTCATAAATATTTTACTTGGCTCAAACACAAAAGACACAATCATAACAGAATTATGATGGTGTATATGCAACAAAATTGAAAGCAAAAAATCAAAGATAAATTCATTCGGTTGCCTCCCAACAAGCGCTATTTTTAACGCCCTTAGCTAGGCATTGATAATTCAATGATGCTCACACAAAAGACAAGAATTGAAGCACAACGAGAGCATCATAAAGAAAGTGAAAATCACATCTAAGTCTAACATACTTCCTATGCATAGGCATTTTATAAGAAAACAGATTGTCAAGACAACCAATAGTTACCATATGCAAGGAAGAAGAAAGAGACAATAGCGATCTCAACATAACGGGAGGTGATTTAGTGACATGAAAGTTTCGATCACAATATTTTCCTCTCTCAAAAAAATTACATGTGGGATCATATTCAAATTCAACAATATAGTTATCACAAAGGATATTTTTTTCATGATCCACATGCATGCAAAGTTGACGCTCTTAAAAAATGGTGGGATTATCATCAACTAAAGTCATGACTTCTCCAAACCCACTTTCAATATTATTGCAAATATCATATTCATCATGAGGCTTAAACAAATTTTCAAGATCATAAGAAAAATCATCGCCCCAATCATGATTATTGCAACAAGTAGTGGACATAGCAAAACTAGCATCCCCAAGCTTAGGGTTTTGCATATTTTTAGCATGACTGTCATTAATAGAATTTATAATGAAATCATTTCAATCATGCTTCATTCAAGGAGCCCTCGTGAATCACTTCATAAATTTCTTCATCACGATTTTTAGATTCACCCATTTCAAGCCAAAATCCATAAAGATAGTCAATTGCACTCAACTCACTAGCAATTGGATCAACATAATTGGATCTCTTAAAGAGATTAGCAAGTGGGTGAGGATCCATGTCACTAGATTTTCAGCAAGCGAAGATGCAAGGATATTGAACGCACATAGCACACAAGCAAAGGAAAGGCAAAGGAAAAGGCAAATATTTTTGTAATTTTTTTTCCAGAAGTGGGGGAGAGGAAAACGAGAGGCAAAAAAAGTAAATGCAAGAGATGAGTTTGCGACACTTACTTGGATAAGCTTCACTTAGAATAATCCCCGACGCCAGAAATTGGCACGTTGACGGGAGACTACTCTTGACTTGATCCTCCCCGGCAACGGCGCCATAAATTCTTCTTGCTACCTCTTGAGCTTGCGTTGGTTTTTCCCTTGAAGAGGAAAGGGTGATGCAGCACAGTAGCAGTAAGTATTTCCCTCAGTTTGAGAACCAAGGTATCAATCCGGTAGGAGAATCAGGCCAAGTGTCCAGAGTACATGCGCAAACACAAACGAGCTTGCACCGAACGCTATAAAGGGGTTGTCAATCCCTTCAAGATTGATTGCAAAGTGAGATCTGAAGGCGGAAAGTGCAACAAAGTAAAAGTGTAAGGCTGAAAATATGATGTGAAGTAGACCCGGGGGCCATAGTGTTCACTAGAGGCTTCTCTCAAGATAGCAAATATTACGGTGGGTGAACGAATTACTGTTGAGCAATTGATAAAACCACACAAAATCATGAGATATCTAAGGCTATGATCATACATATAGGCATCACGTCCGAGATAAGTAGACCGATACTTTCTGCATCTACTACTATTACTCCAGACATTGACCGCTATCCAGCATGCATCTAGTGTATTGAGTTCATGACGAACAGAGTAACGCCTTAAGAAAGATGACATTATCTAGAGGTATAAACTCAAACCAATGATGTAAACCCCATCTTTTTACCCTTGATGGCAACAACATGATACGTGCCTCGCTACCCCTTCTGTCACTGGGTGAGGTCACCGCATGGTATGAACCCAAAACCAAGCACTTCTCCCATTGCAAGAATCATAGATCAAGTTGGCCAAACAAAACCTACAACTCGAAGAGAATTACAAGGATATGAAATCATGCATATAAGAGATCAGAAGAAACTCAAATAAGATTCATATACAATCTGATCATAAATCCACAATTCATCAGATCTCGACAAACAAACCGCAAAAGAAGATTACATCGGATAGATCTCCATGAAGATCATGGAGTACTTTGTATTGAAGATCCAAGAGAGAGAAGAAGCCATCTAGCTACTAGCTATGGACCCGAAGGTATATGGTGAACTACTCACGCATCATCGGAGAGGCAATGGTGTTGATGAAGAAGCCCTCCATATTCGAATACCCCCTCCGGCAGGGCACCAGAACGTGCCCGAAATGGGATCTTGTGGAGACAGAAGCTTGCGGCGGTGGAAAAGTATTTTCGTGGATCTCTCCCGTAGTTTTGGATTTTTCGGGTATTTATAGGCGGAAGAAGTAGGGCAGACGAGCCTCAGGGGGCCCACAAGCCTGCTAGGCGCGGCCCCCTTGGCCGTGCCTAGGGGGCTTGTGGCCTCCCCCAGGGCCTCTACCTTGGTTCTCACGCCCCCTGCGTATCTTCTGTTCCGAAAAAAATCTTTTCGGAAGTTTTATTCCGTTTGGACTCCGTTTAATATTCTCCTCTGAAAAGGGTCAAAAACACGGAAAAAAACAGGAACTGGCACTTGGCAATGAGTTAATAAGTTAGTCCCAAAAATGATATAAAAGGCATACAAAATATCCAAAGTTTGACCAGATAATAGCATGGAACCATAAAAAATTATAGATACGTTGGAGACGTATCAGTGAGTGCTGCATGGTTCACCGGTGGTGGGTTCCTCTTGAATTGCAAAACAAAGGGCAGTAGACCCAATCTTGCAATGTAGGGCTCGTATCGCACATCGTATGGAAAGCCATTTGCACCATGACCCCTCATGCGCATAGCTACTACATTCTGCAAAGAATGTGAGCTTCATATCAGTACGACAAACACACATAAAAACACAAATAATTGACAAGTCTTCGATTAATCCATCATACCTTACGATTCTCAATTGCACGACCACGGTGCACTCTGTCAAACTCTTATATTAATCCACCATACCAAGGGCCATTATCATCCACCATCCTACGAAAAAATAACATACATAGAATTTCGTCATCTCTTTTGTAAAAAAGTAACCAAAGGAAAATACATACACCTACACATATACATCATATATATCATCCTACACTTATATATCATCTACACTTATATAACATATTCAACAACAAAAAAAATTGCCTACACATATATATCTAACATCTAACAACTACAAAAGAAATAACATATACATACATCTAACACCTAATATTAATACTAAGACAACTAACACCTAACGTACTAACATATACTAACAATCCCTAATACTAAGACAAAATCACATTATCTAATACTAATGCTAACACATATACATACATCTAACATATACTAACACCTACTAACAACTATACTAATACCTAATACTAACACATATACATACATCTAACATATACTAACATACATCTAACAATCCCTAATCCCTAATACCTAATACTAACACATATACATACATCTAACATATACTAACATACGTCTAACACCTAACATACTAAAATACATTTAACAATCCCTAATACTAAGACAAAATCACCTAATCTTACATAACCAAATATTCAAAAATACTATCAAAACAAGATGTTTAAACAAAAAAAATTTGGAGGGATTGGGGGACATTACCTCAAGGAAGCTTTGGGGGATCCGATCTATTGATTTTGGTGGAGGAGGGAGTAGATCAGGGGGCCTATGAGGGGAAGAGGGAGTGAGAGAGAAATTGTTTCTCGCGGTTGGGGGCTGGAGGTAGAAGATGGGTGAGTGGGTGGGTCGGGCCCGAGCGGTACTTAAGTTACCCGAGCCAGACGCCAGGGATCCTGGAGTTTGGGTCTCGGGGACCAGACGTCGTGGCCCCTAGCGTCTGGCCATTTGCCACGTCATCTGGCCAACGGCGTGGCAGATCGAGCGGGCCACTACCAGATGCCATGGTCCATGGCGTCTCCCGTGCAACCCAGACGCCAAGGACGTTGGTGTTACGTAAAGAGGTCAGATTTGAATTTTTTTTGAAACGGAGGTCAAAACTGGGTTTTCTTTCAACTTTAGGTCAAAACAAAAAATTTGGCCGGCGGGCTCCCCGGTCTCCGGTCACTCATGTCCGCCTGGGCACGGGGAGCCGAGGTGCCCAAGAGGCGAGGGCTCTCCTCTCATCGTCGACATGGAGGCTGTTTGCAAGGCTGTCACTTTCCATTTGGTGGTCGGACGCCTCCTATCCCCCTTTCAAGCCAACCCACGGGTCATCATCGATGATCTCCGGGCCATGACATGCAATCCCCAAGGTTTGGTTACTGTCCATGAGGTGGCTAGTGAAGATGAGAGGTTTATCCTCAACTTTGCCACTAAGGGGGTTCGACGGTTCATGCTTAATGCGCAGCCATGGCACTATAAGCAGGACGGTATTATCTTTGCCGAGTTCGACGACAAGGGCGATACGACTGAGATCGACCTCGGCGTAATGGCCATTTGGGCGTAGGTACGTGAGCTCCCATTCATCCTCAAGACTGAGAGTATGGGTTGGACACTCGGGGACCAATTGGGGGGAAGTGTAGCATGTGCGTGTGCAAGTCTTATTGCATGAACCTTTAAAGAGCACATTTGAGTTTACACCTTTGCGTAGTTCAAAAATATGCAAGTATGATGTTAGGTATGAAAAATTACCCCTATACTGTGAGTGTTGTGGAACTGTTGGCCACACTTCAGAGAGATTTTGTAAGGTTCCAAGGGATAAGAGAGTTGCTAGCTTTCCTAGGAATCTTAGAGGCCTATTGGAAGGGCTATGGAGCAAGCAAACGAGCTCTTATGTTTGTAAGTTATTCTCGTGGAGACAAGCTTCCAGTCGTTAGCATCAACATCAACAATAATGCCAAGGGCATGGACGTTGTCATTGTGGCGAGAGCTGGTGATCCCACCTTGCTGGCCGCTGAAGCGACGAAGGTGCCTGCCCAACCCACTGTCCCGCTCGCCGAGGAGGGCCGGGCCCGAGAGACTCCTATGACAGTTCGCTTCATGCCATGCCTCGTCAGGAAGACCGACCGATTACGCCACCTATCTTTGCCAGCCTAGGCCAAGAGGGCCTCGGCCTGGCGACCATGGAGGATGGCAACTGGGTGTAAGGCCAGGAGGACAGACATCACATAGGGTGCTTCCACCCACGATGCACGTTTCTGGTGCTGCTTCTTTGACAAAGGTAACTAAGGGTGTGTTTGGTTTGTGTCACCAGGTGGAATGTAACGGGTCCGTCCCGTCCCTAGAGATCGTTCTTCTGTTTAGTTGGGTCCAGGAATCGGAACCCACTCGTTCCCTGGAATGTCATATTCCTCCCAGATCCGGAACGTGCTAGTACCTCCGAATCGGTGGAACAACGTGGAACGCCTCACGTATCTCACATTTCCCCGATGCTGCCCCTTTCTCCCACGACCTCGTCGGCCCTCTTCATCCCTCCCTCCCTTTGTCGAGCCATAGGCCACCTTCTGCTGCAGCGCTGGTCGGATCTCTCCCTGCATCTGCTACACCAGCGGCCCCCTTCAGCTGCGTCGGCGGCCTGATCCCTCCCCCCATCTGCTACGTGGGCACTTTCTGCTGCGCTGCCGCCTCCCTGCATCTGCTACACCACCGGGCCCCTTCTGCTGCTTCGGCGCCCCCTGCATCTGCTGCGCCATCGGGCCCCATCTGCCGCGCCACCGGCCTCCATGTCCTGCGGCACTTGTCGTCCCTCCCTTATTTGCGCCACATCAAGCGTCGTTGGCCCTCTTCCTCTCTCCTGTACGGCCTCGTCTCCTCCCTCCCTCGTTCAATCTAAGCAGGAGGGCTGATCCATCTCCTCCACTTTGGATCTGCAGGTTAGTTTCCTCGATTCAGTTTAGCAACACAGATTGCAAAATGTCAAATCCATTCCATTCCATTCATGAAACCAAACATCAAAATGTAAACATTCCATTCCATTCATGAAACCAAACATCAAAATGTAAACATTCCATTCCTTTGAATCACCTATACCAAACACAAGGACGGAATGGACCCATTACAGTGGAATGGAACCATGACATTCCATTACACTACATTCCCCAATCAAACACACCCTAAGGCGGGTGAGTGGTACCAGGTGGAGCAATAGTTGGCTAGGCATTCCTTTGCGCCCACTGCTGCTACTGGTGTCGGCCAACTTCTCTTCGAGCCCGAGGTGCTGGAGGCACTATCTGGAGCAGTGCCTGCCAGACTCGCATCTACTGGTGTTGATGCCACTAATTATTTCTGAGGTGCTGGAGGCACTGTTTGGAGCAGCGGCTGCAAGACTCATAGCTACTGGTGGTGATGCCACTAATTACGTATCAGACTTTCAGTTTAGTGCTTTTAAGAAAGCTCTGCAGAGCCACCCAAGGAAAAAAGGAAAAAAGGGAGGAAAGAGAGTAAGAGAGGGACTACAGAGAAATATGAGGATGCACACAAGCTGATTGTAAGTAAAAAAGGGGCGGTTTACTAAAGCTTGGCCAATGGGAAGCGACGTAGAATTTTCCTTTGAGAAATCCCTTGATAGCTATGAGTGTATTCCATATGGAGATGTAATTGTTTCGTCTAAGGGGTGTGTACGTGTAGAGTTGAAGTAGTGCACGACGTGGAGGGAGGGGTGAAACATGTGGCAACTGACACTGAGGAGAAATACGAAGTATATGTTCAGCAAGTCATGGAATCAGTTGGCGAGAAGAAAGGTGATAATGGCGCATCGGCGACCTCCAAGGAGGAGGACACTGGGCCAAATAAAACTCTTAGGGTGGAATTGTCATGATATGCTCTCCCACACGGTACCTCGCGAGCTCTTGGACCTTCAGGAGCGCACAAGGGCAGATTTAGTTTTCCTTTCACAGTCTCATTTGAATAAATGTAAAGCTGATGAGCTGGCATGGTGTCCTAACTTTTGAATCTATATTTGTAGTGGAAAGTGATTGTCGGGCTGGTGGCCTTGTTCTATTTTATCAAACTTTGAATAAAATTTAGTTGAACTATGTTTCGTCCCACTTTATTGATATCCTTTTTATGCAAGAAGATATTGTATAGTGGAGATTCAAGGGTTTTTACGGTCATCCGAATTGGAATAAACGCAATTTATCTTTGGAATGATATACGCAATTTTCATAGCATGGGTGACCACCCATGGGTGATTTTGGGGGCTTTTAATGAAATTTTATATTCTTCAGAAAAGGACAACGGTAATGCAAGACCAAATGGAATAATGAGAAAATTCCGTGAATGTCTCATGGATTGTGGGTTGGAGGATCTAGGTTATATCGGTGACCCATACACGTCGAGGAGAGGTGATATTAGTGACCGTCTTGATTGTGCAGTTTGCAATATAGGTTGGGCACATAAATTCCCTTGAGCGGTGATAATTAGTGAAGACCATATTCGTTCTGATCATCGTCTGAGGGTCGTGGACATGGAATACATGGATGTCAACATCTTCAGTCGACCAAAAGTTCGCGTGAAACAATTTTAAGCAAGTTGGCTAAAGGAAGAGACAATAACTGAAATTATCAAGGCGTCTTGGTAGAAAGAAAAGATAGCACGTATCGGTCCCTCTCTTGCTGATCGTACGAGAGTTGTGCATGTCGATCTGCATTCTTGGGACCGGGGAACCCTTAAAGGCCCCAAGCGGAGACTAAGTAAATTAAAGAACAAGTTAGAGAGATTGAGGCGTGGGCCTTTGAGCATAGAATCCCATTGCCGTCAGAAGGAAATTATTGTGCTAACTGAAGAACTTGCTGGATCAAGAGGAAATTTTCTGGCTACAAAGAGGACGGGCAAACTGGTTGATGCACAGGGATCTTAATACCTCTTTTTCCATAACGCAACCACGGCTAGGAAAAAAGAAATATTATAAAGAAACTACTTGATGATTCGGGAGTTGGAAAGGAGATAAGGAGTTACAAGATCACATCTCTAATTATTTCTCTCAGCTATACACTTCAGAAGTGCAGTTCCAAATCATGAAGTCTTGTCCCTTGTCCATCGGAAGGTGTCTACTGAAATGAATAATGCACTTTGTGCCCTGTATACAGCTGAATATGTTTGTAAGGCAATATTTGGTACTCGAGACTTAAAAGCTCTAGGCGAGATGGTCTTCACGCTATTTTCTATGAAATATTTTGGCTGATATTAGGGGATAATCTAATTGAAGTGTCCTGCAAGCAATCAATACATGCATGACTCCAGCGGGATGGAATGACACTGCGATCACGATGATCGCAAAGGTTAATAATCCAACGAAGGTTACTCAATTTAGGTCGCCCAGTTTATGCAACATGGTATATACAATTATTGCAGAAATAGTGGCTTCTCATTTAAAGTTTTTTCTTCCAGAAATTATTAGCCCAACACATAGTGCATTCGTGCCTGGTAGACTCATCACGGATAACATTTTAGTGGCTTATGAGTGTTTTCATACTATCAAGAATGAGAGAGAAGGTAGAGAGGGCTTATGTGCTATCAAACTCGATATGCCCAAAGCTTATGATAGAGTTGAATGGCCTTTCTTGAAGGAGGTTATGCATAGATTGGGTTTCTGTCAAGAATGGGTGAATCTTATTATGCATTGCGTCTTAACTGTCACCTACATAGTAAGGATTAATGGGGAGGAAAGTGAGAGTTTTAAGCCTACTAGGAGTCTAACGCATGGAGACCCCCTATCACCATATTTTTTCTTATTGTGCACGGATGGTTTGAATGCTTTACTTACACATGCAGATTATAGTGGAAGTATTTCAGGAGTAAAAGTATGTAGAGATGCTCCATCCATCACAAACCTTCTCTTTGCAGATGAATCATTGATTCTCATGAAAGCCAACCGAAATAGCGCGGTAGCCTTGAAATCAGCACTAGATTTATACTGTGCGGCATCCGGGCAATTGGTATGTGTTGAAAAATCCAGCATCTTCTTTAGCCCAAATCAAAGGTCGATATTAGACAACAAATGTGTATAATGTTGGATATTATGACCGAGGACGTCAATGATAAATATTTGGGTTTGCCAGCAATAGTGGGGTTAGATAAAACAAAATGTTACCTATTTCCAATCAAACGTATTTTAAGTAAATAAGAGGTTGGAAGGAAAAATTATTGTCAACTGGGGGAAAGGAGATCCTGCTTAAGGCTGTTGTCCAAGCCATACCCACCTACGCAATGTCGGTCTTTAAAATTCTTAAAAAAATTGTAAAGGAATCATAGACATGATAGCGCATTTATGGTGGGGAGATGAGGAGATCCAGAGGAGGATGCATTGGATGGTCTCATGGAAGTTGTGTGTACCCAAAAATCAAGGAGGAATGGGATTTCGTGATATTCATTATTTCAATTTGGTATTACTAGCCAAACAGGCGTGCCGTCTTATTGATGAGCCTGATTCTCTGTGTGCCACTTTCCTTAGAGCTAAGTACTATCCTGATGGCGATTTGTTGAACACCAAACTAAAGAAAGGATCTCCTTTCACCTGGCAAAGTATTATTGCAGGTACACAATCTTTAAATCGCGGATATATTTAGCGTCTGGGGAATGGGCATAATATTAATATTTGGGAAGATGCCTGGATTCCCAATTGTGCTACAAGGAAAATTATGACGCCTAAGGATGGACACCTTTTGTCTAAGGTAGGTGATCTGATTAATCCTGTCTCGAATTGTTGGGATGCAGATCTTATCACACGAACAATGTGGCCCATTGATAAAAAACATATTCTTTCAATTCAAATACCATAATATGGTATGCCAAATTTCATTGCTTGGAGTTATAGGAAAAATGGTATGTTTTCGGTTCGGTCAGCCTAATCCGTGGAGTGTGATCACTAGTATGGAAGTAAATTAAAATATTAAAATGGGATGGGACGAACGACAAAAAACCTTATTTGGAGTATCATGTGGAAATTATCTTGTCCTGCAAAAGTCAAGATCTTTATATGGCGTAGGCTTCATGGCACACTGTCATGCCGGGTTACGCTTGCAAATAGACATATGAAGATCTCACCCATTTGTCCTGTTTGCTCAGAGGGTCTAGAAGACACAGAGCATATGCTTTTCCTCTGCAGTAAAGACAAGGAGGTTTATAAAATATTAGGGATGTATGATATTATTGATAAAGTGTGCAAGATAGGTCATGCTGGAGAAGAATTGTGCATTTTGGGTATACTTGATGCTTCTGCCAGATCAAGAATTGTGCATTTTGGGTTAGTACAATGTGCGTGAAATGATTCTATTGCTGCATGGTATCTATGGTGGGAAAGACGGAAAAAGTGTATAAGGTGACTACGTAGAATGCACAACAGATTTCAATGGGTATTCTAGCCCTTATGGCAAACTATGTTAATGCATCATCCACGAAGGCTTCCATGGAGAAGGCGGGTTGGTCATGTCCACCCAGGGGGTTTGTTAAACTTAATGTTGATGCTTCTTTTGACCATGACCATACCTGACCATCTTCGGCCCAGCCCGGTCGGCCCGCCTAGGCCCTACCCAAAAATCCAGGGCCTAGGCTGTAATAACCAAGATGCGACACTTTCCATATTTGGGGGCGAAGGCTCAAAAGGGGAAAGGGTCACATCTAAGTGTATCGCAAGTAGGATAACATTGCCATTACATTGATAGAGAGATGAGTATAAGATCCGGCTTACACTCGCCACATGCTAAATTTCAATCCACACAAGCATTCATTATTCATACATAAAATAGGGTCCGACTACGAACAAGATAAACGACAAAAATTGCTATCCCATCTTGCTACTCCCACGATCATGACCATGCGCCTCTAGTCCTCGGGATACGTCACATACAACCTACCATTGTCTTCGTCGAACTCCCACCTTAGCTGGTTATCATCGGGAACTCCTGCATCTGGGGTACCTGTACCTGTGGGTGTTTGTAGTAAACTGTGAGCCATGAGGACTCATCAATCACATGACCTTGGTATCGAGTCTAACTATGTTAAATGGGTGAGGTAGGTTAAATGTTTGAGCTTGCAGCATCCTAAGCATATATGGTGGCTAACTTACGAGGAACATAAATAACATGTGGTGGTATACGTAAGACAGTCGAAGACTAGAATGATCACTAAGTGATCCTGAACACCTACTTACGTCATTTATAACCCCACCATGTTCTTGATCAGAGAAGGAGCTTTGAAAGAAACAATCACGGTTACGCACTCAGTTGGCAAGTTTTATTTGAATTACTTTAAGTTGTATAGAATCGGATGTTAACAAAATATCCATGTTTGACACATAACCGCGGGAACGGCTTTCCGAAAGATTAAACCCGGTAGGGCTGCTCCAACTAGTCCATCACAAATTACCATAGTCCGCATAGTTATCCTCTACCACGTAACTCGTCGGATTCCTTAGAGGAAAATTAAACTTTGAGAAGGCCCAAAGTCTCACCGGAATCCTAATACGCAAGATATATCGCTAAGGTAAGACAAGTACGGCAAGACCTCCCGACGTGTCGACGATCCCGATAGGAGCCGCGTATCTTGTTCTCAAGACATGACAGATGAGCTATGGTTACCATGCCAAAACACCGAGTTGCCCCCGGGAGCGTTAGTAAGCTACTCTGGGTTGGACCAACACTCATGAGGACGACTGGCCCGGGTTGTTGATTAAATCCTTGGGGTAGCTATTCCCTATGTTTTTTGTTATTAAGTTATTAGCAAATTAACACCAAAGTTGGGTCCAGCCAGACAAGTCTTAACACTAAACGATTTTTCGAGGAGGTCCCCATAACAACCCCGGACGTCTTAGGAGCGCTCAGTTATGGAATAAAACACCGGTAACCGAAACTAAGGCGGCAACAACGGAACAAATCACCCGGCAAAAGGCTAGGCCTTCCGTTATTTACCAAGTATATAGGTGCATTAATGAAATAGCAATTAAATATGATGATATCAAATTGCCCATGTTATCACATGGACCAGCTGGCACCAGCAACTAGCAACGCTAACAATTAGTGGTTGAGAAAGCCTAGCCTAGCCAAACAATATTTGCTAGGAGGGGAGGTGTTTGAGGTTTCATGGAAATGTTTGATGGCCTATATATCATGTGGTAGGCAGCGGAGATGTAACGAAGGAAATGTAACACTAAGCATAACAAAGCTAGAAACGGTGTCAAGGTCACGATCATCTTGCGTGTGATTTCTTCAGACTGGAACTGATCTTGATCTTCCTGCACGAACTCACCGGACTCTTCGAACTCGTCTCCGGTCCCAGTTGCTACCCAAAATAAAACAAGAAGGAAATAAATACCAGCAAGAAGATAATGCCACAAACATAATGATCCTTGCATGCACTACCTCTAACCTCTAACCATGGAGTACACAGTTTCATAAAGAATTTCACACGGTGGACATGCCATGGAGAGGAATATCTTCAGAATGTCCATGACATACATGAAGAAGCGGGAAATGAAGAGACGTAATATGAAGGAGATATGAAGCACCAATAGCTGCCCAAACATATGAAGGAGATATGAAGCACCAACAGGTGCCCAAACATGATGACAAGGACATACATGATGAAAAGGACATACATGAGGCGGACACACCCGATCGAGAGGTGAATGGTCATGATGAATAGACCGAAGCGGCGGCCACCAAGTAAATGTATACCTCAATGTTGAAGTACTCTCATGTTTAGAGCTGCTTGAAAACAAGGAGCCGACAAATGCTGAAAAGTTGGCAAGATTGCGGCCTTCTTGGGAACAATAGGTACACCAATCACTAGGTGCACTCGATTTACAACAATCTTTTTGGTACCCGGTTTCGACACAGGCCTGCGTAGCTTTGTCAGCTCAACTCATGTTGTTCGGTCCCCATGGCCAGATTCTTCGTCGTGATGGCTTGTGTCGTTGAAATTTGTGTCATGGCCAATCTTGTGCACATTATACTAACCAACTTTCTCAGAGAGTTGAGTAATGGCCAACCAGGTGTTCATGGTCCTAAGTATGGTCGTAATGGGAGTATCATAGTTAGTATCATGCATGCCAACTAGGAAACTTTGATGAATTGGTATAGAATTAAGTGAAGAAAGAGAGAGTTGAGTATTCTATCATGATACCATATCATACTAAATGATGTGCTACTATGTGTCATGCATGACAATAAATAAACTACCCTATGATAATAACATATGATACTATGCACTACGGATGTAGTATCATACATTAGTATCCTATGCATGATACTACCATGTGATACTCACCATTACAACCAGCCTAATATTGACTAGGGTGATTATATCCATCCTCCCGTGCATTCTTGTAAATGTTGTGTGTGTCGGGACCCAGATGTCGTTCAGACTGGGACTGACGTCAGGTGTTCGGTCACCCGAATGCCTCATCCATGAAATAGAGGCCATTTAAAGAAATAGCACAAAGCTAAAAATTCAATAGGAATACTTATTATATCTATAAAACCATTTAATATACTATAAAATCAATCATAATGTTGGCACGAACTTTGCTGATTTTGGAACAAACTGAGTATCAGAAATTTGACGAAACATCAACAATCAACATTTCGTCAAAATGTTGGGACTCATGGATATGTTCCTAAAAAAGAAAGAGATACAAAAAACATACTTATCAACATAAAAAATGGTCAAGTTCATACTTACCAACAAAAAAATGTACAAGTTCATACTTACCAACAAAAAAAATGTCCGACAAAAAAATAGCCACCTTCATTCTGAAGAAGCACAAAAAATGCCCAGTATCATACATATCAAGCAGAAAAAAGAAGAACACAACACCACATGAAGGGGCGAGATGAATGATTACCTATGGTGTAGAGGAGGAGGGGTGACAACCCTCGAGGAGGAGCTCGAGTTAGCGGCGTCCTACAAGGAGACGAGTGGGGAGGACGAGGACGAGGACGAGTCAGCAGGGGTAGGAGCTTGGGAGGACGGCGAAAGGAAGAGCTATCCGGGGTGGGAGGCCTTGGAACGAATAGGAGGAGGACGAGGCACATAGAATTAGCTTTGATGTCCGAGAGTAAGGGTGAGGGCCCAATACGGTAGAGGTGGTACACATGCATGAGAGGGTCGATGAAGGACGCGAATGTCACCTATAGGGGGAGGGTGAATAGGCGCTTTAAAATAATTATGGTTTAGGCTTAACTAATGTGGGATAAAACCAACATTTAACTAGTCAAGAACAAAACCTAAAACAACTAGGCTCACCTATGTGCACCAACAACTTATGCTAAGCAAGATAGACAACTAAGTGATAGCGAGATGTATAACAAAAAGCAATATGGCTATCACAAAGTAAAGTGCACAAGTAAACGGTTCGGGTAAGAGATAACCCAGGCACGCAGAGACGACAATGTATCCCAAAGTTCACACCCTTGCTGATGCTAATCTCCATTTGGAGCGGTGGTGAGGCACAATGCTCCCCAAGAAGCCACTAAGGCCATGATACGTCCATTTTGCATCATGATTTTATGTTGATATTTATCGCTTCTTGGGCTGTTATTTCACTTCACGGTACAATACTTATGCCTTTTCTCTCTTATTTTGCAAGGTTTACATGAAGAGGGAGAATGCCGACAGCTGGAATTCTGGCCTGAAATTGGAGCAAGTTTGAGATACCTATTCTGCGCAACTCCAAACGCCGTAAAAATCAACGAGCATTTTTTCCCAGATTTATAAAAAATACTGGGCCGAAGAAGTGCCACAGGGGCGCCAGCAGGTGGCCACAAGCCAGCTAGGCGCGACCACCCGCTGGTCGCACCTAGAGGGCTTGTGGGCACCCAGCTCGCCCACTGGCCCCCCTCTTCTGCTATATGAAGGGTTTCGTCCGGGAAAAATCAAGAGGAGGCTTTTTTGTGGATTCGCCGCCGCCATGAGGCGGAACTTGAGCAGAACCAATCTAGGGCTCCGGCAGGACAATCCTGCCGGGGAAACTTCCCTCCCGGAGGGGGAAATCGTCGCCATCGTCATCACCAACACTCCTCTCATCGGAGGGGACTCGTTACCACCAACATCTTCATCAACAGCATCTCATCTCCAAACCCTAGTTCATCTCTTGTAACCAATCTCCGTCTCGCGACTCCGATTGGTACTTGTAAGGTTGCTAGTAGTGTTAATTACTCCTTGTAGTTGATGCTAGTTGGATTACTTGGTGGAAGAGTTTATGTTCAGATCCTTGATGCTACTCATTACCTCTCTGGTCATGAATATGACTATGCTTTGTGAGTAGTTACTTTTGTTCCTGGGGACATGGGATAAGTCACGCTAATAGTAGTCATGTGAATTTGGTATTCGTTTGATATTTTGATGTGTTGTATGTTGTTTTTCCTCTAGTGGTGTTATGTGTACGTCGACTACATAACACTTCACCATTATTTGGGCCCAAAGGAAGGCATTGGGAAGTAGTAAGTAGATGATGGGTTGCTAGAGTGACAGAAGCTTAAACCCTAGTTTATGTGTTGCTTTGTAAGGGGCTGATTTGGATCCTCTAGTTTAATGCTATGGTTAGACTTTGTCTTAATTCTTTTTTCGTAGTTGCGGATGCTTGCAAGAGGGGTTAATCATAAGTGGGATGCTTGTCCGATTAAGAGCAGTACCCGAGCGCCGGTCCACCCACGTACCAAACTATCAAAGTAACGAACGTGAATCATATGAACATGATGAAAACTAGCATGACATCAATTCCCGTGTGTCCTCGGGAGCGTTTTTCCTCCTATAAGACTTTGTCCAGGCTTGTACCTTGCGACAAAAGGGATTGGGACACCTTGGTGCACCTTTGCTACTTTTGTTACTTGTTGCTCGCTACGAATCATCTCACCACACAATCACTTGTTACCGATAATTTCAGTGCTTGCAGATATTTCCTTGCTGAAAACCACTTGTTAGATCCTTCTGCTCCTCGTTGGGTTCGACACTCTTACTTATCGAAAGGACTACGATTGATCCCCTATACTTGTGGGTCATCAAGACTCTTTTCTGGCGCCGTTTCCGGGGAGTGAAGCGCCTTTGGTAAGTGGAACTTGGTAAGGAAATGTTCATATAGTGTGCTGAGATTTATTGTCACTTGTCACTATGGATACTAATCCTTTGATGGGCTTGTTCGGGGTATCTTCACCTCGAACGGAAGCACAAAGAGTTTCTCCTCAACCTGCTGCACCTACTGAAAATATTTGCTTTGAATTTCCTTCGGGTATGCTTGAGAAACTGCTGGCTAATCCTTTTACAGGAGATGGAACATCACATCTAGACTTGCATCTAATCTTTGTAGATGAAGTTTGTAGTTTATTTAAGCTTGCAGGTTTGCCCGAGGATAAGTTCTAGAAGAAGGTCTTTCCTTTATCTTTGAAGGATAAGGCGTTGACATGGTATAGGCTATTTGATGATACTGGATCATGGGACTACAATCGGTTGAAATTGGAATTTCATCAAAAGTTTTATCCTATGCATTTAGTACATCGTGATCGGAACTATATTTATAATTTTTGGCCTCGTGACAGAGAAAGCATCGCTCAATCTTGGGGGAGGCTTAAATCAATGTTATATTCATGCCCCAACCATGAGCTCTCGAGAGAAATTATCATTCAGAACTTCTATGCTCGGTTTCTCATGATGATCGCACCATGCTTGACACTTCTTGTACCGATTCTTTTATGAAGAGAGATATTGACTTCAGATGGAATTTATTGGAGAGAATTAAACGCAACTCTGAAGATTGGGAGCTTGAAGAAGGTAAGGAGTTAGGTATGAATTTCAAGTTTGATTGCGTTAAATCCTTTGTTGAAACAAATACTTTTTGTGATTTTAGCGCTAAGTATGGACTTGACTCTGAGATAGTAGCTTCACTGTGTGAATCCTTTGCTGCTCATATTGATCTCCCCAAAGAGAAGTGGTTTAAATATCATTGCCTATAAGTCCTATTGTTCCCAGTGCTTACATTGAGAAACCACCTTTCCCTGTTAGGATAAAGGATCATTCCAAAGCTTCAACTGTGATACGTAGAGGCTACATTAGAACACCTACACCCCCTGAGCAAATTAGAGTTGAGTCTAGTATTGCTATTATCAAAGATCTTCTGTCCAACGATGTTGAGGGACATAATATTCACTTCTGTGAAGATGCTGCTAGAATTGCTAAACCTCATGCTAGAGACAAACATAGGCCTGTTGTTGGCACTCCTGCGGTTTCTGTTAAGATAGGAGATCATTGTTATCATGGTTTATGTGACGTGGGTTCTAGTGTCAGTGCAATACCTCAATCCTTATATGATGAAATTAAAGACGAGATTGCACCTGTTGAGATAGAGCCTATTGATGTAACTATTCAGTTTGCCAATAGAGATACTATGTGCCATGTGGGAATTGTTAGGGATATTGAAGTCTTGCGTGTTAAAACAAAGTATCCTGCTGATTTCCTCGTTCTTGCTACCGCACAAGATAGCTTTTGTCCCAGCATATTTGGCAGACCTTTTCTCAATACCGTCAATGCTCATATTGACTGTGAGAAGCAATCTGTCACTGTTGGCTTTGAAGGTGTGTCACACGAGTTCAATTTCTCCAAGTTTGGTAGACAACCTAATGAAAAGGACTTGCCTAGTAAGGATGAAACTATTGCCTTAGATTCTATTGTCCTACCTCCTACTGATCCCTTAGAGCAATACTTGCTTGAGCATGAAAATGATATGCATATGGACGAAAGGGATGAGATAGATAGAGTTGTCTTAGAACAATATCCTATCCTTAAGAATAACTTGTCTTTTGAACTGCTTGGGAATCCACCCCCACCAAAGGGTGATCCTGTGTTCGAGCTTAAATAGTTGCCTGATACTCTTAAGTATGCTTATCTGGATGAAAAATAGATATATCCTGTCATAATTAGTGCTAGCCTCTCAGAGCATGAAGAAAATAAGTTACTAGAAACTCTGAGAAAGCACCGTGCTGCTATTGGATATACTCTTGATGATCTTAAGGGCATTAGTCCCACTCTTTGCCAGCACAAGATCAAAATTGATCCTGATTCCAAACTAGTTGCTGATCATCAAAGGAGATTGAATCCTAAGATGAAAGAGGTAGTAAGAAAAGAAATACTAAAGCTCCTGGAAGCAGGTATTATCTATCCTGTTGCTCATAGTGATTGGGTAAGTCCGGTGCATTGCGTCCCTAAGAAGGGAGGCATTACCGTTGTCCCTAATGATAAAGATGAATTGATCCCACACAGGATTATTACTGGCTATAGGATCATGATCGATTTTAGGAAATTGAATAAGGCCACTTGGAAAGATCATTACCCTTTGCCTTTTATCGACCAAATGCTAGAAAGACTATCTAAACACACACACTTCTGCTTTCTAGACAGTTATTCTGGTTTCTCCCAAATACAAGTTGCACAATCTGATCAAGAGAAAACCACTTTCACCTGCCCTTTCGGTACCTTTGCTTATAGACGTATGACTTTTGGCTTATGTAATGCACCTACTACCTTTCAAAGATGTATGATGGCTATATTCTCTGAGTTTTGTGAAAAGATTGTCAAGGTTTTCATGGATGACTTGTCCGTTTACGGGTCTTCCTTTGATGATTGCCTCAGCAACCTTGATCGAGTCTTGCACAGATGTGAAGACACTAATCTTGTCTTGAATTGGGAGAAGTGCCACTTTATGGTTAATGAAGGCCTCGTCTTAGGACATAAAATTTCTGAAAGAGGTATTGAAGTCGATAAGGCTAAGGTTGATGCAATCGAGAAAATGCCATACCCCACAGATATCAAAGGTATAAGAAGTTTCCTCGGTCATGCTGATTTCTATAGAAGGTTTATTAAAGCCTTCTCTAAGATTTCTAGGCCTCTTACCAATCTCTTGCAAAAGGATATTCCTTTTGTTTTTGACGATGATTGTGAGGAAGCCTTCGAAATACTTAAGAGGGCTTTGATAACTGCACCTATTGTTCAACCACCTGATTGGAACTTACCTTTTGAGATCATGGGTGATGCTAGTGATTATGCTGTTGGTGCTGTCCTAGGGCAAAGAGTTGATAAGAAGTTGAATGTTATTCACTATGCTAGTAAAACTCTAGACAGTGCCCACAGAAACTATGCTACTACGGAAAAGGAATTTTTAGCAGTCGTGTTTGCATGTGAAAAGTTCAGGTCCTACATAGTTGATTCCAAAGTCACTATTCACACTGATCATGCTGCTATTAAGTACCTCATGGAGAAGAAAGACGCTAAACCTAGACTTACCAGATGGGTTCTCTTGCTACAAGAATTTGATTTGCATGTTGTCGACAGGAAGGGTGCTGATAACCCCGTAGCAGATAACTTGTGTAGGTTGGAGAACGTTCTTGATGACCCACAACCTATTGATGATAGCTTTCCCGATGAGCAATTGACTGTCATCAATGCTTCACGTAGTGCACCGTGGCATGCTGATTATGCAAACTATATTGTTGCCAAATATATACCACCTAGTTTCACATACCAGCAAAAGAAGAAATAATTTCTTCTTTGACTTTTGGGATGATCCTCACCTTTATAAGGAAGGAGTAGATGGTGTTATTAGACATTGTGTACCTGAACATGAGCAGGGACACATCCTACAAAAGTGTCACTCCGAGGCCTATGGAGGGCACCATGCGGGAGATATAACTGCACACAAGGTATTGCAATCAGGTTTCTATTGGCCCACTCTCTTCAAGGATGCCCGTAAGTTTGTCTTGTCTTGTGACGAATGTCAAAGAGTAGGTAATATCAGTAAACGTCAGGAAATGCCTATGAACTATTCACTTTTGATTGAACCATTTGATGTTTGGGGCTTTGATTATATGGGATCTTTTCCAAAATCCAACGGGTATCCTCATATCCTAGTTGCTGTTGATTACGTCACTAAGTGGGTAAAAGCTATCCCCACTAGTAGTGCTGAACACAACACTTCTATCAGGATGCTTAAAGAAGTTATTTTCCTAGATTTGGAGTCCCTAGATATCTGATGACCGATGGTGGTTCACATTTCATTCATGGTGCTTTCCGTAAACGCTTGCTAAGTATGATGTCAACCATAGAATTGCGTCTCCTTATCACCCTCAGTCCAGTGGTCAAGTAGATCTAAGCGACAGAGATATTAAACTAATGCTGCAAAACACCGCCAAGAGTTCTAGAAAGAATTGGTCTAAGAAGCTCGATGATGCACTATGGGCTTATAGAACTGCCTATAAGAATCCCATGGGCATGTCTCCGTACAAAATGGTGTACGGTAAAGCATGTCATTTAGCTCTTGAGCTAGAGCATTAAGCTTATTGGGCAATCAAAGAGCTCAACTTTGATTTCAAACTTGCCGGTGAGAAGAGGTTATTTGACATTAGCTCGCTTGATGAGTGGAGAACTCAGGCATATGAAAATGTCAAGTTGTTCAAAGAGAAAGTTAAGAGGTGGCATGATAAGAGGATACAAAAGCGTGGTTCAATGTAGGTGATTATGTCTTGCTATATAACTCTCGATTAAGATTCTTTGCAGGCAAGCTTCTCTCTAAATGGGAAGGGCCCTATGTTGTTGCAGAACTATATCGTTCCGGTGCTATGAAGATCAACAAGACGGAAGGTAATTGTCCGAGAGTTGTAAATGGGCAGAGAATCAAGCATTATATCTCAGGTACTCCCATAAATGTTGAAAGCATTATCATCAATACCATAACTCCGGAAGAATACCCAAGGGACATTTATCAGCCTGTTTCAGACTCCGAAAACGAAGAGGTATGTGATTCGGTAAGAAAACAGACTCCAAAAATTTTCCAGTAGGAAATTTTCTCCGTTTTGGAATATTTGAAAAAATACAAAAATTGGAAGTAGTCCAGAAAGCGCGCGAGGAGGCGACAAGCCTGCGAGGCGTGGGCCCACCCCCTGGCCACTCCTGGGGGGCTTGTGGCCACCTCGTGTGCCTCCCGGACTCCGTTTTCGTGTGGAGTACTCCTTCTGGTCTAAAAAAAATCAATATATATTCTCCCGTGAGGTCTGACCCCTGTATCATGCAGATTTCCTCTGTTTTTTGTTTCGAGCCTCTTTTCTGCCGCAGATTTAGGGCAAGATGTCTTCTCAAGATTCAGAGGGGGAGAGCTATGTGGTAGATTACCTTGCTAATCCCAAGGTCTATGGGGACTTGGATCCTTATGGCTGGACCACTGATGAGGAAGAAGATTATGATCCAAAGGGGAAGGAACAAACAAGTTCCGATGAAGAGGAGGCTCCTCTACCTCAACCTGGACACACGCATGTGGAGTTCAAGAAGTCGAGCCTCCCTGACTCAAGGAAGAAGGCTAAGACTTTGTTTATGCCTTCTCGTTTCTTGCAGGAGAGTAAGCAGGAATTATGCCAAAGGGTGTTGAAGCTTGAAGAGGAAAATGATGATCCGAGGGAGCATAATTTTATGCTCAAGTGGAAATTAAACAAGCTCAAGACCTCTGCAACAACTCCACCACCATCACCTCCAAAGAAATACAAGTGAGCATGGGTATGGGCAATCCCCTTGTCTTGTGCCAAGCTTGGGGGAGTTGCCCCGGTATTGTATCACCATCACATCTTTTGCCTTTAACTTTGTTTTAGTTTGTTACTTTTCAGTTTTCTTTTTCTCTAGTAGAATAAAAGTCTTAGTGTTTTAGTCTTGAGTTTTTCTTTGTGTCACCCCCGATGTATTCGAGCTCGTGACCTTTATTATAAAGAGTGTCTTAGTTGAAGGGCTTTGCCTCATGCCATGATCAAAAGAGTGAGGAAAAACAAAAGCATGAAAGATCATATAATGATCTTATGGGAAGTGATGGTTTCACATATAAAAAGAATGTTGATTGAAACTTGTTGAGGGTAGACGAACGTAGACCTTGGTCATTGTTGCAATTAATAGGAAGTGATAAAGAAGGAGAGGTTCACATATAAATACATCATCTTTGACACCATGTATGATTGTGAACACTCACTAAACTATTGCATGCCTAGAAGTAGATGTTGGACAAGCAAGACAACATAATGAATTGTGTTTGCGTGATTCCGAACAATGTTATATGATTAGAGATCCCTTAGCATGAGACGATTTCTTCCACCTCATATTAGCCAAAACTCCCGCACCAAGTAGAGATACTACTTGTGCATCCATAAACCTTCAACCCAGTTTTGCCATGAGAGTTCACCATACCTACCTATGGTTTGAATAAGATCCCTCAAGTAAGTTGTCATCGGTGCAAGCAATAAAAATTTCTCCCTAATATGTATGATCTATTAGTGTGTGGAAAATAAGCTTTCTACGAACCTGTGATGAGGAAGACATAAAAGCGACACACTGCATAATAAAGTTCTTTATCACAGGAGGCAATATAAAGTGACGTTCCTCCGCACTAAGATGACACGCATCCAAACCTCAAAAGTACATGGCAACCTCTGCTTCCCTCTCCGAAGGGCCTATCTTGTACCTTTACTTTTTGCCCTTGAAAGAGTCATGGTGATCTTCACCAATTCCTTGTTTCACCTTTATCTTGGCTAACGTCATATGCTAGGGAATGATCTATATTCATATGTCAACTTGGAAGTAAGTATTCATGAATTATTACTGTTGACATTACCCTTGAGGTAAGCAGTTGGGAGGCAAAACTGTAAGCCCCTATCTTTCTCTGTGTCCAGCTGAAACTTTGATCTCATGGGTACGACGTGAGTTGTAGCAATTGTAGAAAACGAAAGGATGATTGAGTATGTGGATTTGCTTTACAAGCTCTTATTTGACTCTTTCTGATGTTGTGATAAATTGCAATTGCTTCAGTGACTAAAGGCTATCGGTTGTTACTTGTCGGTAAGGTTCTTGATCCATGCTTTACTTTGTGAAGGAATTATCACTTTAGCATGAGAGATTATATGTTGGTATTGTTGTTCTGATCAAGATCAAGATGCATGCATGTTTGTATCTTGTTTTGTCGACACCTCCCTCCCTAAACATGTGGACATATTTATTGAGCTAGGCTTTCGCTTGAGGACAAGCGAGGTCTAAGCTTGGGGGACTTGATACGTCCATTTTACATCATGCTTTTATGTTGATATTTATCGCTTCTTGTGCTGTTATTTCACTTCACGGTACAATACTTATGCCTTTTCTCTCTTATTTTGCAAGGTTTACATGAAGAGGGAGAATGCCGGCAGCTGGAATTCTAGCATGAAATTGGAGGAAGTTTGAGATACCTATTCTGCGCAACTCCAAACGCCGTAAAAACAACGACAATTTTTTTTCCAGATTTATAAAAAATACTCGGCCGAAGAAGTGCCAGAGGGGCGCCCGCAGGTGGCCACAAGCCTGCTAGGCGCGGCCACCCCCTTTCCGTGCCTAGGGGGCTTGTGGGAACCCAGCTGGCCCACTGGCCCCCCTCTTCTGCTATATGAAGGGTTTCGTCCGGGAAAAAAAATCAAGAGGAGGCTTTTTCGTGGATTCGCCACTGCCACAAGGCGGAACTTGAGCAGAACCAATCTAGAGCTCCGGGAGGACGATCCTGCCGGGGAAACTTCTCTCCTGGAGGGGGAAATCGTCGCCATCGTCATTACCAACACTCCTCTCATCGGAGGGGAATCGTCACCATCAACATCTTCATCAGCACCATCTCATCTCTAAACCCTAGTTCATCTCTTGTAACCAATCTCCGTCTCGCGACTCCGATTGGTACTTGTAAGGTTGCTAGTAGTGTTAATTACTCCATATAGTTGATGCTAGTTGGATTACTTGGTGGAAGAGTTTATGTTCAGATCCTTGATGCTACTCATTACCTCTCTGGTCATGAATATGATTATGCTTTGTGAGTAGTTACTTTTGTTCCCGAGGACATGGGATAAGTCATGCTAATAGTAGTCATGTGAATTTGGTATTCGTTCAATATTTTGATGTGTTGTATGTTGTTTTTCCTCTAGTGGTGTTATGTGAACGTCGACTACATAACACTTCACCATTATTTGGGCCTAGAGGAGGGCATTGGGAAGTAGTAATTAGATGATGGGTTGCTAGAGTGACAGAAGCTTAAATCCTAGTTTATGCATTGCTTCGTAAGGGGCTGATTTGGATCCACTAGTTTAATGCTATGGTTAGACTTTGTCTTAATTCTTTTTTCGTAGTTGCGGATGCTTGCGAGAGGGGTTAATCATAAGTGGGATGCTTGTCCAAGTAAGGGAAGTACCCAAGCGCCGGTCCACCCACATGTCAAACTATCAAAGTAACGAACGCGAACCATATGAACATGATGAAAACTAGCATGACAGAAATTCCCGTGTGTCCTCGGGAGCGTTTTCCCTTATATAATACTTTGTCCAGGCTTGTCCCTTGCTACAAAAGGGATTGGGCCACCTTGGTGTACCGTTGCTACTTTTGTTCCTTGTTGCTCGCTACGAATCATCTCACCAGACAATCACTTCTTACCGATAATTTCAGTGCTTGAAGATATTTCCTTGCTGAAAACCACTTGTCACATCCTTCTGCTCCTCGTTGGGTTCGACACTCTTAATTATCGAAAGGACTACGATTGATCCCCTATACTTGTGGGTCATCAGGCCACTGTAATCTTCTCATGCCCTCGCACAATGCAAGATGCCGTGATTCCACTAAGGGACCCTTGAGGGTGGTCACCGAACCCGTACAAACAAGGTTGGGGTAATCTCCACAACTTAATTGGCAGCTTCCAATAACACCACGAAGCTTCACCATAATGGATTGTGGCTCTGAGATGACCTCAAATGCTCGGAGAAATCTCCACAACCTAATTGGAGACCCCGACGCTTGCCCGGAGCTTTACAACATAATGACTAAGTTCTGAGACACCACCAAGTTTCTCGGATGCCAAAGCACCAAAGAAGAACAAGCTCTAGGGTACCAAGCACCCAAGAGTAATGAGCTTCTCAAAGTTCACTTCCACGTATCACACTGGAGAACTCAAACATATTCACCAAATGCAATGGCAAGGGCACACAGAGTGCCCAAGTCCTTCTCTACCAAATCCCTCCACAACAACTAATGCTATGGAAGAAAATGAGAGGAGGAACGAAGAAGAACACGAAGAACACCAAGATCTAGATCCAAGGGGTTCCCCTCACATAGAGGAGAAATGATTGGTGGAAATGTGGATCTAGACCTCCTTTCTCATGTCCCCCAAGAACCAACAAGATTTATTGGATACATTGGGATTTAGAAAGCTCGAAGAAGGTCAACAATGGAGGGTAAACACGAGCTCAACAAATGGGGAGCAATGGGGAAGAAGACTTCCTTTTATAGAGGTAGAAAGAATCTGCCCGTTATCCACTAGTTCTGCCTACACCAGAGCGGTACTACCGCTCGTGGGAGTGGTACTACCAATGATAAGAGGTAGTAACGCTACAGAGAGAGCTGTACTATCGCTCTGGGAGAGGGCAACTAATCAGAGTGGAGGGCTGGGGCCGGTAGTACAGCCGGAGCGGTAGTACCGCTGCCGGGATCAGCTGCGGTCGCAGCCCAGAAGAACCAATAATATCTGGCACAGTAGTAACAGGCGGTACTACCGCGCAGAACTACCGCAAAGTCCGACACCAAAAGGGTCGAAATCCATGGATGGCGGTACTGGCGAGTGGTACGAGCTAGGCCACTACCTCCCTAGAGCAGTACTACCTCCTACCTGGGCAGTACGACTGATGATAAGAGGTAGTACCGCCCCAGGGAGCGGTACTACCGCTTGGATCATACCAGGTAGACCACAAGCAACAGATGAAAAGCATGAATACCAGAACTGCCATATCATTCGCATACGAGCTCCGAATTGAACAAACTTAAGCTTCTTGGATTGAGGACGACAAAATCTTGTGATAAAGATGACCATAAGATCTAAAACTCTATGAGTGAAGAACCGACGAAAAATCCAACATCAAAAACATCATAGAAGATGCATATGGACTCCGTTTTGGATGAAGTCGAGCTTGTCATAAAGATGACCAGAAGCTCAAAAACTCACAAAACCAAACAAGAACCAAGAAATATGATGAAATGATGCAAATAGTTTGAGATCTAAACAAAGAATATGATCAAGCTACTCAGTTGAGAGCCCCTCTTGACAGTACGATAATCTATCTTAAAATAGAAAGCCTATCAAGGGCAAACCTCTACCTTGCACATAGTCCACTTGAGCTACATGATTACGATCTTGACTTCCTCAAGGTGGACCACCTTTCTTGATTGCATTGGTTTGATGAAGACTACTTGATTGCTCCCCATACTCACTATAGGTGAGTCCTTCTTTAGTAAATCTTCACATTTGCATTGCCACCACAACGGACGACAAGCTTCAAGCATGATATCTTCATGATGCTCCACTTGAACTTGCACACCGCAATCTTGATGACGATAACCACTTGATGTCATCCTTCATGGGTTGTATGAGATCTTCCTATTGCCGCAAGCCCATGTAGACACACCTAACCCTGCATAGAACTCTCAGAAGACCATGGGTTAGTACACAAAGCGTACTGGACAATGCTTACAATACCATGGGATCTCTTGATACCTCTCAGTACATCTTGTAAGCTTTGTGTGTTGATCAACTTGATTTAATTTTGGACTTAGTATTGATCAACCTTGTGTCTTTATGACCAATCTTTGGATAAAACCTTGAATACCACCTTGGTAATCATATAAACTCATTGAAACCAATAGATGGACTTCAAGAAGTGCCTATGGACAAATCCTTCGAATATAACTCAAGGCAACCATTAGTCCATAGGGATTATCATTAATTACCAAAAAAATGTCAATTATGCATGTATAAGCACCTAACTGTCATCAAAATGGTAAATAATCTCTTATATTTTGTCTGTGAATTTGGTCTTTGCGTTAACTGCTAGGTTGAGATGTGTTGCTAGCAACTCATGGGCAGGGTGGACCTATCTCTTGCTCCACGAGTTCTTATTTTTATATTTTATTTTATGCATGCACCAAATGTATCTACTTAGGGGGCAACAATGACCTAACTGCAAGTGAGGCATGTTTTAACTATCAAAGGGGGTGACCACTGACTGATGGAAAACACATGGATAATTGCATGGCCCTTAATTGCTAACTGCCAAGATGAGATGCAAATTTCTTAGTCTAGTAACTCGTGGTAAACACCCAACCTAACTTCACTTGTGTGTTGTGTTAACTGCCAAGCCAGGGGCAGGATTGACATAACTGATTGGTGGGGGGACCCCAGTATTCTATATGCATATTTTTATTCTTTTTAGCCATGCACGTATGTATGTACTGAGGGGCCAACAATGAGTAACTCCAAGTCGGCCATGTTCTAAGGGTCTTTTACATTTGTGTCCCTAAATCGAATCCACTACTCAGAGTTACCCCTAATTTCGAAGCATGTTCAAATTTACCCCTTTGCCGTTAAGTGACCTTACATAAATGCCCTTATGTTCAGTTTCCATCTGGTCAAAGGGGTTTGACCATTTGTCCGATGTTTTCTAGAGAATTTTACCCCTCCTTGCAGCTGGGCCCTCTTAGAAAAACTCTCTCTCACACAAATCTCTCTCTGTATCGCTTACATGTGGGGCTAGAAAAAGAAAAGAAAAAAATCTCTCCCACCTCTCTCTAACTTACAAGTGGGGCCTAACAAAAAATATAAAACGAAATAAATAAAGCATCTCTCTCCCAACCCCACGACATCTCTCACCTCCGACGAACGAGAGGCCCGGGCCTGGTCTCCGTCGTTTTTGCTAGCTCAACTTGCGTTGCCGCTGGACTCCCATGACGTTGCCGCTGGCCTCCCCTAATGCCATCATTGTCTCTCCCGCTCTCTAGACCTCGCACGCAAGCACGATCGAGAGTGCACCATCGTCGTTGTCGGTCAGTCACGTGGCCAACTAAAACCCCAAGCATCGCCACCTCACCACGAAGCTCCTGCGAGATCTCCTTGTCCTCCCAACCTACGAACTGGACCAAAGAAGGTAAGGATGAAATTCCATGATGCATCTTTCCCGCTTCCGTCATGGGACCACCGCCACCGATTCGGTGGCATTGAAGCTGATCGGCCGATCCCTTGCATGTCCCGAGCAACCTAAGATGCCTAAGAAGATGTGGACCTCCTCCACAATAAAATTCCCGACCTCTGATCATCTTCCCTGCGAGCTCCGAGCACTGCAATGGCCGCCATCATCGAAATCATGACTCTAGTGTTCCTTGAGCCTGTGCAGCATGGGCATCGTCCTTGTAGTGATCTCCTTAGCCTCGCAAACTAGGATACCTTCTCCCCCTCATATTGTTTCTCACCCGCTTGTGCTGCCCTGAGTCGCCACGGGAATGGTCACCACCGATATCTCTAGCGATCATATGGTCTTAAGAGACCAGACCTCGACGCGGTCGAGCCAAGGCTATGGCCTAGTTCCCTCAGCCGGCCCCCTCACGGCATCGTAGCATGCCTCCGTCGCTCGATTTGGTCGCCGCCGACATCTTCTCACACATCACCGTCATCATGGGAGTAGAAAACCGTTTTAATTAACACCCGTTTTATAGAAGTTGACAAGTGGGTTCACCCCTCAAAATAATAATAAGACAATGACTTATGGGCCCTATATCTAGTTTGACCGGTCCTTGTCTAGTTTTCTTTTTTTTAAGTTGTTAGGACCCACATGTAAGTGTATGTGAGTGAGAGGGGTGAGACAAAGAGTTTTTTTTTGAGTGGGTCCCACATGTAAGTGACACATGGATGCAGGTGCAAAATGTCCACGAAACATCCTGTAGACGGTCAAACAACTTTGACTCGATGGAAACGGGATGAAAGGGCATCTCTATAAGTTCAACTAACGACAAAGGGGTAAATTTGAGGAGGCTTTGCAACTAGGGTAAATCTGAGTAGTGGGTTTGAGTTAGGAACAGGAATGCAAACGAGCCATGTTTTAACCATCGCAGGGGGGGGGGGGAGTGACCTGTAACTTATGGAAACACAAGAGATAACTGCATGGGGCTTCAGTGCTAACTACCAAGATGAGAAGCATTTTTTGTGCTCAAGTAAATGATGGTAAACACAAGAGATAACTACATGGGTGTTGTGTTAACTGCCAAGCTCACACATGTTGCTAGAAACCGATGGGTAGGATGACCTAACTAATTGGGGGAGGTTGGGGAGTGACCCCCATAATGTTATATACTTATTTTGTTCTTCTTATTTTTATTTTTATATTTTATTTTATCCATGCATAAAGTGTTTCTTCTTAGGGGGGCAATAATGAGCTAACAACAAGTGGGGCATGTTTTAGCAGTCCAACCGGGTGACCATTAATTGACGGAAAACACGTGCAATTATAGCGTGGGGCTTCAGTGCTAACTTCGAAGATGAGATTCATTTTTGGGGGTCAAGTAATGATGGTAAACACCCAAGCTAACTAGACGTGTGTGTTTTGTTAACTACCAAGCTTAGATGTGTTGCAAGCAAACGATGGTAGGTTGACCTAACTAATTGGGGGTGAGGACCCCCACTATGTCATATACTACTGGAAAACAGTTTTTTGCCATCTGCCTAGTCTTTGCCGTGTGCTAGCTGATGGCAAAGAGTGTCTTTGCCGTTAGCTTCAACAAAGCACACGGCAAAGCACTAGCTGATGGCATAGAGTGTTTTTGCCATCAATCACATCTTTGTCATCAGCTAGCAGATGACAACACACGACAAAGATGTAGATTGGCCCACCTGACCGCGGGGTGGTTAGGTCAAACTGGAGTCCCTTCTTAGCCGTCTGCTAGCGGACGGCAAAGAGTCCGGAGGCAGACGACAAAGAGTCTAGACTCTTTGTCGTCCGCCGGCAGACGGCAAAGCGCTAACCCCGTTAACGGCTCCTTCCCCCCCACCGCACCCCCCTCTCTCTCTGTAACGGCTCACCCCGCGCGCCCCTCTCTCTCTCCCAATCCCCGACGCCCACCAGCCGCCGCCACCACCGTCGCGCCGCCGCCCCCGTCGCGCCGCCGCCCCCCGTCGCGCCGCCGCCCCTGTCGCCCCCGCCGCCGCCCTTGTCGCCCCCACCGCCGCCCCTGTCGTCCCCGCCGCCACCGTCGCGCCACCACCATCGTCCCGCCGCTGCCCCACCTCGCCCCCGCTGCCGCTGCCCCACCACCGTCGCGCCGCCGCCCCTGGCGCCCCCGGCGCCGCCCCGCCACCCCAACACCCCGGCCCCTCCACAGCCGCCCCTCCCGGTGAGCCCCCACACCCCCACCCCCCCGCACCGGCATTATTTTTTAGTAGTTTTAGTAGTTGTTATTGTTAGTAGTTTTAGTGGTAGATTTAGTTAGTTGGTAGATTTAGTAGGTAGTTTAGTGGTAGATTTTGTTTTGTTAATTAGTGGTAGCTTGTTAAATTAGTTAGGTTAGTTAGTTAGCTTGGTTAGTTAGGTGGAGGAGGAGAAGAGGGGAAGAGGAGGAGGAGGAGGACGAGAAGAGGAGACGAAGAAGAGGAGGAGGAGGAGGAGGAGGAGGAGGAGGAGAAAAAGAAGACGAAGAAGAAGAAGAAGAAGAAGAAGAGGAGAAGAAAAAAATAAGAAGGAGAAGAAGAAGAAGATAAAGATGAAGAAGAGAAGGAAAAAATAAGAAGGAGAATAAGTAAAGAAGAAGAGAAGAAGAGAATAAGAAAAAATAAGAAGGAGAAGTTAGTTAGCTTGGTTAGTTAGCTAGATTCTTTTTTAGTTACTTAGTGATACATTCTGTTTTTGTTATTTTTTTGCTGTTTAGTGCTATCTAGGTTTAGCAATAGGTTTAGTTAGCTTGGTTAGTTAGGTTAGTTAGTTAATTAGCTTAATAGAAAGAATAGGAAGAAGAAGAAGAGGAGGAAGAGGAGAAGAGGAGAAGACGAGGAGGAGGAGGAGAAGAAGAAGAAGAAGAGGAGGAGGAGGAGAAGACAAAAATAAGAAGGAGAAGAAGAAAAGAAGAAGAAAGGAAGAAGAGAAGAAGAAAAGAAGAAGCGAAGAAGAATACCTTCTCCTCCTTCTCCTTCTTCTCCTCCTTCTTCTCTTCCTCCTCCTTCTCCTTCTTCTTGATTTCTTCTTCTTCTTCTCCTCCTCCTCTTTCTTCTCCTCTATCTTATTCTCCTTACCTTATTTTCCCCAACAATGAGATAATTAGCCCTTTTAGCTACAAAATGGCATAAAAACCTTGGTTAGCTCATGAATATTATATTCTTAACTTGTTTTCCTCTAAAATGACATAATTAGAATATTTGTGTTGATCGGGTGGATTTACATGTGATAGTTGTCTCGTAGCTGTGAGGTCTGCTGTGCGAAGACCTCCCCGTGCGTTATACGAGCTCCGCCCCTGCATTCGTGGGTCAGTACAAATTTCATCTCCACTATAAGAAATATGCTCATACATGACGTTTTTTAAGATGTCATTGATGAATTAGTCATAAATCTATGACGATTTCATTCGAGATCGTCGTAAACCGTTTGAGGGGATCAAATCTACATATAAATTACGACGATGTGAGTCAAAACGTCGTAACCGCATAAGATGAGGTCGTCATAACTTTTACGACGATTATAAAAATGTCGTAACATGTTCTAAGTATGTTGACATGTCACTCGTGGGTCCATTCTATCCCACCTCATCCTAGTTTGTGAAGCAACCTACTATTCTGTCAGTCCAAAAATTCTCGAACAATTCTCATAAATACTTTGGATCATATATTCCTCAAATATGTGAAGACCCTTCCTTCCATAGTTCAAAAATAATTCAGCAATATTCATTTGCCTATTCTGTTCAGAATAGCACTTTGTGAAGGAATTGTTATTTATATTTCTTTGATTACCCTCATTTTTTTGGGCACCCTTTCATATCCAAATCATTGCCTCATGAAAACTTTCGTAACCATTTGCCTAGTAAATCTTTCTCAGCAAATTTCCAAAGTTTGTGTTCAGCTAATAGCTTTGTGAAGGAAGTACTAGATAGGAATATCGTGATGAGTTGATTTTTTTCCACATCTTCTATGTGCCCAAAACATAGCTCTCCACAAAATTTTATACCCATCCAACAATCCATGTGAGCTCATCATCCAATCTTTGTTTCTCTTAATATTTTCATTTTGTGAAGCAACTACATTTTATATTGTTTTATAGTTGATGAAACTTTACGACGAGATGAAATTTTTAGAGTGCCTTAATGTGCCTAAATTACTGTACTCCTCCAAATTTCAGCTCAATCCAATCATGTATGTGAGCACAGTTTCAGTTACCATTTTCTGTTCAGATTGGCACATTGTGAAGGAAGCATCACTTTGGCATGTCCAAATGGTATAATTTTCTTATGGTGCCTTCATATGCCCAAGTTAACATCATACACCAAATTTCATCTCAATCTATTCATTCATTGGATCCCAGCTTCAACATCCATATTTCTGCACATTGTGTTACTTTGCAAAGCAAGTGCCAACTAGGTTCATCCATTTGAGCTAAAAATTTGCCAAGAGATTCTTCTTAGTAGATGATCATCCTCAGCCAAAATTTAGGCCCATTTTCCATGTGCATTACCCGCACCACTAATCAAACACTTGGTTGTTAATTCATGTCTGAGCTTATTTCAGTCTCCTAGTGAGATTCTTCTATTGTATTCCTCTTCGTAACACCTATCGAGGGATTGTACAATCCACCAGACATGCATATTCCATCCAGAACGCGTGGCAACGCAACGGTCAGGCGGTGACCATGCGGCTGGCATGCAAGTTCACGCGCTCTGGAGTTGGGGCCCTCGAGCACCATCCAAACCTCGACGTCAAGCCACCACACCATGTATTTCTGATTAAATAGATACTTATGTACCTACAAATTATTTTTGGGGAAAATAAAGAGCAAACTATAATGTAGCTGCAGTTCAAATTTAACCCGCTTCCAGCTGAATCGACATAAATTTGTCTTTTTCACGAGAGGTGGATAAAAGTTTTTAACACCGAACCATTTTGTAACTTGTACATTAAATATGGCCTAGTATTTTAGAAAAATGATTTGGTCCAATTTTGAAACAAATATATGGTAGATCCTTCACAAAAAACTCATTCTGGGCACTTGAAAAATTGAAAATGAATTTTTCATACAAGGAAAATGAAAACTTGCTTAAGCAACATTGTTTGCCATTCCAATATGCACCTTTGTGCATAATATTACATCTTTTGTACAAACTATGCCATGAATGTGGCCATAAGATTGATCATTTGGCTTGAAAGTCATGAATCTTCACACATGAATGTGGCCATAAAACTATGCCAACCATTTTTTCAATTGTACATTAAATATGGCCTAGTATTGAAAAAAATTTGATTTGGTCCAATTTTGAAACAAATATATGGTAGATCCTTCACAAAAAAACTAATTTTGGACACTTGAAAAATGGAAAATGAAAATGTCCTTAATCAACATTGTTTGTCATTCTAATATACACGCTTATGCATAATATTAGATCATTTGAACAAACTATGCCATGAATGTCGTCATAAGATTGATCATTTGGTTTGAAAGCAACGAATCTTCACACATGATATATCATTTTTTAGAATTTTTTTAAAATAATTGTCGTATTACAAGTTTATTATTTTTACCAGTCACTTTGTCACATATAATGACACAATGCGAAAGTTTTCCAACTTTTTCACTTTTTTTTCAATTTTTCATGTGTGTTTTAAAATGCGGTCAGAAAGGCGGGTATGACCGTTCGTAGCCAGGGCTTGATTTTTGCAAATATTTTGGACTCTCTATGAAGAAAATAGATACTTTTGTACCTATAAATTATTTTTGAAATAAATAAATAGCAAACTGTGAGACATCTGCAGTTCAAATTTGACCCGCTTCCTGCTGAACGGGAGAAATTTGTCTTTTTCATGAGAGGTGACTCAAAACTTTTGACACCCAACCATTTAGGCAATTATACATTAAATCGGACCTAATACAACAAATATATGGTATGTCCTTCACAAATAAACTCATTTTAGACACTCGAAAAATGGAAACTTGGAGACAACATTGTTTGTCATTTCAATATGCACCCTTGTGCATAATATGCGATTTTTTGACCGTGCTTGCGGCTCTCCACGTGTGGTATAGGTCTGTATCCCATCACATCATCCTCGGAGCTCTCCATAGTAACCAACCTCAGCACACATCCAACGGTGGAGCCTGTCTTTGAAAAACTAAAACCCCAACCACCCACTCACCCTTTCTCACTCTTCAGATGCGATTGAGCCTCCTCTCTAGATCCGATTGAGCACTCCTTCCTTTCCTCCCCACCACCACCAGCTCTGGTCGCTCCCTTTCGCACCGTGCCACTACCTCCGGCCACTCCGTTCCGCCCCGCCCCGGGCTCCTTCCCATCATCACGGATCCATCACACCTATCCCACTCCCGTCCCAAGGATCCCACATCGCCGCCTGCGCAAGGGACCCAGCGATCAAGGGCCGCCTAAGCCGGGATGCGGGTGAATAGGACACTGGTTGATCTTGCCAGTCTGGGCGATCCTCCTGCGGCGAACAAATGTATGGGTGTTGGTGATAATGGCTGACGCTTCATCTACATGAAACTGCTCCACTCAGTTTCTAGGCACCCATTCATGGCGGGTAATGACGTACATAAACTGATCGGTCCACCTCACCTCTTCAGCTCATATACTTCATGCTATTTATTCTCTGCTCTTTGCATATTTTCCAAAGTTTTGGATTTCGTCCGAAAAAAACAAAATTCCGACGATTTTCATCCATCTTGTTCTGGCCCGGTATTACTTTGTACCGGCCCAAAAATTTACAGCCCAGCCCGTGGTCCACTACAGCCCACAGATACCCCCTCTGGTATAAAAGCACGAACTCACCTTCTCCTAACCCTAAATTTATCTTTCCCGTCTCCATCCCACCAAGCGACGGCTGCAGCGCCGCCTCCTCCATCCACCTCCCACCCCCTTCCCAATCTCCCCAGAAATCACTCCTTCCAGTCCACGGAGTTCAAAAGCGTCATGGAGAATCACCGTGCCGACCAGGTGCATGGTGGCAGCACCATGGAGCGCGGCTGCACAACGTCGATGTCCGGGTAGGTGGGCGCCGACGTCGAACAAGCACCACGCGGCGCATCCATCTGGGCTCGGGCGGCGCCGGGTGGTGGCAGCATCATGGAGCGCGGATGCACAAAGCCGATGCCTGGGTAGGTGGGCGCCGGCGTCGAACGAGCAGCACGCGGCGCATCCATCTAGGCTCGGGCAGCGCCCCGGCGCCGGACACACGCGCTGGCCTTCGGGGTCGGCAAGCTGAGCATGGTATTGTTCGTGTATCCCATAGATGCATGTCTATCTTGATGTTGCAAGCTGTGTGAAGCGGCAAGTCACTTGAGGGCTGGATCGTGCCTGTAGATGCAAGCTTATTTGTTAGATTTTTAATCTTGATGCAGCATGCTGTGTGAAGCGGCAAGGCACTTGACGGCTGGATCGTCAGTGTGTGTAGCTGCTAGTTATAGAGATGGAAAGCAGTTTACCTTTGACAAGAAATAGACAGTAGAAAACACCGGTTGTGTGAGGCAGTGGCACCAAATTCAAAACTCTGGTGTTCTGTTGTATTTCAATTTTTTGGGCAAATTTCTTTCATTTTTCGTCACAAATGGAGCATGATAGTATTCAGTATTCACCTACAACAAAAGAACAAAACTGTACCACGTGTAGAAGTTAGTTCTTTGTTAGGATACAACAAGCTGAGATAACGTACTGGTCTATCATGGAGCATTAGAGTATTCTCCTGCAATCCAAATTGACTGATAGTTGTCTCAAATCATCCACATCGACTCATTTCTGAAACTTTTATAGTGGTCGTGCTAATATCTCTCTTATCAAATTTTACTTTGGGTGCAATAAAATAATCTCATGAATAGACCGACAATTAATGCCCTGATTTTTCTGTTGCAATGATCAGTTGCATAGTTCATTGTCGTTCAAGCTCTGCTTATTATGGAAAGAAACACAACTGAATTCCTTTTGCACTTAATTCCCTTATGCATGGTGGTATGAATGGGCTAATAATAGGTTCATCAGGAGTCAATGCTTGGATGGGTCGGTAAAAGGTTTAGAGTTGTGGAATATCAGTAAAAGAGAAATTTTGGGTTACATTAGCTTTGCTTTACTTGATCCTTGGCAGTTTATTCCTCTTCGGCATATATTTTAAAGTCTTTCATATTACATAAATACAGGTTTGGTTCAGCTAGCGGCCTGACTTGTCCCTCCCATCAGATGATATCTTATTTTCACATTGAGTATTCATTTCCTTTTTTTTCAGTTTATTACTTGTTCATTCTCCATTCGAAGCTTATCTACTATGTATTTGCTGAATAAAAGCTGTTTATTCAGAAACAAAGAATATGCCCAGCATGACAGTGGCATTCCATCTCTAGGACAACAAGTTATAGCTAAAGATTTTAGTTTACTGGTTTGCCATATTCGCTTGGGTGCACTTGCTTTTGTAACAAGTTTCAGATTAATATGCCAGGTTTCAGTGTGTGTCTTTTCAAGCTAACTTGAGTGTAAATTTACCTGCTATTTAATTTGCATATGGGATTTTCTCTCCTACAATATGCCAGGATAATAAATCTACGGATGTGAACTCATAGATAAATCCAAAATCAGCAGAGTGAACTTATATTATATTAGCTTGATATGCCAACACAGTTTAATAGCTTTTGTTTGATCTTATACAACTGGTTTTGTTGATATGCCAACATACAATCCATTATATTTATGTTGTACAAACAAGCTAGATCGAAAACCCGCTATAGCAAAAAAATAATGTCGGTTCCACACAAGATCGAAAACAACAACAGTTGTATGGTTTTTGTGACCCAGAAAGTTTCTGCATACGCTCCATGAGGTTTTATATTTCTCAATGCCCGATGCTAATGCCCTAATTCCATTTCTTGCAGCAGCAGCTATTTGACCAGCAGCTGCTCGAGATGCGCCAGGAGATGCGCACAGAGGACCAGAGCAGTAGCTACTTGTTCCAGATGGTAAGCTTAATTTCTCCGTAGATGACTTCATGTTGTAATTAATCTACCATCATGCAAGTTCATCAGCTCGATGATTCCTTCGCTAGTCGTATGACTGAACGTTCATGACGGGTACTCTCATGTGCATGTCTGCCTATTGTGGTTGCTTACATCCTGTCTCCGATGTATGGTTGGTTGCTCGGTTACGTCCGTTGACACAGTAGCTCTTCTTTTCGTCTAGTGGCGGATTTCGGGGGTATTTGCAAGCCTGCCACTGAACTGATTTTATGTGTTTGTCGGAGTGGATTGCTTGCTCTATGTGAAATTTTAGATTGTTTGCTGTTGGGGATTGATTTGATTTTGAGCAACTGCAAATCATACTAGTATGCTATGTCAACAACCTACTAATGTTAGCCTTTTGTGGTTATTTGAATCTTCTGATGTAGTTTACTTGCTTATTTATGCCCGTTGACATGATGCCTGTTCTTGTGGTTCTGCAAACCTGCCTCTGAATTGATTTTATTTGCTCATCAATCATCATGCTTTTTTTTACTATCGAAGCTTCAGTTGGATCGTTGCTTAGTTATGCACATTGACATGATATCTGTTCTGGTGGTCTCTGCAAACCTGCCTCTCAACTGATTTTATTTGCTCATCAGTTATCATGCTTTTTTTTACTATTGGAGGTTCTGTTGGATGGTTGTGTGAATTGGGGATTGATATTTGGATATATAGATAGGATTGCAAATACTATCAGTAGGCACTGTGATATGCGTTGTTGTTGTGTTTTCGAGATTACCTGAACCTTCTATTACGTGTAGAGTGTTGAATTGTTGCCACTGCATGACCTCCCTGAACTCATTTATGGTTCAGTTGGACTATAATTTTGTTGTGGCTCTTGTGAACTCATCATTCATGTTTATTGTTTTATTGTTCATCATGGGAATGTGTAATTAGATGATGATTATGTTGTACCTTAGGTTCGAGTAGAAATATTCTATTGCTATGCTAGTTGCTTGTTTTGTGTATTTTCTGTTTATTAGTCTCATGAGAACCATTGGTATTTCATTATTTCTTCAGAACACCAATAGAAACCATGTGCTTTAAATAATATTTTCAGTGACATTGTTTGGAAAGTACCCTGCTCATATTATATAGTTATATATGTGCCATTCTATATCCTGTGTTGATTTGACAAATGAAGCACTAGACTTGTCGAAGTAAAAAATCATCTAGGAATCCTTAATAATAGTTGTATGGTAGATGTAACTGATACTTCTTTCTGAAGTACATTAATTGCTTCAGAAAATGCTTGTCTTGCATATATAATCCTTGGATCAGATCTGTTACCTTTTGAGTTGCTTTCAGTTAAAGCCTGAAACAATAAAATGTTTATCTCAGTGCCAATATTCATATGCAACTGTCAGTCTATGTTTGATTAAGCTCCTATTCGGTCTAATGTTTTTTGTTTTGTCTAATTCTTTTGCTAGGAAAGTGGTGAGAAGATGTCGATGATGCATACTTGGGACATTCAAATCAACACAACATAATTTTTTTGAACCTATGTCTCATAGGAGAGTGGAATGAACTCCATTGTTAGCAGATTTGTTTTATTGTGTAATTCAGTCTGTTCTTGCTATATTCCTGTGTAAGGAAATGTATTTATGAGATGAGTTATTGTCTTATGTAAACCCTAGAGATGTATTATGTGATGTTATATGATGGATGATTTTAATTCGATTTGGAGTTTTCTTGATTTGAATATTAAATAGTGTTGGATTTAATATTGGTCAAATAATTGGGTTGAAAAGGTCCAACAAATAGAAATGAAACCAATTTCTGGAACAAAAAGTTGCTGAATTCAAAAATGAAAAAAGGCCAAAACTGAAACTAGGCCAAATGTATTTGGGCACTAAATAGCCATGACTTAAATTATAATGATATAAACAATTTAAAAAAAACACTAGAAATGGCTGTATAAATAGGCTAAGGACCAAAAAGAAGCCCAATAAGAAAAAGCCCAATAAAAATAAAAACAGCCCATGTGATCAATTGAATTGGGTTGGGCTGATTTCAGCCATGATGTTTTGATTTTGTCGTAATTTTGCCACGTAGGACTGCCACATAGGACTGGGTTAGGTTGCGAACGACGATTTAGGATTGTCGTAAAGGTTACGATGATCCGAGAATCGTCGTAAAAGTTACGATGATTTCGAAAAAAACGTCGTTGCTGTCAGTTTTTGACGCTTCGTTTTCGACGCTTGGTTTTTCGTCGTGACATCGTCGTCAATTAAAAACCATGGTGATGTAGGGACAAAAATATAGCGTCGTGTATTAACATATTTCTTGTAGTGCTCCTCCCCGCCCCTTCATTTACTATGGCTCGGTTTCCGGATGAAACTTTCTAGATTTAGGTAATTAAATTAATTTATCAGTATGCGTGACCAATATGCGTCTCCTGTTCAAAAGGGCGACATCGATAAATATGCATGTCTTTGCATATTTATAACTGCCATCCTTCCGAATTGTCCAACATTATCTATGGACAGCCCGAGTATGTGTAGATTGGGTTCGTTTTCCCATATGCTGTGCTCTGGATCCGATGCGGAATTTCGTCACTGCCTCCCTCTTGTTCTTCGGATGCACATCCTCTCTGTTTATTGCAGAGACGTGTATCAGGAGAGCACCGGGGAGGTGCTGCCGAAATTTTATGTTGGATCCGGAGCAGAGTATGGGAAAACGAACCCAATCTACACATACTCGGGTGGGATTAGGACCTATCTTTACCTATTAGCGTGTAGGTTGCCTGGACATAATAAAAATGGCGAACCTGATTAACCGATGAATATAAATGCTAAATTATATATAAATATATTTCTTCTGTCTTTAGTAGCTAGGCGAGATGAGTGATCGTGCGTGGATGTATACTGGTCACCCTAGCCAGAAAGAGATGACGAAAGAATGGTTTGTAAAAACAAAGAATTTGTGAAAGCCGCATTCGCAAATGGCCAGGAAAGAAACTATTGCCCCTGTCCTGGATGCGACAACTATAAAAAGACGACAGAGGCTGTAATGATTAAACACCTGCAGAGGAGGGGTTTTAAGCCTAATTATACGGTGTGGACATTTCATGGTGAGTCTATACAACGCACAAGAGCTGAGGTGGTCCGTCGTCGCACGGACGAGCATGGTACCGGGATCGAAGACATGGTGCAAGACTTTGATGATGCTCGGGATTCAGAAGATGAGATGGAGGAATCTGCAAAGGCCTTTTATGAAATGTTGGAGTCTTCAAAACGTCCTCTCCATGAGCACACTGAGCTCTGTCAGCTGGATGCAATTGCACAAGTAATGGCTCTGAAGGCTCAGTTCAACTTGGGAAGAGAATGCTAAGACGCGATGATGACACTATTTGCATGCTTCCTACCCAAAGGCCATGTCATGCCTGCAAACTTGTACCAGTCGGACAAAATACTTCATGTACTTAAGATGCCCTATGAGAAGATAGATGCATGTGAGAAAGGATGTGTCTTATTTAGGAAGGAGTATGCACACTTGGACTATTGTCCCAATTGCGAGTCTTGCAAGTATCTTGTGGTAGACAACAGTATGGGTGAGAAGAGGCAGACCAAAATCGCAGTTAGTGTTCTTCGGTATGTGCCAATCGTACCAAGACTTCAACGTCTTTTCATGGTCGAAGAGACAGCCAGACACATGACATGGCACAAATTGGGCAAAAGAACCGAACTAGATGCGGATGGGAATAAGATGGTGGTACACACATCGGATGGGGAAGCGTGGAAACATTTCGATCGATTGCATCTGGATAAAAGCGGCAGATCCAAGGAATCCTCGAGTCTGCATCGCCACAGATGGTTTTAATCCCTTCGGCATGACGGCAACCAAATATAGTTGTTGGCCTGTATTTGTCATTCCACTCAATCTCCCCCCCGAACGGATTATGCAAAGAAAGAACATATTTCTGACGTTGATAATTCCAGGGCCCAATTATCCGGGGAAGAATATGAATGTGTACCTATAGCCGCTTAATGATGAATTGGAAGACGCTTGGGATAATGGGGTCAAGACATACAATGCCGCTAGAAAACAAAACTTCAAAACGCATGTGTGGTACATGTACTCTATGCATGACTTGCTGGCGTATGCACTATTCTCTGGCTGGTGTGTGCATGGAAGGTTCCCGTGCCCCCAATGCAAGGCAGCTGTTCAGTTTCATTGGTTGCAGGAGGGTCGGAAGTATTCTTGCTTTGACTTGCATAGACAGTTCCTGGATCCTGACCAACAGTTCGGAAAAGACAAGAAGAACTTTACCAAAGGTAAAGTTGTCAAAAACTTGGCAGCACCTGCGTTGACAGGCCAACAGATCCTGGATCAGTTAAACACCCTCGAGCCTGATCCAGAGCGTCCAGGGTATTTCAAGGGGTATAATTAAAAACACGCCTGGACTCACAAGCCATGCTTATGGGATCTGCCTTACTTCAAAGACCTCATTCTTCCACACAATATCGACATGATGCACACTGAAAAGAATATCGGAGAGGCTATTTTTGGTACATTGTTGGACATAGATGGGAAGACAAAGGATAATACTAAGGCTAGAGTCGATCGCGAGACACTATGTCATAGACCATTACAAAACATGCGAGAAGGCAAAGGAAAGCAGAAGTGGTTGAAGCCAAAGGCCTGGTTCAATCTTGGAAGGCCAGCTATGAGGGAAATTATCTTGTGGGTCAAAATGCACTTGATGTTCCCCGATGGGTCTAAAGAGGGGAGCGAGTCTTGAAAAATTGAAAATCTTTGGTCTCAAGAGTCATGATTGGCACATATGTTTAGAGCGGGTAATGCCGGTGATCTTACGTGGCTTTATTCCTGAGGATGAATGGCTAGTACTGGCGGAGCTGAGATATTCCTTCCGTGTTCTTTGTGAGAAAGAATTGTCGCGTGGCGTGGTAGAAGATATGGAGGAGTTTGCACTGGAGTTGTTGTGCAAGATAGAGAAGATCTTTCCACTGGGCTTCTTTAATCCAATGCAGCATTTGATTTTACATCTACCGACCGAGGCAAGATTGGGTGTGCCCGTGCAAGATCGTTGGTGCTATGCAACTGAGAGGATGCAGAAGACCCTTCGAGCTAAATGTAAAAATAAGCGTAGAATTGAAGCATCGGTGGATGAGGCATTCATTACCGAGGAGGTGGGAAACTTTGTGACAACACACTACGAAGCCAAAAATCATCATTTGCATAATCCGAAGCCTCGGCACAATGATGCAGACCCTAAAAAAGGTGGGTCCAACCTTAGCCTATTCAAAGGGAAGCTCGCACAAGCCGGTGCTTCGAAACCAATAACATTGGATGTCGAAGAATGGCGGAACATTTCATTGTATATCTTCAACAACCTAACAGAAGTGCGGCCGTACATCGAGTGAGTTCTCGGCACATTTTCCCGTAACTTCTAATTCCTTTGAACTGCTCTTATTCCCGGATATTTGAAACAGCCGTTACGTCGCCAAATTCTCGGATGGAGCGGTGATCGAAAATGATTCCGTCGAAGAGTATGAGCTTCTGTCAAAGACAGGAGGCGGCTATCCCGGTTTCATATCTTGGTTCAAACAAACAGTAATTATCAATAATGGAACATTTCATTTCTTGGTCTAACTTGTGGCTAATGCAACAATCTTTTCGTATTAAACTTGTAGGCTAATTCAGAGTCTATGGACGCCGAATTGAGACAAGTCGCTAATGGTTTTGACTATAAGGTCCGTTCATTTGAGAAATACAACATGAACGGGTATCTCTTTCGTACCTTTGGCAAAGAGCTATCTATGCCCGACCGTAAATCTACAAATTGTGGTGTCTCTGCTATTGGTGAAGGTGTTATCGAGTATTATGGAAGAGTTGAAGCAATTTATGAACTTCAATTCTATGGTAAAAACCCACCGAACGTCGTAGTCTTCAAATGTTATTGGTTCCAGTCGAAGGAGGCTAGAAGGACTCATGAACATATAGGACTAGTCGAAATCAATCCAAACACCCATTTAGATGTTCCGATGTCTATATTACGGCTCAACAGGCGACCCAACTTTTCTGTCTACCGTGGGCATGCCAAACGGATAAGAATCTAGAAGGTTGGTATGTTGTTTATGAAGTGCCGCCACATGTGAGACCACCTCTCCCAAATGAACAGGATTATGAACCTCACATTAACCCAGACACATATGATGGATAATTCTTCCAAGAAATACGTCTTTCCAAGAAACGTTTCAAGAACCGTCGTGCTTTACCCAAGAACATGGAAGTAGACACCGACAATGAATCCGACTCCACCCCTGAGCTAGAACCAGAAGACCTGGAACTCGTAGAGGTTACTGATGCGGATGACCTGTCAATGCTTCAACGATTAAAGAAAGGCCTTTCACAACTTCACGCCGTTGAACCCGACGAGCACGTTATTCATGAAGACATGCGTGATAGTGATGATGATGATGCATTTATTGATGATGATTATTAGTTTGTAAGATTCACAACTTAAATTATATATTTTTTAATCTTTATTATTCATGTACATATTATTATTCATGTCAGTTATTCAATTTTTTTATGTTGTACTAATTTCTTTTAATCTTTATCATGGCAGGTCACGAGGTGTTGAAAGATGGTGGGCGCTGGTCCATTTCGACGGGTTCTTCCCAGCCGCCCCCACGAGGGGTGGAACTTCCCTTCCACCCCTATGTCTCCTTAGAGCCTTGGCAGACAGTCTGTCGACACCACCCGTGGGTTCTTCTTCGTCGGCGGCATTGCCCACTTGGAGAGGTGCTGGTCGGGTTGGGAAGAAGGGGAAGGGTACATGGAGAGGTGGTGGCCGCGGAAGATCTAGGAGGACTGTTGAGCCGTCCTCGCCACCACCACCAGCTCATTTACCCGAGCATAGGACTACTATGGTCGACCCGTTTGCGGAGGAGGCTATGGGGACTCCGGTCTAGGAGTATGGTGTTGATGGACATTCGTCCCATGAGACTCCGGTCCAGGATCAGCCTCGGGTCGAGGTGCATTCGGCCCACGAGATTACGGTTCCGGAGGCTTCACCCGACATGGAGAGGCCCGGATGGGATACCTGGCCGGATCGGACCGAGTTGCCGGATTGGACCGAGGGTCCGAGTGGCTTAGGGGGCGGGGATGGCGGGGATGAGTTTACGGATAGTGAGGGCGATGTGCAGGTGGACGGGGCCACCATGTACAAGTGTGGTAGTACACGTCTCCCGGTCGTGCCGGCTACCCGCGAGCAAAGGCCAGTGATTAAACCTGAAGGAGATAGGTAAGTACATTTACCTTGTTTTAGCTTTTGCCTTCAAGTTTGTTCAAATATCTAATGCGTTGACCTTATCATACTGCAGGGGATGGGTACACCCTCTTGGAGTCCGCAGGCCGAACTTCGTCCTTCGTGTGCTTTGTCGGACAAATTTCCCGGGGTTTGTCACGTTGCCTGGTGAGGGTCAGGTTCCTACACTAGGATTTTCCTGGGAGCACTACGAGGCTGCGCAGGCCCCGCCGGAGGATATTATAGATGGTGTCTTGTGCCACACGAGGGTCAAGATGGTGATCAAGAGCTTTTGGGTAAATTATCCTTTTACACAATCTAAAATTAACAATATGGTGATCAAGGTTCTCGAGGCCGAGTGTAGGCGGTTACTACAGAACTTATGCCACGAGGCTCGGCCGCAGGCTATTCGAGACAACTACGCCACGCGTAGTATTAAGAAGCAGAAGAAGGATTTCCGCGGAAAGTTTCTGAAGAAGGAGCAATACATGAAGGTAATTACCTATTCTTAGGCGTAGCGCTCAAAATTCTTTCTAATAACTTACAGGTGCTCCCGAGATGGTGTGCGGATAAGATAGATTGTTGGGAGGCGTTGGTTGATGAGTGGTGCACATGCAGCTGGCGAGCCATCCACGAGAATGCGAAGGATCGGCGTAGCCAAATGGTTGGTGTGCCACACCATCAAGGCAGCGCCAACTTACTTCAGTTCAGACGAAACTGGGTATGTGATTTGCTTCATGATTCATGCAATTCATTCTTCATGCTAATATTTTGTTCCTCTCTTTTAGGCGCATCACAGTAAGACGGAGATGCCACACTTGTACGACCTTTATGGCATGGCCCATACTGCCTCGTACAAGAAGGCGAAGGAATTCTCTGAGTCTGACATGGATGATCCCAATAACTTCACCAACATATCATCCCACCAGAATCTCGTGGCATACAGGGACGCGGGGAAGGCTACGAAAGGGGATGACTTTAACCCTAGCCAGGAACCTTTGGATCTAGAGCCGGTGATGATATCTGGTGGAGGGAGGCCCCATGGCTCGATAGCCATTGGAGATGGGATAATATGTTGTCCACTCACTCTCTCGGAGATCAAGGCGCGCCAGTCGAGCAGCTGTCCTGAGATAACGTGTCGTCCACGGCCAGTCGATCTTGCCATTGAGGTTAGTTGTACGGACTAAGAACACTTTCATCCATTTCATTATGTGTGTCACCATAGATCATTACTGTGGTAACGAGGAATGGTGTTTCAGGCTGCTCTTCAGAAAGAGAGATTGGCAAACTAGGCTGCTCTTGAGAAAGAGAGATTGGCAAACCAGGCTGCTCTTGAGAAAGAGAGATTGGCAAGCCAAGCTGCTCTTCAGGCTGCTCTTGATGAGAGGGACGAGACCACGACACAATTGATTGAGGAGGAGAGGTCCTGGAATGAGGCGGGTCAACGGGCCCTGTACGAGCTTTATGTGGTAAGTTTTTTTTTTCACATTAGCCAAATCATGTGTGTAATGTCTGTTTCATTACTAACTAATATGACCCACTCTTCAGGGTCTGTGCGAGAAGGGCGGTCAAGTCCCTCCGCCGATGCCCGTCTTCTCTTCGATTGACACGGTGAGTTTCATTATAAACTAGTATTAATAATTTAGTGTTGTCATGCTAAGTGAGACATTGCAAAATATCTATTATGCAGAATAACTCCCGAGCGGCATCGCACGACCCTTCTCCAGGTGTTTCTCCTCCTTGATGACCACTACGGTAAGTTTCTCTCCTCCTCTTTCATATAATGACATAGTTAGCTAATTTAGCTCCAAGAAGAGGAGAAGAGGAGAAATGAAAAGGAAGAACAAAAACAAGAAGAAAAATAGAAGAGAAGGAGAAGGAGAAGAAGGAGGAGGAGAAGAAGGAGAAGGAGGAGGAGGAGGAGGAGGAGGAGAAGGAGGAGAAGGGCAAGGACCTTCTAGTCCTTCTCCTCCTCCTTCTTCTTTATTTCTTCTTATTCTCCTCCTCCTCCTCTTTCTTCTCCTCTTTCATATTCTCCTTGCGTTAATTTCCCCAACAATGACATAATTAGCCCATTTAGCTCCAAAATGGCATAATAACCTCAAAATGGAATAAGAACCTTGGTTAGCTCATTAATATTATATACTTAGCTTGTTTTCCTCTAAAATGGGATAATTAGCCCATTTAGCTCCAAAAATACATAGTTAGCTAATTTAGCTCCAAGAAGAGGAGAATATGAGAAGAAATAGGAAAAATGAAAAGAAAGAAGAAGAAGAAGAAGAAGAGAAGAAGAAGGAGGAGGAGGAGAAGGAGAAGGAGAAGGAGGAGGAGGAGGAGGAGAAGGAGGAGAAGGCCAAGGACCTTCTAGTCCTTCTCCTCCTCCTCCTCCTTCTCCTCCTTCTTCTTTATTTCTTCTTCTTCTTCTTCTCCTCCTCCTCTTTCTTCACCTCTTTCATATTCTCCTTGCCTTAATTTCCCCAACAATGACATAATTAGCCAATTTAGCTCCAAAAAGACATTATAAGCTCAAAATGGCATGAGAACCTTGGTTAGCTCATTAATATTATATACTTAGCTTGTTTTCCTCTATAATGACATAGTTAGCTAATTTAGCTCCAAGAAGAGGAGAAGAGGAGAAATGAAAAGGAAGAACAAAAAGAAGAAGAGAAAGATAAGAGAAGGAGAAGGAGAAGAAGGAGGAGCAGAAGAAGGAGAAGGAGGAGGAGGAGAAGGCCAAGGACCTTCTAGTCCTTCTCCTCCTCCTTCTTCTCCTTCTTCTTTATTTCATCTTCTTCTCCTCCTCCTCCTCTTTCTTCTCATCTTTCATATTCTCCTTGCCTTAATTTCCCAACAATGACATAATTAGCCCATTTAGCTCCAAAATGCCATAATAACCTCAAAATGGAATAAGAACCTTGGTTAGCTCATTAATATTATATACTTAGCTTGTTTTCCTCTAAAATGGGATAATTAGCCCATTTAGCTCCAAAAAGACATAGTTTGCTAATTTAGCTCCAAGAAGAGGAGAAGAGGAGAAGAAATAGGAAAAATGAAAAGAAAGAAGAAGAAGAAAAAGAGAAGAAGGAGAAGGAGGAGGAGGAGGAGGATGTAACATCCCAAATTTTGCAATGTTAATAATAATTATTACATTGTTTGTTTGTTTGATTGAGTGATTGAAACTTGAGTGGAGTTTGAAACTTTTCAAAAACTTTTGAATGAGAGGGAATAAAATGACTTTCCCCTTCTCCGGTAAATTCAAATTCATCTAATTAAAAGCAATGAGAGAAGATGACATGACCTCTTCAACTATAAAGAATTTGAACGGAGTTTTGCATTTGAATTCTTTCAAATATTTGCCCTTGATTTTATATTTTTCTTCCCCGAGAAATACCCCGAAAATAATTCTTGCCAAGCAAGAAAGAGAGGAGGAACATGACCCTCCAAACCGGGGATATTCCTTTGAAATATTAGGACCATAAAACCCAAGGTTTATTTGAAAAATATTTGCAAAAAGAAAATAAACCAATTTAGGGATTTTCTAAAAAACATTTTTTTGAAGTATTTATTTTGGTAGTGGAAAATTGCCCATCTTTTTGGATTTATTTTTCTAAATTTTTTAATATATTATACCCCTATATTCCGAGGAATATTCCATTTCCTTTTAATAGTTTTAAATCCTCTTTTAATAAATATGGAAAGAGATCTTTATTTTAGGAAAGTCCGTGGGCCACTTTAGGAAACAAATCAGGCCCATAACTCACCTTCTTCTTCCTCCCCTCGTTCTTTCTTTCTCTGCCATGGCCACGCACCAGGAAGCTTCCTCCCAATGTTTTTTCTCCGGGATTCGCAAAGCTCCTTCCCTCCCAGCACCTACCTCGCCCCTATAAAGGATCCCCTCGTCCTCCTCTTTCCATTCCCCTAGAGAAATCCTCGTTTCCCCGCCCATAGCCTCGGTGCCACCATCGCCATCTTCTCTGTCGACCGGACCTCGGCAGGAGCTTAACCACCTCACCCCCCCTCCAGGAGCTCCCTGCCTCGCTCCAGTGTCTTCCCCTACCCCCTGCCGCGCCACCTCCAACACCCGTGGTAACCACAACACCCCCCTACACCCCTCCCCATCCCCAGGAGCTTCCTGCCAGGAACACCATCGCCAGGAACCCCCTGCCTCTCCTCATCGCTCCCCCAGCACCCCCCTTCCCCAAGCGCCCCCTCCTCCACTGGCCCCTTCCCCACCCTCGTCGGCGACCCCCCCCCTCGTCGGAGTGCCCACCTTGTCGCCCCATCCTCCCGCCGTCGCTGGAAGCTCCTGTAGCGCAGGTAAGCTTTCCTTCTTTTTTTTCTCTTTCCACCATTAGATCTATTTTCAACGGTGTAGATTAGAGTAACTTACCCCTTCGTTTTTAGTTATAAAACCATACCGGTTCCCTGTTAGTAATTTTAAACCGAAAGGGTTTTTCTTATATAGCGGCCATCCACTGTTTAGCCTATGCAACGCACACCCATCAGCCAATCAGAAGCCGCCACGTGGATTCCCTGTTTGTTTTGTTTTTCAGTTTTAATTCAAAAACAGAGGCAGATTCAATTTTCATTTGCTCATAACTTTTGATCCACAACTCCAATGAGGTTGATTCTTTTTCGAGTAGATCACAATGTTTCTGTAGTTTTCAAAAACATATTATTTGCCTATGTTTGAAATTTTCAAATTTGAATTAGAGCAGATTTAGTTTAAACCTTGTTTTTCTTATTCTGGGAGTTTAAAAATAGATTTTTATTTAATTATTTTTTCTACTGATCACTAGTGATCGTATTTATGAGTGGGAAAAATTTCAAAATTGTTTGAGCATTTTAACTCATTGTTTCTTGTGAAACAATTTCCGTTTCACCTCTTTTAGGATTGTGACTAATTCTCTTTCCTTAGTTGTTTTTAAATTATTTTCTTTTATATTTCAGAAAGTTTATGTTTAGTTTCTGTTAATTAAACAGTAGGTTCTCAACAAGTTTTTATTTTTATTTTATTTGTTATCATGAAATCAATTCTAGTTCCCTAATAACTTGCAATTGATTTCTCTACTGTTTCAAATCCCGTTTGGAAATACTTTCAAATTGTTTTGAGAAAAATACTTTATTTTATCTTAGTTAAATTTATATCTTAGTTCCCTGTTATTTAAGTATTTTATTTTCTATTAGACAAAAACTATTCAGTGTTTGACGTAATAGAAGACTCCCTAGTATTATTTGAAGTTTCCTTCGGATTCTTATTCGCTCTCTCCTTTGTTTTGATTGCTAGAATGATTGCTAGTATGAGTGCTTACGTGAATGATATGGTTGTTATATAGATTTCATCGGAGAGTGACGAGTAGTCTATCAAGTTATTCCCGGAGAAAGAAAATTCTTCTTCAAACATCACCAGGCAAGTCATTTGATCATGTATCACCTATGTTTTATGCATCGTAGTTCTACCATCCTATGCCCAATTGCATGCTGAGTAGGTACTTGGAAATTATGGTTACATATTGTAGTATCATGTGGTAGGCACCCAACAACCCCGTTACTTGGCCCGAGACGACAAATTTCATATTGCTATGCTTGAGTAGACGGGATTCTGGTTGAGAGTTTATCACGATTGATGCGAGAACCATTTAATAACCAAGACCGGTTAAGTCAAGACTTTTCAAGACCTCATGATGCAATGCAACTCTGGGTGAATGACGGTTGATCGGATCCCTGGAGAAACCAGTGGATGACCCGGGATGCCGGAGACGTGCCATGACATCTTGCGGAAAGCTTCACCCAGGCTCAAAGAGACGGACGGATATTTTCAAGACCCAAGGCTTACCTGCACAGCCACAAGTCATTATGGGCTCTGGCTTGGGTGGATAACGCGGCGACTCTGGACAGGCGGTGCCAGCAGATGTAGAAGAACGGTAGGATTTGGATGGGCACCGACAAGGATTCAGAGGGACCCGTTGAAAGACCATGTTTTGATCATCCGGTCTTCAAACACCCTGAAGTGCGAGGACATACACGGAGGCGATCAAATCTTGTGGGGAAAGTGAGCAAAACTCTGCAGAGTACTCAAACCTAATCGATTAGCCGTGTCCACGGTCATGGACAACTTGAGCCAAAGGAACTGAAGTTATCTGGAATTCTCAACACCATTATATATATTTGATGAGGGTAATATTGATAACCTGGGTATGAGAACTGGTTGGCGGAACCATCTCATTAACAACCAACAGCGTAGTAATATTTTGCCTTTAGCCCCTCTTGTTGTAGGAGAAAATTTTATTTACGCTAAAACTTACAACACCACCTGCCATATATGCATATAGTATAGATGATATTTTACCCCCTCTCATATGTGACTTGCCGGCATATTCAATATGCTGACCTACACGGCTACGGTCTACACTCAACTTGCCGTTGGTGTTTATTGGGACTCCACTCCCTTGACTGCTTCCGCTGAGATATTTAAGGTATATATTAGTTTTACGCTATTTACATGTGATTGCACTTTGATATATACATTGATGTACTGTGTGTGCCAGCATACGGATCCAGGGATGGCACAGATACATAGAGGCGTGCCTCGTTTTGAGTCGGGTCGCTATAGAAATGGTATCAGAGCACATGTTGACTGTAGGACGTGACCCCTAGAAACTGGAAATTTCTTAGGAAAGGATCTCTCAAAATTTCTATTTTTCAAGAACACCTTTTACTTCTCATCTTTTCTGATTTCATCAAACGTTCTCTCTCACCTCAAATAGTTAGACAATGCCCTTTCCCCTTTGACCACGTGAAGGATCAACCGACTCCCACTTCAAAGTAAAGAGTATTTCATCATGCAGTTGAAGCTACACCAATTGAAGACTCTCAAGACCCGAAGAACTCGAAGACCCCGAAACATTCCAATGTTTATTAGAAGTCCAAACCCCAATTATATACCCACGTTAGTTACGATGATTTGTGAGCCATCATTGGTGTGTGTTTTCCGACGGCCACAAGTACAACCTATTCTCAAAAATATTGTTTGTATTGTGTGTATCTCCCTCTCTCTTACCCGTCTCATCCCCAAAACCTCAACCCTACCAGATGGAGTATGAAGCTGGACTTGTAGTCTCTGGACCAATGACCCAGCTGGAGGCTGATATATGGATTCAAAACATGGAGAACCACTTCAGGAGCAACTTGATCTCAAGGAAGTATGAAGTGGAACATGCTCTTCAGTACTTTACACAAAGTGCTGCAATCTGGTGGAAAATGCATCATGCCATACAAGGATTTAGTGGAGCAGAAACCTAGGATGAATTCAAGAAGACTTTGTTAAGATCTCGTCTTATTTAGAAGTGCTATGATAATCGAAGGAGAACACTTGTGCATGCAAGATCTGTGGAGAAATAGGACACACCCAGGAAGAACACAAGGATGGATGCACTCATTGTGAAGAAAATCACCCAGCTGAGGAGTGCCCAAGTAGTCAGGTGACTTGTTTCCTTTGTGAAGGAACCACCCACTACCCAGCTCAGTGTCACAATTACCCCAAGGTACAACAAGTTGTCCAGCAGCAGAAAGAAGCAATGAAGGAAACACTCAAGAAGAAGATTCTAGAAGAGTCGGTGATGAACGAAAATATTGAAGACCTTGATGGACAAGGTCTGACCAGATTTTTCTCCAATGCATGCTACTCATGTGGAGAAGAAGGACATTATTCATAGGATTGCACGAAGGGAAGCCAAGAGTATTTGGGGAACTTCCCGACGGAAAAAGTGGAGTTTGATCCAGTTGAAATAGAAGAACTGGCCAAAATAAAGGAGTCCAGAAAGAAAAAAAGGTACCCTCGCAAGAGCCAAATCTCTGCAGATATAGACCTGAGTCATGTCAGATGTTACAAGTGTATGGAATTTGGCCACCACAAATACATGTGCTCAAGAAGGAAGCCAGAAACCCAAGGAGCAAAAGCAAACACTAAGACGCCTTGAGACTTGTCAGAACTCATTTGCTTTCGTTGCAAGGAAGCAGAACATTTTGCTAACGATTGTCAACAAAGGAAGAAATCTAAAAAGGAGTAGTTAAGTTTTGACCGCGACAATTAGTGTAATCTGAAGAACTCTTGTTTTTCATGAGATCATGGAGTGAAATTTTTTGTAACTGAAGTCCCTGAGATTGTAGTAACATCATGAATAAGTGGAATTTATTGTTTCATGATTGCCTATGTTGAAAATGTATGCGTTGTTTCTCTTCGAACAAGGATCTCTGAAAAATTATGAGGATAAGAGAAAATATGGTCTGCAGGCATGAGTATAATTCATTTATGTGTGGTAGTAATCGGCAAACCCACAGGATCCACTGAGTAGGAATGTACCATAACTACCAAGGAGACATATACATTCCTCTGAGTACCTATTTACTGACACCTGCAGAAGACAACTCTCTATGAGTCATTCCTCAAGGGCCCAGAAACGATCATGACCCTGACCAGTGAGCATGATTACCCGAAAATCCTGAAGGACATGATGAAGCACATTCATCTTGAAGGAGATGGAGTCTACAAAGGCTACCCATTCATGGAGAATGGAGTGGAACTTTGGTATGTGGAAGTACATCTCCACCGTGTGAAAGGAGTTTGTCCAAAGACTATGGGGCAATACTTTTTCATTTCACGTGTACCACGAGCAACCTTCTTTGATGTTGTTCGTGAAGCTGCCATGGAAGCCCTACCTCAGATTGGAGAAATACTTGAAGCAAGACTCCGTCATACCCAGGAATACCTGAGTGAGGTCCGTGCGGAGATGATGGAATGAAGCTCATGGCCACCATGATGAAGCAAAAGATGGATGATTTCAAGGAGCACCTCGGAAAGTTCCAGTGGGACTAAAATATCTCCAAGGGAGACGAATGAATAATGTTGGCAGAAATGCTCGACCATACCGAACAATGTGGATGGCAGCATTGTAATAGAGTACTTTTGAATTGGAGTTTTGAGAAGAAATTAAGGATGTAATAAAGGATTAAATATGAAATAAAATATGAATTATTGATGACCAATATCTGCTTATGGTATCCCACAGAGTGGCGTGTGAACCAAAAATAAGTTAGAGGATTATTATTATATGATGGTTACCCCAAGAGTATGATGGAATGAAACACTATGGGATTTAAAGGCAGAGTAACCCCAAGTATGCCTGAAACCCACAGACCCCGGGACTAATAAGGATCAAGTACTACCTTTTTGGAGAAAGAAACTTGGAAGAAACTACGATGGATCAGCAAACGTTTTCTTAGGAACATACGAAAACCTGAGAGTTGTGAAGATACGTCAGATGTTTTGGTCAGCTTGCAGAACCAATGGATTATCCGAACTTTGTTCGTGGACAACAGAAATTCTGCAATGCTTGTGAGGATGCCCAAGTGTTATAATACGAGATTCACTAAGCCTTATACAAGGTAATGATTTCAGTGAGACATGGCTTGGCCACCATGACGACTTACTATTATCATTCTCTTGCTATTCGGAATGGTAAATCTGAGAGATTTACCCATAGAGAGAGAAGACGTTCTTTGAAGCTTTTATTTAAGCCTTAGAATGGTATAAGAAAAGCCCATGTACATGGCAGTTGTTGTCACGCGTAGGAAATTTTACGGTGAGGATGAAGCCAAGACCTCTCTATCTGCAGGATAACCACACATGGTAGACCACCATGAGAATCATCGATAGGTTATTTAGAATTGATCACGAGACTGTCAGATAAGAAGACCTAGTGACGGAAGAAGTTTATATCAACAGAATAACCCTCGTTTTGATGGAGATGTTATGAATATAGCGAAAGATATGAAGAATGTGAGGAGTGAGATGCCAAAACCCCAGAGGATTGTTAAAGTTTTGAGGGACCAGTAATCTTCATTTTAACTGTGGTAGCATCCCACTTTGCAGGAGATTGGATTTGTTAGAAGACCCCCAAACCCTAACCTTTTCTTTCTAGCCCTTCCGAATCTCGAGGACGAGATTCATTTTAAGTGTGGTAGGTTTGTAACATCCCAAATTTTGGAATGTTAATAATAATTATTAGATTGTTTGTTTGTTTGATTGAGTGATTGAAACTTGAGTGGAGTTTGAAACTTTTCAAAAACTTTTGAATGAGAGGGAATAAAATGACTTTCCCCTTCTCCGGTAAATTCAAATTCATCCAATTAAAAGCAATGAGAGAAGATGACATGACCTCTTCAACTATAAAGAATTTGAACGGAGTTTTCCATTTGAATTATTTCAAATATTTTCCCTTGCTTCTATATTTTTCTTCCCCGAGAAATACCCCAAAAATAATTCTTGCCAAGCAAGAAAGAGAGGAGGAACATGACCCTCCAAACCGGGGATATTCCTTTGAAATATTTGGACCATAAAACCAAAGCTTTATTTGAAAAATATTTGCAAATAGAAAATAAACCAATTTAGGGATTTTATAAAAAAACATTTTTTTGACGTATTTATTTTGGTAGTGGAAAAATGCCCATCTTTTTGGATTTATTTTTTTGAAATTTTTAATATATTATATCCCTATATTTCGAGGAATATTCCATTTCCTTTTAATAATTTTAATCCTGTTTTAATAAATATGGAAAGAGATCTTTATTTTAGGAAAGTCCCTGGGCCACTTTAGGAAGCAAATCAGGCCCATAACTCACCTTCTTCTTCCTCCCCTCGTTCTTTCTTTCTCTGCCATGGTGACGCACCAGGAAGCTTCCTCCCAATTTTTTCTCCGGGATTCGCGAAGCTCCTTCTCTCCCAGCACCTCCCTCACCCCTATAAAGGATCCCCTCGTCCTCCTCTTTCCATTCCCCTAGAGAAATCCTCGTTTCCCCGCCCGTAGCCTAGGCGCCACCATCGCCATCTTCTCTGTCGACCGGAGCTCGGCAGGAGCTTAACCACCTCGCCCCCCTCCAGGAGCTCCCTGCCTCGCTCCAGTGTCTTCCCCTACCCCCTGCCGCACCACCTGCAACACCCGTGGTGCCCACAGCACCCCCCTGCACCCCTCCCCATCCCTACGAGCTTCTTGCGAGGAACACCATCACCAGGAATCCCCTGCCTCTCCCCATCGCTCCCCCAGCACCTCCCTTCCCCAAGCGCCTCCCTCCTCCACCGGCCCCTTCCCCACCCTCACCGGCGACCCCCCCTCGCCGGAGTGCCCACCTCGCCGCCCCATCCTCCCGCCGTCGCTGGAAGCTCCTGTAGGGCAGGTAAGCTTTCCTTCTTTCTTTTTTTTCTCTTTCCACCATTAGGTCTATTTTCAACGGTGTAGATTAGAGTAACTTACCCCTTCGTTTTTAGTTATAAAACCATACCGGTTCCCTGTTAGTAATTTTAAACCGAAAGGGTTTTTCTTATATAGCGGCCATCCTCTGTTTAGCCAATGCAACGCACACCCATCAGCCAATCAGAAGCCGCCACGTGGATTCCCTGTTTGTTTTATTTTTCAGTTTTAATTCAAAAACAGAGGCATATTCAATTTTCTTTTGCTCATAACGTTTGATCCACAACTCCAATGAGGTTGATTATTTTTCCAGTAGATAACAATTTTTCTGTAGTTTTCAAAAACATATTATTTGCGTATGTTTGAAATTTTCAAATTTGAATTAGAGCATATTTAGTTTAAACCTTTATTTTCTTATTATGGGAGTTTAAAAATATATTTTTAATTAATTCTTTTTGCTACTGATCACTAGTGATCTTATTTATCAGTGGTAAAAATTGCAAAAATGTTTGATTACTTTAACTCATTGTTTCTTGTGAAACAATTTCTCTTTCACCTCTTTTAGGATTGTGACTAATTCTCTTTCCTTAGTTGTTTTTAAATTATTTTCTTTTATATTTCAGAAAGTTTATATTTCAGAAATTTTCAAATTTGAATTAGAGCAGATTTAGTTTAAACCTTGTTTTTCTTATTCTGGGAGTTTAAAAATAGATTTTTATTTAATTCTTTTTTCTACTGATCACTAGTGATCGTATTTATCAGTGGGAAAAATTTCAAAATTGTTTGAGCATTTTAACTCATTGTTTCTTGTGAAACAATTTCCGTTTCACCTCTTTTAGGATTGTGACTAATTCTCTTTCCTTAGTTGTTTTTAAATTATTTTCTTTTATATTTCAGAAAGTTTATGTTTAGTTTCTATTAGTTAAACAGTAGGTTCTCAACAAGTTTTTATTTTTATTTTATTTGTTATCATGAAATCAATTCTAGTTCCCTAATAACTTGCAATTGATTTCTCTACTGTTTCAAATCCCGTTTGGAAATACTTTCAAATAGTTTTGTGAAAAATACTTTATTTTATCTTAGTTAAATTTATATCTTTGTTCCCTGTTATTTAAGTATTTTATTTTCTGTTAGACAAAACCTATTTAGTGCTTGACGTAGTAGAAGACTCCCTAGTGTTATTTGAATTTTCCTTCGGATTCTTATTCGCTCTCTCCTTTGTTTTGATTGCTAGAATAATTGCTAGTATGAGTGCTTACGTGAATGATATGGTTGTTATATAGATTTCATAGAAGAGTGATGAGTAGTCTATCAAGTTATTCCTCGAGAACAAAAATTCTTCTTTGTCAACATCACGAGGCAAGTCATTTGATCATGTATCACTTATGTTTTATGCATCGTAGTTCTACCATCCGATGCCCAATTGCATGCTGAGTAGGTACTTGGAAACTATGGTTACATATTGTAATATCATGTGGTAGGCACCCAACAACCCCGTTACTTGGCCCGGGAAGACAAATTTCATATTGCTATGCTTGAGTAGACGGGATTCTGGTTGAGAGTTTATCACGAGTGATGCGAGAACCATTTATTAACCAAGACCGGTTAAGTCAATACTTTTCAAGACCTCATGATGCAATGCAACTCTGGGTGAAGGACGGTTGATCGGCTCCCTGGAGAAACCAGTGGATGACCCGGGATGCCGGAGACGTGCCATGACATCTTGCGGAAAGCTTCACCCAGGCTCAAAGAGACGGACGGATATTTTCAAGACCCAAGGCTTACCTGCACAGCCACAAGTCATTATGGGCTCTGGCTTGGGTGGATAACGCGGCGACTCTGGACAGGCGGTGCCAGCAGATGTAGAAGAACGGTAGGATTTGGATGGGCACCGACAAGGATTCAGAGGGACCCGTTGAAAGACCATGTTTTGATCATCCGGTCTTCAAACACCCTGAAGTGCGAGGACATACACGGAGGCGATCAAATCTTGTGGGGAAAGTGAGCAAAACTCTGCAGAGTACTCAAACCTAATCGATTAGCCGTGTCCACGGTCATGGACAACTTGAGCCAAAGGAACTGAAGTTATCTGGAATTCTGAACACCATTATATATATTTGATGAGGGTAATATTGATAACCTGGGTATGAGAACTGGTTGGCGGAACCATCTCATTAACAACCAACAGCGTAGTAATATTTTGCTTGTAGCCCCTCTTCTTGTAGGAGAAAATTTGCTTTACGCTAAAACTTACAACACCACCTGCCATATAAGCATATAGTATAGATGATATTTTACCCCCTCTCATATCTGACTTGCCGGCATATTCAATATGCTGACCTACACGGCTGCAACGTCTTATGTTGCAGATATTTTTTTTCTTCGATGAGTAATAGTACGATTCAGGGTTACGGTCTACACTCAACCTGCCGTTGGTGTTTATTGGGACTCCACTCCCTTGACTGCTTCCGCTGAGATATTTAAGATATATATCAGTTTTACGCTATTTACATGTGATTGCACTTTGATATATACATTGATGTACTGTGTGTGCCAGCATACTGATCCAGGGATGGCACAGATACACAGAGGCGTGACTCGTTTTGAGTCGGGTCACTACAGAGGAGGAGAAGGCCAAGGACCTTCTAGTCCTTCTCCTCCTCCTTCTCCTCCTTCTTATTTATTTCTTCTTCTTCTCCTCCTCCTCCTCTTTCTTCTCCTCTTTCCTATTCTCCTTGCCTTAATTTCCCCAACAATGACATAATTAAACAATTTAGCTCCAAAAGACATTATAAGCTCAAAATGGCATAAGAACCTTGGTTAGCTAATTAATATTATATACTTAGCTTGTTTTCCTCTATAATGACATAGTTAGCTAATTTAGCTCCAAGAAGACGAGAAGAGGAGAAATGAAAAGGAGGAACGAAAAGAAGAAGAGAAAGAGAAGAGAAGGAGAAGGAGAAGAAGGAGGAGGAGAAGAAGAAGAGAAGAAGGAGAAGGAGGAGCAAGAGCCCTCCTAATTCTCCTTCTTCTTCCCTCCTTCTTCTTCTCTTCTTCTCTTCCTTCTTCCCTCCTTAGCTTATTTTCCCCAAAAAAGACATACTTAGCCAATTATCATCCAAAATGACATAAGTAGCTTAGTTAGGTAAAAACATCATAAGAACCTTGGTTAGCTCAATAAAATGACTAATTAAGCTCCTAAAAGACATAATAAGCTCAAAATGGCATAAGAACCTTGGCTAGCTCATTAATATTATATACTTAGCTTGTTTTCCTCTAGAATGACATAATTAGCCCATTTAGTTAGCTAATTTAGCTCCAAGAAGAGGAGAAATGAAAAGAAGGAAGAAGAAGAAGAAGAAGAGAAGAAGAAGATAAGGAGAAGGAGAATAAGAAGAAGGAGGAGGAGAAGAAGAGAAGAAGAAGGATAAGGAGGAGAAGAAGGAGAAGGAGCCCTCCTTCTCCTTCTTCTTCTATCCTCCTTCGTCTCCTTCTTCTTCTCTTCTTATTTTTTCTTATTCTCCTCCTCCTTCTCCTTCTCCTTCCCCTCCCACTCCTCCTCCTCCTCCTTCTTGTTTTTCTTCTCCTTGTTCTCTTCTTGCTTCTTATCTTTCTTCTTCAATTTAGCTTATTTGTAATATATATGTTGTTGTTCTTGTTATTCTAACTTTCTTATTCCCATTTTGCAGATTGGATGTACTACATGCATGGAAGCTGGCATTGGAGTGCTTTAGTTCCCGTTTTTATTTGAGTTGATGAACAATGTGGAACTATATGTATATGTATATATGGATGAACAATATATGTGCAACTATATGTATGTATATATGGATGAAACTTTGTATGTGTTGGTTCTTTTGATATATGGGATGTACGTTGATGAACAAATGGCATTGATGAGCTTCATATGTATATCATATATGTGTTGTGACCTATTTATCATATATGTGCTATGAATTATATATATATATGTGCTGTGAAATAGAAAAATAAACAAAAATGTAACAATATAGGCTCTTTGCCGTCTGCCAGCTGATGGCAAAGGTGCCACGTGGCGCCCAGCTGTGCAACCTGGGCAGCAGTAGCTGGCCATATAGTATCTTTGCCGTCTGCTTCAGGGGGGGGGGGCAGACGGCAAAGAAGAGGGCACAGAGGAGGGGGGAGGAGGAGGTGGAGGCTGACGACAAAGAAGAGGGGGCCGCAGACGACACAGAAGAGGGGGAGGCAGACGGCAAAGAAGAGGTGGGAGGCAGACGACACAGAGGAGGGAGGAGGAGGAGGGGAGGCAGACGGTAAAGAAGAGGGGGGGAGGCAGACGGCACATAAGAGGGGAGGCAGACGGCAAAGCCTCCCTTAGCCCCTAATGGAGGCAACGCCTGCCGGCTGCCGTCTCGACATATTTGCTGACTGCTCTTGTGGAAAGCTGACGGCAAAGCTCTTTGCCGTCCGCTTCGGTGAGGCAGACAACAAAGAAGCTACAATGCCATCGTAGGCTAACGCATAAATTTTGCCGACAATGAGATTTTTTGTCGTCTGTGATATACTCTTTGCCGTGTGTGATATACTCTTTGCCTTCTGTGATGGCAGACGGCAAAGAAGCTAATTCCTGTAGTGATAGTTTGTTTTATGCATGCACAAAATGTATCTCCTAAGGGGGCAACAATGTGCTACTTTATGTGGGGCATGTTATAAGCATCCAAGGGGGTGACTAGTAACTGATGGAACACACATGAGATAACTGCATGGGACTTTATGCTAACTTCCAAGATGAGATTCATTTTTTGTGGTCAAATAAATGATGGTATACACCCAATCTAAGTGCAAGTGTATGTTTCGGTAACTACCAAGCTCATATGTGTTGCTAGCAACTCATGGGAAGGATCACCAAAGTGATTGGGGAAGGGGACCCCCACATTATTTTGTATAATTATTTTATTTTTCATATTTTATTTTATCCATGCACAAAATATATCTTCTCAGGAGGCAACAATGAGCTAACTGCAAGTGGGACATGTTTTAAGGGCCACCCTGGGGTGTGGGTGTGGGTGTGGGTGACCAGTAAGGCTGACCATAGTGGGAGTGACTTAGGTAGTATCATGTACTTGGTACTAGCAAACATGGTGATGTGGAAGACAATTAATGAAGAGAGAGAGGGTTAGAGTAACATAGGTAGATACCATAACATGTTAAATGCTATGCTACTATGTGTCATGCATGTTAACAAATGAGGCCATCTATGATACTAGTTTATGATACTATGCATTAATGTAGTATCATACAATCGTATCATATGCATGATACTACTATATGATACTCCCCACTATGGCCAGCCTAAGTGATGGAAAAGACATGAGATAACTACATGGGCTTTAGTGATAACTATTAAGATAAGATTTTTTTGTGGTCAATTAAATGAAGGTAAACTCCCGAGCTAACTGCATGTGTGTATTGTGTTAACTGCCAATCTGAGACGCGTTGCTAGCAACTGATGGGTAGGATGGCCTAACTGATTTTTTTGGTGGGGGAGTTGGGGGATCCCCACTATTTTATAGAATTATTTTATTATTTTTATTATTTATTTTAACCATGCACAAAATGTATCTTCTTAGGGGGCAACAATGATCTAACTACAAGTGGGGCTAATTTTAATCGTCCCAAGGGGGTGACGAGTAACTAATGGAGAATACATGAGATAACTGCATTAGGCTTCGGTGCTAACTGCCAAGATGAGATGCACTTTTGTGGTAAAGTAAATGATGGTAAACACCCAAGCTAACTGCATGTGTGTGTTGTGTTAACTGTCATGCTCACTTGTGTTGCTACCATTTTAGCTAATGTGAAGGTAACTGATGTTTATTTGTATGTTTACCATGTTTTTGTTGTATCCATTTTTTTTGTCGGGCCTTTATCGGATCTTCGTATTTTTGATGTATCTTTGGTTTCTTTGTGGGGCCATTACCACCGCTGCCCCTTTATCGCCTCTATAAAAAAGTCTTGCAGTAATACTTATTTCATTTGTTGCCTGTTGTCACTATATGCTATCGCCCCTAGACTTTTCCCCCTTCTTCGAGTGCACTCGGTGTTGCCACCCTCCCTGAGGGAGAAATACCCATAGGCATTGTGAACCCTAACCAACTGACCGACATACAACATCATTCGTCAGAAGGAGACGGGCGGTCGGTCCTGCAAGTGGGTTGCGCGAGTCGTCTTCAAGCAGCCGCTCGATTGACAAGGGGATCCCATCAGTTTTTGAGGTATCATTTCTTAGGTTTTCTTGCTGAAGTCGGGGTGGGGTTTGGGTGCGAAATTTTCTATGCAATGTGCGATCGGCTGCGTGGTGTGCAATGTTCTTGTTGTTTGAACCCCTTCATTTGCAAGACTACGGGCAATTTTTTCTCAAACTGTAATGCATGCCTTTGGCTATTTTTATATAAGTTTGGATGGTGTTTTGTGTTTTTGCATGCATAGGTCGTGTGGTGTGGTGTACTTGTTTGAATTTTTGCAATGAGTTCTGATGGAAGGGTTGGTTGTGTTAATAGTTAGTCATACTATATTAGTTATGTTAAGATAACTTGAGAAATGGAAGTAGTTACCTGCTTATAGTAATTAACCCGCATTTTGTGTTGACTTTCTCTTTTCATGTCCTCATTATGGGTGTAGAAAATGATGCTGGTTACCCATTTATGGCTAAAGTGCCACTAGTTCATGGTGAAATTAATGAGGGGTCTACAGGTAAAGTCAGTTACATTGCAAACCTGCGAGAAAGAAATGATGCGTCGATAGTTGGTGGTGTCATCTGCGCTCCTTAGAGGGTCGCTCAAACGTTGAAGGTTTATGTGGGCATTTTTTCCACTGCATTTTTTGGTATTTTTTTTGTTGGTTGTTTTTATTTTTTCCATCTTTTTCGCACCGGAAATGTATTTTATCACCAGAGGTCAACAATTTCATCTTGCGGGTTTTCCTCGACATCGATGCAGGGCATGTTGCGCCTGATTCCCACTGCCCCGCAACATGTCCACGATTGCAAATGTTGAAACCTCTTGAGGATGCGCTGGTGCAATATTGTGCCTGATTCCCCACTCCCGTGTAACATTGTGTTTTCCAATGTTAAACACTCTAGAACACCTCACAACGGCAACATTCTCTTGGGGAACGTTGCATTGGAAACAAAAAATTTCCAATGTGCACCCAAGATCTATCTATGAAGATGTATAGCTACGAGAGGGAGACTGCATCTACATACCCTTGTAGATCACTAGGTGGAAGCGTTAATAAACGCGATTGATGTAGTCGAACGTCTTCGCGATCCAATCACGATCTGTCCTGATCTAGCACCGAACGGACAACACCTCTGCGTTCAGCACACGTACAACTCGACGACGTCTCCACCTCCTCGATCGAGTAAGCGAAGGTGAAGTAGTAGATGAGTTCTCCGGCAGCATGACGACATGGGGATGGTGGTGCTGATGCAATCTCGAGAGGGCTTCACTAGACTGACGCAGACACGACGGGAGAAGAAAATGATATATAGAGAGAGGGAGGGTGCCGCCAAGGCTTGGTGTGATGGCTGGCTCCCTCTCCTCTAATATATATAGGAGGAGGGGTGGAGGAAGGCCAACCTAGGGTTTCCTCTAGGTAGTGCGGCGGCCAAGGGTGGGTACCTTGCCACCCAAGGCAAGGGGTGGCGCCCACTCTTAGGCTTGCCCCTCCACCATCCAATCGCATGGGCCTGGGCGGGAGGGACACCTACCCCACCAAGGGATGGCGCGACTCACCCTCAACCCATGGGTACCTCTGGGACAGGTGGACCCTCCTGGTGGACCCCCGAAACACTTCTGGCATCTCCCTTACAAAAACTAAGTCTCGGAACTTTTTCGGAAGCCGAATACCAACTTCCCGTATATGAATCTTTACGTCCGAACCATTCCAAAGCTCCTCGTCATCTCTGGGATCTCATCTAAGACTCCGAGTGACATTCGATTACCAACATACATAACTCAACAATACTATCTCATCATCGAACATTAAGCGTGCGGTACCCCATGGGGTCGAGAACTATGCATACATGACCGAGACACCTCTACGGTCAATAACTAATAGCAGCTCCTGGATTCCTATATTGGTTCCTACATACTCCATGAAGATGTTTATCGGTTGAATCACGACACCAAGGACTCAATCAATCCCATATGCAGTTTCCTTTGTCGAGCGGTGTGTTACTTGCCCGAGATTCATTCGTCGCTATCTCCATATTATTCAATCTCGCTACCGAAAAGTCTGTTTACTCGTTTCGTAATACAAGATCTCGTGAATAACTCCTTAGTCACATTGCTTGCAAGCTTCTTGTGATGTTGTATTACCGAGTGGGCCCAGAGATACCTCTCCTTCATACGGAGTGCTAAATCCCAGTCTCTATCCATGCCAACCGAGAATATACCCACAGAGATACCTGTAGAGCATCTTTATGATCACCTAGTTATGAAGTGATACAAGGCATTCCTCTAGTATCAAGGAGTTGTATGATATCATTGTCTTAGGAACAAATACTTGACACGTAGAAAGCAGTAGCAATAAACTTTGTGATATGATCAAATGCTATGCTTGCGGTTGGGCCTTGTCCATCACAATATTCTCGTAATAATGTGATCCCGTTATCAAATCACAACTCATGTCTATGGTTAGGAAACCTTAACCATCTTTGATAAACGAGCTAGTCTAGTAGAGACTCGGTAGGGACATGGTGTTGTCTATGTATCCACACATGTATGTGAGTTTCCAATCAATACAATTATATCATGGATAATAAACGATTATCACGAACAATGAAATATGATAATAACCAATTTATTATTGCCTATAGGGTATATTTCCAACAATCTCCTACTTGCACTCGAGTCAATAATCTAGTTCACCTTGCTATGTGATTAACACCCAATGAGTTCTGGGGTTTGATCATATTTTGCTGGTGAGAGAGGTTTTAGTCAACGCGTTTGCAATATTCAGATTCGTGTGTACTTTGCAAATCTCTACGTCATACTGTAGATGCTACTACCACACTCCATATGGAGCTATTTCAATTGACCGCTCCACAATACGAATTGGGTTTGCTACTCAGAGTCATCTGGATTCGTGAGAAAGCTTGCGTCGACGTAACCCTTTATGATGAACTCTTTATAACCTCGATAATTGAGAAACATTTCCTTACTCCTCTAGTTACTAATGATAATTTTGACCATTGTCTAGTGATCCATTCCTGGATCACACTTGTACCCCTTGCCAAACTCATGGCATGGCACACACGAGTGCAGTACACAATATGGGTTACTATAGGGATTACAGCTAAGGCATAGGGGACGACCTTCATCTAGGTGTGTACTCATTAAAAGTTTTATCAAGCGTATTGATCTATCTCTATAGATCTTGATGCCCAATATTTATGTAGCTTTATCCAGGTTTCCTTTGGATAACTCCTTTAAAACAACCCTTTATGCTTTCTAGAAATTCTACATCATTTCCGATGAACAATATGTCATCCACATATACTTGTCAAAAATTCTACAGTGCTCCCACTCACTTTCGTGTAAATACAAGTTTCTTCATAAAATTTGTATAAACCCAAAAGATTTGACCACCTCATCAAAGCGCATATTACAACTCTGAGATTCTTGCATGAGTCCATAAATGGATCGCTAGATCTTGCATGCCTTTTAGAATCCTTAGGATAGATAAAAACTTCTAATTGTATCAAATACAACCTTTCCTCAAGGAAACAGTTAAGGAAACGCTGTTTTGACATCCATCTCCCAAATTTCATAATTTAAAAATGCAATAATTGCTAACTTAATCCCAACAAACTTTAGCATCGCTATGGGTGAGGAAGTTTCATCATAGTCAACTCCTTGAACTTGTTGGAAACTTCTTTGTAACAAGTCGAGATTTATAGAAGGTGACTTGCCGTCCGTGTTCGACCTTTTCTTAAAGATCCATTTGTTCTGAATAACCTTACGATCATCAAGTAATTCTTCCAAAGTCCATACTTTGTTTTCATACATGAATCCTATCTCGGATTTCATGGCCTCCAGCCATTTGTTGGAATTTGGGCCCACCATCACTTCTGCATAACTCGTAGGTTCACGGTTGTCCAACTACATGACCTACAAGACAGGATTACCGTACGACTCACGAGCAGTACGTGTCCTTGTCGACCTGCGAGGTTCGGTAGTAACTTGATCTAAAGCTTCATGATCATCATCATTAGCTTCCTCTTCAATTGGTGTAGGCATCATAGAAACACCTTTCTGTGTCATGCTACTCTCTAGTTGACATGATGGTTGAATAACCTCATCAAGTTCTACCTTCCTCCCCTCAATTATTTTGAAAGAAACTTTTTCTCTACAAACGATCCATTCTTGGCAACAAAGACTTTGTCTTGAGATCTGAGATAGAAGGTATACTATATACACAATTTTTTCCTTAGGGTATCCTATGAATACACACTTTTCCTCTTTGGGTTCGAGCTTATTAGGCTGAAACCTTTTGACATAAGTGCCAGTCGCCCAAACTTTATGAAATGACAACATACGTTTGTTGCCAAACCATAATTTATACGGTGTCATCTCAATGGATTTATATGGTGCCCTATTTAAAGTGAATGTAGTTGTCTCTAATGCATATCCCCAAAATGATAGTGGAAAATTGGCAAGGGACATCATAGTATGCACCATTTCTGATAGAGCACGACTACGACGTACGAACACACCATTACACTATGTTGTTCCACATGGCGAGAGTAATGAAACAATTTCCACATTGTCTTAAATGCATGCCGAACTCATAACTCAGATATTCTCCACCACGATCGTATCACAGACTTTTTATCGTATTGTCACGAGGATCTTTGGCGTCACTTTAAAATTGTTTTAACTTTTCAAACATTTCACACTTGTGTTTCATTAAGTAAATATCCCAATATCCACTCAAGTCATTCGTGAAGGTAAGAAAATAACAATATCCATCGCATGCTGCAACACTCATTGGACTGCATACATCAGCTTGTATCATTTACAATAAGTCCGTTGCACGCTCCATCGTACCGTAAATGGGGTCTTAGTCATCTTGTCCATGAGACATGGTACACATGTGTCGAGCGATTCGAAATTGAGTGAGTCCAAAGATCCATCACCATGGAGTTTTATTCACGCACTTTACATCAATATGACCTTAGCAACAGTGCCACAAGTGGTTCTATCATTATGAACTTTGCATCTTTTGGCATCAATTATGAACATGTGTATCATTGCAATCGAGATTCAATAAACCATTCATATTGGGTGCATGACCATAGAAGGTATTATTCATGTAAACAGAACAACCAATATTCTCTGACTTCAATGAACAATCGTATTGCAATAAACACAATCTAATCATGTTCATGCTCAACGCAGACACCAAATAAGAGTTATTTAGGTTCAAGACCGATCCCGAAGGTAGAGGGAGCGTGCGATGGTGATCACATCAAGCTTGTAAACACACATCGTCACCACGCCCTTAGCTAGTCTTTGGTTGTTCCACAACTTTTGTTTCGAGTTACCAATATTAGCAACTGAACTTGTATCTAATACCCAGTCGCTACTATGAGTACTTGTAAGGCACACATCAATAACACGTATATCAAATATAGTTCTGTTGACGTTGTGAGAGTTCTTATCTACCAAGTATTTGTGGTAGTTTCGCTATCAGTGGCTGTTGGCCTCACAATAGAAACACTTAGTATTAGGTTTGGGTTGAACCTTGCGTTTTTCCCTAGCGCGACAACTGGCTTGCCATTCTCAAAGTTTCCTTTATTGGCCTTGCCCTTCTTGAAACTAGTGGTTTTACTTACCATCAACACTTGATGCTCCTTCTTGATTTCTACCTTTGCGGTTAAAACATTGCGAATAGCTCAGGGATCACCTTCTCCATCCCTTGCATATTATAGTTCATTACTAAGTTGTAGTAGCTTGGTGGCACTGACTGGAGAACTCTATCAATCACTATTTTATCTGGAAGATCAACTCCCACTTGATTCAAGCGATTGTAGCACCCATATATTCTGAGCACATGCTGACTGACTGAGCTATTCTCCTCCATCTTGTAGGCACAGAACTTGTCAAAGGTCTCATACCTCAGAAAACGAGCATGAGCTTGAAATACCAACTTCAGCTCTTGGAACAACTCGTATGCTCCATGGCGTTCAAAACGTCTTTGGAGACCTGGTTCTAAGCCGTAAAGCATGGCGCACTGAACTATCAAGTAGTCATCAAAACGTGCATGTGAGATGTTCACAACACCATAGACGACACTTGAGTGGGTGGCGCACCGAGTGTTGCATCAAGGACATAAGCCTTATGTGCAGCAATGAGGACAATCCTCAGATCACGGAGCCAGTCAGCTTAATTACTACCATTATCTTTCAACTTAGTTTTCTTGAGGAACGTATCAAAAACAATGGAGCTACAACACGCGCTATTGATCTACAACATAATTTGCAAAGACTATCTTAGACTATGTTCATGATAATGAATTCAATTAATCATATTACTCAAGAACTCCCACTCAAATCAACATCCCTCACATTCTGTGAGTGTGACATGATCCAAATCCACCAACCCAAGTCCGATCATGACCTGAGATGTGGTGCTTGCAATGGTGAATATCTTCATGTTGGTCATATCTACTATATGACTCATGTTTGACCTCTCGGTCTCCTGTGTTCTGAGGCCATGTCTCTACATTCTAGGCTTGTCAAGTTTAACCCAAGTGTTCTGCATGTGCAAAACTAGCTTACACCCGTTGTATGCGAACATAGAGTCTATCACACCCGATCATCACAAGATGCTTTGAAATGACGGACTTTCGCAATGGTGCACACTTGGGGAGAACAAAATTTTATATTGAAAATTTAGTGAGGAATCAGCTTATCATGCTACCTTCGTTCTAAGAAAAATAATATGCATAAAAGATAAACATCACATGCAAATCATATAAGCGACGTGATATGGCCATCATCGTCTTGTGTTTTTATCTCCATCTCAAAAGCACCACCATGATCTCCATCATCATCGGCATGACACCATGATCTCCATCATCGTGCGGTCATGTGGTTGTCGCGCCCACTGTTGCTTCTACAACTATTGCTAACTCATAGCGATAAACTAAAGCAAATGGCACAAATAAATTAAAGACAACCCTATGGCTCCTACCGGTTGCCATACTCATCGACATGCAAGTCATGATAACTATATAAAACAGGATCATCTCATTTTTTTTAGAAAAGGAGGATGACCCCCGGCCTCTGCATCTGGGAGATGCATGCAGCCATTTTAATGATTATTCTCGAGGACCTTACAAAGCAGTACAACAATATGTCTGAATCCACCATCTTGGCAACATCTGTCGCTACTCCTATTCATATGATAAAGGGGTGCAAGCTGGACCAAATACCCAGACCTCTCACCTAAGCCTAACATCTAAAGCCGGAGACCCTGACCGAGCGACATACCGGGTCCGGGGCACAAACCGATCCGACGCACTCACATGTGTCGTCGCCGCCATCTTCCACTGGTCCATCTTCAGATCAGATTGAGGTACCAGCCTTGGCAGGTGCCTCTGCCACCGACGCCATCATGACGCCTAACGACGATCTCCACCTACGCGAGTCCATCTTCAAGCAACGGACGGAGATCCATGCTAGGATAGGGCCGCACCACCGCCGTCGCCCACCACCCACAAGCGCCACCTAGCCCCAAGGTTCCCAAAGCGGCGCCTTCAAGAAGGGAACGGCGCCGTGAGCGCCGCCGCCGCCCAACAAAGTTAAGGCTTTCGCCCAAGAGACCTAGGGGAAGGGGAAGTGAGGGGATCAGTCCATACCGAGGCCTCCAAGGAGGGGAACGGCGCCCTCAGGCGTCGCCATCGACCAGGGATTTCGCCCGAACAGGATCATCTCATACATCACATATATCAAATAACGTCTTTGGACATATCACATCACAACATGATGTGCAAAAAAAGTTGGACGACCTCTACTTTGTTGTTGCAAGTCTTGTGTGGCTGCTATGGGCAACTAGAAAGAACCGTTCCTACCTACGCAAAGCCACAACAGTGATATTCAAGTTTCTATTTAACCTTCTACAATGATCGCCTCTGTCGAATCCGATTCAACTAAAGTGGGAGAGAAAGACAACCGCTAGCCACCTTTATGCTACCAAGTTACATGTCCGTTGGTGGAACCGGTCTCTTGTACGAGGACAACTAATGTTGGTCCGAGCTACTTCATCCCACAATACCGCCGAATCAAGATAAGACTAAGGAAGTAAGCAATCTAAACATCAACACCCACAAAGACTTTGTGTTCTACTCGTTCATATCATCTACGCATAGACCTAGCTCATGATTCCACTGTTGGGGAACATTGCATGGGAAACAATAAATTTCCTACGCACACCGAAGATCTATCTATGAAGATGTATAGCTACCAGAGGGGGTGTGCATCTACATACCCTTGTAGATCACTAAGTGAAAGCGTTAAGAAACGAGGTTGATGTAGTCGAACGTGTTTGCGATCCAATCACGATATGTCCCGATCTAGCACCGAACGGACTACACCTTCGTGTTCAGCACAAGTACAACTCAACAACGTCTCCACCTCCTCGATCCATCGAGCAAAGACAGCGTAGTAGATGAGTTCTCCAGCAGTATGACGACATGGTGATGGTGGTGGTGATGCAATCTCAGTAGGGATTCGCCAAGCGATGGCGCAGATGTGACGGGAGAAGAAAACGATCTAGAGACATGGGGAGGGTGCCGTCAAGGCTTGGTGTGTCGGCTGCCTCATCTCCTGCCATATATTTAGGAGGAGGGTGGAGGAGGGCCGGCCTAGGGTTCCCCTAGGTGGGGCGGGGGAATGGGTGGCTGCCTTGCCACCCAAGGAAAGGGGTGGTGCCCATCCTTGGGCATGGCCCTTCACCATCCAGCCTCTCTCTCAGCCCATGGGACCCCCCGAAACATTTCTGGTGTCTCTTCACAAAACCGGTAAGTGGCGGAAGTTTCTCGGAACCGAATAACAACTTCCCTTATATGAATATTTACCTCTGGACCATTCTGAAGCTCCTCATCATATCTGGGATCTCATTCGGGACTCTGAATAACCTTCTATTACCACCATATATAACTCAACAATATTATCTCGCCATCTAACGTTAAGCATGTGGACCCTGTGGGGTTGAGAATTATGCATAAATCACCGAGACACCTCTACTGTAAATAAACAATAGCGGGACTTGGATGCCCATATTGGTTCCTACATACTCCATGAAGATATTTATCGATCGAACCATGATGCCAAGGATTCAATCAATCTCGTATGCATTTTCCTTTGTCAAGGGGAGTTTTACTGGCCCGACATTCAATCGTCGCTATCTCCATACCTAGTTCAATCTCATTACCGAGAAGTCTCTTTACTCATTCTGTAATACAAGATCACGTGACTAACTCCTTAGTCACATTGCTTCCAATCTTCTTGGGATGTTGTATTGCCGACTGGGCCTAGAGATACCTCTCCGTCATACAGAGTGACAAATCCCAGCCTCGATGCATGCCAAGGCAACAGACACCCTCGGAAATACGTGTAGAGAATTGCTACTGCGACAACAGACCTTCCCTGGCAACGGCGCCAGGAATCCTTCTGTCACGGGCTACGCTTATAGGGACTTCCTTAGAAAATATGCAAAGGATTTCCCCGCAGCCTTGGAGCCTTGCGTTGGTGTTCCCTTGAAGAGGAATGGGTGATGTAGCACAGCGGCGGTAAGTATTTCCCTCAGTTTCAGGACCAAGGTATCGATCCAGTGGGAGAATCGTGTCGAGTCACAAGTACGTGCACAAACACAAAGAGCTTGCACCCAACGCTATGAAGGGGTTGTCAATCCCTTATAGATTGTTCGCAAAGTGATAACTGAAAGCAGAAAGTAAACAAAGCAAAGTTAAAGTGAAAGTGGAGACGATAGTTGTGAATAGACCCGGGGGCTGTAGTGTTCACTAGTGGCTTCTCTCATGAAAGCAAGTAGACGGTGGGTGAACAAATTACTGTCGAGCAATTGATAGAACCGCGCAAAGTCGTGACGTCATCTATGGCAATGATTATATCTATAGGCATCACATCCAAAACAAGTAGACCGATACTTTCTGCATCTACTACTGTTACTCCACACGTCGACCGCTATCCAACATGCATCTAGTGTATTAAGTTCATAAGAATAGAGTAACGCCTTAAGCAAGATGACATGATGTGGATGGACAATCTCATATCTACGACAAAATCCCATCTTGTTACCCTTGATGGCAACAACACGATGCGTGCCTTGCTGCCCCTTTTGTCACTGGGAAAAGTCACCACACGATATGAACCCAAAACCAAGCGCTTCTCCCATTGCAAGAATCATAGATCTAGTTGGCCAAACAAAACCCAAGACTCAGAGAGACTTACAAGGATATCAAATCATGCAAATAAGAAATCAGCAAAGACTCAAATATAATTCATAGATAATCTGATCACAAATACACAATTCATCGGATCTCGACAAAAACACCGCCAAAGAGGATTACATCGGATAGATCTCCATGAAGATCATGGAGAACTTTGTATTGAAGATCCAAGAGAGAGAAGAAGCCATCTAGATACTAACTACGGACACACAGGGTCATTGGAGAGGCGATGATGTTGATGTAGAAGCCCTCCAACTCCAAAGTCCCCTCCGGCAGGGCACCGGGAAGGGTCTCCAGATGAGATCTCGCGGAAACGGAAGCTTGCGGCGGCGGAAAAGTGTTTTCGTGGATGCCCTGATTTTTTTTCTGGATTTTAGGGAATATATAGGCGAAAGAGCTAGGGCAGGGGAGCACCACGGAGGCCACAAGCCTGGTAGCCCCCGTCCCCCCTGGTGGCGGCTACACGGCTTGCGGGCCCCCTGTAGCTTTCCTGCCTTGGCCCTCAAGTCCCTCGATCTTCTTCTGTTCTGGAATAATTTATTTCGGGGATTTTATTCCATTTGGACTCCGTTCCAAAATCAGATCTGAAAAGAGTCAAAAACATAGGAAAACAGGAACTGGCACTTGGCACTGAATTAATAAGTTAATCCCAAGAAAGATATAAAAAGTTCATAAAACATCCAAAGTTGACAAGATAACAGCATGAAACCATCAAAAATTATAGATACGTTTGAGACGTATCAAGCATCCCCAAGCTTAACTCCTGCTCGTCCTCGAGTAGGGAAGTGATAAAGAATGAATTTTTGATGCTTTCATGCTACCTAGCATAGATGTCCTTTGTAACTCCTCTTATGTGACGTGAATGTTCAGATCCATTAGATTCAAAACAATAGTTTGCTATTGATGTGGAGACAATAACAATTCAAGCAAACTAGCAAGGTAATCATGAACTTTCAAAATAACAAGGCCAAAAGAAAGTTATCCCTACAAAATCATATAGTATGGCTATGCTCTATCATCCTTGCACAACGAATTTAAATCATGCACAACCCCGGTATTGTCCAAGTAATTGTTTTCACACTTTTACTTTCTCAAACCTTTTCAACTCTCACGCAATACATGAGCGTGAGCCATGGTTTTAGCACTAAGTGGAATGGAGTGTGGTGGAGGTTGCAACACAAACAAGGAGAAGATGGTCACATTAACTAGGCATATCAATGAGCTATGGAGATGCTCATCAATAGATATCAATGTGAATGAGTAGGGATTGCCATACAAATGATGCATCCAACTTGCTTGCTCATGAAGACCTAAGGCAAATTTGAGAATCCTATCATTGGAATATACAAGCCAAGTTCTATAATGAAAATTTCCCACTAGCTATATGGTGGTGACAAAACGAGAGACTCTCAATCATGAAGATCATGGTGCTTAATAAGCACAAGTGTGGAAGGATAGTAGCATTGTCCCTTCTCTCTTTTTCTCTCATTTTTTTGGTGGGCTCTTTGGCCTCTTTTTTTATTTTTTTTTATTTTGGTGGGCTTCTTTGGCCTCTTTTATTTCCTCACATGGGACAATGCTCCATGAATGATGATCATCACACTTACAACTCAAAACTTAGAGCAATGATGACTCTATATCAAACGCCTTCGGTAGTGTACCGTGGCAATGATCTAGCATGGCATAGACATTAATGGAAACAACATGCTAGCTATCTTACGATCATGCAATGGCAATGTAGAAGTTGTGGCACATGCCATGGTGGTAGTTGCATGGCAATATATCTCAGAATGGATTTGAAAAAGCCATAGTAGGTAGGTATGGTGGCTGTTTTGAGGGAGGCTAATGGTGGGTTTTGTGCACCGGGGAAACTTGCACGACACTAAAGAAGATAGTGATGGTGGAAGGTGAAAGTGCATCTAAACCATGGACTCAAAATTAGTCATGAAGAACTCATATACTTGTTGCAAAAGTTTTAGTAGTAATCGAAAAAAAGCATTCAACGCATACTCCTAGGGGCAGGGTTGGTAGGTATAAACCATCGCGCAATCACGACCGCCACACAAAGGATGACAATCAATAGACTAATCATGCTCAGATTTCATCACATAGCGGTTCACCATACGTGCATGCTACGTGAATCACAAAATTCAACACAAGTATTTCTAGATCCACAACACCTTACTAACATAACTTAAATATTACCGCAACCACAACTCAAAACTAATTGAGAGGAATCAAACTTCTCTAACTATTCAATGCACATGGAGATGGATGTTTTCATATCCCTTTGGATAACTACCCCTTTTGAGACTACTTTCATAGCATAGATCAACTACCAAGCCACGCGCTTCCGTGCTCGAAAAGATATAAGTGAAGCACATAGAGCAAAATCAACTAGCTCAAAAGATATAAGTGAAGCACATGTGAGCTGAATTGTATAACCAAAGGATATAAGTGAAGCTCGAAAAAATCATGGTGAGTGCATGTCTCTCTCTCTAGGTGTGAAGCAAGGAAGATTGTGAAACGAAATTAAATAAAAGACTCCTACGATACAAGACGCTCCAAGCAAAACACATAACATGTGGTGAATAAAAATATAGCCCCAAGTAACGTTACCGATGGATTGAAGACGATAGAGGGGATGCCTTCCCGGGGCATCCCCATGCTTAGGCTTTTACGACATCCTTGAATAATCTTGGGGTGCCTTGGGCATCCCCAAGCTTGAGCTCTTGCCACTCTTTATCTCTTTGTCCATAAGAACTTCACCCAAAACTTGAAATCTTCACAACACGAAACTTAAACAGAAACTCGTGATAACATTAGTATAAGAAAGCAAACCACCACTTCCTTAGGTACTGTAGAAAACTTAAATTCTACTTATGTTGATGTTGGGTTACTGTATTTTCAATCTTCCATGGCTAATACGCCCCGATACTATCCATAGTTTCATCAAAATAAACAACCAACTCAACAAAAACAGAATCTATTAACAGCAGACCAGTCTGTAGCAATCTGTATACTTCATATACTTATGGAACTTCCAAAATTATGAAACATTAAGAAAGTTTGAAGAATTTGCATAGTAATCAGCTGCAAAAAGAATCAACTCAAAAGCTCTTACATAAAAAAATGAAAATTCTTTTCGTGAGCAGAAAGTTTCTGTCTTTTCCAGCATGACCAAACGATCATCCCCAAGACTAATCATAACGGTTTTACTTGGCACAAACGCAATAAGAAACACAAAAAGCACAATCATAAAAGAATTATGAAAGTGTGGAAAACACAAAACATAAAGAAAAAGGATAAATTCGTTGGGTTGCCTCCCAACAAGCGCTATTGTTTAACGCCCTTAGCTAGGAAAATGGTGATGGAATCACGTATAGTCATCTTTGGTGCTCAAACCATAAGTAGCCCTCATCATAGATTTATAAGGCAATCTTATTTTCTTTCGAGGAAAATGCTCCATGCCCATCTTTAGAGGAAATTGAAATCTAATATTCCCTTCCTTCATATCGATGATAGCACCAATAGTCCTTAGGAAAGGTCTACCAAGAATAATGAGACATGAAGGATTGCAATCTATGTCAAGTACAATGAAATCCACGGGTACATAGTTCTTATTTGCAATAATAAGAACATCATCGGTCCTTCCCATGGGTTTCTTGATAGTAGAATCCGCAAGATGCAAATTAAGAGAACACTCTTCAATCTCATGAAAACCAAGAATGTCACATAAAAACTTTGGAATCGCGGAAACACTCGCACCCAAATCACACAAAGCATTGCATTCATAGTTTTTGATTTTGATTTTGATAGTAGGTTCCCACTCATCATGAAGTTTTCTAGGTATAGAGACTTCTAATTTGAGCTTCTCTTCAAGAGATTTCATCATAGCATCTACGATATGAGCGGTAAAGGCTTCGCTTTGGCTATAAGCATGCAGAGAGTTTGCAATGGATTGCATCAAAGAAATGCATTCAAACAAGGAGCAACTATTATAATTGAATTCCTTGAAATCCAAAGTGGGAGTTTCATTACTACCCAATATTTTGATTTCTTCTACTCCATTCTCCACACCTTTATCATCAGCATAGGTGGACTCCGAATCATTGGGGCGTTTTTCAACCAAAGTGGATTCATATCCAGCCCCTTCATCAATAGGTTTGACACGCGAAAACAAAGATTCAAGAGGAGTCACACCAAGCACTTTAAGATCTTCATGATTTGCATCACAAATTTCAGGTTTAGCTGCCATCTTATTGATTAAGGTAGCCTGCTTGTTAGAAATTTGGCCCACCAATTTTTCAAAGTGAGCAAGCTGAGAATTTAGTGCAAGGAATTCTTTGGCCATATCATCAACTTCTTTATTCAAACAGGCCATAAAAGAATTTTGCTCTTTTAATTCCCTACGGAAGTAACTGTTTTGGTCAAACTGAGAAGACATGAAACCTTTGACACTAGTTTCAATCTCTTCCAACCTTGTGAAATAGTTTGGTTTGGCCATGAGGAAAGCTCGCTCACGAACAAGCCCAAGAGCAAGCGAGGAAAACGTGCAAAGGAAAACGGCAAAAGGCAAAAGAAAACAGCAAAGGAGAAAGGCAAATAAAAACAGCAAAGGGGAAAGGCAAACGAAAATGGCAAATGTGCAGTGGGGGAGAAGAAAATGAGAGGCAACTCGCAAAAAAAGTAGATGCAAGAGATGAGCTTGTGACACCTACTTGGATAGATCTTGACTTGATCTCTCCTCGGCAAGCGATCCTCCTCCCCGGCAACGGCGCCAGAAATCCTTCTGCTACTGCGACAACAAACCTTCCCTGGCAACGGCGCCAGAAATCCTTCTGTCACGGGCTACGCCTATAGGGACATCCTTAGCAAATATGCAAAGGATTTCCCGCGGCCTTGGAGCCTTGCGTTGGTGTTCCCTTGAAGAGGAAAGGGTGATGTAGCACAAGGGCTGTAAGTATTTCCCTCAGTTTGACAACCAAGGTATCGATCCAGTGGGAGAATCGTGTCGAGTCACAAGTACTTGCATAAACACAAAGAGCTTGCACCCAATGCTATGAAGGGGTTGTCAATCCCTTATATATATTTTTTCAAAGTGAGAACTGAAAGAAAAATGTAAACAAAGCAAAGTAAAATCGAAAGTGGAGACGATAGTTGTGAATAGACCCGGGGGCCGTAGTGTTCACTAGTGGCTTCTCTCATGAAAGCAAGTAGACAGTGGGTGAACGAATTACTTTCGAGCAATTGATAGAACTGCGCAACGTCGTGATGTCATATATGGCAATGATTATATCTATATGCATCATGTACAAAACAAGTAGACCGATACTTTCTGCATCTACTACTCCACACGTCGACCGCTATCCAGCATGCATCTAGTGTATTAAGTTCATAAGAATAGAGTAACGCCTTAAGCAAGATGACATGATGTAGATGGACAATCTCATATCTACGATAAAACCCCATCTTGTTACCCTTGATGGCAACAACATGATGCGTGCCTTGTTGTCCCATCTATCACTGGGAAAGGTCACCACACGGTATGAACCCAAAACCAAGCACTTCTCCCATTGCAAGAATCATAGATCTAGTTGGCCAAACAAAACCCAAGACTCGGAGAGACTTACAAGGATATGAAATCATGCAAATAAGAAATCAGCAAAGAATCAAATATAATTCATAGATAATCTGATCACTAATCCCCAATTCATCGGATCTCGACAAACACACCGCCAAAGAGGATTACATCGGATAGATCTCCATGAAGATCATGGAGAACTTTGTATTGAAGATCCAAGAGAGAGAAGAAGCCATCTAGCTACTAACTATGGACCCGTAGGTCTGGAGTGGACTACTCACGAGTCTTTGGAGATGCGATGATTTTGATGTAGAAGCCCTCCAACTCCAAAGTCCCCTCTAGTAGGGCACCGGGAAGGGTCTCTAGATGAGATCTCGCGGAAACGGAAGCTTGTGGTGGCGGAAAAGTGTTTTCGTGGATGCCCTGATTTTTTTCTGGATTTTAGGGAATATATAGGCGAAAGATCAAGGGCAGGGGAGCGCCAGGGAGGCCACAAACCTGGTAGCCGCCGCCCCCTTGGTGGCGGCTACAGGGCTTGTGGGCCCCGTGTAGGTCTCCTGCCTTGGCCCTCAAGTCCCCCGATCTTCTTCTGTTCTGGAAAAATTTATTTTGGGGATTTTATTCCGTTTGGTCTCCGTTCCAAAATCAGATCTGAAAAGAGTCAAAAACACAGAAAAAACAGGAACTGGCACTTGGCACGGAATTAATAAGTTAGTCCCAAAAATATATAAAAGGTACATAACAGATCCAAAGTTGACAAAATAACAGCATGAAACCATCAAAAATTATAGATACGTTTGATACGTATCAAGCATCTTTATGAACACCCACTTACGAAGTGGCTTTTGATACACAAAAGGCATTCCTCCGGTGTAAGGGAGTTGCATGATCTCATGGTCTTGGGAACAAACACTTGACATGTAGAAAGCATTAGGAATAAACTTTGTGATACGATCAAATGCTATGCGTAAGGTTGGGTGTTGTCCATCACATCATTCTCCTAATGATGTGATCCCGTTATGAAATGAAAACTCATGTCTATGGTTAGGAAACCTTAACCATATTTGATCAAAGAGCTAGTGTAGTACAGGCTTGATAACCCACAAGTATATAGATCGCAATACTTTTCGAGGGTAGCGCATTCAACCCAAATTTGTAGATTCGACACAAGGGGCGCCAAAGAATATTTGCAGGTGTTAGCTACTGAATTCTCAGTTCAACCACACTTGGAGATTTAGTATCTGTAGCGCAGTGATCAGTAGCACGGTAATATGATAGTTTTGATTGCAGTGGTAACAGTAGCAATAGTAACTGTAACAGTGATAGCACTTTTGTAGGTGTTGTAACAACAGTAGAAACAATAGTAAGTTAAATGAACAATATGTGGAAAACTCGTAGGCTCTGGATTGTGATATTGTTGGATAATATTCATCATGTATCAGTCATAACCTAGGGCGACACAGAACTAGCTCCCATTCATCGATATACTATAGGCATGTATTCGGTAAATAGTCATACGTGCTTATGGAAAAGAACCTGCATGACATCTTTTGTCCTACCCTCCCGTGGCAGTGTGGAACCATAAGGAAAAAAGGGATATTAAATCCTCCTTTTAATAGAGAACCGGAACAAAGCATTAACTCATAGTGAAAACATGAACTCCTCATACTACGGTAATCACCGGAAAGAATCCCAATTATTGTCGCTTTCGGGTATGCGGATCATAACACGTAGTAGGTGCATATAACTTGCAAGATCGGATCAAGAACATAGATGTAATGGTGAAAACATAAATGGTTCAGATCTAAAATCATGGCACACAGTCCCTAGTGACAAGCATTAAGCATGGCAAAGTCATACCAACATTAATCCCTAGTGACAAGCATTAAGCATTAGTCACTCCCGGTGGGGAGCATCATGGAATTGGCGATGAAGGAGGGTTGGTGATCACGAAGATCGAAGACTCACCTCTCTGGAGCTCCAAACGGACTCCAGATCTCGCCTCCCAATGAAGAATAGGATGTGGCGGCGGCTCCGTATCGTGAAACGCGATGAAACTTCCTCCCCTATTTTTTCTCTAAAAATAGGAATTTATAGTGCTGGAGTTAGGGTTAGCGGAGCCCCGAGGGCCCCACTACCCACCAGGGCGTGCCAGGGGGTGGCGCGCCCTAGTGCCTATTGGCCGCCTGCCCCCCTACAATGGGTCTTGGTTCCAGTATTTTTCTTTTATTCGATAAAAAACTCCACAAAGTTTCGTCCAATTCCGAGAACTTTTATTTGTGCAGAAAAACAACACCACGGTAGTTTTGCTAAAAAAAATGTCAGTCGGGGTTAGTTTCATACAAATCATGCAAATAAGAGTCCAAAACAAGAGCAAATGCATTAGGAAAAGTAGATACAATGGATATGTATCAACTCTCCCAAGCTCAACGCTTAGAAACTATATTAGCTCAGGTCAATGGCATAATCAACTAGTGAGCAATAATAAGATAACTCAAACGCTAACACTTTGTCAAAACAATCATGATATAATATGGCAACAATGGTATCTCGGTAGCCCTTTTTCAGACCGCAAAACATAAATGCAGAGCACCTCCGGAGTTCAAGCACCGACTAGACATGGTAATTCATGGTAGAGGAGATCCAATCACGCTACGAACAATGTTTAACTAGACACAAAGCATGAGGATGGTAACAATGCTCTCATGCGTGGTACTTATTTGAGAAGGTGATGACTCAAATGAAAAGTAAAATAACATGAAAGTAAATAGAAAGTCCCTTCACAGAGGGAAGCATGGATTTGCAACGGTGCCACATCTCACACCCAAAAAGAGAGATAAGTTATTTTGGGAGGTACACCCTTCCTGTCAATATTACGACCAAGAGTTATCGGTATATTCCATGCTAAATACAGTAGCGGCGGTTCCAAAGTAGTAAAAGTAAAGGTTTAGTCCCCCTCCACCAACAAACACACTCCAGGGCTAGCTGAATCCACGCGTGTCGTCCATACCAACAACAATCCAGGGGGAGTTTTGTTTAATTATTTGCGGTTTATGATTTCGGGACTGGGAATCCCTTTTTACCACCCGCTCTCATGCAAGAATGAGCGAATAGACACTCGTCATGAGAATAACCTACTTAGCATTGAAGATATTGACCGCCCCTATCACTCCATGAGCGGTCCACACGCACAAAACATAAGGTTATTTGAAATATTAGAGTTGGCACATGCAAATTTACTAGGAACAGCAGGGTAATACCGCATATATGTAGATATAGTGGACTCGTCTGGAATAACTTTGTTTCGTGGATTTTGACGCACAAGCAGTATTCCCACTTAGTACAAGCAAAGGCTAGCAAATAGGTTGGGAAGCGACCAGCTAGAGAGAGAAGACGGTCATGAACATGCTTATGAATAATTATCATTGCATACTAGCATGAGTAGGATATAAACACCATGGACATAAATAGCATGGAGGCTATGTTGGTTTTGATTCAACTACATGCGTGAAAATGTGCAAAGTCAAGCCACTCTAACGTTCAGAGGAGGATACCATATCATCGTACTACATCACAACCATTTTCATGCATGTTGACATCCAAGATAAATCATTATTCACTCTTAGATATTTAAGCATGACATGAACAACTACAATCTACAATTGTCATTGCAAACATGTTTGGTCATAATACACAAAATGATGGATACTGGTCTAAACACATTTACAAAAACAAAAACAAGTTGAGTTCAAACCCGCTTCTCTCTGCCACGGTCACTTCATCAAATACCATCATCATTGCTTTTAACTTGCACGACCGAACATTGCGAAAATAATAATAGTCAAGAGTGTCATGGACAAAGCTGGAATCGGCAACATTTTATTCAAAAGGAGAAGAGAAAGTAATATGGGATCTTTATTGGATCAATAACAATGCATATGAGATCCAATCAACATTTTCATCGAGGTCTTCCCCTTGGGTACAACTCAATAAAAGGAAAACAAATTCACATGAACACATTAAAATATTTTTGGAGTTTTTAGCTTTTCTAGGAGAAAGAAAATTAAAGAAGGGAAAACTAAAACGAGAAAAACTATTTACATGGGAAATCTCCCAACAAGCAAAAGGAGAAAAGAAAAATATTTTTGGGTTTTCTGCAAATTTTTCAAACACACAAGAAGAATGCATGAAAAATAAATCTAAAAGGATAATATAATGCAAGTGTATGAACACCGACAACTAGAATATGTGAGCATGAATGTAAAGTAGGTGGAAACACGTACTCCCGCAATCTTAGGCTTTTGGCCTAGCTTGGTAATCACCACCCGTAGTAGCCATCCGGTCTCATGTAGAAGTGTTTGGGCATCGTCACCCGAAAGTCCCACTCCCGAGGTTCCTGCTCGGCCACTACGTGGGCGTTTTTGTAGGCAACAATGTCCTCAGGTGCAGGCAACAAAATAACATCACGGGTAACGTCACTAAAAACCAAGTTATAACAAATGTTATCCAAGGAATCATCACAGTCAATAAAGTGGTGAGCCACCATAGACTGATGGTCTAGGTAAACTCATGGTAAAAGATAATGATCATGATGAAAAGGGATGTTAAAGCATTTCAGTAAGCAAGTGACATAAATACCACAGTGTATTTTGCCCTTAGATCTGTTAGTGTGTAAACGAAGAGAAATTATAGCTCCCAAATTAAAGGTATGATTGTTATGGAGTTCTCGGTGTACAATGGCAATGTCAGGAGCGCTAAGTATACTACCCTTGTCCATGGCAGTTAAAGACTTCGTGACAAATAAAGCAAAGTAATGCATCGCAGGAAACCGCAGGCTAGTGGCAGTGGCTTTCGACACGCCTCTTCCCTCACCCACTGTTATAGTGAGCAGGAAGTCCTCAAATTCGGCGGGCTTAGGATCTCTTAACTTCGAGTCAAAGGGAATTAAACATCTCTCACAGAATTCAGTAAGCGGCAATTGGCGGGTTTCAACATATAAATTAAACCACACTGAAGGTGGATCATGCTTATACAGAAAATAGAAATTTTGCATGCATGAATTAGTGAGGGTATGGTATTGGTCACACTCATGTACGATAAAGTTGGTTAACCCAACATTTGCCATGATTTGTGCAAACTCATGGTGGAATCTGGCTTGTTCCACGAAAGGAATGTGTGTCCATTCGCACGGGCTGACCTCTATCAATCGCGGGGTGGTGAGTCTAGCAACAGATGATTCACCAACAACCCCCTTGGAATTCTTCTGGTATGAACTCCTCCTGAAGAGGTTGATTTTTCCAAGAACAAATTTTTGAAAATTTTGGGTCACAACAAAAGGTTAACAAAACTTCACAGGAATGATAGCAACTACTCACAAGGATGCCTAGAGCCTAAAACAAGCATTCAAACTACTTGGAAATTTAAGAATTCAACATGCAAGCTCATGTACAACAACACCTAAAGTAGCTAATTACATCTAAGATAAACCTCTGAAGAAAAAAATAAAATAATTGGAGGAGTGGGGAAGTTACATACCAAGGAGAAATCCCCCCCCAAACAGTTTTAGAAACGGAGATTCGAACAAAGAGATCGAAATCCGCAGGTTTGGGAGCAAGAACACGGGAGAGAGATACAAAGATTTTTTTTCCTGGAGGTAAGTGTGGAAGTGAGTTTAAGGGATAAGTGAGGGGGCCCCGAGGGGCCCACTACCCACCACGGCACGCCTCGTGGGGGTGGCACGACTTGGTCTAGTGGACACCTAGGATACCCCCTGTGATGTTCTCACTGCCACATATTCTCAAATATTTAGAAAACAATTGTGTGAAAATTCCAGGTTATTTGAAAATCTTTTATTTTTGGGCACTTCTTTATTGCACAGAAAATTCAAAACACATGATAATCATGGCATTTATTGTATTTAACTAAAACTAACAAGAAAAACAAAGTGGGTATAGAAGGTTGTGCGTACTGAATTCATCGACCTCATGCCTCTCAAAAATGATCCATTAATAAGGTTGATCAAGTCTTATTAACATCCACTTCCTATTAGCATGAACCCAAAGAGTTTTCGTAAAACACTAAGTTACCTCAACGGGGATGTGCATATCTCCAACAATAAGTATTTCATATTTATTTTTGGTAGTGGGTAGAGGTAGTTGAAAACTTCCATTAGTGATACTCGGAGATTTTTCAATAACAGTAACACCATTCGCTTGGAATTGTTTGTGTCACACCGTGTGTTTGTACCAATTTTGCCACATTTTGTTTTTATGAAAATTTGGAACCAATTAAAACTTTTTGCATGTTTGTGATGATTGATTTCTATTACAACTTGCTTGTGTGACTGATTGAGTTTTCAGATCACTATAGTTGTTCTACACTCTTAAACCTACATCCTTGACCCCAATCCCTTGCCTAATAATCATGCCATGTGAATAGGACCAGAAAAACATTTTTATAAATTACTATTTTAACAAAAGGTTTAGTCGGTGAAGGATCGACACCTTTGGGGGCCTTGACGATCCCCTTTTTGCTGGTTTGGCGGGAAGAGGGGTCGCGGCAAGAGCAGAACCAACAGTCAGGGCCCGGCAAGATATTTTTACCCAGGTTCGGGCTGCGTGGTGCGTAAAACCCTACTCCTGCATGTGTTTAGTTATTCGTTTTGGGTTACTATAGTTCTGTCCCTTTTTACAGCCTTTCGATTTGCCAAAAAGCCCCTACTACTGAGCCTCGGGCCTCCTTTTATAGGCAAAGGGGTTACCACAGTGGCTTAGTGGGCGAACGGTGGGTTCACGGGTGAAACAGTGCCGACCGACAGTTATAGTGTTACTGCCTTGTCAAAGGTGCAATAAATGCTTCGACAGACTTCCCTGACCTTGTGAGGGGGGTTGGATATGTATCCACACGTGGCAACTCCGGGGCGTTGCGCTGGCATGCGGGCGGACGCGTGGCGTATGCATCATCGGTGGCGTGCTCGTCGGTGGAGGCGTTGGCAGGTCGCAAGGGTGCCTTCGGCCTGCACCTCTCCTCGGGCCTTTCTCTTTCTTCCCGTCAGGGCCACCTTGCCGGGGCTCTTCCTGTTCCTCTCGACAGGGAGGGGATGGCCTGCCGAGGCCTTATCAGCCTTCCCGGCAAGGGTGGCTTGCCGGGGCTCAGACTTTCTTCCTCGGTGGGAGGGTCTCAGCGTGGCATTATCTATCTCACCGTTAGGGAACTTCTGCCGGGGTCTCTTCTTCCTTCCCAATAAGGGAGTACTTCTCGGGGCTTGCAATCTGCACTTTGTGGTTTCTCTCGCTTTCGCCCTAAGCTCCAGCGATGCGCCTTGCCGCTGCGGAGGGGCTGCCGGTGTCCGCGCACCAATAGGAGCCCCCGGGCCTGGGCCACACACGCATGCGAGGCGATGTTGGGCTAGGCCAAAAGCGGTGCGTGGACTCGCGGGCACGGGACTTATCAGAATCGAGCCGTTACAGGCTTTGTTTCCCCACGTTGCGCATTGTAGGTTCGAAGTGGGAGGGTGTGTGGCATGCGCGCGGTGGCCTCTTTACCCCCTGAGAACGTCTCTACCACATGTAGGACATGCGCAACGGCGGTCGGGCAAGTGGCGATCATGGCCTTAAAAGCCACGGGCAGTTGGTGCAGCTGGGCAGCTCCCTATTCCACTCGTGACTTGAGGGCGATTGGGCGAGAGGGGCGGTGGATTTTGGAGCGAGGACGGTGGGCCTCCAAGCTTTGCCCTATAAATTAGGGTGTTTGCATGGAGGTTTTGGCCATCCATCTCACTCCCGAAGCCTTTAGCGCCTATCGCCTTGCCTTCTCTTGTTTCTTTCAGCTTTGCCAGTGGCGCCCGCCACTAACCATGGTTAGGGGACGGGGCCGACCTCCGTCGGCCGCCACGGCGGCAAGGGGACCCCGTTCGGATCATGCCACAGCTTGAGGGTCGCAGCCAGCGGCAACCCCGTCGACCGCGGCGGGAGAGGCTCGAGGGGCCGAGGAAGTTGGGGTCGTGGCCGAGGGACGCAGAGTGCTACTCCAGTGTCTCCGCCTTCTCCGAGGCTTGGCGGGCACTCGGACGGGACGGCGCTAGAGTTCGTCGTGGAGTTGCACGGTGTTCTCTGGGACCATCTGCATCTCCCCTGCCCATTCGCTAGGGCGATGGAGGCCGCCGGGCCCCCTGTCTTGTGGTTGCGGGCGCACGGCTTCTCCCACGGCGCTATGCAGGCGCACATGGAGTACCCGAAGCGCCACCCCATGGTGCTCGGGCGGGGCTTGAAAGCTTTCGCCCGCGCCCATAGCCTCGAGGATGGGCATACCCTCTGTTTCAAGTTAATGGAGGACGATATGCTATCCATCAAGTTTTACGAGCGCTCAGGTGTGCGTCTCGGCTGCTGCGAAGAGAGCTCGAGCGGTGCCGAGTGTCCTTCCTCGAGCGAAAGAGACAAGGAGGACAACGGCGACAGTGGTTCCCTTGGCAGGTCACAATCCTTGTGGGTCAGGTCGGAGTATGATTCCCCGGGTTCCGACTGATCGCCGGCCCTGCCGCCGAGGCCCGCTTACGCCTCTCCCCCGCCTGGCGGGGTTATCTTGCTGGAGCTGGCGCCGGTGCCCCGTGTTCGAGGAGGAGGCACTTCCGCAAGCTCTAACTTCTCCAGCACCCCTGCTTGAGCCACCTCGCCGGATGGGGGCTGGCTCTATAGCCCGGGAGGAGAAGCGCTCACTGGCTCCGGATCCTTCGCCCCTTCATGTGCCCTATCTTGTGGTCTCGTTCTTGTCGGCATGGTGCGTGGGTCCCAGGGGGTAGCCCTGATCATGCCGCGAGCTCCGCCTTTTTGTCTTTCCGAACTTCACTTCCTTCGCATAGGTCGTTCCTCGTCGAAAGACAGAGTCTTTAGGTTAGGACAACAATGCTTTGTAAGTGGTATCAAATGTATCGAGACAAATGAATGAATAGTTGCATCCTTTATTCGACTCTTATTTTGTATGATTATTTCCTTGCACTTTCCGGAAGCTTGTCGGCCGCGAGCCCTTAGAGGAGCGGATCCTCAGAAAACTCTACACAGGAGGTCATCACCGGCAAGACTCCTTGCCGCTCTGAGTGCAACCATTGAAATCGTCGAGCCCGGCTCTAGGCGAAATAAGGTGCTACGTAGCCGTCCGAAATGTTGAGCGAGTTCGAAACGAGATAAGGGCACTCAGTGGCCGCTCAAGTCGTTGAACATGCTCGAAACGGAGTCGGGGTGCACTGATCCTAGCAAGGTCCATCTACACACGGGGTTCTCATACAAAAGTCGATACTTAAAAAGATACAACTAGTCTACCAAGAGTCTGGTAAGGAGTTTGATTCTATATTTATCTCGTGCATCGCGACATTCCTAGCCACAGCGTCTAAAGGTGCTGCCGGGGGGGGGGGGGGGGATCCATACCCCCGACAAGCTGACGTTGCCTCCAGCGGCCTTCTTGCCGACGAGGTTTTCACTAGAGGCCTTTGCCCACTCTGTTGGAAAGAGGCATGCTCGAGAGTAACGCTTTCTTATCTCTTTTGCAAAAGTATTGCTGGCGGAGAAATGCAAGCCGGAGGGCGCGTGAAGGGGCGGTTCGGGGCCTCTGACGCGTCATCGATGACCATGCAGCACTCCGGAGAGGTGCGTCGGTCGGAGTACGCGTCGGAGGACTGCCCAAAGCCCCCTATCACGCCCTCGACAGCAGTGCGGCGTTCCAAGGAGGTGTGTCGGCCGGGCGATGCGGAGCTCGGGGCTTCCGCTGCTTCCACCTGCGCTTGCATAACACCTATGGAGGCGCTATGAGCTCTTGCGCGGGCAGAGCACCCACTGCTTCCTCCCACTAAGGAAGATGCAGCGGTGAACTGGGATCCATGGAGCTGATGAGCGGCTCGTCGGATCGGCATGGCGCTAATGCAGGCATGCTTCCCGCGACCCCCCTACCTGGCATGCCAAAGATGTCGGTGAAGGATCGACACCTTTGGGGGGCTCAACGGTCCACTTTTTGCTGGTTTGGCGGGGAGAGGGGTCGTGGCAAGAGCAGAACCAACAGTCAGGGCCCGAGAAGATATTTTTACCCAGGTTCGAGCCGCGTGGTGCGTAAAACCCTACTCCTGCATGCGTTTAGTTATTTGTTTTGGGTTACTTTAGATTTGTCCCTTTTATAGTCTTCCGATTTGCCAAAAATCCCCTACTACTGAGCCTCGGCCTCCTTTTATAGGCAAAGGGGTCACCAAAGTGGTTCAGTGGGTGAACGGTGGGTTCACGGGTAAAACAGTGTCGATCGACAGTTATAGTGTTACTGCCTTGTCAGAGGTGCAATCAATGCTTCGACAGACTTCCCTGACCTCGTCAGGGGGGGGGGGTTGGACACGTACCCACTCGTGGCAACTCTGGGGCGTTGCGCTGGCGTGCAGGCGGACGCATGGTGTATGCATCGTCAGTGGCGTGCTCGTCGGTGGAGGCGTTCGTAGGTCGCGAGGGTGCCCTGGGCCCGCGCCTCTCCTCATGCCTTTCACTTTCTTCCTGGCAGGGTCACCTTGCCGGGGCTCTTCCTATTCCTCTCGGCAGGGAGGTGATGGCCTGCCGAGGCCTTATCAGCTTTCCCGGCAAGGGTGGCTTGCCGGGGCTCAGTCTTTCTTCCTCGATCGGAGGGTCTCGCCGTGGCACTGTCTATCTCCCTCGCAGGGAACTCATGTCGGGGTCTCTTCTTCCGTCCAAACAAGCAGTGCTTGTTGGGGCTTGGAATCTGCACTTGGTGGTTTCCGAGTCTTGCTTTCGCCCTAAGCTCCAGCAACGCACCTTGCCGCTGTGGAGGGGCTGTCGGTGTCCGCGCACAAGTCTTGGGCACTCGAGACCCCAGTATTTAGTGCACCCACAGGTTTTAATCATTTTAAAGTCTCCAAAACCCCTCATTTGGGATTTGCACTTCAAGTCCCTAAACTAGGAGGGATGTTCTACACTAAAGATTTTATTTGAATATTGTTATTCCGAAGACTTCCCAAACCACGAAATAATTATTTTCAAAGTCATTTTCCTATTTTATTGAAATACCTTTTTCTGAGGCCAGTAATGGTATTTCATTGGGAAAAATTATTTTCCTCCTTCATAAATAGTTGAGAAAATTTAGGGAAACTCACTCAACATATATTTTCCATACATAAGAGTATCAACACATGGTTATGTTCAAGATATTGGACAAAACCCCTCAAAACCTTTTCTGGCTATTCCAAGCTTTTGAAATATTTCTAATGGAAATATTCTACATAAATTTGAGGAAAATTCTAGCAAGTCACGCATGATAAATGTCATGATCCTCCAAACTTTCATCTCAATACAAGTTGATTTAATCCACCTATAATCCCAAAACCCTTCATGTCTACAACCAAATTTGAGCAACTTTACATTGCCAAGTTTACGCAATTGATCTCAAACTTTATAGGAGTGATCCAGCCCCCAAATAAGGATGCCAGACCAAGTTGTGAATTTGTCGGAGTTGAATTGATTACCTTGGTCTACAGAAATCTCATTTTCTCCATTTTTAGGGTTTTTCATGTCTACATTGTCAACTTTGCTCAAATGAGCTCAAACTTGGTGAATCCTATTTATTTCTCTCACAATTTAATCTTGTTAAATATCGCTGCAAGTCGTGAGGTTTATCTTGGTCAAACCAGCATCAAACACCTTATCTTCCCTACAATAATCTCCTTCACTCCATGTTTTTACCACAAGCCCACTAATTCACACTTCACATGGAGTAGAAAGATCCAGCTCCAGTTCAACCATGGAGTTAGACAAAAACACCAGTTACCCCTCTGTTCCATTGTGGCAGAAACTTTTTACCTCTCTCCCTTCGACCACAGTCTTCCCACTCAGCTCCAAGGCATCCCAAGAGCATCCCCACATCCCCCAGACACTAGAGGACAAGGTGTGACGCGCCAGAGCGCGCCAGCATGTCATGGCATGCCAAAGATGCACTCAGGACGCGCTATAGTGCACCCCTACACGTTGGTAGGCCAGCCCCGGCCAGCTTTGGACCCCTCGAGCTGTCCCTCGTGGCCCCCTCGACGACAGGAGTCATGCGCCACATTGTGCCCCTGCTCTCTCCCCTTCTCCTCCCCTTTTTATGCTGCCACCGGCGACCATTCGGTCAGATGGCGCCCGCCACCGCGGCATGCCAGGAGCTAGCTCCTGCTCCTCCTCGACCTTGTTCCAACCCCAAACCGCATCCACGAAGACCGCAAATGCGTTCCCAAGCCCTCTATCCTCCTCTGGCCATCCCATGGTCTCGTCGGTGCACGAACATTCGGTGAACCATGCCCCTGTATATAATGCCACCCGAGCCTCCCTTTCCCTCCCTTCGACCTCTTGATGCACCTAATCCCACCCCTGAGCCACCCATTCATCACCAGGAGCCCCGAGCTCAAGATCGAGCTCCGGATTCATCGCATGGGGATTCCAGCAATCCCCGGGTACAAGGCCACTCCGGCTCTCATTTCTTTGCCAATGGGACCGCAACAACTTCTTGATGTTTTCCCCTCTCTCCCGTGTTCTTTTGCTACAGGATTCGACACCGACAACCACCCTCCCAAAGCTCCTCCGCCGCTGGACCTAGTCGCCGGCGATTCCCTGCACCCCCGCTCCTATCTTCTCCACCAGTCGAACGATGGCTCCTCCCTGGACTCATTTCCATCCCTAGCCGCACTCGTCGTACCCTGTGTCGTCGCCGGTGAGCTCGTCGCCCTGTCTGTCCTGAGGTTGAAGATAACAGGTGGGAGCCACCTGTCATACCTCTCCCTCGCCTCCCCTCCCGGACAGTGGCGGTTGGGCCTCGCCTATCGGGTTTAAACCCTCACGGGTGCGTGCGCCTGGTCTGCGTGGGCTAGCTCACTCGCTGGGCCAATTCGGCCAGCAGCTCCTCACCCAGGAACTATGCCCCCTTTCCCATTACCTATGCCTTTTAAATTCTATTTTGTAAAAATCCCACAAGATTAAATATTTATCCAAATTCAAATATTCCTCCACCATAAATCTCGTAATATTATGTAGTATTTTAGAGGGCCACTTGTGAATTTTTTACAAAAAGTTGCATGCACTATATTATTTTAAAACCTTGTTTACGCATTTTAACACTGTGTTAAAATAGTTCTTGCAACTTTTTGCAGTCCAAAAATAAAACCCAATCATTGTTACAGAACCTATACTCATCCTAGTATTTTACAAAAATGTTGTGAATTTTTCTGAGTAGAATATTTCCCTCTTTTTGGTTGAGTGCTTATTTTTGGCTGTTTATATTACGGCGGTAGATTGTGTTGCTGACAAGGGGCTTGGACCAAAAGACATCGGAGACCTATTTGAGAAAGGCAAGCAATCCTTTGACCATGTCTAAGAAACTACTTTTATGCGTGTCAAATAGCACTATGTTCCGATGCATTTTATCATGTTGAATTAGTGACGCCCTTGGCGGTTTGTTTCCGGTAACTCCCCGTTGATACTTGCACTTGGGCATGACCCTATCTTCCTATGAGGGTTGTACGGGTGGGAAGTAGTTAGGTTGCTGGTAGTGCTACACACGGGATCGGGTACTGTCGGTGCACTAGTAATGGGGAACCTAGTGCCTCTAACTTTTGCACATGCATGGAGAGTGTAGCCCCTCAAGAGCAACCGCCAACCCAAGAGAAGATTCAGAACCAGACGTCAGCAATACCAACACCAACAGCCCAAGATGTGCCAAGATCCCTTGGCACCTGACGGGCGAACGCACAAGCATCCTCACCAAGCCCCGGCAAGGCAATTCCTCGGCAAATGCGGGCCAACCTGCCACAGCTCCACCTCATCGCTATACCGGTCACTTTTCGATGAGGTTTCGAGCTCCCAAGTGGCTAGGTGGCTCTCGCTGGCTACGTGGTGGCGCACCGGAAGACAGATTACAACCTGTTGACACCTATCGAGAGGCGTGCCCAGACCCCAAGCCATGGCCAGCTTATAGGTGGCAGAAGGCTGCCGGGAAAGCACCCCCGCTTGCCACCTAAGGCCGCTTTTATGGTGCCTTGTCTTAAGTGGGAGAGTTAGGTATGATAGCACTGTTAACTATCTGATCATGTCAGTTGCCATTGTGGACGCCCCTTGAACTACAAAAGGAGGCCCCAGGAAACCTAGCAAAGGATTCATATCTTTGGATATTCGAACGCTTGGAGATTTGACACTTGGTAGATTAGGTCCCCACGGGATTAGATCCAGGTGTAAGTGTACGTATGTGCCAGCTCTCCCTGGCAACCCTTGCCGGGGTATAGCTCCGTGCAAACTTCGTCTTCCCCAATCCATCCACCAAAGCAGGAGTAGGGTTTTACGCTTCACAGCGGTCCGGACCTGGGTAAAACCCCCAAGTCTCATCATCGTGTTGTTTCATAGTCTCTGCTCTTTGTGCTATACAACCTCCCTGCCGAACAACAAAGGGGCCAAAAGCTCACATAGGTGATCGTGTCACACTTGCACCAACATCTTTGGCGCGCCAGGGAGGGGGCTTTGTTGACGCAAACTCGAGGATACGAATAGCTTGTTGATCTTCATCGTTGTTGCCTTTTCATCATGGCGCCCAAGAAGAAGACTGATGCAGACGCCCATCCTTCTACTTTGAAGGCCAGGACGCTTGCAGCTACGAACTGCACTGGCACCCCGGCGGCATCAGGCGAAGCGGGCACCGCGGGCAATGCGGCCAGCGCAGGAGGCGCCTACGTTGTGTCCCCTGTGGTCGAAGCCGGAACGAGGGGCGCCGGAGGCGAGCAACACCGACGTCCTAGCGAGTTTGGCTATGGTGCCGCCGGTGAAAGGGACACTCAGGCCCCATGCATCCGCCGCATTAGTGACCACGCTCACAATAGTGGCGCCCAATCTGAGGTAAACCATGATCCACCAGCTACACCTATCACATGCGCGATTACTGGGCGGGTGTGTCGTCCACAACAAGATGGAGTGCTAAGCGGAGCGACGGATCCGCGAGCCCAGCCTCCCCCAAGTTAAGCCACCATGGCAACCGGCGCACGGAACCAAGGGCGCGACGAGGCTCCTCCTGATTCCACCAGGAGTCGAGCAACGTCGCGGTTCGCCTCTGTGCCTATGCCGGACACGTCCGCACAGACAATGGCGTGGGCTCAGCTGCTATTGAATTTCCCACCGACGGTTGACAAGATGGACGAGTGTAGATCCACCATCCAAAGTCTTATTGGCTTCACCTAAGCCAGCAAATCATAGAAAGGAGGGTCGTCCCATTGCCCATGGACGGCAACGGCGACTCGAACAGATGGTTGTGTTGAGGGGGGCACACCGACGGTGCAGTCCCCTCCTGGACAACAAACTCAAGGGCAGCTGCAGCAAGCTCAACGCACTAACGGGCCCGACGAGGCATATATGGCCTCGACCGGCCCGTGCGACCAGCGAGACTAGCGACATGTCCTGGAAGACCAACGAAAGGAGGACGCGTGTACCGCCATCGAATAACATCGTGAAGCACACCGTTAATCCGACAAGTGCAATGGCATAAATGCCGGTGACCTCGTGCCCAGGGCTGGCAGAAACCTACCTTACGAGGTCGGGTGCACCGCCTTTACTCGCAAGCTACGATAGGTCCGTTGGCCGTCGAGCCGGGATTTCAAGCCTGAATTGACTAAAAAATATGACGGAAAGCTCAACCCGGCAGAGTTCTTCGACATCTACCCAATTACCATTCAGGCTGCCAGAGGAAGGCATGAGAAGGTGCTTGCCAACAATTTCCCTTTGGTGCTGAAGCCAATTGTGCGATCGTGGCTGATGCACCTACCGGAGAATTCCATTGCATCATGGGCTGACCTGTGCAATGAGTTTGTTGGCGCCTTCACGTGTGGCCACTAGGAGCCAGCACAACCCAGCAACTTATAGGTCCTCCCGCAGAAGGTGGGCAAAACCGTGTGAAAATACATCCAGAGTTTCTGTAGAGTGCACCACAACATTCCGGAGATACACCCCGCAGCTGTGATTGCTGCGTTCCACACGAACGTGCACAACAGTAGGATGCGGGCCAAGATGAACGTCAAACTCCCCAAGACCGACAATGATCTATATACGTTGGCGAACAAGTGTGCACGAGCTGAAGAAGGAAGGCGACTCCCCGGAGAAGAGGCAGGTATTGAAGTTGACTCGGATGACGACGATGATGTTCCTGGGTCAAAGGGAAGGAACCAGATGTGCAATAAGAAGCACAAGGGCAAGGCACTGTTGCCCGTCGAGGGCTCTCGCAGTCTCACCGCTGGCAATAAGATGAAAGCCGAGACCCCGACAAGGGAGATTCTTCTTGCGCTGATTGCTAAGAGGCCACGGCAACAGAGAAAGCCGGAAAGCCTAACAGACCATACTGCAAGATCCATCGCACCAAGGGCCACGATCTCCAAGAATGCCGCCAAGTCGAGCAGCTTTCTGAGGAACAAAAGGCAGAATACGAGAAGCGCGACAAGGAGAAGGGCCAAGATAATGTTGTCGAGAAGGGCCGAGGTGGCAGAGCACGCCACCGTGACAAGGCCCCACAATAAGAGAAAAAGTCTGCCAGAGGCCGCGAGAGAAAAGAAGACGATGACGCAAGTGATGACGATGATGATGGAGAGGATTCCAACGACACAGAGTTCCAGAAGGCAACCGATGCCATGTGTGTTGACGGGGGTGTGTCCTTGCACTCTTCTCGCCGCCAGCTCAAGCAGTGGGTGCGCGAGGTTAATGCCATGGAACCAACGGCAGGGTCTCGAAGACCACTCGAATGGTCCCGCACGCCAATCATCTTGGACGGAGAGGATCACCCTAACTGTGTTACCGTGGTTGGGTGTCTGCGACTTTTGGTTTCCTCGACAACCCGCAACCTCAAGGTCAGCAAGATGTTAGTTGACAGCAGGGCAGGGATGAATCTGATTTCCCCCGAGGTGAGCAAGAGGCTGCAGATCCCTAACAGCGAGCTCAAGCCAACAGGTTCATCCCAAGGGAATAACGCCGGTAGAAGCCAGCCAAAGGGAAAGATAACCTTGATGGTTACATTCGATGGAGAGGTCGACTACCGGACCGAAAAGGTCGTATTCGATGTGGTTGGAGCTCGCCCTACCATACGATGGAATTCTTGGTCGCCCAGCCTTGGCAAAATTCATGGCAGCATCCCACTATGCTTACAATGCTCCGAAGATACCTGGCCCCATGTGACTGATATCCATCCCGCCCGACAAGAAGGACACCGTCGTTTGCGTAGATTAGATGTATCGAGACATGGTAGCAGCTGAAGCCGTAGGAGGACCCACTCCGGCTGGAAGGCAGAAGAAGGGGAATAAGTCTAGCAGGAACACAGACAAGGACTCATGGAAGTGCGCCTCCGCAGAGTGCGCTGCACCCGTTGATGACCTTTGAAAGGACGTGGATGTCGCCTAGAGGGGGGGTGAATAGGCGCTTTAAAATAATTAAGGTTTAGGCTTGAACAAATGCGGAATAAAACTAACGTTTAATATGTCAAGCACAAAACCTACAAACAACTAGGCTCACCTATGTGCACCAACAACTTATGCTAAGCAAGATAAACAACTAAGTGATAGCAAGCTATATTACAATAAACAATATGTCTATCACAAAGTAAAGTGCATAAGTAAAGGGTTCGGGTAAGAGATAACCGAGGCACGGGGAGACGATGATGTATCCCGAAGTTCACACCCTTGCGGATGCTAATCTCCGTTAGAGCGGTGTGGAGGCACAATGCTCCCCAATATGCCACTAAGGCCACCGTAATCTCCTCACGCCCTCGCACAATGCAAGATGCCGTGATTCCACTAAGGGACCCTTGAGGGCGGTCACCGAACCCGTACAAATGGCAAACCTTGGGGGCGGTCACCGAACCCGTACACGTGGCAACCCTTGGGGGCGGTTACCGGTACCCATACAAATTGCTCTGGGCTATCTCCACAACCTAATTGGAGGCCCTGACGCTTGCCCGGAGCTTCACACCACAATGATTGAGCTCCGAGACACCACCAAGCTTCTAGGATGCCAAAGCATCCACGAAGAACAATATCTAGTGTACTAAGTACCAAAGGTAGTAAGCTTCTCAACTTCTCACTTCCACGTATCACCATGGAGAACTCAAACCGAAGCAACTAATGCAATGGCAATAACACACGAAGTGGTCAAGTCCCTCACACTCAAATCCCTTCACAACAACAAAAGCTATGGAGAAATATGAGAGGAAGAACAAGTAGCTCACAAAGAACTCCAAGATCTAGATCCAAGGGGTTCCCCTCACATAGAGGAGAAAGTGATTGGTGGAGATGTGGATCTAGATCTCCTCTCTCTTTTCCCTCAAGAACAAGCAAGAATCATTGGAGGTATTGAGAGTTAGCAAGCTCTAAGAATGTCAACAATGGAGGTAGAACAAGAGCTCAACGGATGGATAAGGCCAAGGGGGAAGAAAACCCCCTTTATATAGTGGGGGAAGGAATCAGACCGTTACCCCCACTCTCTGCCCGAGCTCCAGCGGTACTACCACTGGCTGCAGCGGTACTACCGCTGACACTCCAGCGGTACTACCGCTGACTGTAGTGGTATTACCGCCAGCTAGCGGTACTACCGCTGGCTGCAGCGGTACTACCGCTGGCACTCCACCGGTACTACCGCTGGGCCCCTGGTAGTGCAAAGGCACTACCACCGCCAAGAAAGTCTTTGCAAAAAGGTCCGTCCACGAACAACCGCTAGGCAGGCGGTACTAAGCTCCTGGAGCGGTACTACCGCTGACCAGGGGCGGTACTACCGCCAGCCAGCGCTACTACCGCCAACTCTAGCGGTACTACCACTAGGTCCAGCGGTACTACCGCTAGGTCCAGCGGTACTACCGCTCGCCACTGAAACAGCCATAGCTTTCGTATACGAGCTCCGAATCGAGCAAACCCAAGCTTGTTGGATTCAGGACGACAAGAGCTATCCAAACAGCGACCATGCAGATATGAAAATGCCAATGATATAGAGATGTGAGTCCTCTATGAATGAAGAACCGGCAAAAACTCCAAAATCGAAAACATCATAGTAGATGCATATGGACTCCGTTTTCGATGAACTCGAGCTTTTCACGATGATGACCATAAGCTCTAAAACTCACAAAGAGAAACACCAAACAAGAACCAAGAAGTATGATGCAAGGATGCAAATGGTTTGAGCTCTCAACGAATGATACGATCAAGCTACTCACTTGAGAGCCCCCCTTGATAGTGCAGCAATCTATCCTAACCAGAAAACCTATCAAGGGCAAACCTATACCTTGCACCTCGTCCTCTTGAGCTAGATGATGACGATCTTGGCTTCCTCAAGATGGACCACCTTTCTTGATTGCGTTGGCTTGATGAAGACTAGTTGATTGCTCCCCCATACTCACTATGGGTGAGCCACTCTTCAACGTATCTTCACAAGTCCATTGCCACCACAATGGACAGCAAGCTTCAAGTATGATATCTTCGTGCTGATCCACTTGAACTTGCACATCGCAATCTTGATGACGATCACAACTTGACGTCATACTTCATGGGTTGTATGAGATCTTCTCTTTGACGCAAGCCCATGGAAACACACCTAACCCCCACATAGAACTCTCACGAAGACCATGGGTTAGTACACAAACACGTAATGGACAATGCTTACCATACCATGGGATCACTTCATCCCTCTCGGTACATCTTGTACGCTTTGTGTATTGATCATCTTGATTTACTCTTTGTCAATGGACAGCAAGCTTCAAGCATGATATCTTCGTGCTGATCCACTTCAACTTGCACATCGCAATCTTGATGACGATCACAACTTGACGTCATACTTCATGGGTTGTATGAGATCTTCTCTTTGACACAAGCCCATGGAAACACACCTAACCCCCACATAGAACTCTCACGAAGACCATGGGTTAGTACACAAACACGTAATGGACAATGCTTACCATACCATGGGATCAGTTGATCCCTCTCGGTACATCTTGTACGCTTTGTGTGTCGATCATTTTGATTTACTCTTTGTCTGAGATCTTGATCAACCTTGTGTCTCTATGACCATTCTTTGGATAATACCTTGAATACCACCTTGGTCATCATATAAACTCCTTGAATCCAACAGATGGACTTCAAGAAGTGCCTACGGACAAATCCTATAAATATAACTTAAGACAACCATTAGTCCATAGGAATTGTAATCAATTACCAAAACCACATATGGAGATATATGCTCTAACAACCTTCCTTAGAGTTCCACTACTGGGAAGTCCAAGGTCTCCTACCCTGCGATGAAGAAGGTCCCAACAAGGGAGGATGGCTCTGATGGTACGTTCACCATCAGCGCAACCCTTAGTGAGAAATAGGAAAGTGCGCTCTTTGCCTTTCTACAGGCGAATGTCGACGTGTTTGCCTCGCAACCTTCTGACATCCCCGGTGTTCCCAGAAAGGTAATTGAGCACCACATTGTTGTCTGCCCTCATGCCAGACCCATCAAGCAGAAGTTTAGAAAGCAAGCCTTGGAGAGGCAATAGTTTATCGCCGAAGAAATCAAGAAGCTGGAAGCAGCTGGTTTGGTCCGAGGAGTACTTCACCAAACGTGGTTAGCCAACCCAGTAGTGGTACACAAGGCTAATGGGAAATGAAGGCTTTGCATTGATTTCACAAAGTTGAACAAGGCATGCCCGAAGGAACTATTTCCCTTGTCGCACATTGATCGCTAGATATTCCTGGCCAAAGAGTATGAGGAAAAGATCACGTTCATAACTCCATGCAGCACGTACTACTTCGTACGAATGCCCTTCGGGTTAAAGAGCGCTGGTTCTACCTTCGCTAGGGCCGTGCAAATTAGATTCGGATCCCAGCTGCACAGGAATGTGGAAGCTTACATGGATGACATAGTGGTTAAGACCAAAGACGAAGCTAGCCTTGTGCAAGACCTAGAAGAGACCTTTGCGAACCTGCATAAGATCAACGTGAAGCTCAACCCTGAGAAGTGTGTGTTTGATGTCCCGTACTGCAAGCTACTTGGGTTCTTTGTGTCTCGGCGAGGGATTGAAGCCAACCCCCACAAGATCAAAGCCATCGAGCAGATACAAGCCCCCAAGACAGTCAAGGACGTGAGAAGCATGACCGGATGCATTGCCGTGTTTAGCAATTTCATTTCCAAATCCGCCGAACGGACCTTGTCATTCTTGAAAATCCTGAAGAAGGATCGCCCAATGAAGTGGACCCCAGAAGCAGACGCGACGCTGCAAGATCTGAAAACATACCTCTCTTCTGCTCCCACCTTGGTCGCTCCCAAGACACAAGAGTCGTTGCTACTATACCTGGCGGCAACGAATCAAGTGGTTAGCACGGCCTTGGTGGCGCAACAAGGATAAATAAGGATGCCGCCTCCATGACAGATGCTTCCCGGAATGAAGCCAAAGTATCCACGACAACGCCCAACACAAGCTCAGAAGAAACACCATAGGTTAGCAAGGAAGCTCCAAGGAGTTGGAGAAGAAGAAGGTGGTGCAGTGGCTAGTGTACTTTGTCAGTTCCTTGTCACACGGGATTGATCAAGGTACACTGGAGTGAAAAAGATGATCTTCGGCCTCATCATGGCCTCAAGGAAGTTGCGCCACTACTTCCAAGCCCATGAGATCACGATTGTCACCCATTTCCCACTACAGTGCATCTTGAGGAACCCCGAAGCGACTGGCAGGATAGTCGAGTGGGCGCTGGAGGTGTCAAGTTTTGGGCTGAAGTACGAAAGCACTTTCACCATCACTACTAGAGTCCAGAAATTTGCCATCTGCCATGCCTTTGCCGTCTGCTGACATATGGCAAAGATCTTCTTTGACGTCAGCTGGCACAAAGCAGACGACAAACAGATTCCTGATGGCAAAAGTTCTGTTCGCTGTCATTTTGTTTGCCGTCTGCCAGCGGACGACAAAGGAACCAAAGGCAGACGACCGAGGGGAGGCAGACGGCAAAGGGGGCGCCACCCTAACGGCCAGAGCCCACCTCACCCCACCCACCCCTTTGCGGTCTGCCACCAAGCCTTTGAAGAGGACAAAGGGGGTGCCACCCTAACGGCGCCCAGCCACCCACCCTCTCCCCTAACGGATAGCGCGCCTTGGGCACACACACACTCTCTCTCTCTCGCCCTGCCCTCTCTCTCGCGTGCCCCCAGCCGCCATAGTCGCCCCCGCCCCCGAGCCCGCTCCCCCGCCCGATGCTCTGACCCTCGCGGCGCCCCTGCCGTCGCTCACGCCATTGCCGTCGCTCCCCCTGGCGTCGTCCACCACCGACCACGCCGCCCTACCGCCCCCCGCCGTCGTCCACCGCCGCCCACGCCGCCCCGCCGCCCCTACCGGTGAGTTCTTCTTGTTTTTCTTTTTTATTTAGTTACTTAGTTTAGTTAGTTCATTAGGTTAGTTTTTTATTATAGGTTGATTTAGTTTGTTTATTAGGTTAGTTTAATTAGGTTAGAAGAAAAAAGAGGAAAAAAAGAAGGAAAAAAATGGAAAAGAAAAAAGGAAAAGAGGAAAATAATTAGAAGAAGAAGAAGGAGAAGAAGAAGGAGAGGAAGAAGAAGAAGAGGAGGAGGAGGAGGAGGAGAAAAAAGAAGAAGAAGAAGAAGAAGAAGAAGAAGAAGAAGAAGAAGAAGAGGAGGAGAAAGAAGAAGAAGAAGAAGAAGAAGAAGAAGAAGAAAAATAGGATATAGGTGAAGAAGAAAGAAGAGGAGAAAGCAACCCCGGCACCCTCGCACTAACCCTCGACCCCCATGACCGACGCCACTTACCCTAGACCCTCGATCCCAGACGCCATTGACCCTCGACCCAGACCCCTGACCCCCGATGCCGGACGCCACTGACCCTCGACCCTCGACCCCCGCCGCCACTGACCCCCGACCCCCGACGCCCGACGCCACCATCCCCGACCCTCGACCCCGACCCCCGACCCCACTGACACCCGACCTACAACCCCCGACCCCCGACGCCCGATGCCACTCACCCCGACCCCCAACCCCCGACTCCAGACCCCCGACGCCACTGACCCCCGACCCCCGACGCCCAACGCCACTGACCCTCAACTCCCGACGCCACTGACCCTCGACCCCCGACCCCGACGCCAATTACCCTCGACCCCCTACCCCCAACACCCGACGCCACTAACCCCAACCCCCGACCCCCAACACCTCTTCGGCCTCTTGTTGACCGAAAAGACCCCCGACCCCCGACGCCACTGACCCTCGACCCCCGACGACACTGACCCCCGACCACCGACACCACTAACACCCGACCGCCGACGCCACCGACACCCGACACCACCGACCCTCGACGGCACTGACTCCCGACGCCACTAAGTCCCGACCCAGGACACCTCTTTTGCCTCCTGTTGAGCGAGAAGGTGCTTTTCGGCCTTCCAGAGGCCGACGGGCTCGTAGTTTTGTAAATTATGAGTTAGGTCACATATTTTCCGATTATGTTATAAAACATCATATTTGTGTTGATCGGGTGAATTTCAATGTGCAGTTGTTCGACGATCTCCACGTGCGTTGGACGGGCTCCACCCCTACGTTTGTTGGTGAGCACAAATGACTTCTCCTCCTACCCCCTTAATTTTCTCTCTTCCGGTCTTCGTGCCGATGAAACTTGCTAGCTCTAGGTTTCTTCAAGCATGAGTATGTGTGACCAGTATGCGTCTCCCGTTCGAAAGGGCGACATCTATAAATATGCATGTCTTTGCATATTTATAACCACCATCCTTTTGAATTGTCCAACGTTATCCATGGATAGCCCGAGTATGTGTAGATTGGGTTCGTTTTCCCGTATGCTCTCCTCCGGATCCGGTGCCGAATTTCGTCAGTGCCTCCCTGTTGTTCTCCGGGTACACATCCTCTCTGCTTATTGCCAAGATGTGTATCAGGAGAAAAGCGGGGAGGTGCTGCCTAAATTCTACGTTGGATCTGGAGCAGAGCATGGGAAAACAAACCCAATCTACACATACTCGGGTGGGATTAGGACCTATCTTTACCTATTAGCGTGTAGGTTGCATGGACGTAATAAAACTGACAAACTTGATTAGCGGATGAATATAGATGATGACTTATGTATTTATTTCTTGTGTGCCCATAGGTAGCTAGGCAGGATGAGTGATCGTGCTTGGATGTACACTGGACACCCTAGTCAGAAACACATGACCAACGAATGGTTAACAAAAACCAGGGGGTTTGTGAGAGTCGCATTTGCAAATGGCCAGCAAAAAACATTGTGCCCATGTCCCAACTGCGACAACTGGAAAAAGCAGACAGAGTTTGAAATGGGTAAACACCTGCAAAAGTCGGGTTTTACACCTAATTATATGGTGTGGACTTTTCATGGTGAGTGTGACCAACGTTGGTCATGTCTTCGATCGTAGTACCATGCTCGTCGGTGCGACGACGAACTAGATGCGGATGGGAACAAGATGTTGGTACACACTTCAGATGCTTTTGTGTGGAAGCACTTCGATGCATTACATAAGGATAAATCAGAAGATCCAAGGCATCCTCGAGTTGCCATCATCACGGATGGGTTCAATGTGTACGGTATGAAGGCAACATAATACAATTGTTGGCCTGTATTTGTCATTCCACTCAATCTCCCACCCGGAGAGATTATGAAAAGAAAGAACATTTTCCTGACATTGATAATTCCGGGGCCCAACTATTCGGGGAAGAATATGAATGTGTACATGTAGCCGCTTAAGGCTGAGTTGCAAGAAGCTTGGGATAATGGGATCAAGACATACGACGGTGCTACCAAAAAAATTCAAAATGCATGTGTGGTACATGTAATCGATGCATGATTATCCGGCGTTTGCGCTATTCGCTGGCTGGTGTGTGCATGGAAGGTTCCCGTGCACCACATGCAAGGCAGCTCTTCAGTTCCACTGGCTGCAGGCGCGTCGCAAGTTTTCTTGCTTCAACATGCATAGACAGTTCCTGCATCCTGACCATAAGTTCAGAAAACACAAGAAGAATTTCATCAAAGGTAGAGTTGTCAAAAACACTGCACCAGCTGCGTTGACAGGCCAACAGACTCTTGATCATTGAAACGCTTTCGAGCCTGATCCTTTGCGTCCAGGGTATTTCAAAGGGTATAATACGGAACACGCCTGGACTTACAAGTCATGCTTATGGGATCTGCCTTGCTTCAAAGACCTCCTTTGCCCACACAACATCGACGTGACGCACACTGAAAAGAATATTGCGGAGGCCATTTTTGGTACATTGTTCGGCATAGAGGGGAAGTCAAAGGATAATCCTAAGGTTAGAATCGACCAGGAGGCTCTATGTGATAGACCGTTACAAAACTTGCGACAACGAAAAGGAAAGCAAAGCGTAGCGAAGCCAAAGGCATGGTTCAATCTTGAAAGGCTAGCTATGAGCGAAATCCTACTGTGGGTGAAAATGCGGTTGATATTCCAAGATGGGTATGCTGCGAATCTAAAGAGGGGAGAGAGTCTTGGGAAATTGAAAATATTTGGTCTCAAGAGTCATGATTGGCACATATGGATTGAGCAGGTAATGCCGATGATGTTGTGTGGCTTTATCCATGAGGATGCATGGCTAGTACTAGCAGAGCTGAGCTATTTCTTCTGTTCTCTTTGTGCCAAAGAACTATCGCCTTGCGTGCTAGATGAAATGTAGGAGTTGGCGGCAGAGTTGATATGCAAGTTAGAAAAGATCTTTCCACCGGGCTTCTTTAATTCAATGAAACATTTGATTTTTCATGTCCCGGTCGAGGCAAGATTGCGGGGGGGGGGGGGGGGGGGGGCGGTCAAAATCGATGGTGCTTCTCAACTGAGAGGATGCAGAAGACGCTTCGAGCTAAATGTAAAAATAAACATAGAATTAAAGCATCGATGGCCGAGGCATTCATTACTAAGGAGGCGGCAAACTTCGTGACAGCACACTACGAAGCCAAAAATCATCATTTGCATAACCCGAAGCCTCGGTACAATGATGGTGATCCTATTAAAAGGTCGATCCAACCTCAGCTTATTCAAAGGGAAGCTCGCACCATCTAGTGCTTCGAAAGGGAAATTGTTGTATGTCGAAGAATAGCACACCATTTCATTGTATATCTTCACCAACCTAACAGAAGTGCGACCATACATCGAGTAAGTTCTCGGTAAATAATTGTTCCCCAACTTCTAATTCCTTTGAACTGCTCTTATTCCCGGATATTTGATATAGTCGATGCGTCGCTGAAATCTCGGATGGAGCACTCATCGAAAAGGATTCTGTCGAAGAGTATGAGCTTCTCACAAAGCATGGAGGCGACTATCCCGGTTTCATCTCTTGGTTCAAACATAGGGTAATTAATTACCATTAATGGGCCATTTGATTTCTTGGTCTAATTTGTGGCTAATGCATCCATTCTTTCGTATTAAACTTGTAGGATGATGCAGAGTCTATGGATGCCGAGTTGAGACAACTCGCTAATGGTTTTGACTATAACATCCGTTCATTTAAAAAATACAACATCAACGGTTATCACTTTCGTACCTTTGGCAAAGAGTTATCTATGACCGACCTAAAGACTACAAAATTGTTCTGTCTCTGCTATCGGCGAAGGAGGTACCGAGTATTATGGAAGAGTTGAAGCAATTTATGAACTTCTATTCTATGGTGAAAACCCACCGACTGTCGTAGTCTTCAAATGTTATTCGTTTGAGCCGATGGAGACTAGAAGGACTCAAGAACATATAGGACTAGTCGAAATCAACCAAAACACCCACTTAGATGTTCCCGATGTCTGTATTACGACTCAACAGACGACACAAGTTTTCTATCTACCGTGGACCTGCCAAACTGATCCAAATCTCAAAGGTTGGGATGTCGTTTATGAAGTGCCGCCACGTTTTAGACCACCTACCCTTAATGAAGAGGATTACGAACCTCACATTAACCTAGACACATATGAAGGAGAATTCTTCCAAGAAACACGTATGTCCAAGAAACGTTTCAAGAACCGCTCTACTTCACCCTAGAACATTGAAGTAGAGAGCGACAGTGAATCCGTCTTAACCCCTGAGCCCGAACAGGAAGTGCCGGAAGAAGAAGAGGTTACTATTGCGGATGACCTATCACTTCTTGACCGATTACATAATGGTGGCCTTCCACATGTTCTTCCTCATAGTAATGATGATGCTGCATTTATTGATGATAGTGATGATCATGATGCATTTATTGACCCCGAAGCATATATAGACGAGCACGGTTGTTATTAGTTCATGTCAGGTATTCAACTATTACTATATATACATATATATTTTTTAGTTCATGTTAGGTATTCAATTTTTATTAGTCATGTTGGTGTTTATGATGATGATACACTTAAATTATATGCATTTTATTACTCATATTTGTATTTATTCTGTACTAATTTCATTTACCCTTTGTCATGGCAGGTGTTGAAAGATGGTGGGAAAGGGTCGAAAGCACTCCGCGGATCATTCTTAAGGGTGGTGGGATGGGTAATTCCATTCCTTCCTCGCCTCTTCGGAGAGCGTTGCTCTCTACTCTGCATGGAGTGGCCGCTTCTTCTACTCTCGCGGACCCCGTGAGAGGAGGTCGACCACCCGCGAAGCCGAGAGCTACTAAAGGTACATGTGGCCGTGGAAGAGGTAGGGTGGCTGCCACGCCTTCCTCGCCGCCACCCCAAGCTGATTTATCTGAGCCCATGACTGCTAGGGTGGATTCGTCTAAGGTGGAGGCTACACGGTCTCCAGTTCACGATCCTCAGGTCGACGAGCCTTCGACCCACGAGACTCGTGTCCTAGAGGCTTCGTTCTAGGAGACCTCGGAGCAAAGTAGGGATGAGGGTACGTACCAAGAGACGCAGTGGGATACCTGGCCTGATCTGGGTCACCCTGAGCCAAGTGGCCATGCTGATAGCGACGAGGAGCTGGGTGAGGGGTCCACTGTCTACCAGCATGGTAGTACGGGGCTCCCGCTCATTCCGGCGACCCGCGAGCACAGGTGGTCGATTAAGCCCAATGGGGACAAGTAAGTTAATTTACTCTCATTTAACCTTTTGCCTTCACGTTTTCCCAAATATCTAATGTTTTGGCTTTAATTTGTCATACTGCAGGGGTTGGATTTTTGCCAAGGGTGTCTGCAAGACCAACATCGTCCTTGTTGTGCTTTGCTAGCAAAACTTCCTGGGGTTTGTTACGTTGCTCGGTCAAGAGGGAGAGGTAGGAATGACCTGGGAGCACTACTTGAGTGCCCCGGCCCCGCCGGAGGTGGAGATCGACGGTGTTTTGTGACACACGAGGGCCGACATGGTGAACAGATTGTTCTAGGTAATCTCTCCTTTACGCAATTATAAATCAACCATAGCTAGTTATTGTACTAATCAGTGTTGTCTCATTTGCAGACCTGCTACAGGTGTGAGGAGGGATACGAGGAGGACGCGACAAAGGTTATCAAAACCGAATGCCGCCGCCTACTTCAAAACTTTCGGCACGAGGCTCGGGTGCATGCTGTTCAAGACTACTATGCCTCACGGCATATTAGGAAGGAGAAGGCGAAGTGCCGCGATTCTAAGATGGAGAAGGAGCATTACATGAAGGTAATTACATATTATTAAGGCCTTCTAGTTAGTTTCCTTCATTTGATTCTTACGCGTAGCGCTCAAATTTCTCTTTATTAACTTATGTGCCACCGAGATGGTGTGTGGATAAGATGGATTGTGGGGAGGCCTTGGTGTATCAGTGGTGCTCCGAAAGGTGGGAGGCCAGCCACAACAAGGTGAAGGAGAGGCGTGGCAAAATGGTTGGTGTGCCACACCATCAAGGGAGCGTCAACTTAACCCAATTTTGCAAGAAGTGGGTATGTGGTTTCCTTCATGACTCATGCAATTCATTCTTAATGCTAGCTTGATCCCTTTACTAATACATTTTTCCTCTCTCTCTCTTTTAGGCGCGTCACGATAAGACGGAGGTGCCACAGATGTACGACCTCTATGCGATGGCCCATACTGCCTCGTACAAGAAGGTCAAGGCATTCTCTGAGTCTGACCTCGAGCATCCTGAAAACTTCACCAACATCTCCTCCCACCACAAGCTCATGAAGTATAGAGATCACGGGAAGGCGAGGAAAGGTGAGGACTTTAACCCGAGCCAGGGGCCTATTGATCCAGAGCTGGTGATGATAGCTGGAAATAGGAGGCCCCAGGGCTCGATCGCCATTGGAGACATCCTTATACGTTGTCCTAGCACTCTCCTGCAGATAAAGGCACGCAAAACGAGCTCGTGTCCTGAGATAACACCTCGTCCACGGCCAGTAGAGCTTGCCATCAAGGTTAGTTTAATGGAATCAACTATCTTTCTGCATTACATTGTGGGTGCGAACCAATATGATTACAGTGCTAACAATGAGTTGTGTTGCAGGCTGCTATTCTGAAACAGAGAGAGGCAATGCAGGCGCTTTTGGCGGAGAAGGATAAGCAGATGAAGGAGCTGGAGGAGAGGATGGCTGCGTTGGTGGAGGCAGAGAGGGCACGGAATGATGCGTCTAACACAGCCATGTACAAGCTCTTCGTGGTAAGTTTCTTCTTCATATTTGTCAAATCTTGCATTTTAATGTTTGTTTCATTAATAACTAAAAAGTTTGACTTGTCGAAACCAAATGTACAGTCTATGTGCGAGAAGACCGGCCACGTTGCTCCGGCGATGCCAGTCATTAACATGGCGGGGACGGTGAGTTTCATTTCAATGCAGTGATCTTTCGAGTGTCATCATGCTAACGGCACATTGCAAAAGATGTTTGGGGCAAAATATCTCCCGAAACGCATCGCACGACCCTCCTTTAGGGCAACCTTCTCCACGTGAAACAAGCCAAAGCCACAGTGCTCATCACCGTGATGACGAGAATGGTATGTTTTTTCTAGTGTTTTGCTTAACAACCACATAATGATCTTTACTTACCTTACATTAGCTCCAAAATGACATATTTTACACAAGTTAGCTCTAGAATGACCTATACTTTGCTTGACTTCCACCTAAATGACATAATTAGCTTAATTAGCTCCAAAATGGCCTATTTAATAAAACAAAATGACATATAATTAGCTAAGTTTTCTCCTAAATGACATAATAAGCTTATGTAGCTCCAAGATGACCTATTCCCCCTAACTTTGGTATTAAATGGCCTATAATTAGCTTAGTTAGCTGCAAAATGGCTTCATAAGCATAGTTAGCTCCAAAATGACATATTTTACCCAAGTTAGCTCTAGAATGACCTATACTTAGCTTGGCTTCCACCTAAATGACATAATTAGCTTAGTTAGCTCCAAAATGGCCTACTTAATAAAAAATGACCTATACTTAGCAAAGTTCTCTCCTAAATGACATAATAAGTTTATGTAGATCCAAGATAACCTATTCCCCCTAACTTAGCTATTAAATGGCCTATAATTAGCTTCGTTAGCTACAAAATGGCTTAATAAGCATAGTTAGCTCCTCAATGACATATTTTACCAAAGTTAGCTCAAGAATGACCTATACTTGGCCTCGCTTCGAGCTAAATGACATAATTATCTCAATTAGCTCCAAAATGGCATATTTATTAAAAAATTACCTATACTTAGCTAAGTTCTATCCTAAATAACGTAATAAGCTTATGTTGCTCCAAGATGACCTATTCCCCCTAACTTAGCTATGAAATTCCCTATAATTATCTTTGTTACCTACAAAATGGCTTAATAAGCATAGTTAGCTCCAAAATGACACATTTTACCCAAGTTAGCTCTAGAATAACCTATACTTAGCTTGGCTTCCACCTAAATGACATAATTAGCTTAGTTAGCTCCAAAATGGCCTATTTAATAAAAATGACCTATACTTAGCTAAGTTCTCTCCTCAGTGACATAGTAAGCTTATGTAGCTCCAAGATGACCTATTCCCCCTAACTTAGCTATTAATTGGCCTATAATTATAGCTTAGTTAGCTACAAAATGGCTTAATAAGCACAGTTAGCTACAAAATGACATATTTTATCCAAGATAGCTCTAGAATGACCTATACTTAGCTTGGCTTCCACCTAAATGGCATAATTAGCTTAGTTAGCTCCAAAATGGCCTATTTAATAAAAAATTACCTATACTTAGCTAAGTTCACTCCTAAATGACATAATAAGCTTATCTAGCTCCAAGATGACCTATTCCCCTAACTTAGCTATTAGATGGCCTATAATTAGTTTAGTTAGCTAGAAAATGGCTTAATAAGCATAGTTGGCTCCAAAATGACATATTTTACCCTAGTTAGCTCTAGAATGACCTATACTTTGCTTGGCTTCCACCTAAATGACATCATTAGCTTAGTTAGCTCTAAAATGGCCTATTTAATAAAAAAGATGATCTATACTTAGCTAAGTTCTCTCCTAAATGACATAATAAGCTTATGTAGCTCCAAGATGACCTATTCCACCTAACTTAGCTATTAAATGGCCTATAATTAGCTTTTTAGCTCCAAAATGGCTTAATAAGCATAGTTAGCTCAGAAATGACACATTTTACCCAAGTTAGGTCTAGAATGACTTATACTTAACTTGGATTCCAGCTAAATGACATAATTAGCTTAGTTAGCTCCAAAATGGCCTATTTAATAAAAAATGACCTATACTTAGGTAAGTTCTCTCCTAAATGACATACTAAGCTTTTGTAGCTCCAAGATGACCCATTCCCCCTAACATAGATATTAAATGGCCTATAATTAGCTTAATTAGATCCAAAATGGCTTAATAAGCATAGTTAGCTCCTAAATGACATATTTTGCCTAAGTTAGGTCTAGAATGACTTATACTTAGCTTGGCTTCCACCTAAATGACATAATTAGTTTAGTTAGCTCCAAAATGTCCTACTTAATAAAAAATGACCTATACTTAGGTAAGTTCTCTCCTAAATTACATAATAAGCTTTTGTAGCTCCAAGATGACCCATTCCCCCTAACTTAGATATTAAATGGCCTATAATTAGCTTAGTTAGCTCCAAAATGGCTTAATAAGCATAGTTAGCTCCTAAATGACATATTTTGCCTAAGTTCGGTCTGGAATGACCTATACTTAACTTGGCTTCCACCTAAATGACATAATTAGCTTAGTTAGCTCCAAAATGGCATATTTAATAAAAAATGACCTATAGTTAGCTAATTTTCTCCAAAATAACATATTTTACCCAAGTTAGCTCTAAAATGACCTATACTTAGCTTGGCTTCCACCTAAATGACATCATTAGCTTAGTTAGCTCCAAAATGGCCTACTTAATAAAAAATGACCTATAATTAGCAATGTTCTCTCCTAAATGACATAATAAGCTTATGTAGCTTCAAGATGACATATTCCCCCTAACTTAGCTATTAAATGGCATATAATTAGCTTAGTTAGCTACAAAATCGCTTAAGAAGCATAGTTAACTCCAAAATGGCTTAAGAAGCATAGTTAACTCCAAAATGACATATTTTACCAAAGTTAGCTCTAGAATGACCTATACTTGGCTTGGCTTCGAGCTAAATGACATAATTATCTCAGTTAGCTCCGAAATGGCATAGTTAATAAAAATTACCTATACTTAGCTAAGTTCTATCCTAAATAACATAATAAGCTAATGTAGCTCCAAGATGACCTATTCCCCCTAACTTAGCTATTAAATTTCCTATAATTATCTTAGTTAGCTACAAAATGGCTTAATAAGCATAGTTAGCTCCAAAATGAGACATTTTACCCAATTTAGCCCTAGAATAACCTATACTTAGCTTGGCTTCCACCTAAATGACATAACTAGCTTAGTTAGCTCCAAAATGGCCTATTTTATAAAAAATGACCTATACTTAGCTAAGTTCTCTCCTTTGTCACATAGTAAGCTTATGTAGCTCCAAGATGACCTATTCACCCCTAACTTAGCTATTAAATGGCCTATAATTGTAGCTTAGTTAGCTAAAAATTGGCTTAATAAGCATAGTTAGCTCCAAAATGACATATTTTACCCAAGATAGCTCTAGAATGACCTATACTTAGCTTGGCTTCGAGCTAAATGACAGAATTATCTCAATTAGCTCCGAAATGGCATATTTAATATAAGATTACCTATACTTAGCTAAGTTCTATCCTAAATAACGTAATAAGCTTATGTAGCTCCAAGATGACCTATTCGCCCTAACTTAGCTATTAGATGGCCTATAATTAGCTTAGTTAGCTACAAAATGGCTTAAAAAGCATAGTTAGCTCCAAAATGACCCATTTTACCCATTTTAGCTCTACAATAACCTATACTTAGCTTGGCATCCACCTAAATGACATAATTAGCTTAGTTAGCTAAAAATGGCCTATTTAATAAAAAATGACCTATACTTAGCTAAGTTCTCTCCTTAGTGACATAGTAAGCTTGTGTAGCTCCAAGATGACCTATTCCCCCCAATTTAGCTATTAAATGGCCTATAATTATAGCTTAGTTAGCTACAAAATGGCTCAATAAGCATAGTTAGCTACAAAATGACATATTTTACCCAAGATAGCTCTAGAATGACCTATACATAGCTTGGCTTCCACCTAAATGACATAATTTGCTTAATTTGCTCCAAAATGGCCTATTTAATAAAAAATTACCTATACTTAGCTAAGTTCACTCCTAAATGACATAATAAGCTTATCTAGCTCCAAGATGACCTATTCCCCTAACTTAGCTATTAGATGGCCTATAATAAATTTAGTTAGCTAGAAAATGGCTTAATAAGCATAGTTGGCTCCAAAATGACATATTTTACACAAGTTAGCTCTTGAATGACCTATACTTAGCTTGGCTTCGACCTAAATGACATCATTAGCTTAGTTAGCTCTAAAATGGCCTATTTAATAAAAAATGATCTATACTTAGCTAAGTTCTCTCCTAAATGACCTAATAAGCTTATGTAGCTCAAAGATGACCTATTCCACCTAACTTAGCTATTAAATGGCCTATAACGGGGGGGGGGGTGCCTCGCGGATCTGTCGTCCCATGTACTTTGTCGTCTACCCCACCCCACCCCCCCCACCGCAAAGGTTCTTTGTCGTCCGCAGGCCAAAGGCAGACGTCAAAGAACCCCTCCACCGGATAATTCTTTGCCGTCTAGTTTGCCGTCCGGGGTGCGCCCCTTTGCCGTCTGCCATGGCAGATGGCAAAGTTTCTGATTCCTGTAGTGCATCCAGAGTAGAGCACTAGCAAAGTTCATTGCTGAATGGACGGGCACACTAGACGAAGAAGTCCAAGAAACCATTCTCCCCGGCAGGGAAACACCCAAGGACTGGGTCATGTATTTTGATGGCGCCTTCTCACTCAGGGTGCCGGGGCAGATGTGCTCCTCATCGCCCCTTCGGAAGGCACCTCTAATACGTGGTCCAAATGTATTTTCCCCGGGAAGAAGCTACCAACAACACCACCGAATATGAAGGGCTCCTTGCGGGGCTCAGAATCACGGTGGAGTTGGGGATCAAGAAGGTGATCATCAGAGGGGACTCTCAGCTTGTCGTAAAACAGGTCAACAAAGACTATCACAAACCGTTGATGAAGGCTTACGTACAGGAAGTGAGGAAATTGGAAGAACGCTTTGACGGCTACTCACAGAACACGTGCCACGTGTAGAAAACAACATTGCCGATCACCTGTCAAAGTGCGTCGTGCAGAAGCTCCCTGTGGAACCATGGTTTTTTGTCCTTCACCTCATTGAACCTTCCGTATCTGTGGCATCCCGGCACAGAGGAAACCGAAACGCCCCATATTGCTGCCCAGGGGCAAGTCTCTGGAATACGACTATGTTGGCATAGAACAAATCCGCTCTTTATTACTCTGGAAAAAATTACAATGGTTCTTAAATTACATCACCTCGGCGATACTACATCGGCCTACGGTAATTCCTACACTAGTAGTGGAACAACAACGGATGCGATGAACTCTACTCCGCAGGGACTCTGGCTGGAACGTGCATCCTAACTCACAACTCGGAATCCTCGACAAGCAGGCAATCATGGCATGACCTGCAAACCAGCATGACAAGCCAGGAGAGTACTTTGAATGTACTCGCAAGCTCACAACAAATATCAACATTAAGGCAAGACAACATCATAACAATCAAGATTAGGTAAAAGATTTGCTATCACAAAAGGGGTAGTTGAAAAATAACTATACCAGGCTACTCTCACCGTACTCTGGTGATACCAACTCTGGTGATCTTACTCAGAACCTTCAGCGAGTATCCTCAAGATGGATACCAAGACTTGTCACCAGCACAATGCCCAACTATTACCATACTCAGACGAGTTCTTCAACCATTACTATCATAGTTACGGTTGACCACCTACTGAGGTCTGGTCGGGCTGTCCAATACCGTGGACGCGGCTATTCGAATAGATTTGACACTCTGCAGAGGTTGGACACTTTACCCATATCATGGAGCACTGACCTCGTGATCCCATTCCGGTGGACCAGTGTTGCTCCAACGAAACTTGCCTGACCCATGCCTCTCCCATTGTACCACCGGCAATCATCCTCCCCCGGAGTCCTACCCTGGGTGGCCCTGTGTCCTCATGACACCTGCCACCGTCATGGCCAAACTAAACTGTCCCACCCGGGGACGTGTACCCCAAACAACTCAACTGGCTCACAAGGTCATCGCCGCCTACCAGGCCAGGGTAGCACGCGCGCATAACGTTCCCTCTTTGGTGGTACCGGTGAAAGAGGACGCGATCAGCCCAAGTAAAGGCCGCCAAATATCGGCAAATGGGGTTGCACTTATGAGCCCAGACAGGTGACTCTCGATCAACCAACTAAGTATCTTATCCCTGGATAATGTCTCTGTCATAGCTGACACTCCGATGTCATAGTAATCCAATAATTAATAAGCTCAAGCCACTACTGTTGATCCATATACATAAACTGTCGGATGAGACCCAAAGTAATCATAAACAGTAATCTCAACAGTATGGTGTAAACTAGTGGGTAAAATACTAGTTACTAACAGTCTTGTACTCAACACGGTAGTCATCTATTCAGACAGTGCATACTCAGATTCCAGACTATAAACATATGTACTTGTGATTAAAATAGTTAATTAACCTATGATATTGCAATGCGGTTAAGAAAATGAGAGTTGTGTCTTGCCTGAGATGAGGGATCCACCGGGAAGAAGTGCGAGAGGCTCGCGGAAGGGATCGCTGGAAACAGTTCTCTCTTGGAGGAGCTGTTTACGGGCAAGGGCAACATGGTCGTTTCCACCGCATGATCACATAGTAGAAATAGTACTATCTTGACGGGCTCGACGAGACGAAGACGTGGGCTTTGGAATCACCAGAATCGGAGCGATGGATCAAAAGATACAAGAGTTTTTTTGCCAGGGACTAATCTACAATTAAAATATCTGCAACTGGGTCCCTGAGAGCACAGCCGATGGCTCCTTTGAAGGAATACGTTTCCCGCAGGGGAAACGTATTTAGCGTCGGGCGCCTCCACCTATCCAGCCTGGCCGGCTCTCTCTCTCACCGACAGGTGGGGTCGGGACCCACCTGTCGGGTCTGTCTCTCTCCTACTGCTTCCTCTTCTCCTACCTCGCGACGATGCAGGCACAGGCAAGGCCAGGCGCGCCGGCAAGGACCCCCGGTGGCACAGGACATCTTCGGCCAAGTCCGGCCACCGGCGTGACCGGGGCGACGACCGGCGTCCGTCACCGCACCGCACGGAGCTCGGGGACGACCAGAGCGTCGGCGGCTTGGGCGCCTGCCGCGATGGGCTCGGCCCACGATGGGGCTCGTCGCTTGTCACATCCCTGACACCTTAAGCAAGTTAGTCTTGTGCTCATGTCTTCTTTGCATTGCATCTAAGAAATTCTCCAACAAGAACAAGAAAGTGGCAAAGGAAAAACTCAAAACCCTAGCCACTACTTTAAATAAAGGAAATCTCAAACTAGTTAAAATCAATGAATCCAAAATGGCCTCAAGAAAAGTTCAAACTTTCTGATAAATCATGAAAGTAAATGAGCAATGAAGAAAACATTTTTCTTGACACGTCAAGCTTTTAAATTAATGCAAAAAGCTACTGGTTTCAAATTTTAAATTTGAAATCAGAAACTTTAAACCTTCAAAAATGTTGAAAACTTTAGGAATGGTTGGAAATATTCCAACAAATATTCTAGGGTGCCTCAAATAAATTTTACAAATTATTTGGGAGCTGAAATAAATAGCAAATTACAGAAGTAGCTAAAACAGAAACAAAAGCAGAAAAAATGGAAAACTCTTACCTGTCGCCGTGCAGGCCCAGCCCACGAGGGGAACGGTTGTCTTCTTCCTCCTGCCAGGAGGAGAAGCAGGTGCGCGCCGACACGTCGGCGAGCATGACCACGTTCCCTGGCCACCTCCTGCTTGCCCGAGCCACGCAGACGGCGGGGATGAGTACCCCGTGCACGTCTCTCCCTTCTCCACCCATCTCTGGCTCCCCTCCATCTCTCTCTCGCCCTCTCCCACCATGGTCGAGCCCGCTTGTCGCCGCCGATCGTCGTAGCCGTGGCCACGAGCCCCCTCCAGCCCAGCAGTTGTGCCTAAAGCCCCGCCGTGCTCCTCCTCGTCCCGTGGAAGAAGGAATCAAGCCCGGAGGCCCCCTGTCATCGCCTCGCCGCCATCTTCTCCACCTCCGGCCGCCGGACCTCTTCCGTCGATTCGCTCCCTCCGGCGCACCCCCGAGCCCTACAACAACACCATCGGAACCGCCGTGAGCTCGTCATCATTTCCCCTCTCACCCCACGCTCTTCCGCACACCGTAGCCCCGTTCCCCACCAAGGCGGAGAGCTCCTCGCCGCCGGTCATGTCGTCGCCGTCGCTGTGGTGTCTCTTTCACGCGCTCGAGCTAGGGATCGAGCTCCTGGAGCCGCCAGGAATGTGATGAGCCCATCATCTGCCCTCCCCGTGCCCTGGAGCCATCACCCGCGGAAGGCCGAGCTTCGGCCTCCGCTTCGGCTCGTCGCCGGCGCCTCTCCCGGCGACCCTAGCTTCTCCTGATGCCCCTGCCAGATCGGCTGCTTCGCCAGCGTCCCGTAGCTACAAACCGCGCATGATTTGGTGCCGTGTAGCGCCGTTTTGGTCGTCTCCGGCGAGCCCTCCGCCGCGGGCTTGGTCGCCGGCGACCACCCTCCGGTGGGCGTCGACGTGGCCGACCATTAGGGTGTAATTATCCTTCCCTCAGTCAATGCCAGAGGGCCCCATGCCTGGTCAAACCCCAATTAGGGGCTGGTCAGCGCGGGGTTAGCCCCTGGGTTAATGACCAGTGGACCCCACTGGTCAGGTTTGACCTGGCCCAGGCGCAGTTGACCTGCTGACGTTAGTAGTGATGCAATATTAGTATTTCTGTTTATAAAATAAATCCAGGAAATTGCTAAAACTTGTAAAAATCATAGAAATTAAAATATAACTCGGATGAAAATAATTTATATATGAAAAAGTATCAAAAAAATCCAAGGAATCTGATTATGGCATTTTCATGCATTTTGAAAAAGTTACAAAACCCAAACATGTAGATTAATGAATAAGTCAATTCTTATAATTACATTATAAATGGAATTTGGAAAATATTCAAATTTCATTATGAATGACATGATCACACACTGTCCTAATTACAAATCAGTACCTTAACATGACATCTCGTGCATGTTAACATCAAGTTGATCTGAGCATCAGGTCGAATCAATTAAATCGGTATCCGAGAATACCTCGTTTGAATTGATATTTGAGTGTGATTCAAATCAACTCTAAACCTAATACATGTTGATTATATTCGTTTATCACCTTGCATTCTCATACCATGCTCATGCATCATCTTTCTTGCATATGATTGTTATTGATTGTTGCCATTCATTTCGGTAGGCTCCGCACCCCGGGATTCCACCGAATACCCGTCTGACGGATATTGTCCCTCCTCTGAGCAACAAGGCAAGCAACCCTTTTGATCATCCCGATAATTCCCATGTTCTTGCTCCTGCACTTATTTATTGCATTAGGATCAAATGCTTCAACTGCTTTTGCCACGTTAGTTGAACCCACTTCCTTTGCATGACCTAACCTTGTCACAGTAAATAGCCGAACCTTGCAACCCAGCATACCTTGTAGTTGCTTGAGCTATGATATGCCTTATCCTGCTATGCATGCTATGCTTAGGGTTGTGTATGGTCTGTCATCTGGGAAATGAACAGAATTGTGAGAATGTGTTCGGTAAGCAAAGGTTGTGTGTTGAACCTGACTTGGTAAAGGTACCGGTGAAAGGCTGTGTAGGAGTACATGGCGGGTTGTTTCATTGGAACCGTCCATAGGAACTGAGTTCCGTGTATGTAATCCAAGACTAGATACTACCACATGCTGGGCCCTGAAATATGACCCCGCTCGGCCTATTAATCGTTTAGTACTCGGTCCAGGAGTTGCAAGTAGTTTCTGGTGTTTATAGTAATGCTGGAGGCCGTGCATGGTGCTGACCTGAGAGGTGGACCATGATGCGGTAGGCAGTGGCACGGTGTACCAAGTGGCACCCGGATGGTGGCTTGGGAACCCTGCGCACATCGTTTGAGGCCGTGGCGGAAACCTCGGCCGGACTTCCGTACGGGTTACTCTCAGATAGGCGATAAACCTGGACTAGGTACTAGTGTGGTTAACGGTCGTGGCCGACTCCCTCGCTGGGCTTCCGCTTCAAGGTTGTGGAGGTGCATGATGTGCACATGGCGATAAGTGGCGAGAGCGTGTGTGACGAAGTACACCCCTGCAGGGTTATGATCTATTCGAATAGCCGCGTCCGCGTATATGGACTACTTGGAAACATATGTTGTTCATAGATAACTTAAATGGCTACTCATAAAATTGCCAAGATAAGCGTGAGTGTCGTGGACGGCATTTCTGTATGGAGACGGAATGATTCCACGATGGTGTATTGTTGTGGTGTTAGTGGACTCGTGTGCGAGAAATCAAGTTGTCAAAATTATTTAAAAATGCAAGTTGTCTAGCCACGAGTCAGATGCTGGCTTTTCGCATGAAACCCCACAATACCCTTTTGATACCTTGCATGAGTAGTTAGTTATCCTAAAGTCTTGCTGAGTACCTTCGTACTCATGTTTTCTTAATAAATGTTGCACAGGTTGCTAATGACCCTAATGGAGGGTTCTTCGTAGACATCGACGACGACGAGTAGCTGGTGTCCCAGCTACGATCTGGCCCTAGGTTGGGTCTGTAGTATAGTCAGGCCATGTGCCTTCTAGTTTCCCTGTCTGTACTCAGACAGTTTAAACTCTTCCGCTGGCTTGTAACTGAATGACTGCTATTATGGGTCGTGAGACCCCTAATGTGTAATGTTATGTGTGTGGCTCTTCCGAGCCTCTTAAATAAAGGTTGTATGTTTATGGTTATGTTGTGATGCCATCGATGTATCTATACATATCGGTATGCCATGCGTACGTGTGTCGTACTTGATATGTATGGGGTTCAATTACTTAGTCGTGATCTTTAGTAGCACTCCTTACAAGGAAATGCCCCTTTGTGATCCAATGAGCCTTGGTAGTTCGCTACTGCTCCGGACACATTGGTTGACCGGCATGTGTCCTTCTTAGCTGCCATGTCTGTCCCCTTTGGGGAAATGTCACGCGATGTAATGGGGTCCTTGTAGCTTGCTAGGACTCGTCTACATTCGCTGATGACCGACACCTACTTTGTTGGGTCATGTATGCCTGTCCTTGTGCGGTACTGCCACTTTGGTTTATGCTAGCGACACTATTGCATACGTGAGTCAAAAGACGCAAACGGTCCCGGCTAAGGTAAGGCTGCAGCCGTAGAATTAACCGTGCGTGAGACCGCAAAGGGATGCGATGTGTTACAGGCTGGATTCCTATGGCTTAGGATCGGGGTCCCGACAGCGTTGGTATCAGAACCTGACTGACTGTAGGATTACTAAGCCAAACTGGTCGCAGTTGAGTCTAGAATTGCTTTAGTTATATATAAGGGAATTGTTTGTGGAAGGGAACGTAAGACTCTTGTTCTCTTCTCAAGTTATTCTATTCTGGTCATCCTCGTCTTTTCTGCGGGAATTAAGGACTAGGTTACGCATCTTCTTCTAGGCTCGTGTTTCTGATCGGTAGATTATAGGACTACGGGTCAAGAGATATTGGGTTTCTGTCATTCCTAGGAAAAATGAAGTAAGTTTGATGATCAGAGAGTTGAACTTGATAGTTGAATGGTTACGCTATTCCATTTTGGGTTGTCTCAAAATTTGTTTTTGAGCATTTACAGCCGTTATGCTGCCCAATTTTGCATTCGGAGCTCTAATGCTTTTGCATTACTCTTTATTTACAGATGCCTGGCCGTCCTTCTCGTCAGTTGGTACGTCTGACCAGGTGCATTGATGTGCCAGGTCATACGGCCATGCTGGTCAGGGTGATGTCGGTGTGCGGTTACCGCTGGTACCCCGAGTACACAGTGGAGGAACAGTACCGAGACTTCAACCAGAGCCAGTACATCTGCACTGTTAGGGTATTTCGAGACTACCCTGGAGCTGAGAAGCCAATCCATTGGTCCTATGGGTTGGGGGTCACCGTTGACATGGCAGTACAGGATGCTACCTATTCAATGCTAACCATTATGAGAGCGAGACATGCACTGCTGCAGAATTCAGAGTTCTGCTATGTTCCGGCCTCTCAGCCTGGTGAAGAGGGATACCTCAGTGGAGTCGATTTTGATTCTTCTATGGAGGATTCACTACTGCAGTCCACTGTTGAGATGCTAGAGAACAGAGACAGGGATGCTCGTGCTCTGCGCATGGAGCTTTATGCTACCCGTGCCCGTCTGTGGACGGCTTTGACGCAGCTGGCACCGGTAGTCCCGACAGGGTATGGAGAGATGGAGATGCTGAACCCTGTTAGGACCCATCTTCCGGCCCATGTTGACTGGCCAGCTATAGGAGGAGTCACACCTCTTCGGGGACCCCTCTTACCACCAGTCAGGGGACCAAGGCCACATCCGTGTCCTTATGGATCCCAGGGATCTCAGGCTAGAGTGTTTCCTGATCCATAGGTTGAGCTTCCAGGTCATGGAGGTAATCTCTATGAGATGTTCTATGCGGATGCCTGAGCTATGAGCGGAAGGCTAGAATGGTAGTAGCCGTACGTTCACAGTCTTGCGTGACTTGTGAAGTATGCCTGTGATGTGAAATGAATTCCGGAGGCCTAGATAAATAATGTGTAGGAAGCTTGTAAGCCTCTGATGAGTAGTTTCATAATTTCAGTAGTTTGCTCTTCGGTTAAGGTTGTACTGAACTATGTAAGGGTGTGTATGAACCATGGTGTATATATAGCAGTTGCTTGTTACCATGTTGTTCGGATATTCATTTCCGCATTCCGTGCGTCTAGTACATTCTTAATCCATAGCTAGTATTGATATGATATTGGTCTAAGCTGTGAGTTTGTTTGTCAGGATGGTGTTCACCAGGTTGAACCGTGCCCCTGCTCATGAGCAAGGCGAGGGTAGTCAAGCGTCGCAGGAAGACCTGCCTCACCCGCCTTCTCTGGTGGAAGTGATGCTTGAGGCACAAAGAAACAAAAGGGAGACCAACCGACTGCTAGAGCGTATTGAGCAGAATACGGCTCATCAGCCTAGGAATGCTGCAGTGTCCCTCAACGACTTTGTGAAGCTGAATCCTCCAAAGTTCCATCATTCCGTCGATCCCCTCGACGCTGATGACTGGCTGTGCAGCATCTCACGCAAGATTCGCTCTGCTAATGTGTCTGAGGCCGACAAGGTGACCTGTGCGTCGTATTTCCTCGAAGGACCCGCCAATCTGTGGTGGGAGAACTTTGAAGCTATGCGTCCCGCTGAACCAGTAGCCACATGGGCAAACTTCAGTGCAGCTTTTCGTCTGCACCATATTCCAGAGGGCCTGATGGACAGAAAGAGAGAGGAGTTCTGTGCCTTCACTCAGGGCCAGTTGTCTGTGGATGCCTATAGCCGTGAGTTCGGTAATCTCGCCCGCTATGCAACAGAGGAGGTGTCTACTGACGCCAAGAAGCTAGCAAGATTCTGTAAGGGTCTGAGCCCTGAGCTTCATCGTGATCTGCGCCTCCATGAGTGTGCAAGCTTTCAAGCCCTGGTCAACAAAGCGATCAGTGTCGAGACTGGTCATACTGACTTCGAAGCCACAAGGAAGCACTCCCGTGACTTTGGCTCGTCTTCTGGTTCCGCGTTTCCAAAACGTAGGCTGTGGATTCCGAATAGTTCTCTGCCACCAAGATATACTCCGAGTCCATCCTACGTGGCGCCTCAGACGAATCAGGCAAACCCTCCAGCAAAAGCTTATGGTGGTCCAGCTTGCAATGCTGCACCACGTGCCAATCAAGTGATATGCTACAAGTGTGGAGAACCATGGCACTATTCCCGTGAGTGTCCTTAGAATGTGGGTGCCAAGCAACCCGGAAAGTCCGTCGGGCAAGCCAAGTCGGGCAAAGCTTACTATGTGAAGCCAACTCCTGCACGTGGCCGTGTGAACTATGTGTCAGCAGAAGAAGCTGCAGAGGATCCCGACGTCATGCTGGGTACACTTCTTGTTAATCATCACCCAACGTCCGTTCTCTTTGACACTGGGTCTTCTCATTCCTTCATTTCAGAAAGTTATGCACAGTTGCATAACATGTCTTTTTGTGATATGCCAATTCCATTGGTTGTCCAAACTCCTGGTAGCAAATGGCAAACCTATAGGATAACCTATGACAATGAAATTCTAGTAGACAGGCTAGTTTTTCTAGCCTCATTGATAGCCTTGAAATCTTCGGATATTAATATCATCTTGGGCATGGACTGGATGTCAGCTCACGATACCAAGATTGATACTCATTCTAGAAATGTCCAGCTTACCCATCCCTCGGGTGAGATAGTAAATGTCTCTACTCGAATTGCCAAATGCCAACTCTATTCCTTGAATGCCAACCCTCTTCCGGAACTCGAAGACATTCCGGTAGTCCGTGACTTCCCGGATGTTTTTCCAGAGGAACTGCCAGGAATTCCACCTGACAGAGATGTAGAGTTCGTGATAGATCTTGTTCCGGGAACTGTCCCAATAGCCAGAAAACCATATAAGATGGCACCCCTGGAGCTAGCTGAACTTAAGAAGCAATTAGATTAGGCCTTGAACAAAGGTTTCATTCGTCCTAGCTCTTCTCCTTGGGCTTGTCCCGTCCTCTTCGTCAAGAAGAAAGACGGAACGGAACGGATGGTTGTAGATTACTGACCAGTTAATCTGGTCACCATAAAGAACAAGTATCCGCTCCCCAGGATCAATGACATGTACGATCAGCTCGCTAGATCCTCAGTCTTCTCCAAAATGTATTTGAGGTTGGGATACCATCAAATCAAGATCAAGAACGGGGACATTCCAAAAACGGCTTTTGTTACTCGATATGGCCAATACGAGTACACCATCATGTCCTTCAGTTTGACCAATGCCCCAGCCACCTTCTCTCGACTGATGAATTCAATCTTCATGGAGTATTTGGATAAATTCGTCGTGGTATACCTCGATGATATTCTCATCTACTCGAAGAATGAACAAGAACATGCCGAGCATCTAAGGCTGGTATTGATGAAATTCGAGAGCATCGCCTTTATGCCAAGTTTTCAAAGTGTGAATTTTGGTTACCAGAAGTGAACTATCTGGGTCATGTAATCTCTGGTAAGGGTATTGCTGTCAATCCCGAGAGAGTTCAAGCTGTCCTTGATTGGACTCAACCTGAATCGGTAAGCAAGTTAGGAGTTTTCTTGGTCTAGCGAGCTATTGTCGCCGCTTCATCGAGAATTTCTCCAAGGTTGCAAAGCCTCTAACTGAACTCCTCAAGAAAGATAAAAGGTTCGAGTGGACACCACAGTGTGAGCATAGTTTTCAGGAACTGAAAAGACGACTGACTTCCGCACCTGTGTTGCTACCACCAGATTTTTCTAAGGACTTTGTTATCTACTGCGACGCCTCGCGACAAGGATTAGGTTGCATTCTCATGCAAGATCGTCATGTGATCGCATACGCATCTCGACAGTTGCGTCCACATGAGGATAATTATCCCACACATGACCTTGAGCTTGCAGCTGTGGTCCATGCACTAAAAACCTGGCGACATTACCTTCTGGGAAATCGTTGCGAAATATTCACTGATCACCAAAGTCTGAAATATATCTTCACCCAGCCGGATTTGAATCTCAGGCAAAGATGGTGGGTTGAGTTGATCTCGGATTACGACTTAGGGATAACTTACACCCCGGGGAAGGCCAATGTTATGGCCGATGCACTAAGTCGTAAATCTTATTGTAACAATTTGATGCTACAACAAGGTCAACCACATCTCCATGAGGACTTTCGCAAGTTGAATCTTCATATCGTTCCTCAAGGATTCCTTTCTACCCTGGTGGCGAAGCCTACTCTTAAGGATCAAATTATAGCTGGCCAAAAGCAAGACAAGGGTATATCACGGATCAAGGAGAATATTTTTAACGGAAACGCTAAAGAATTTTCCATGAACGATCAAGGTGTTGTGTTCTTCCAGAATCGTCTAGTGGTTCCTAAGAACCCACATCTAAGGCAGTTAATCCTTAAGGAGGCTCATGATTCTCCTCTCACCATTCATCCCGGTAGTACTAAGATGTATCAGGACCTACGCCAGAGGTTCTCGTGGACTAGGATGAAGAGAGAAATTGCTGAGTTCATTGCTAACTGCGACGTTTGTCGTCGAGTTAAGGCAGAACATCAAAGGCCTGCTGGGACCCTTCAACCTCTAGCTATTCCTGAATGGAAATGGGATAAAGTTAGCATGGATTTCATTACCGGATTTCCCAAGACCAAGAAAGGGAATAATGCTATCTTTGTGGTCACTGACCGTCTTTCCAAAGTGGCTCATTTTCTTCCTGTTCGTGAGAGTATAACAGCTAGCCAGCTAGCAGAGTTATATATCTCCCGAATAGTGTCTCTTCATGGTGTTCCCCTGGAGATTAACTCGGACCGTGGGAGTATCTTCACTTCTCGCTTCTGGGAAAGTTTTCAGAATGCCATGGGGACTCACCTATCTTTTAGCACTGCTTTCCATCCCCAATCAAGTGGTCCAGTAGAAAGAGTGAATCAAATCCTAGAAGATATGCTCCGAGCTTGTGTTATATCGTTCGGTATGAATTGGGAAAAGTGCCTTCCATTCGCCGAATTCGCTTATAACAATAGTTACCAATCAAGCTTGAGCAAAGCCCCTTTTGAAGTTCTCTATGGACGAAGATGTCGAACACCTCTTAATTGGTCAGAAACCGGAGAGAAGCAACTCTTTGGCCCGGATATGATCCAGGATGCAGAAGAGCAGGTTCGCATCATTCGTGAAAAGTTGAAAACAGCCCAGTCTCGTCAAAAAAGCCATTATGATCGTCATCATAAGGCTGTGACCTTTGAAGTTGACGAGAAGGCTTACCTTCGGATTACACCTTTGAAGGGTACCCATCGATTCGGTATCAAGGGCAAGTTGGCTCCTCGTTACATTGGTACTTTTCGCATTCTTGCCAAACGAGGAGAAGTTGCCTACCACTTGGACCTTCCTCCGCATCTTTCCAAGGTTCATGATGTCTTCCACGTCTCGCAACTCAGGCGTTGCTTTTCGGATCCTATCCGTGAAGTGGACCACGAAACGCTTGATCTCCAAGATAACCTTTCATACCGAGAATACCCCGTGCGTATTCTTGATCAAGCTGAGCGTACCACTCGATGTTGAAACCTCAAGTTTCTTAAAGTTCAATGTTCAAATCATTCTGAAAAGGAGGCAACTTGGGAAAGAGAGGATCGTCTCCGACTTGACTATCCTGCGTTATTTCCGACTACTTCTAAATCTCGGGACGAGATTCTTTTGAGTGGGGGTGAGTTGTCACATCCCTGACACCTTAAGCAAGTTAGTCTTGTGCTCATGTCTTCTTTGCATTGCATCTAAGAAATTCTCCAACAAGAACAAGAAAGTGGCAAAGGAAAAACTCAAAACCGTAGCCACTACTTTAAATAAAGGAAATCTCAAACTTGTTAAAATCAATGAATCAAAAATGGCCTCAAGAAAAGTTCAAACTTTCTGATAAATCATGAAAGTAAATGAGCAATGAAGAAAACATTTTTCTTGACACTTCAAGCTTTTAAATTAATGCAAAAAGCTACTGGTTTCAAATTTTAAATTTGAAATCAGAAACTTTAAACCTTCAAAAATGTTGAAAACTTTAGGAATTGTTGGAAATATTCCAACAAATATTCTAGGGTGCCTCAAAAAATTTTTACAAATTATTTGGGAGCTGAAATAAAGAGCAAATTATTGAAGTAGCTAAAACAGAAACGAAAACAGAAAAAAATGGAAAACTCTTACCTGTCGCCCGTGCAGGCCCAGCCCACCAGGGGCACGACTGTCTTCTTCCTCCTGCCACGAGGAGAAGCAGCTGCGTGCCGACGCGCCGGCGAGCGCGGCCACGTTCCCTGGCCACCTCCTGCTTGCCCGAGCCACGCAGACGGCGGGGATGAGTACCCCGTGCACGTCCCTTCCTTCTCCACCCATCTCTGGCTCCCCTCCATCTCTCTCTCGCCCTCTCCCACCATGGCCGAGCCCGCTTGTCGCCGCCGATCATTGTAGCCGTGGCCACGAGCCCCCTCCAGCCCAGCTGCTGTGCCCAAAGCCCCGGCGTGCTCCTCCTCCTCCCCTGGAAGAAGGAATCAAGCCCGGAGGCCCCTTGTCATCGCCTCGCCGCCATCTTCTCCACCTCCGACCGCCGGACCTCTTCCGTCGATTCGCTCCCTTCGGCGCACCCCCGAGCCCTACAACAACACCATCGGAACCGCCATGAGCTCGTCATCATTTCCCCTCTCACCCCACGCTCTTCCGCGCACCGTAGCCCCGTTCCCCACCAAGGCCGAGAGCTCCTCGCCGCCAGTCATGTCGTCGCCGTCGTTGTGGTGTCTCTTCCACGCGCTCGAGCTAGGGATCGAGCTCCTGGAGCCGCCAGGAATGTGATGAGCCCATCAGCTGCCCTCCCCGTGCCCTGGAGCCATCACCCACGGAAGGCCGAGCTTCGGACGTCGCTTCGGCTCGTCGCCGGCGCCTCTCCCAGCGACCCTAGCTTCTCCTGATGCCCCTGCCAGATCGGCTGCTTCGCCAGCGTCCCGTAGCTACAAACCGCGCTCGATTTGGTGTCGTGTAGCGCCGTTTAGGTCGTCTCCGGCGAGCCCTCCGCCGCGGGCTTGGTTGCCGGCGACCACCCTCTGGTGGGCGTCGACGTGGCTGACCATTAAGGCGTAATTATCCTTCCCTCAGTCACTGCTAGAGGGCCCCACGCCTGGTCAAACCTCAATTAGGGGCTGGTCAGCGCGGGGTTAGCCCCTGGGTCACTGACCAGTGGACCCCACTTGTCAGGTTTGACCTGGCCCAGGCGCAGTTGACCTGCTGACTTGAGTAGTGATGCAATATTAGTATTTCTGTTTATAAAATAAACCCAGGATATTGCTAAAACTTGTAAAAATCATAGAAATTAAAATAAAACTCGGATGAAAATAATTTATATATGAAAAAGTATCAGAAAAATACAAGGAATCTGATTATGGCATTTTCATGCATGTTTGAAAAAGTTACAGAACCCAAACATGTAGATTAATGAATAAGTCAATTCTTATAATTACATTATAAATGGAATTTGGAAAATATTCAAATTTCATTATGAATGGCATGATCACACACTGTCCTAATTACAAATCAGTACCTTAACATGACATCTCGTGCATGTTAACATCAAGTTGATCTGAGCATCAGGTCGAATCAATTAAATCGGTATCCGAGAATACCTCGTTTGAATTGATATTTGAGTGTGATTCAAATCAACTCTAAACCTAATACATGTTGATTATATTAGTTTATCACCTTGCATTCTCATACCATGCTCATGCATCATCTTGCTTGCATATGATTGTTATTGATTGTTGCCATTCATTTCGGTAGGCTCCGCACCCCCGGATTCCACCGAATACCCGTCTGACGGATATTGTCCCTCCTCTGAGCAACAAGGCAAGCAACCCTTTTGATCATCCCGATAATTCCCATGTTCTTGCTGCTGCACTTATTTATTGCATTAGGATCAAATGCTTCAACTGCTTTTGCCACGTTAGTTGAACCCACTTCCTTTGCATGACCTAACCTTGTCACAGTAAATAGCCGAACCTTGCAACCTAGCATACCTGGTAGTTGCTTGAGCTATGATATGCCTTATCCTGCTATGCATGCTATGCTTAGAGTTGTGTATGGTCTGTCATCTGGGAGATGAACAGAATTGTGAGAATGTGTTCGGTAAGCAAAGGTTGTGTGTTGAACCTGACTTGGTAAAGGTACCGGTGAAAGGCTCTGTAGGAGTACATGGCGGGTTGTTTCATTGGAACCGTCCATAGGAACTGAGTTCCGTGTATGTAATCCAAGACTAGATACTACCACATGCTGGGCCCTGAAATATGACCCCGCTCGGCCTATTAATCGTTTAGTACTCGGTCCAGGAGTTGCAAGTAGTTACAGGTGTTTATAGTAATGCTGGAGGCCGTGCATGGTGCTTACCTGAGAGGTGGACCGTGATGCTGTAGGCAGTGGCACGGTGTACCAAGTGGCACCCGGATGGTGGGCTTGGGAACCCTGCGCACATCGTTTGAGGCCGTGGCGGAAACCTCGGCCGGACTTCCGTACGGGTTACTCTCAGATAGGCGATAAACCTGGACTAGGTACTAGTGTGGTTAACGGTCGTGGCCGACTCCCTCGCTGTGCTTCCGCTTGAAGGTTGCCGAGGTGCATGACGTGCACATGGCGATAAGTGGCGAGAGCGTGTGTGACGAAGTACACCCCTGCAGGGTTATGATCTATTCGAATAGCCGCGTCCGCGGATATGGACTACTTGGAAACATATGTTGTTCATAGATAACTTAAATGGCTACTCATAAAATTGCCAAGATAAGCGTGAGTGTCGTGGACGGCATTTCTGTATGGAGACGGAATGATTCCACGATGGTGTATTGTTGTGGTGTTAGTGGACTCGTGTGCGAGAAATCAAGTTGTCAAAATTATTTAAAAATGCAAGTTGTCTAGCCACGAGTCAGATGCTGGCTTTTCGCATGAAACCCCACAATACCCTTTTGATACCTTGCATGAGTAGTTAGTTATCCTAAAGTCTTGATGAGTACCTTCGTACTCATGTTTGCTTAATAAATGTTGCAGAGGTTGCTAATGACCCTAATGGAGGGTTCTTCGTAGACATCGACGACGACGAGTAGCTGGTGTCCCAGCTATGATCTGGCCCTAGGTTGGGTTTGTAGTATAGTCAGGCCATGTGCCTTCTAGTTGCCCTGTCTGTACTCACACAGTTTAAACTCTTCCGCTGGCTTGTAACTGAATGGCTGCTATTATGGGTCGTGAGACCCCTAATGTGTAATATTATGTGTGTGGCTCTTCCGAGCCTCTTAAATAAAGGTTGTATGTTTATGGTTATGTTGTGGTGCCATCGATGTATCTATACATATCGGTATGCCATGCATACGTGTGTCGTACTTGATATGTATGGGGTTCGATTACTTAGTCGTGAACTTTAGTAGCACTCCTTACAAGGAAATGCCCCTTTGTGATCCAATGAGCCTTGGTAGTTCGCTACTGCTCCGGCCACATTGGTTGACCGGCATGTGTCCTTCTTAGCTGTCGTGTCTGTCCCCTTTGGGGAATTGTCACGCGATGTAATGGGGTCCTTGTAGCTTGCTACGACTCGTCTACATTCGCTGTTGACCGACACCTGCTTTGTTGGGTCATGTATGCCTGTCCTTGTGCGGCCCTGCCACTTTGGTTGATGACTAGACATGTCGATCCGGGTTCTTTGACATTGGAATGCTAGCGACACTATTGCATACGTGAGTCAAAAGACGCAAACGGTCCCGGCTAAGGTAAGGCTGCAGCCGTGGAGTTAACCGTGCGTGAGACCGCAAAGGGATGCAATGTGTTACACGCTGGATTCCTATGGCTTAGGATTGGGGTCCCGACATCTCTACGGTGCAACGGACGGCAAGGAGAAGGGCAGGGAAGCTCCCCAGGCTCGAGAGGGTCCCCCGGGGAAGAAATGAAGAAGGGAGAGGCTCGGCATTAGGCAAATTTAGGAGGGGCTCGGCGGCGGCCATGGCGGCAATTGAGGGGCAGGAGAGGCTTCGGGGCTTGGGAAGGAGGCTGGGCAGGGGTCTGGGAGGGAGAGGAGGCTTCCTGTCAGCTCGAGGGGCTCCGGGGCGGCCTATATATAGGCCCCCGACGGTGAATGGATTAGCTCGGCCGTCGTGGCGGCCTTAGCCACACATTGGTGCTCCACGACAACTGGCTGGGAGCTTACGGCCTTGGTAAGCTTCGAGGAGGGGAGGGGACAGCTCAAGTGAGCTCGGGAGAGCTCGGGGAAGAAAACTACGACGACGGGCACTGGCAGAACAAGGAGAGGCTTGTCGCGAAGCAGCAATGCAGAAATTGGAGGGGGGGAGGGGTCGAGGAGGAAGGGGACGAGGAGGGGAAGCTGCTGGGCATGACTAGAGCTCGAGGAAGAGAATAAATCGACGAAGCCGAGGGCTCCATTGCACAGAGCACGCATTTGGCATGCCAAAGGCATGGTCACAATGTGCACTGGCACTGAGAGGCCAAGAGAGGCTGGCACACCATGTCTAGCAGATAGTCCTTTCAAAGAGGGGTCCAACTGAGCTGATAGATCACAAAAAGACACCAAGAGTTTATGGGAAACTTCACTGGAAGTTTCCTGCATCAGACTTGTCCCTATTATCATGATCAACAGAGAAGAGATAAGGGAAAACTATCATGTCTGGGAGGTTTAGGGTAGGAAGGACTACAATCCTGTGAAATTTGAGGAGCACAGGACCAATATTTGATAGGGTTGCTATGCAAGTGACTAATCTGGTCCAGAACAAGGATTTTGATGTGGCACTAACATACTGGCTTGGATGGAGCTGAAACTTGGAGGAGATGAGTTATTTAGGGTTAATAATATGTTGTATAAATTTCATATCATTCGGATAAACCAAAGTGATACTTCCTTCACACGGCATCCCTATGGACAGAATCTTAGGAAAATTACTCGGAATAATTGGCTAGCTCAAATGAGCTCAAATTTGGTTGAGAGAGGTTTAATAGGTAGGATAATGTCATGGTACAATTTCAGAATTTATGGAGCAACATAAAATATAGTTGTTTCACTATCCAAAATAATGACCAGAGACAAATATTTGATGTTGAGCTCACATGGTTGAAGGAGTGATGATCAAATTTGGTGGAGAGGCATAATCTGAGCATATTGAGATGATGGCAAAGTTTCGATTCATTTGAACACTCCTAGCTAGCACTTGCTTCACACAGCTTCCCGAGGATGAGAAACTTTGGAAATTTGCCAAGAAATATTTACTAGCTAAATTGATTTGAATTTTGGTATGAGCCAACGATATGGATAGGAAAGAGTGCCCACAAATTTTGAGAGCAAGTAAGCAAAGAAAAAGCGTACTTGCTTCACAACTTGACAAATAGGGTAGAATCTGAAAAGGAAAATTTGAGGAATATTTTTGAACATGGCAAGGAAAGATTTTTTCATATATGAGGAAGATATCATCCAACAGATTTATGAGACTTACTTTGGAATTTATGGAGAGATAGAAATGGGTTTGCTTCACAACCCAAGGCAAACATGATTATTCCTTTCAAAGAAAAAGGAAATATTTCGAGGGAAAAGAATATTGGGATGGGCTCAAGATGGAAATTGGCAAGGTCTTGGGATGGTTTGGAGGTTGGTGAGCCACTAGGGAAGGGGAGTCAAGGGTGATCCTTTCAGGTTTCAAAACTATCAAGCCAGAGAAAAGCAAAACCACACCAAAATTAAAGGAAAAAAATGGGCAAAATTCAAGTTGTTACAAACCTACCCCCCCCCCCCCCCCCTTAGAGAAATCTCGTCCTCGAGATTTGGTTGCCGAGGAGTTGAACATAAATATCCCTACTTGAGGAAACCATTTCCTACTCAGGTTCCCTTTTTTCCTTGGTATAATGCTCTCGGTATCAACTGGCATACTATCTGGCTTCGGGGTGGGTTGTTTCACTGGATGCTCCTATGTTACTCTGACTTCCATCCTTTATGCATACTGACTTGACTGGCGGAGGTTGTGGCAGAAAGATCTGTTTCACGGTAGACTGTCCCTCGACTAATTATCCATACATGCTCCGAGGTTGTTAACCAACATTCTATCCGTTCCGTTTGTTGACATCTTTTCATGAGTAATAGGCCATGTAATGCGTTAACACCGTTGTTGCAATCGAACAGGTGAGTTGTCCTCACGGATTTGAATATCCCTTTCTGACGATTCTGAGCATATCTGGTTGGGCTGAGCGGGTTGACTCGATATAGGGTCCTTGCAACTGGGATAGACCCATGTGTGTGAACCTACGGTGATTAGTATTGATCGAGACTGTCTTGAGTATATGCACCATGTTGATCTTGCGACCATTGTCATACCTGTATGGCCAATCTTGCTCCTTCATTACGGTTCTCTTTGTCTGGATCCTTACTAGAAAGAGCTTGGTCTTATGTGTTATTGATTCCTTGGATGACCATCGGTGTTGTCACGTACCATATTCCGGCACGCATATTACTTAACAAGTTGTAGCCGTAGGGTAACGACCGTCTGAACCCTGGGGTAAACCCGGCAAATAAACGAGTAGCCACTAGAATGGTCTTTACAACTCAGATTTGGGACATTACTGGAGTAACTCAACCCCGACTCAAGACGGCTGAAAAGCAGCTCAGAGCATGAGACGGTGTCGATAATAAGAAAGTAGTAGTTCCCTAAGACGGTCGAGCAACACCTCAGAGCATAGGGTCACTACTACGGAAAGAAATTCAACAGCTGCCCGAGACGGCCAAAAAGCAACTCAGAACACGGGTCAGTTGCTGTCAAGAGAAACAAAAATTGGCATCCACCCCGGACGGCCAAATACAGCTCAGGACACGCGCGTGGTGCCGTCACCAAAGAAAGACAGTCAAGGGTTCATCTATGTCCCATACAGCTTATCCATAGGTTGTTGGTCATCTCACTGAAGTATATAACTGGCGTCCTTCTTCTTCTTATATGTAGATCATGCAATAGTCGTATTCTATCCGGGCTGGCATCATTGTATGATTAACTCATATGGCCTTGGTAGCATGTCCACCATATATATTGAATATATGCGGATGAGTGCTTGATTCCTGAAGCAGGTTTGTGTCTTGACTGACTATTCTGCCTTCTGGCCAACTGTTGTGGATTTGATCCTTGAGATGCATGGTCACATGCTGCCTACTGTCAGTGGAATGTGGTTCCTTCCCAACAAGGGTTACTTATCTCGTCTTGTAAGTTATCAAGAGTATCATGTCGAGGAAGACTGGATAGCTTGTGGTCGATGCTTCTATCGGGGTAGCTTCTGAAGAAGATTGGGTACCATATCTCAAATGCTTTCTTTCCTTGAAGACTTGCTGGGTAAGACTTAGTACCTTATGCCGGAAGCTTGGAGTGATAACTTATTGGAGAAGCAGGGATGTCTTGTATGGCAAATATCCGTGTGTCATATTGAGGAAGTCACAAAAACCTTGTGTCATAAGCTTGCGGGGAAAGACTGGGTTGCTTATACCTGAAGCTTCCTTTTTGCCATACGCAAACTAGGTGCATGTATATATCCTTAACGTTCCTCCTGTAGGTTACTTGCTGTATGCAACAGGGTATTCATCTATCCTTCTTGCTGAACACTGAGTTCATAGCTCATTCCGACTTCCTTTCGTAGTATAGCAGGTTTCAAATTGTGCTCATAACACACCCAACCGCGTATATGAATCATTCCTTTGACTCGAAATGTACACATCTCTTCCTTCTTGTTGATTCCATGATTGTTGTTCTAAGGGTTGCACTGATGCATACTCGATGTTGATACTCATCCACTCAGGATATCATTTTTACTCAGGTCCGATATTCCCGATATAACGTAGTCTGCCAAAATTCTATATTGTTGAACTGAGCTTCCAAATGACTGTCTCTTCACTGATTATTTGAGTCCAATGTTGGTGAGCAACTTCTATAAGGGGAAAATAAGGTAACACCAAGCGCCCAAAGAAAGAAGCAAACGACAAACACACAAAGCAGCAAGATCACACATGGGCATTATCATATTCTACATCTATTCACGACAACGATATGCGTTCCTACTTAAGTACAAAAATCTCGCAAGAACTCTGGTACTACGGTCTAACATATTGTGGCGGTGTGCATGAAAGTGAATCAATGTGTGGAAAGGAGTTGGTGTAAACAAAGGTACGCCAAACAGGGGCTTACACCGGTTCCATCTGGACAGACATGGTGGCAAGGACTAACATGGTGATAGTGGGACAAAACACATGGGTCTCAACCATGTTATCTTCAAGCGTACGGAAGAGAACCGTACTCGTCCAGAGGATGGAGGGCAGGGAAGGATTGCGATGGAAAGAAGGCTTGCGGGCATTGCCCTTTTTCTGATAAGCAAGATCAGTAAGGGTTGCCAACGCGTCTAGAGGGATGGGCAAGATCCGGGATAGAAGCATGTCTATCACCAAAACAATAGGGCGGCTGAAGAGAATGAGTTGGTGTGGTGCTGGTGCCTTAATCCGACAAAGGATCAACACAACCAGGCACCTTGGCATCACTCTGCTGGAGCAAAGATGACACCACACCAAGGAACAAGCATGCAAGCAGGAGAGCACATGTGGTGAATCGAAACCGATACCACCTACACTCACCAGATCCATCTTTAGTAATAAAATATATAATCTATATGCATGCTATGCTCAATTAAATGCAACAAACAAGTGCAACAATCCAACTAGACCCTATACTACCGGTTACTAACGTTCGTGCCGTCTAGGGCGTCCTACAACCAAACCTGCTCTGGTACCAACTCTTGTGGCATCCCGGCTCAGAGGAAACCGGAACGCCCCATATTCCAGCCCAGGGACAAGTCTCTGGAATACGACGCCGTTGGCATAGAACAAATCATCCCTTTATTACTATGGAAAAGATTACAAGGGTTCTTAGATTACATCACCTCGGCGATACTACATCTGCCTACGGTAATTCCTACACTAGCAGCGGAACAACAACGGATGCGATGAACTTCACTCCGTAGGGACTCTGGCTGGAACGTGCATCCTAGTTCGCAACTCGGAATCCTCGACAAGCAAGCAATCATGGCATGACCTGCAAACTGGCATGACAAGCCAGGTGAGTACTTTGAATGTACTCGCAAGCTCACAACAAAGAACAACATTAAGCCAAGATAACATCATAGCAATCAAGATTAGGTAAAGATTTGCTATCACAAAAGGGGTAGTTGAAAAAATAACTATACCAGGCTACTCTCACCGTACTCTGGTGATACCAACTCAGGTGATCTTACTCAGAACCTTCAGCTAGTATCCTCAAGATGGATACCAAGACTTGTCACCAGCACGATGCCCAACTGTTACCATACTCAGACGAGTTCTTCCATCATTACTATCATAGTTACGGTTGTCCACCTACTGAGGTCTGGTCGGTCTGTCCAATACCGTGGAAACGGCGATTCGAATAGATTTTACACTCTGCAGAGGTTGCACACTTTACCCACATCATGGAGCACTGACCTCGTAATCCCATTTGGGTGGACCAGTGTTGCTCCAACGAAACTTGCGTGACCCGTGCCTCTCCCATCGTACCACCGATAATTATACTCCCCCGAAGTGATGCCCTGGGTGGCCCTGTGTCCTCATGACACCTGCCACCGCCGTGGCCAAACTAAACTGTCCCAACCAGGGACGGGTACCCCAAACAACTCAACTGGCTCACAAGGTTATCGCCGCCTACCGGGCCAGGGTAGCACGCGTGCATAACCTTCCCTCTTTGGTGGTACCGGTGAAAGAGCATGCGACCAGACCATGTCAAGGCCGTCCAATATCTACAAATGTGGTTGCATAGATGATCCTGGATAGGTGACTCTCGATCAACCAACTAAGTATCTTATCCCTGTATAATATCGCTGTCATAGCTGACACTCCGATGTCATAGTAATCCAATAATTAATAAGCACAAGCCACTGCCATTTATCCATATCCATAAACTGTCGGATGAGACCCAAAGTAATCATAGACAGTGATCTCAACAGTATGGTGTAAACTAGTGGGTAAAATACTAGTTACTAATAGTCTTGTTCTCAACACGGTAGACATCTATTCAGATAGTGCATACTCAGATTCCGGACTATAAACATATATACTTATGATTAAAATATTTAATTAACCTATTATATGGCAATGCGATTAAGAAAATGAGAGTTGTGGCTTGCCTGGGATGAGGAATCCACCGGAAAGAAGTGCGCGAAGCTTGCGGAAGGGATCGCGGAAAACAGTTCTCTCTCGGAGGAGCTGTTTACGGGCAAGGGCAACATTGTTATTTCCACTGTGTGGTCACATAGTGGAAATGGTACTATCCTGACGGTCTCAACGAGACAAAGACGTGGGCTTTGGAATCACCGGAATCGGATCTATGGATGAAAAGATACAAGACTTCTTTTGCCAGGGACTAATCTGCAATTAAAATATCTGCAACTGGGTCCATGAGAACACAGCCGCTAGCGCCTTTGAAGGAATACGTTTCCCGGAGGAGGGAACGTATTTAGCGCCGGGCACCTCCACTTATCCAGCCTGACCGGCTCTCTCTCTCTCACCGACAGGTGGGGTCAGGACCCACCTGTGGGGTGTGTCACTCTTCTGCTACCTCGCGACAACACATGCAGAGGCGAGACCACGCACGCCGGCGAGGACCCCCGGTGGCACAGGCCATCTCCGACAGAGGTCCGGCCACCGGCGTGGCCAGGGCGACGAGCCGCGTCCATCCCCGCACCGCACGGTGCTGGGGGACGACCAGAGCGTCGGCGGCTTGTGCTCGGTCGGCTATGGGTCCCCTCGCTACGGGGCACCGGAGGGCAAGGAGAAGGGAAGGGAAGCTCCCCGGCTCGGGAGGGTCCCTCGGGGAAGAAATGACGAAGGGAGGGGCTCGGCGGCCATGGTGGAAATGGAGGGGCAAGAGAGGCTGGGAAGGGGTCTGGGAGGGAGAGCAGGCTTCCTGTCAGCTCGAGGGGCTCCGGGGCAGCCTATATATAGGCACTTGACGGCGAGTGGATGAGCTCGGTCGACGTGGTGGCCTTAGCCACACACTGGTGCTCCACGACGACGTGGCTGGCAGCTTGCAGCCTCAGGAAGCTCTGAGGAGGGAAGGAGACAGCTCAAGCAAGCTCGAGAGAGCTCGAGGAAGAAAACGACGACGACGGGCACTGGCAGAACAGGGCATGGCTTGTCGCGGAGCTGCAAGTCAGAAATCGGAGGGGAGAGGGGTCCAGGAGGAAGGGGACGACAAGGGGAAGCTGCTGGACATGACTATAGCTCGAGGGAGAGAAGAGATCGACGAAGCCGAGGGCTCCATTGCAGAGAGCATGCATTTGGCATGCCAAAGGTGTGGTCACCACGTGCATTGGCACTGAGAGCACAAGAGAGGCTGGCACACCATGTCTAGCAGATAGTCCTTCCAAAGAGGTGTCCAGCTGAGCTGATAGATCACCAAAAGATACCAAGATTTGATCGGAAACTTCATTGGAACTTTCCTGCAACAGACTTCACCCTATTATCATGATCAACAGAGAAGAGATAAGGGCAAACTATCATGTCTGGGAGGTTTAGGGTACGAAGGACTACAATCATGTGAAATTTGAGGAGCACATGACCAATATTTGATAGGGTTGCTTTGCAACTGACTAATCTGGTCCAGAACAAGGACTTTGATGTGGCACTCACATACTGGCTTGGATGGAGCTGAAACTTGGAGGAGATGAGTTATTTATGGTTATTAAGATGCTGTATAAATTTCATATCATCTAATGAACCAAAGTGATACTTCCTTCACATAGCATCCCTATGGACAGAATCTTAGGAAAATTACTGGGAATAATTGGCTAGATAACATGAGCTCAAATTTGGTTGAGAGAGGTTTTATTGGTAGGAGAATGTCCTCGTAAAATGTGAGAATTTATGGAGCAACATAAAATATAGTTGCTTCACAGTACGAAAAAATGACCAGAGACAAAGATTTGATGTTTAGGTCACATGGTTGAAGGAGTGATGCTCAAATTTTGTGGAGAGGCATAATCTGAGCATATTGAGATGATGGCAAAGTTTCAACTCATATGAACACTCCTAGCTAGCACTTGCTTCACACAAATTCCTCTGGATCAAAAACTTTGGAAATTTGCCAAGAATTATTTACTAGCTAAATTGAGTTGAATTTTGGCATGAGGCAATTATATGGATAGGAAATAGTGCCCACAAATTTTGAGAGCAAGCAAGCAAATAAAAAGGGTACTTGCTTCACAACTTGACAGATAGGGCAGAATTAGAAAAAGAATATTTGAGGAATATTTTTGAACATGGCAAGGAAATATTTTGTCATATTTGAGGAAGATATGACCCCAAGAGATTTACGAGAATTATTTGGGAATTTATGAAGAGATATAAATGGGGTTTGCTTCACAACCCAAGGCAAACAGGATTATTCCTTTAAAACAAAAAGGAATATTCCGAGGGAAAAGAATATTGGGATGGGCTCAAGATGGAAATTGGCAAGGTTTTGGGATGGTTTGTAGGTTGGCAAGCCAGTAGGGAAGGGGAGTCAAGGGAGATCCCTTCAGGTTTCAAAACTATCAAGCCACAGAAAAGCAAAACCAGACCAAAATTAAAGGAAAAGGAAATGGGCAAAATCCAGCGTGTTATAGTATCCCCCTCAACAATGACCAAGAACAAACATTTCCTGGCACAGCTTCCTGAAGTCCCCGATAGAGAAGTTGGCACAGGCGATCCTGTTTTGCCTGGTGAGCCACTCCCTCCCGCGGAACCCGAGATTCTTGCGGTAGAGGCAAGCGCTCCCACGAACACGGAGATTCCTTTAGTCCTTGTCGTCGAGCCAATGGCACCGGCTTAGGCACAACACATCGTCCAATTCCTTCAGAGAGGAGAACTTCCCGAAGAACAAGAACATGCCGAAATAGTAGCCCACCAGTCTAGTATGTAGCAGTTTGTCGATGACACTCTCTAAAAAAGGAGGCCCAGCGGTGCGAAATTAAGTTGCATCTTCCAGAAAGAACGACTAAAGCCGTTTGGTACATATTCTCGGAGGCATGTGCGGGACGCACATAGGATCAAGGGCCCTTGCCGGGAAAGCTTACTGGCAGGGTTTCTATTGGCCCACAACCCTCCAAGATGCAACTCAGCAAGTCACCAAGTGTGAAGCCGGCAAGTTCCATTCCAAGAACATCCACCTGCCAGCGCAAGCCCTCCAGGCGATCCCTCTATCTTGCCCATTCTCGTTCTGGGGGCTCGATATCTTGGGACCCTTCCACCGCGCTGCCGGGGGTTTTGAGTTCTTGTACGTAGCAATCGACAAGTACACGAAATGGCCTGAGGTACAGCAAGTGAGAAAGGTGATCGCGCAGTTAGCTATTAAGTTCATGAAGGTACCGGTTTCCGCTTTGGTGTATCCAACAGAATAATCACTCACAACGACACCCAGTTCATGAGCTCCATATTCATGCAGTATGTCCAAATCCTTGGAAGCAAGACCTCCTTCGCCCCTGTTTCTCACCCAAAAAGCAATGGGCAAGTCGAGAGGTCAACGCTGAAGGGTTGCGGGCACTCAGGACATGAACTTTCGATATACAGGGAAGATGCGGCAAGCGCTGGATTGATGAGCTATCGGTGATTCTTTCGTCCTTTAGAACGACACCGAATCGAGCTACCAGCCAGATGCCTTTCTTCTTAGTATATGGGGCAGAAGTAATCCCCACGAAACTCATATACGGGTCACCTTGAGTGCTTGCCTACGATGAAGTGGCGCAATAGCAGCTGCGGCATGACGATGCCACACTCCTGGAGGAAGATCCTCTCCGGGCTACTACGCATGCTACACGCTACCAGCAGGCCGTGTGCCGCTACCATAGCTGCAGGGTCCATGCCCGGAGCTTTGAGGAAGCCAACCTTAACTCAGTGCACCCAGTGCCAGTTTCTGTCTGCTGATGTCTATTTTGCACGGGCTTTTACCCAATTTTCCGAAGCCCGAAAAAATCCAGAAAAATATATAAAAGATGAGCGAAACAGAAGCTTCCAGATCACCGAAGGAAGGCCAGAGGGGGGCCAGGGGTGTCCTAGGTGGCCTGCTGGCATGGCCAGGCCCTAAGCCGTGCCAGGAGGTCGCCTGGGTGGGTCCCACCTCCTCCTGAGCCCTCCTTTGCCCTATATTTAGAGTCCCGACAGGAAAACCTGGCAGACTTTCTGGAATCACGAATTTCTCCATTGTTCCACAGCCATAGCGGTTTCGAGATCGGGAGCGTCAGGAGAACTCTTCCTGGCACCCTGCCGGAGGGAGGATTGACCTCCGGGAGCTTCTCCACCGCCATGGACACTTCCCGGACGTGCCGTGAGTAGTCCTTCTTGGACCATGAGTCCATGACCAGTAGCTATGTGATGCCTTCTCTCCAATCTTGTGCTACAATCGTTAGTCCTTGTGAGCTGCCCTACAGGATCAAGGCATCTATGTAATTCTCTTGCTATTGTATGCTCGGTTTGTTGTGATCCGATGGATTATGAGATTATGTTCATCTTGTTATGAGTTATATATTTGATTATCCTTTTATATTATGTTCCTTAGTGATTCATGCATGTTCTCCGTTGCTTTTTATTGCTTTGGCCAAGTAGTAGATTGTAACTCCAAGAGGGAGCATTATGCATGATTGTGGGTTCATGCCCCTCGATGTCTAGCTTGAGTGAAAGAAACATGACACTAGGGGATGTGCTTGTTGCCACCAGGGAGAAAACAACGGTGCTTGTGACCACGGTTGCAAGGATTTTTTTACCTTGAGCATAGTTCATTAATGCAGTTTTCCGTTGTGTCAGTGCACTAAACACTGGGGTCTCTAGTTCCTTGGACTAGTGCGCGGACACCGGAAGCCCCTCCGCAGTGGCAAGGCGTGTCGCTGGAGCTTAGGGTGGAAACATGACTCAGAACCCACCAAGTACATATTGCAAACCCCGGTAAGCACTCGCTTGCTGGGAAGGAAGAAGAGACCCCGGCAGGAGCTCCCTCCCGGGGAGATAGACAGTGCCACGGTGAGACCCTCCCGTCGAGGAAGAAGGACTGAGCCCCGGCAAGCCACCCTTGCCAGGAATATTTACAAGGCCTCGGCAGGCCATCACCTCCCTACCGAGAGGAACAAGAAGAGCCCCAGCAAGGTAACCCTGCCAGGAAGGAAGAGAAGGCCCGAGGAGAGGCGCCAACCCAGGGCTCCCTCACAACCTATGAACGCCTCCACTAACGATTACGCCACCGCCGATGCATGAGCCATGCGTCCACCCGCACGCCAGCGCAACACCTCGGAGTTGCCACGTGTTGGTACGTGTCCATCCCCCCTGACGAGGTCATGGAAGTCCATCGAAACATTTAATGCACCTCTGACAAGGCAGTAACACTATAACTGTCGGTTGGCGCTGTTTTACTCATGAACCCACCGTTCACCCACTGAGCCACTGTGGTGACCCCTTCGCCTATAAAAGGAGGCCTGAGGCTCAGTAGTAGGGACTTTTGGCTTTTTGGCCAATCGAAAGGCTATAAGGAGGGACAGATCTACAGTAACCCAAAACGAATAACTAAACACATGCTGGAGTAGCGTTTTACGCACCAAGCGGCCCGAACCTGGGTAAAAAGATCTTGTCGGGCCGTGACTGTTGGTTCTGCTCTTGCCGCCACTCCTCTCCCCGCCAAACCAGCAAAAGGGGGACCATTGAGGCCCCCCATATGTGTCGATCCTTCGCTGACACGTTGCTTTGAGTTTACACTTTGGGTGGGGCTCGCAACTTAATACCGGAGAGATGTTGTGGATATATATCTCAAGGTGGATGATTAGTAAGTGGATGCTGATGAATAAACCGTCTACTTGTCTTGGCGTACTGCCCATTACTATTGAACCTCTAGCCATCAAGGAGCATAATTAGCATTGCGGTGCGATCATAGTTCTTTCAATTTCCCAACTGTGATTTGTTTACCCAAGCATAGTTCTTTATCGTATTTTGGGAGAGAGACATCACTAGTGAATGTCATGTGACTCCGGTCCATATCACCATCATTGTTTTCACCTCCATCATTTACCGCTTCCATTTACTTTTCCGTTGCAATCACTATTACCTTCCCGCTTGTGTTTTGATCCTTTGCAATCTACAAGGCCGGAGAGATTGACAACCTCTCTGTACTCGTTGGGAGCAAAGTTATTTGTTGTGTGTGTAGGTCCATGTCTTCTGCTAGCGGCAGGGTGGAAGGCACCTACTTGTTGAGCCTAGGAGTCCTCCTGGTTCGATAAACCTTACAGTCTCCATGTAAGGGAAATTAATTTGATGTTGACTACATCTCCACCTTCCACTTGGGGTAACCAACGATGGGTGAGAAGTATATCTGTCAACTCATCATCAAGCGAATTTCTGGAGCCGTTGCCGGGGACTCCAGTATTGAGGACCAATGTAGGGTGTAGAGGAGTTGTGATCAACATCAACGGGGTGGACTTCTTAGCAGATCTCATCGTCCTTACGTCGCAAGGCTTGGCCGTGATCCTTGGCATGGATTGGTTAGCCAAGCACCAAGGCTTGTTGGACTATGGTAAGAGGGCTATTACGATGACCAATAGCCAAGGAGTCGAGGTCAAGTACGTTCCCAACCCTACCTCCAATCGAGCCCCTCAGGTTAATTGCCTTTTGGGAGTTGAAATGGCTCAAGTGCTAGTGGTATGTGAATACCGAGATGTCTTTCATGACGAACTACTCGGAATACCACCTGATCTCGACATTGAGTTCATTATTGAGCTAATGCCCGGAGCAGGACCCATCTATAAGAAGCCCTATAGAATGGGATGTGAAGAGTTGGATGAAATGATGGAGCAACTATCTAAGAAGCTTAGAAAAGGATTCATTCGTCCTAGCTCCTTTCCTTGGGGATTGCCTTTGATATTTGTGACAAATAAGGACAGAACCATCCACCTTTGTGTTGATTACCGTTCTCTCAATGAAGTCACAATACAGAACAAGTATCCTCTCCCCATGATTGAAGACCTGTTCGATAAACTGAATTTGCCAAGGTGTTCTCCAAGATCGATCTCAGGTCTCGGTATTACCAATTGAATATCAGACCCTTGAGGATGGTGCTGGAAAAGCTTCAAGAACACCAGCTTTATGCAAAGTTCAGCAAGTGTGAATTCTGGCTGAATGAAGTTGGGTTTTTGGGCCATGTGATGACGACAAATGGATTGTCAATTGACCCTGCCAAGATTGACACCGCGACGGAGTGGAAATCACCGATCAATGTGAAGGAAGTTAGAACTTTCCTCGGACTCGCGGCATACTACCACAAGTTCGTCGACGGGTTCTCAAGCATTGCGCGACCTATGACTCAACTCTTGAAGAAGGACAAGAACTTTGAATGGACACCAAAGTGCGAGGAAAGTTTCCAAGAGCTCGAGAAGAGGTCGACGACAACCCCAATTCTGGCTACCCCTGATATTCACAAGGACTTTCTCATATATTGCGATGCATGAAGGACCAGGATTTGTGTTGTCCTAATGCAAGAGGGTAGAGTCGTGGCATATTTTTCTCGATAGCTCCGTCCTCACAAAGAGAACTACACCACTCATGATCTTGAGATGGTAGCAGTGGTTCATTCTTTGAAGACATGTCGACAGTAACTTTTGGGGAAGCGATGTGAGATATACACACACCACAAGAGTTTGAAGTATATTTTCACTCAGAAGGAATTGAGCATGAGGCAACAAAGATGGTTGGAGTTGATCAAAGATTATGACCTTAGTATTCAATACCACCCCGGAAAGGCCAATGTGGTAGCAAATGCCTTGAGCAGCAAGGCTTGTTCCTTGAATGCTATGATCAAGGAAAGGCTACCGATCCTGTATGAAGAGCTTCAGAGCTTCGCGTTAGAGCTAGTCGCACCAGGATTTCTAGCCAACCTCGAAGCAAAGCCTACATTTATGGACAATATCAAGGAATCTCAAAAGGGACACGGGAGCATCAACGGTATCAAGAAGAAGATCAAGGATGGCAAGGCCCCATGATTCTCTTTGGATGAACGAGGAGTTGTACGGTTTGGAGACCACATATGCATGGTCGACAAAGCCGAGCTCAAGAACCCGATCTTGAAAGAAGCACACATCACTCCGTATTCCATCCACCCTCGAGGAACCAAAATGTACCAAGACCTCAATGTAAGGTTCTGGTGGCATGGCATGAAGAGGGAGATAGCCTCCTATGTCGCTAATTGTGATGTAGGTCAGAGGTTCAAGGCTGAGCATCACCAACCCAGTGGACTGCTACAACCTCTCCAAGTGCCTCAATGGAAGTGGGACAAAGTCGCGATGGATTTTATCACTAGTCTTCCCAGATCAAGCAGAGGACCTGATTCCATTTGGGCCATTGTTGACCACCTGACCAAGGTAGCCCATTTCATTCCCTCCAGTACCACCTATTTTGGGAGCCAACTAGCCAACCTCTACATCAATCGCATCGTGAGCCTTCATGGAGTTCCTAAGGAGATCGTATCAGATCGTGGCACCCATTTCACCTCAAGGTTTTGGAAGAAGTTTCACGAAGCTATGGTAACCAAGCTATCCTTCAGCACTTCTTTTCACCCTCAGACCGACCGACAGACGGAATGAGTAAATCAGATACTCGAGCACATGCTCCATGCCTATGTCTTGGCATGTGGAGCCAAGTGGGAAGATTGTTTGCCCTTTGTCGAGTTCTCCTACAACAACACCTATCAGTCCAGCCTCTAGATGGCACCATTTGAGGTCTTGTACGGTCGCAAGTGCCGCACTCCCCTCAATTGGTCAGAAACTGGAGAAGGGCTGGTCTTCGGACCAGATGTCCTCCGTCAAATAGAGGAGCAAGTTCGACTCGTCACGTAGCCGGTATTACTAGTGGTGGAACGGGAGCAAGTTCAACTCGTCAAGCACAGAAGCAAGTTCAACTCGTCAGGAATAATACCCCTTATGGAACAGGGATTTTCTATTTACTATGGTCGGTGCTAGTAGAGAGCCCGCATTACTAGTGGCTGGAGTGACGTGGTCACTCTTGAGACGGGGTCGTGCCAAGGGAGGGCAACCATGGGTTGTTATTATAGACACCGGGCAAACTGTTGCGTGCCCTCGTGGATGATACGTGTGATGTAGATCACAAGCGATTGTCACCAACGAGTGGACTCTTTGCTAGTGTCATCATGGGAAATGTGATGTTCGAGTACTTACCTCGGGTATGAAAAATCCCACGAGTCAAGTGCTAACACGGAAGTTTCCAAAATCTTGTGGGTAAAGTGTGCAACCTCTACAGAGTGTAAAACTATTATAATAGACGTGTCCATGGTCAAGGACAGTTGGTTGGTGTTGCTTAAGCTACATCCAGGAGTTATCGCTTAAATCAAGTGTGTGTGTGTGTGAAATGGTGGCAGTCCGAGTAATGAGCTAAGTAAGATTTCTTGGCATGATGGGTGAACATGTTGTTTAACCCTCAGTTGATATTGCACTATTTGCAAAAACCTTATACACAGAATCTTAGCAGTAGCATTGGAAGAGAAGGGGCACTACTGCTAATTAGCAGAAGCGCGCGTAACAACGCGACACTAGTGCTACAGAATTAGCAGTAGCGCGTCTCACTATAACAACGCTACTAGTAAAGTTTCCCGAATGTTACCGCCAAGCGAGGTTGAGCAGTAGCACGCTCGCAATAACCGAGCTACTTCTACTGTAATAGCAGTAGCGCTCATTTTTCATAGGGCACTACTGCTAATTTTGAACCTGACCACATGGCAGGCCCCGCTTAGCAGTAGCGTGTCTGTCGAAAGTGTGCTACTGCTATCTTAATAGCAGCAACGTGTTTTACACCCAGTGCTACTGCTAAACCGCGGCCACCACCTTTTTCCTCCCCCGTCCCCCTCCCCCATCCTCTCTTCCTTCACTTTCCCCTAGCTCCCACCTCCTCTCTCCCTCACTTTGCTTCTTCCTCACTACTTCTCCCACCCCATTACTCTCCTTCTTCTACCTATCTTTCTCTCTCTTTATTACTCCTAGCTAACTACACAACATCGAGTAATGCATCTCCTTTCTATTTTTCCTCCCCCCTCCACTAGTTGAACTTTTATCCTCCCAAACTAGCTTGCTAGGTAGATCTAGGATTTAGTGAAGTCACCTATGTACCTCCCTAATTAGATTTAGCCTTGTCAATAAGAGCTTTGTCCACTTTTTATCATTCCATAGTTGTGTGTGGCGACACCTATTGACATCATCATCACCATGCTCGATCTGAGGCGATATGAGATAATCGGGCGATATGAAGGAAATTGTTTGTGTGTGGCATGAAATGCCGCCGAATTGTGCTTGTGAGTTGCCTATGTTTTGCCAAAATGTCGATTTATTTCCGTTTCAGCGAATTCCGAGCAAACTCTATATGTCCTATTTTTAGGGAAGGTCATGCCGAATTTTTGTATGACTTTGATGCATGCATGCATTTTTATAATCAATTTGTTTATTATTACTGTGCATGCGTTCATGGTGGTCAGTGGAACGATGGTGAACTGGTGGTTGTGGTCGGCGGTGTGGGACGTGAAGGAAAATAACCGGACAAAGATTTTATGTCCGTGTCGAAGATGCAAAGGAGCAGTTTGGCTCGACCCCTATGACGCTGGTAGTGTGATGGCGCACCTGCTCATGATTGGTTTCATGCATGTGTGTACTCGATGGATAATTGAAGATGAGGATGATCATGATGAGGACGCCGACAGGGCAGGCAATGACGACGCGGGGCAAGACGAAGAGATGGCCGATAATGGCGGCGGAGAAGGGGTCGGACATGGCGGCGGGGAAAGGGTCGTACATGGCGGCGGGGAAGGGGCCGGACTTGACGACGAAGAAAATGTGGACTCCACGCCGCAGACTTCGTCAGTACTAAGTTCAATCATGCGGGACCCTCATGTTCAAGCACTGCTTTGCAAGGAGACGAGTACTGACAGAGCTGCTTCTAGAGAGGAGGCCAAGCTGCCACAACTGGTGATATACTCGAACACTCCATTGTATGATGATTGCGATCCTGAGGTGAACCACTTGAGTTTCACGCTCGAACTCCTGAAAACAAAGGCTAAAAACAAATGGACCGGCACTAGCCTCGATGAGCTTCTCAAGTACCTAAAGGATGTTCTTCCCGTGGGGAATCTATGTCTTACTAGTGTGGATGAGGCCAAGAAGATCGTGTGCCCTCTTGATCTGCCGCACGTTAGATACCATGCATGCATCAACGATTGGATAATTTGTCGGAAGGAGTACGCGAAAAAAACTAGTTGTCCGGTGTGCAATGCTTCTCGATACAAGAAGCCCGGGAAGAAATCTCCCTACAAAGTTGTATGGTACTTACCGATCACTCCCCATCTGCAATGTTATTTTGTAGATCCCAAAGAAGCAAAGCTCATGCATTGCCATGCGAAGAGGATAAATCCCGACGAAGGAGATGATCCGAAGCTGAGACACCTCGTGGATGGAAGCCAGTGGAAAGCATTCAACAGCGAATATCGGTATTTTGCATGTGATGCAAGGGACATCGTGCTCGGTGCGTGTACCGATGGCATGAATCTGTTTGGCAACCAGAACTCCAACCATAGCACATGGCCCGTGTTTTATGGATGTACAACCTCCCCCCTATTTGTGCAGGAAGTCGAAGTACATACGCATGAGCATGCTGATTCAAGGGCCAAAACAACCGGGAAATAATATTAATCTGTATCTGGGCTACTTCAAGAGGAGTTAGACACGTTATGTAAAACACCGGCCAAGACATGGGACACCAGCAAAGGCGAGTATTTCTATATGAGAGTCGCGCTGATCACGATGGTGCACGACTACCTCGATTACAGATATGTCGCAGGCCAGGTGTGCCATGAATGTGGATGCTCGCAGTGCATGGATGATACGACATCTCAGCAGGTAACATCAACGAAAGATGGCGGGTGTGGGAAAATCGTGTACATGGGGCATCGAAGATGGCTCGAGAATTAAGAACGATGGAGAAACTATGGAGATCTATTCAATGGTGAGGCTGAGTATCGAGGACCTCTATGTAAGTGGAGTCGCGCCGAAATCGATGAGGTGTTGAAAACTAGGAATAGTGCCCCGTGCCGGGAAGACGATGAAAAAGGCGCCGGAGCAGCCGCTGAAGGTATGGAAGACGAGGTCTGTTTTCTGGGACATGGAGTACTGGCACAAACACGACACGCCTCATTGCCTTGATCAAATGCATATCTGTAAGAATGTCCTTGAGATCTTGCTTGCGACACGGATGAACCTGCCAGATAAGACCAAGGATGGGCTGAAGGCAAGAAAAGACTTGCAAGATTTGAAAATCAGGGCAGATCTGCACATGTCGCCCTGTAAAAAGTCAGAGGGGAAACAGACAAAGGAGCAGGAGAAGAAGGGAAAGAAAGTAAAGGAATATGATAATTGCCCCCCTTCTTGCTTCACCTTAAGTCCGGCTGAGATCGATCAATTCTTCAAGTACCTTACCGGAATAAAAGTTAGTTCCAGTTACTATGGGAAGATAAGCAGATTTGTATACACGAAGAAGAAAGGTTCAGCGGGATGAAGTCCCATGGATGTCATGTGATGATGATGTAGATACTACCTGTTTCCCTTAGAGGGATAATGGACAAGCACGTCTGTGACACGCTTATTGGTCTCCGCAACGTTTTCGATGCCATCTCTCGAAAGTCGATTAGTGTGAAGTAGCTTTGAAGGCTACAGGAAGATATCGTTGTGATACTAAATGATCTTGGGATGTACTTCCCGCCCGCTTTCTTTAATGTCATGGTGCATCTGTGTGTCCATATTGTGGGACATAATATACCTGGGGCCGTCATTCCTGCACAACATGATGTCGTTCGAGAGGATGAATGGGTTCATCAAAGGATTTGTTCATAACATGTCCCGTCCGGATGGAAGCATCGTCCAGGGCTATCTGACACAAGAGTGCATCTCTTTTTGCGAGAATTTTCTATATGATGCAGACCGGCCGCTTGTTGATGGTTTGCCCGTTAACAAGCACGTTGGAGGCTCGAAGGAGAAGGTCACTCCAATGGTCATAGGGAATTGCATGTGGCCTACTCTGATCAACGCAACGACTCTGACACAGCAAACTTGGTAGTGCTACAACCCCTAGATCAGGTAGATCCTTTCGTGACATTGCACAAACAAACTATCGAAAAGAAATATCATGACCGGTGGGTATGGAGGACGGACGTCGAAGTTACTAGAGAGCACAACTCCACTTTCTTGCATTGGTTCAAAGAGCATATTCCGGCTAATCCCCCCGAAGAGTGCTCTAAGGACGGATTGCTCATATACGCCTTAGCACATGAACACTCACCCAACCTCGCCACCTATCAGGCATATGATATCAACGGATACAAGTTCAACACGGAGGACAAAGATATGAACAATGATTTTCAGAACTCAGGGGTGACGATGGAATGCATGACTCACAGGGAGAACGGCTCAACTAAGAGATTTTACGGAAGGGTCGAGGAGATCTGAGAGCTTGACTACTCTGGACTGCACAACGCGACGATGTTCTGTGTCAGATGGGCTAAGAATGTCAAAAGAGAAAACTAGTATTTCACTACCATGACTATACCCGACGCCAAGAGCACTACCGTGAACGCCATCGCAAAAAATGAGCCATGGGTACACGCTAAGAACGTGGCAGAATGCTTCTTCAAAACCGGCACAAGCAATCCCAGCCGTGTTGTCGTGAGCAGAGGCAAAAGGAACATCATTGGAACGGATGGAGTCGCCAACGAGGAAGACTACGACCAGTAAGGCAACCAAATGAGGGAAAATGATGATGACGATGAAGTATACGTAAAAAGAAGAATCAATACTACATTACTTAAGAAAGATCATACTCCATGGAAAAGAAAAAGTCACAATGAAGGGCTCAATTATTCGTCAATGAACAAGAAGGGAAAGAAGCTCACAAAAAAACGAAAACGTCGAAGGTGAGAAACCCTTATCGATCAAATGATGTAATATATATATATATATATATGTTCCTATTTTCTATGCACACATAACCATTATGGGTCAAATGATGTAATATATATGTTCCTATTTTGTATAGCACACTTAACCATTATGGGTCAAATGATGCAATATATATCGCCTTAGTTACATACATTGTATGAGCTTCCCTTTGTTATGGCTCTTGGAAAAAAGGAAAAGAAGAAAAGAAAAGGAAAAGAAGTAAAGAAAAGAAAAGGAAAAGAAAACAATAAAAATAAGAAAAAAATAAAAGAAGAAAAAAAAACAAGAAAAGCAATAGCAGAAGCACATGTTTGAAAAAAGCGCTCTAGCTACTTGTGTTAGCAGTAGCGCGTTTTCCCGAAACGCGGTACTGCTACCGTAGATATAGCGTGTTTTTGGAAAACGCGCTACTGCTACCTTGACATAACCCACAGTGCCTCTACTTCTTTCCTATACCCCATTTCCCAATCGGCCCCTCTCCCCTCCGTCGCCCTCCGCCGCCCTCCATCGCCGCCCGTGCACCCTCCTTCGCCCTCCGTCCCCATCCATCGCCACCCCTCTCCCTCCCCATCGGCATCTCCCCATGCTCCACCACGCCGTCGGTATCTCCCCCGAGATCCACCTCGCCGCCGACATTTCCCCCGAGCTCCACCTCGCCGCTGACGTCTCCCTGAGCCCCTTGTAAGTCCTCCAACCCTCCTTCTCTCTGTGTGTCTCTTTGTTAAGGTTATTTTACTTAGGTTAAGTTACTTAGGTTAATTTAGTTAGGTTATTGTTATTAGGTTCTTGTTCCTATTAGGTTCTTATGTTAAGTTGCTTAGGTTAATTTAGTTAAGTTACTTAGGTTAATTTACTTTGCTTATTTTTTATTAGGTTCTTAGGTTAAGTTACTTAGCTTAATTTTTGTTAGGTTCTTAGGTTGCAAATTTTTCTTCAAGTTCCATATAGGCTATTTAAAGAAAAAACAGAATTGATTAACACTTATTCCAAATATTGCGAAGCAAAAGGAGTTCTTGCATTTTGCTTCAAGTTCTATATTTTCTTCCTCTTATATGAGAATTGGAAGTGTACATGTGATTTGGACATGTGATATTTGGAATTTGGACATGTGATATTCAGAATTTTGACATGTCATATTTTGCACATGTGATATCTGGAAAATGATGGTTATGTGCAGGGTAAACGATTTGACTGGCCTATGTTTCACCAGAATGTTGATTCATTTCCTTTCCGGTGAATTTCACGCACTCGATATGTCCACTTTTTTGCAAAGGTCATGCCGAAATTTCGCGTGAATTTTGGTACGACTTGTGCTAGAAACTAGGCATATCGAGTGTCGGGATTTGGTGCGACGGGAATGAAACGACATTCCGGCAAACCATAGACCTTTTTTATGTCATTTCTCATTTTATTATAGTTTTAGAATTAAACGAGGAGACTTAATCATAGGAAACATGTTGAACAACAAACAAACCGGGCCTTCTGACCATGATGCAAATGAGATGGATTATGAGGGTGAACAACAGTACCTCGACTTTTTGTGTGCGAAGCACAGTCAAGGTTTGCCGAGCGTCCTCGATGATGGTACTGACGCCGACATCGACACCGACGACGCCGACACCGATGGCAGTGCCAAGACCATCGGTGAAGGTACTGGCTGGGAAGATACCGACGGGGAAGGTACCGGCGCCGATGCTGCTATTGAAAAGAAGAAGCAGAAGAAATAGAGGATACGAAAACCTAACAAACTCCGCATCGGACGTCTTGTGATCACAAAGATGGCCCCTGGCAAGTTTGAGCCATTAGAGCCGGAAGAAACTTGCAAGTGGTATGGGAACCAAGTAGGATGCATCCTACGGGAATGCGCGAGCATCAACGACGTTGACTTAAGGAGTAAAGAACATTTGAGGCAGTTGCTCCTGACGAAGTTGCCCAAGAGATTCAAGTTCCCCGATCGGGATGATAGCATAAAAGAACCATGGGATGATCCGAAGATGGAAATAATAACGAAGCCCTTGGAACTAACGTTCCATGGGTAGCCAATGTCCGGTGCGTATTTCTGGGTTACCTTGTCGAGTGTGAAATCGGGGCACGAGGATTTGCCTCCTCTAGTACGGCTAGGGGGAGAGGACGACGAGACCCCGCCGCTGCTTGGAAATTGCAAGGGTTGGGTGCTGCTATGGCCAAAGAATCTTCTTCCTGTGGAGCCGGCCGAGAGCACACCAATAACCACACATCAAAAAGCAGGTATGAACACCATCACCCCGCCTACACAACTACCAGCGCCTGTAGTGCCAGGTGAGAGCGGCGAATGACATGATGAAGGGGGTCCAATAGTGGCTGATGTAATTGCCCCCGTAGAACAAAGAATGGATGATGAGATGGACAAGGACCCTCCTCGGTTCCTCAATACATGCACCTATGACGGTGACTTAGATATGATGAGTCAGCCATATGACAACTCGGGCTAGCAGCATGCTGATGAGGATATGGATGATCTTCCCGGGCAGAACGTCCTAGGAGGGATTGCAAGAAGTCTCTCTTCATGCAATCCTCAGAGGATACGCATGAAGATGCCCCCTCAACATAGGCTCAACTAGCCGAGGGTTGTACATTGCTTAGCCCGACAACACTTGGGTAGGGGTTAAGGAAGGGTCTGGAAGGTCAGCCCAAGAAAAAGGAGAGGAAGAGACCGAGGAAGAAAGGCTTTCCTGCCTACAAACAAGCTAGAGCACATAGCAACCAAATGGTGGATTTTGAAGAGCGTGTACCTGTCAAATTTACGGCCATGTTCCATGTCACGGGCGAGCCAATGCTACTGCTGAAACCACTGGAGGCAATATCATGGGATCTCAGGACACTTCACAACCATGTGATGTCGACTGAGAAAAGCCTACTAGCCTCGAAGGATCCTCGATATCCGATATACGAGGCTTGTGTGCCTGAGGGGAAGTGCTGTGTCGACACACGGCCCGCGGAGGTGTTCTTCCTGCGGTTTGAGCATATCTTCGTGATGTTTCTCACAAGGCGGCTCGATTGTACAATCGTCCGCCTTTTTGCGCTACATATGAGCTCTGTCATAAAGAGAGTAGAAGTCTCACAAATCTATGTGGCGGATCCATACTACATGCACGAGTCCTTCTTGACTCTCGGCGACTTTGAGTATAAAACTGCTAGGGAGTACCTCGAAATCTTCATGGTAGAAAATAAGGACAAGGAAATTGTCCTCCTGCCTTATCATCCAAAGTAAGTCAGTACCGGACAACCCTTTCGTACATTTCAATCATTCCTTCTCGCCCCTATGAAGAATAATTTGAGTTGTTTTTCCCCGTGGCAACGGGCGCGCCACCCTTATCGTCCTTTACCCGTGATTCTCCCACGCCGTGTATTTCGACCCTACCAGAAACTACGAGAAGGACTACACCCACGTAATTAAAATTCTAGATGACGCTCTCCAAGCCTTCAACTTGAGGGGTGGCTACCTACAGACCGGGAGACAAAGGAACAAGAAGAAGGGTTTCTCACATAAAACTAACTTCTGCTGCATCAATGTCCCAAAACCAAGCAAGAACAATGGATTCTACCTTCTACATCTCATGACGGAGTTCAGAAGGGTTCACCAGAAGCTTCACATGATAGGCAGAAACGATGATCATATCCGCAAGTGGGTATAATCTCATGGAGAAGCGGATTATAAACTTACAGATGACTTCCTTCGCATCCAGAGGGACATTGCTATGATCATCATGAAAGAAGTCGTCAAAGAGAAAGGGATGTTCCACCACGACCCTATATCACGAGCTGACATCCGAACTCGCATAGGCATGCAACGTCGGGACCTCACGCTGTTCAACAAGCTAGGGTGCATACTCGATGATTTGGAAGGATGGAACTTCTAGTGATTTACGATGTTGATGATGATGATATTTGTCGGTTGAACTTGTATAGTTTCTCTAGCGATGAAACTTTGTGATGTCCACGGTCCCTGCCGAACTTGCGTAACGCTACTTTATTAGTTTGGGTACGATGACCTGCATACCTCTAGTTAATTAGTTTGCATGTGATAAAACTGTGTTGATTATTTATATGTTAACTATATGTTGCATCTAGTTGCTAACCCTTTATTTTTCGTGTTGCTCAAGTATATTTTGTTGCATATGATTATCCATTTCTTGATGAAGATGCATCTCTAACAGGTACCTAGATTCTTGATAGCAAAGAAGTAGTGCTATGTCGTGTACGAAGGGAAGGTTCCGGGAGTGTACGACGAGTGGCCTGAGTGTGACGCGCAAGTGGAGGGGGTCTCTGGAGCCAGCTATAAAGGCTTCAAACGCAGACAAGAAGCAGAAACTAGTTACTTGAGGTACACGCTAGCGCAAGAGAGGACTCATAACCGCCGCCTCATATACTGTATAGTTCCGCTCTCACTCATAGTGATAGCTCTTTCCACGTATATCATTGTTTAGATGTATGACGATGTAGTTGCAAGTATTCGAGACTTGGATCGCTATTTTCGAGATGATGACGACAGACCACTTTGTGTTGGATGATGATTATGATGATGACATGATTTGATGAGACTAATTGTATGTATATGCTATTATTACATTTGTTAGTGTATGATGATGACATTCGTATGAGCTAAAGATTATTGTATAAAGCCAGTTCAAATACAAAACAAATATGCAAAAAAAAATCAGAATCCCCTACCAGTAGCGCGGCTTAGTAAAGCTCGCTACGGCTACACATGTATAGCAGCAACACGTTTATGTAAAGATCGCTACTGCTACGCATGTATAGCAGTAACAAGTTTATGTAAAGCTCGCTACCTCTATGCATGTATAAAAGTAGCGTGGGCCAACACTCGCTACTTCTACATTTTAGATGTAGCTCGAGCGGACCCACGCTACTGCTAAAGGTTAGTTGTAGCGCCGTATCAGTAGCGCGGGAGCCCGTGCTACTGATACGCCTAAAACCCGCGCTACTGCTAGGCTTTTCCCTAGTAGTGTTGATATATGTAACCAATTCACTCGGTTACTGCTTAGCTGATGATGCATGCCGCATGAGAAGTTTATCATTTTATTGCACTAAGGCAAAATCTGCTTTCCACAAAATAGCATACTAGTGCTATGTCATACTTCATTATTGTCTTGTTCCATATCATGGGTTGCTTGCGAGTACATTCAAAGTATTCATTGGCTTGCCACTCGTTATTTACTTGGCCACGCATGGAAGAACATGAGTTTGGAGAAGAGTTCGTTGGTGACGAACATGCGAACTAAGGCGATTCCCAGTCAGAATGTGTGTTGGTTAAGGCAGATGTCATGGGTTCACGCTTTCAACCAAGTTATCTGCTGTTAGTTGTGTTTGGTGTGTCGACCTTTGAGGCCCTGTCTGTGTAATGACTTGGCCTTAATGGCCCTTATTTGTATCCGACGGTATGTATGGATGTTGAAATCTTGTAATTCAACTTCTGTGTGTTCATTGAGCATTGATCACTGGGATCACTGTACACGTGCATTCGGTGATGGCGACTTACAAGTCGGGGTCCCCACAGTTTCCTTGGAAAATGCACCGTATGTTCTTTACCATTAACATGAAAAGTGACTTTTCTTTTATTGCAATCAATAACATCCCCTGTAGTATTTAAGAAAGTTCTATCAATGATAATCGACATGTTGTCATCCTTGGGCATATCAAGTATAACAAAGTCTGTCAAGATAGTAACATTTGCAACAACAACGCGCACATCCTCACAAATACCGATAGGTATGGCAGTCGATTAGGCAGCCATTTGCAATGAAATTTCAGTAGGTGTGAGTTTATTCAAGTCAAGTCTTTTGTATAAAGAGAAAGGCATAACACTAACACCACGTCCTAGATCACATAAATCGGTTTTCACATAGTTTCTTTTGATGGAACACGGTATAGTTGGTATTCCTGGATCTCCTAGTTTTTTAGGTACTCCATCCTTAAAAGAATAATTAGCAAGCATGGTGAATATTTCAGCTTCAGGTATTTTTGTTTTATTAGTGATGATATCTTTCATATACTTAGCGTAAGGGGCCATCTTTAAAAGATCAGTTAAACGAGTACGCAAAAAAGACTGGCCTAAGCATTTCATTAAAGAGTTCAAATTCTTCATTATATTTTCCCTTAGTTGGTTTGGGTGGATAAGGCATGGGTTTTTGAACCCATGGCTCTCTTTTTGTCATACTTTATAGCAACAAAATCTCATTTATCATAATGTTTATTCTTAGGTTGTGGGTTATCAAGTTCTATCTCAACATCATTATCTGGTTCTTTATCATTGTTAGGTTCAGCATCTACATGAGCATCATCATTATCATTTTCAATATCAATAGGTGAATGCTCAGTACGAGATTGAGTTTCAGCATCAGAGATAGAGCTATCATTAGAATTATCAGAAGGTTTTTCTACTTCAGGTTCACTAGAAGTATGCAAGGTCCTATCTTTTTCTTTATTTTTCTTCATAGAAGGAGTAGGTGCATCAATATAAATTCTTTGTGAATCTTGTTCAGTTCTTTTAGGATGACCTTTTGGATATAGTGGATCTTCAGACATTGTTCCTCCTCTAGTCATTACTTTAAGAGCATGATCATTCATATTATTATTATTCATTTCATGAAGTAGCTCACTCTGAGATTTAGCAACTTGTTTTAGTTGAGTTTGAAACATAGAAGCATGTTTCCCTACACCTCTTACATCATTCGTGATTCCAAAAAAAAAGTCACTTAAGCAAGCAATCATATCATAGTTTTGTTTCAATTGTTTCATAACATAGGAGTTGAAATGATCTTGCTTTCTAATATAATTATCAAACTCATATAAACATTGACTAGGATGTTTATTGTAAGAAATGTTGCAACAGCCCGAAACCGATGCTCCAAAAGATTCCCCTTTATTCTGTTGTTGCCGTGTGATTTATTTGTTTGTCGCATCATTCGCATTGCATCAGCACTCCGTCGCCTCCATTTTTCTCAAAACTAGCATCCGTTATTAGTTGTCGGTTCTCTCAGTTTTGTCGTTGACCGTTTCGAGCCCAACCACACACGCACGTGCCCGCGACATCATTAAAATATTTTTTTTAAAAGTGTGTATAAAAATTCTCGGATTGGGTTGAAACTTGGCGTGCGGTCTCACTTCAATGTAGGTAGTCAGCTTGCCAAATTTCATCGCAATCGGAGTTCGTTTGATACCCGAAATGTTAAATATATAGCGACATTATAGCCGGTTTCATTCTCGGACGTTTTGATGTTTTCAAAATCTTGTCATGGGCTGCCAACTTCCCTCCCATCCCCACATAGCCATGATGACCCACAAGTATAGGGGATCAATCATAGTCCTTTTGATAAGTACGAGTGTCGAACCCAACAAGGAGCAGAAGGAAATGATAGGCAGATTTCGGCAAGGTATTCCATGCAAGTGCTATTAGTGACAGTAGTAGATAGTTTTGTAGCGAGATATTTTGTAACAAGTGACAAGTAACAATAGTAACTAAGGTGCAGAAAGATAGCCCAATCCTTTTTACAGCAAAGGACAAGCCGGAAAGTGTTCTTATATGAAGAAAGTGCTCCCGAGGACACATGGGGATTTTTATCTAGTCATGTTCATCATGTTGACTTGATTCGTGATCGCTACTTTGATAATTTGATATGTGGGTGGACCGGTGCTAACGTGCTATTCTTACTTGAACAAACAACCCACTTATGATTACCCCCTCGCGCAAGCATCCGCAACTACGAAAGAAGAACTGAGATAAATCTAACCATAACATAAAACGTGTGGTTCCAAATCAGCCCCTTATGAAGTAACGCGTAAACTGGGGTTTAAGATTCTGTCGCTCTTGCAACCCATCATCTACTTGTCACTCCACAATGCCTTCGCTTAGGCCCATAACATGGTGAAGTGTCGTGTAGTCGACGTTTACACGACACCACTAAGGGAAGCAACAACATACATATCATCAAAATATCGTATGAATACCAATTTCACGTGATTACTTGTGACAAGACTTATCCCATGTCCTCGGGAACAATAGTAACTACTCACATCTCATCAACATGTTCAATATCAGAGGTATAATGATGGTGACAAAGGATCTGAACATAATATCTTTCACCAATTAATGGAACAAGCATCATCTACAAGATGTAATCAACACTACTAGTAACCCACAGGTACCAATATGAGGTTTTGAGACAAAGATCGAACACAAGACATGAACTAGGGTTGGAGATGAGATGGTGCTGGTGTTGATGTTGACCCAGATTGGTTCTCCCATGAAGGAGGAATCATTGGTGATGACGATGGCTTCGATCTCCCCCTCTCGATGGGAAATTTCCCTGGCAAAATCGCACCGCCGAGAGAAAAAGGGCCTCTGCACGGGTTTCCGCCTCGGGACGGCGGCGCTTCATCCCGAAAGTAATCTCCTTATTTTTTCTATGGTAAAACACACCATATAATAGAACATGGATGTCAGAGGGCCAGCAGGGGCCCCACAAGCCATCAGGGCACGGCAAGGGGTTGGGCCGCGCCCTGTTGGCTTGTGCCCACTTGGCAGCCCTCCTCTGGTGTATTTTTGTTCCATAAATTCTGAAATATTCCAAAAATATTCTCCATGAAATTTCAGGTCATTTGGAGTCCGATGATTTCTCTGCCTATTCTTCCGTTTTCTGGTCCAGAATCCTAGTTTCAAGATATTTCCCTCATTGTGATGTTCATTGCATATTTAGAGAGAAAAGACATAAGAATTTCGTAAGAATTTGGAATAGTGAACAAGAACAAAGTAAAAAAGGTACAAGAAATCATGATGCAAAATGGACGTATCAACTCCCCCGAGCTTAGACCTCGCTTGTCCTCAAGCGAAAGCCGAGCTCTAAAATAATGACCACATAATTTGAGAGAGGTGTGTCAATAAAAACAGAGTACGAGCATCAGAGCATCTTGAATAAAATCTTAGCAGCAAGTTTTTCAACATATAACTTCTCATAAACAAGTAATATTCTATTCAGAACTAAAGAAACAAGAAGCATAATCTTTATTGAGAACCAACAAGCAATGCAATTAGTTATTGGGATAATCATAGCTTTTGTACTTGAGAGAAGAGTCGATGTAAGAGCTTTGTATTTCTAGCAAGTTCACATATTCAACTGTAATGTAGCCCTCTATGATTGTTAAAACACATTGTATATTTTTGGGACAAATGATTCTGTGGGACACGTAGGAAGATGGGGGCTTTATTATTCTTGGCACCCAACTTACTTACCTCAAGGATAATGTCAATAGTACTGGAACATGATCATCTATATTCAACTGGGTGTATGTTTTTGAATCTTTCCTTAACACATAATGCTTTCCGCTAAAGAGTTGAAGAATATACAATTTTTAAGAATGTAAAAGACAGGCCCTTCGCAGAGGGAAGCAAAGGTCGTCATGAGCTTTTATTTGTTTGATATGTTCAATCTCTTAATGCAAAGGAACATCACTTAATATTGCCACTTTGTGATAGCAACCTTTATTATGCACTTCGTCGCTTTTATTGCTTCACCATCACAAGATCGTACAAATCTTACTTTCCCTTACAATAAAAAAGCATACATGATTAGAGGCAATTTTTATCGTCTTGTGAAGCAATGACGACTTACTTGAAGGATCTTATTTAGTCCATGGGTAGGTATGGTGGACTCTCATGGCAAGAGTCTAGTTCTAAAGCTTATGGATGCACAAGTAGTATCTCTACTTAGTGCGACTCTTTAGGGCTACTGAAATATCTTAAGCAAGCATCACATGTTAAAGGATTCAATACCATATAACTCCTCTACAAATGAAAATAACCATGATCATTATGTTGTCTTCCATGACCCACTTCAACACTTGGTCATTATATACTCTTTTGATGGGAGCTCACAATCATAGCAGGTGTTCAAAATAGTGTATTTACATGTAAATCTCCTATTCTCTATCGTACTTTTGCATAGAACATACCAATTACTAACACTATGTTTGTTAGTTTTCAAAACTTCTTATTGCTCGTACCTATTTTCTATGTGAATTCATTACTTCTCATGAGATAAGCATAACAACTTTTTCTATTATTTTTATTACCATGCTAATATGATGGGTGCAAGTGAGGGAGAGGCACATGATCCCAACTAACTTTATTATATAACTCTCGCACTCGATTACAAGGATACGTAGAACTCAAAGCAAAAACTCTAAACAAAGGAAATCTGAAATTTTAACTTTCTAAATCATGAAAAACTAAGGTGATAAAAAACAATGGTGATACGATACCGGGGCACCTCCCTGAAGCTTGGAACAAGCCAAAGGTGGTGTCCATATCCATGTACTCAAGTGTTCTTCGGTGATGGTGGTGGTAAGCTGCGATCCTCCATGTTCCAAGGCATAGGTTCCCCATCAAAGAAAGAAGCCCTCGTGTCCGAGATCCTGAAATCAGCGGCGAGGCTCATCCTTTTCAACCTAGATTTATACTCACAGTTCTGGAGTTGGAGTTCATACATTTGAACTTGGAGGTGGTCAATCCGTTCTAGGAGCTTGGAAAGAACCTACCCCATGATCTTTGTGTCTAGCTTGTTCTCCCGGATGAAATACATGATCATGGAGTGGTTAGCACTCAGATCATGCTCAACCATCCCTTGGCACTTGAAGATCTCTTGCTCCACCGCATCAAGTGTGGCCTTCTCACTTCCCTCCTTCTTGGGACCTTGAACATCGCGGATGTGAAGCACCCCATCCGTCATCTCAATGGCTTGAGGGTGCTTCATCACCTCCGGTAGGTAGGGGTTGATGACCTTCTCGAAAGACTTGTCCTTGGATGGCTTTGGTGAAGTCATGACGATCTAAATCTGTCAGAAAAAGAGCTCAATCCAAGAACACAGGAGAAACTCCCGATGTGATGGTCAAAACATATGGGAGTATATAGAATGATTTTTTACACGTCAGAATAAGTGTTCTGGAAGAATCGGAGTCCGAATGGCACACGGGGGCCCCAAAAGCCATCAGGGTGCGACCAAGGGCTGGGCCGCTCCCCGTTGGCTTGTGCCTCCCTCGTGAGTCCTCCTAACTTCGTTTTATTTTTGTAATTTTTCTGAAATACCAAAAACGATAGAATTATTTTTTTGGAATTTTTTGAGTCAGTTTACTTACCATATCACGTACCTACCCCTTTTCAGCATTCTCAAGCATTCCGGAGGGTCTCTCTTATGTGTTCTTCCGAAGTCATAACTTGAATAATGTTAGTTTCAACATTAAGGGGCGTACCTGAGATATAGTGTTGAATTATTTGACTGTTTAACACCTTCGGGTTTTGCCTTCGAAGTTATTAATCTTTATAGCACCTGACCGGTAGACCTCTTCAACCGCATAAGGGCCTTCCCACTTGGAGAGAAGCTTACCTGCAAAAAATCTGAAATGAGAATTGTACAAAAGCACCAGGTCCTACATTGAATTCTCGTTTTTGGATTCTTTTGTCATGCCAGTTTTTAACCTTTTCCTTAATCAACTTGGTATTTTCATAAGCTTGTGTCCTCCATTCATCTAGTGAACTAAGGTCAGATAACCTTTTCTCACCGGGAAGCTTAAAGTCATAGTTTAGTCCTTAAATTGCCCAATAAGCTTTATGTTCCAACTCAAGAGGTAAATGAAAAGCTTTCCCATAAACCATTTTATAAGGGGACATCCCCATAGGGTTCTTGTAGGCAGTTCTCTTTGCCCATAGAGCATCATCAAGTTTCTTAGACCAATTCTTTCTAGATCTATTAACCGTCTTTTGCAAAATTAACTTTATTTCTCGATTACTCAATTCAACTTGACCACTAGATTGAGGGTGATAGGGTGATGCGATTCTATGGTTAACATCATATTTAGCTAAGAGTTTACGGAAAGCACCATGATTAAAATGAGAACCACCATCAGTCATTAAATATCTAGGGACTCCAAACCCCAGGAAGATAATATCCTTAAGCATTTTAATACAACTGTTATAATTAGCACTACTAGTAGGAATAGCTTCTACCCACTTAGTAACGTAATCAACAGCAACTAGAATATGTGTGTACCCATTAGAGGAAGGAAAAGGTCCCATATAATCAAATCCCCAAACATCAAATGGTTCTATAGAAGGTGAATAATTCATAGGCATCTCCTGGCTCTAGTAATCTTACCAGTTCTTTGACATTCATCACATGAAAGTACATATTTACGAGCATCTTTAAAATGAGTATGCCGATAAAAACCAGATTGTAATACCTTGTCTGTAGTACTATCACCAGCATGGTGCCCTCCATAAGCCTCGGAGTGACATTTCCATAAGATTTGTCCCTGTACATGCTTAGGTACACAACGTCTAATAATACCAGCTACTCCTTCTTTATAAAGATGTGGGTCATCCCAGAAGTAATGTCGTAAATCATAGAAGAATTTTTTTTATTTTGTTGATATGGGAAATTAGGTGGTATGTATTTAACGACAATATAATTAGCATAATATCCATAGCAAGGAGTACTAGAAGTACTTATAGCAGCAAGTTGCTCCTCAGGAAAATTATCATCAATAGGTCGTGGGTCATCAAGAACATTTTCCATTCTAGACAAGTTATCTGCTATGGGGCTTTCAGCTCCCTTCCTATCAACGATATGCAAGTCAAACTCCTGCAGTAAAAGCACCCGCCTAATAAGTCTACTTTTAGCATCCTTCTTTTTCATTAGGTATTTAATAGCATCATGATCAATGTGAATGGTAAATTTTGAGTTAACAATGTAAGGTCTAAATTTATCACAAGCAAACACAACTGCTAAAAATTCCTTCTGAGTGGTGGCATAACTTCGTTGAGAATTGTCTAAGGTCTTACTAGCATAATGAATACCATTCAATTTATTGTCTACTCTTTGCCCTAGAACAATACCAACAACGTAGTCACTATCATCACACATAATTTCAAACGGTAAATTCCAATCAGGTGGTTGGACAATAGGTGTAGTAATCAAGGATTTCTTAATTATTTGAAAGGCTTCCATACAATCATCATAAAAAATGGAATATCTTTTCGAAGAATATTAGTTAGTGGCCTAGAAATTTTTGAGAAATCTTTAATGAAGCGCCTATAAAAATCAACATGACCAAGGAAACTTCTTATACCTTTGATATCTTTTGGGAAAGGCATTTTCTCTATTGCATCAACTTTGGCTTTGTCTTCAATACCTCGCTCAGAAATTTTATGCCCAAGTACTATACCTTCGTTTACCATAAAGTGGCAGTTCTCCCAATTCAAGACAAGATTTGTTTCTTCACATCTCTGCAAAACTTTGTTCGAAATATGCCCTAGAGACAATAATAAATTGGTTATTATTACATTTCCTTGTTCATGATAATCGTTAATTATCCATGCTATAATTGTATTGATTGGAAACTCAAATACATGTGTGGATACATAGACAAAAAACTCTCCCTAGTAAGCCTCTAGTTAACTAGATCATTGATCAAAGATTGTTAAGGTTTCCTAGCCATAGACAAGCCTTGTCACTTGATAACGGGATCACATCATTAGGAGAATGATGTGATGGACAAGACCCAAACTATAAACGTAGCATATGATCATGTCAGTTTATTACTACTGTTTTCTGCATGTCAATGTATCTGTTCCTATGACCATGAGATCATGCAACTCCCGGACACCAGAGGAATACCTTGTGTGTATCAAACATCGCAACGCAACTAGGTGACTATAAAGGTGCTCTACAGGTATCTCCGAAGGAGTCTATTGGGTTGGCGTGAATCGAGACTGGGATTTGTCACTCTATATGACGGAGAGGTATCTCGAGGCCCATTCGGTAATACAACATAACAATAAGTCTTGCAAGCAATGTGACTAAGGAGTTAGCCACGAGATCTTGTATTACAGAACGAGTAAAGATACTTGCCGATAACGAGATTGAACTAGGTATAGAGATACTGGCGATCGAATCTCGGGCAAGTAACATACCGAAGGACAAAGGGAACAACATACGGGATTAACTTAATCCTTGACAAAGAGGTCCAACCGATAAAGTTCTTCGTAGAATGTGTAGGAGCCAATATGGGCATCCAGGTCCCGCTATTTGTTATTGACCATAGAGGTGTCTCTCTCATGTCTGCATAGTTCTCGAACCCGCAGGGTCTGCACACTTAGGGTTCGGTGACGTTTCGGTATAGTTGAGTTATAGGTGTTGGTAACCGAAAGTTGTTCGGAGTCCCGAATGAGATCCGTACGTCACGAGGAGCTCCGGAATTGTCCAAACGTAAAGATTGATATATAGGATGTCCTGTTTTTGTCACCGAAAAAGTTTTGGGCTCATCGGTAGTGTATCGGGAGTGCGGGAGGGTACCAGGGACCATCGGGAGGGGTGTCACGCCCTGAGGGGCCTTATCGGCTGTGGGAAGATACAAACCAACCCCTATTGGGCTTACATAAGCTCCCACTAAGTCCCATGAGGTTTGAGAGGCAAAAAATCCAAAGGTGGAAAAGATGGAAAGGGTTTCCAAGTGGAAAGGAGGAATCCTGTTCCTAGTAGGATTGGAGTAGGACTCCTCCACGTCCAATTTCGGCCAAACCTTCAGGGTTTGAGGCTGCCTCCTCCCCTCCATCCCTCTTATGTATACTAGAGGTGTTGAAGGTTTTTTGAGACACAGAATTTCAGCCATGTGCTACCCTCTCCTCTAGTTTTTAGTTCTTCCTCTAGATTGGATTTCTGTGGTGCTTAAGAGAAGCCCTGCAGGAATAGACCACCACCATCACCGGCGCGCCGCCACGCTGCCGGAGAACTCATCTACCTCTCCGCCCCTCTTGCTGGATCAAGAAGGCGGGGATCGTCATCGAGCTGTACGTGTGCTGAACGTGGAGGTGCTGTCCGTTCGGCACTAGATCGGGATGGATCGTGATGGGATCAAGAGACGGATCGTGATGAGATCGCGGAACGGGCTGCGATTTGGATTGCGAAGATGTTCCACTACATCAATCGCATTATATACGCTTCCTCTTAGCGATCTACAAGGGTATGTAGATTCACTCTCCCCTCTCATAGATGATCATCACCATGGATAGGTATTGCTTGTGCGTAGGAAATTTTTTGTTTCCCATGCGACATTCCCCAATTGTGGCATCATGAGCTAGGTTCATGTGTAGATGATATCTCGAGCAGAACACAAAAGAGTTTGTGGGCGTTGATGTTCAATTTTCTGCCCTCCTTAGTCTTCTCTTGATTCGGCGGTATTGTTGGATTGAAGCGGCCCGGACCAACTATACTTGTACGCTTACGAGAGACCAAGGTGGTCCTTGTAGAAGGTTAAATGGAAATTTGCATATTACCACTGTGGCTTTGCGTAGGTAAGATGCGATCATACTAGATACCCATTGCAGCCACGTAACACATGCAACAACAAATTAGAGGACGTCTAACTTGTTTTTGCAGGGTATGCATGTGATGTGATATGGCCAAAGACATGATATGATATATTGTATGTATGAGATGATCATGTTGTAATAGTTAAATATCGACTTGCACGTCGATGCTACGGCAACCAATAGGAGCCATAGGGTTGTCTGTAAACTAACGTTTGTGCTTGCAGATGCGTTTACTATATTGCTAGGTACTAGCTTTAGTAGTAATAGCATAGATAGCACGACAACCTTAATGGCGGCACAATGATGGAGATCATTAGCTTGGAGATCATGGTGTGTGCTGATGATGATGAAGATCATGTCGGTGCTTTGATGAGGGAGATCAAGAAGCACAAGATCATGGTCATCATGTCAGATATGATTTGCATGTGATGTTAATCCTTTTATGCATCTTATTTTTCTTAGAACGACGGTAGCATTATAAGGTGATCCCTCACTAAAATTTGACAATTGTGTTCTCCCCGACTGTGCACCATTGCGACGGTTCGTCGTTTCGAGACACCACGTGATGATAGGGTGTGATAGACTCAACGTTCACATACAACCGGTGCAAAACAGTTGCACACGCAAAAAACTCGGGTTAAACTTGACGAGCCTAGCATGTACAGACATGGCCTCGTAACACAAGAGACCGAAAGGTCGAGCATGAATCATATAGTTCATATGATCAACATGGAGATGTTCACCATTTAAGCTAAACTCAACTCACGTGATGATCAGACTTGAGTTAGTGGATTTGGATCATGCGCCACTCGAATGACTAGAGGGATGTCTATTTGAGTGGGAGTTCTTAAGTAATATGTTTAATTGAACTCATTATCATGAACATAGTCAAAAGGTCTTTACAAACTATGTTGTAGCTTGCATTGTAGATCTACTTTTTTAGATATGTTCCTAGAGAAAATTTAGTTGAAAGTTGATAGTAGAAATTATGCGGACTAGGTCCATAAACTGAGGATTGTCCTCATTGCTGCACAGTAGGCTTATGTCCTTAATACACCTCTCGATGTGGTGAACCTTGAGTGTCGTGCGTGGATGTTACAAACATCTCACATACACGTTTTTGATGACTACGTGATAGTTCAGTGCATAATGCTTAACAGCTCAGAATTGAGGCGCCGAAGACGATTTGAACGTCATGAAACATATGAGATGTTCCAAGAGATGGAATTGGGATTTCATGCTCGTGTCCTTGTTGAGAGGTATGAGACCTCCGACAAGATTCTTTGTCTACAAAGTAAGGTAGAAAAACTCAATCGTTGAGCATGTGCCCAGACTGTCTGAGTGCTACAATCGCTTGAATCGAGTGGGAGTTAATCTTCCAGATGAGATAGTGATGGTTCTCCAATGTCACTGCCACCAATCTACTAGATCTTCGTGATGAACTATAAACATATTAGGGATAGATATGATCATCCTTGAGCTATTCGCGATGTTTGACACCGCGAAAGTAGAAATCAAAAGGGAGCATCAACTGTTGATGGTTAGTAAAACCACTAGTTTCAAGAAGGTCAAGAGCAAGAAGGGATACTTGATGAAACGGCAAACCAGTTGCTGCTCTAGTGAAGAAATCCAAGGTTAAACCCAAAACCGAGACTAAGTGCTTCTGTTATGAGGGGAACGGTCAGTGAGAAGGAACTACGCTAGATACTTGGTAGATGAGAAGGCTCGCAAAGTCGACAAAAGTATATTGGATATACCTGATATTGATGTGTACCTTGCTAGTACTCCTAGTAGCACCAGGGTATTAGATACCGGTTCAGTTGCTAAATGTTAGTAACTCGAAATTATAGCCACGGATTAAATGGATACTAGCAAGGGTGAGGTGACAATGTGTGTAATTCTAAGGTTGATGTGATCTAACATCGCACGCTCCCTCTACCATCGAGATTAGTGTTAAACCTAAATAATTTTTATTTGGTGTTTGCGTTGAGCATAGACACGATTAGATTGTCTTGATTGCAATACGGCTATTCATTTAAAGAGAATAATGGTTACTCTGTTTATTTGAATAATACCTTCGATGGTCTTGCATATAAAATGAATGGTTTATTGAATCTCGATCGTAGTGATACGCATGTTCATAATATTGATGCCAGAAGATACAAAGTAGTAATGATAGTACCACTTACTTGTGGCACTGCCACTTGAGTCATATTGGTATAAAATGCATGAAGAAGCTCCATGCTAATGGATCTTTGTACTCGCTCATTTTTGAAACGTTTGAGACATGTAAACCATGCCTATTGGTATAAACGCATAAGGAAACTCCATGCAGATGGATCGTTTGGACTCACTTGATTTTGAATCACTTGAGACATGCAAATCATACCACATGGGCAAGATGACTGAAAGCCTCGTTTTACAGTGAGATGGAACAAGAAAGTAACTTATTGGATGTAATACATTTGGTTGTATGCAGTCCAATGAGTGCTGAGGTACGAAGTGGATATCGTTATGTTCTTACTTCACAGATGGTTTGAGTAGATACTAGTGTATTTTGCTTGATGAAACACACATTTGAATTTTTGAAAGGTTCAAGTAGTTTCAGAGTGAAGTTGAAGATTGTCGTGACAAGAGATGATCATAGAGATGATTGTCTGGGTTGCGTGACAAGAGAAGATTGTCGGTACACAATTAAGACAAATGTGAAAATTGTTTCACATCTCATGCCACCTAGAACACCATAGTGTGATGGTGTGTCCAAACGTCATAGTCTCGCCTTATTTGATGTGGTGCATACTATGATGTCTCTAATCGAATTACCACTATCGTTTATGGGTTATGCATTAGAGACAACCGCATTCACTTTAAATAGGGCACCACGTATTTCCGTTGAGATAACACCGTATGAACTATGGTTTTGAGAAACCTAAGATATCATTTCTTAAAAGGTTGGTGTTGCGATGCTTATGTGAAAAACTTCGAGTCTGATAAGATCGAACCCAAAGCGGATAAATGCATCTTCATAGGACACCCGAAATAGTTTGGTATATCTCCTATCTCAGATCCGGAAGCAAGGTGTTTCTTTCTAGAAATGGGTCCTTTCTTGAGGAAAAGTTTCTCTCGAAAGAATTGAGTGGGAGGATGGTGGAAACTTGATGAGGTTATTGAACCGTCACTTCAACCAGTATGTAGCAGGGTGCAGGAAGTTATTTATGTGGCGCCTACACCAATTCAAGTGGAATCTGATGATAGTGATCATGAAGCTTCGGATCATGTTGCTACAAACCTCGTAGGTCAACAAGGTCACGTACCGCTCCAGAGTGGTACGGTAACCCTGTCTTGGAGGTCATGTTGTTGAACAACAATGAACCTACGAGCTATGGAGAAGCGATGGTGGGCCCGGATTCTAACAAATGGCTGGAGGCCATGAAATCCGAGAGAGGATCCATCTATGAAAACAAAGTGTGGACGTTGGAAGAACTACTTGATGATCGTAAGACTGTTAAGTATAGATGGATCTTTAAAAGGAAGATAGGCGATGATGGTGAAAAGTCACCATTAAGAAAGCTAGACTTGTCACAAATATGTTTCCGACAAATTCAAAGAGTTGACTATGATGAGACTTTCTCACTCGTAGCGATGCTAAGAGTGTGTTGGAATTTTGTTAGCAGTTGATGCATTATTTACGAAATCTTGCACATAGGATGTCAAAACTTTGTTTCCTCGACGGTTTCCTTGAGGAAAGGTTGTATGTGATACAACCAGCAGGTTTTTTCAATCCTAAAGGATGCTAACATGTACGCAAGTTCCAGCGATCCTTCTATGGACTGGACCAAGCATCTCGGAGTTGGAATATACGCTTTGATGAGATGATCAAAGTTTTTGGGTTTATACAAGGTTTGTGAGAAACTTGTATTTCCTAAGAAGTGAGTTGGAGCACTATAGAATTTCTGATAAGTATATGTGGTTGACATATTGTGGATCGGAAGTAATGTAGAATTTCTAGAAAGCATAAAGGGTTGTTTGAAAGGAGTTTTTCAAAGGACAACCTGGATAGAGCTATTTGAACATTGAGAATGAAGATCCATAGAGATAGATCAAAACACTTAGTAGAACTTTCAATGAAATGCATGCCTTGACAAGTTTTTGAACGAGTTCAAAATAGATCGGCAAAGAAGGACTTCTTGGCTATGTTGTAAGGTGTGAATTTGAGTAAGACTCAAAACTCGACCACGGAAAAAGAAAGAGAAAGGACGAAGGTCGTCCCCTATGCAATAGTCGTAGGCTCTATACTATGCTATGTTGTGTACCTCACCTGATGTGTGCCTTGCCACGAATCTGTCAAGGGGTACAGAAGTGATCCAAGAATGGATTACTGGACAACGAACAAAAGTTATCCTTAGTAACTAGTGGACTAGGGAATTTTCTCAATTATGGAGGTGATAAAAGAGTTCATCGTAAAGGGTTACGTCGATGCAAGCTTTGACACTAATCCGGATGACTGTGAGTAGTAAACCAGATTCGTAGAGTGGAGCAGTTATATGGAATAGTTCCAAAATGACACGTTGGTAGCAGCACCTACTTGATGACATAGAGATTTGTAAAGCACACTCAGATCTAAAAAGGTTCAGGCCCGTTGACTAAAACCTCTCTCACAAGCAAGACATGATCAAACCCCAGAACAGTATGGGTGTTAGATTCATCAAAATCACATAGTGATGTGAACTAGATTATTGACTCTAGTGCAAGTGGGAGACTGTTGGAAATATGCCCTAGAGGCAATAATAAATTGGTTATTATTATATTTCCTTGTTCATGATACTCGTTTATTATCCATGTTATAATTGTATTGACTGGAAACTCAAATACATGTGTGGATACATAGATAAAACACTGTCCCTAGCAAGCCTCTAGTTGACTAGCTCGTTGATCAAAGATGGTTAAGGTTTCCTAGCCATAGACAAGTGTTGTCACTTGATAATGGGATCACATCATTAGGAGAATGATGTGATGGACAAGACCTAGACTATAAATGTAGCATATGATTGTGTCAGTTTATTACTACTGTTTTCTGCATGTCAATGTATTTGTTCCTATGACCATGAGATCATGCAACTCCTGGACACCGGAGGAATACCTTGTGTGTATCAAACATCGCAACGTAAGTAGGTGACTATAAATGTGCTCTACAGGTATCTCCGATGGTGTCTGTTGGGTTGGCGTGAATCGAGACTGGGATTTGTCACTCGTATGACAGAGAGGTATCTCGGGGCCCACTCGGTAAGAAAACATCACAATAAGCCTTGCAAGCAATGTGACTAAGGAGTTAGCGATGAGATCTTGTATTACAGAACGAGTAAAGAGACCTGCCGATGACGATATTGAACTAGGTATAGAGATACCGACGATTGAATCTCGGTCAAGTAACATACCGAAGGACAAAGGAAACAACATACGGGATTAACTGAATCCTTGACATAGAGGTTCAACCGATAAAGATCTTCGTAGAATATGTAGGAGTCAATATGGGCATCCAGGTCCTGCTATTGGTTATTGACTGTAGAGGTGTCTCGGTCATGTCTGCATAGTTCTCGAACCCGCAGGGTCTGCACACTTAAGGTTCGGTGACGTTTCGGTATAGTTGAGTTATAGGTGTTGGTAACTAAAAGTTGTTCGGAGTCCCGGATGAGATCCGGACATCACGAGGAGCTCCGGAATGGTCCGGAGGTAAAGATTGATATATAGAAAGTCCTATTTTAGTCACCGGAAAAGTTTCGGGCTCATTGGTAGTGTACCGGCAGTGCCGGGAGGGTACCGCTGTTGGAAATATACCCTAGACGCAATGATAAAATAGTTATTATTATATTTCCTGTTACAATATAATCGTCTATTATCCATGCTATAATTGTATTGAATGAAAACATTGATACATATGTGGATACATAGACAAAACAATGTCCCTAGCAAGCCTCTAGTTGGCTAGCCAGTTGATTAAGGATAGTCAAGGTTTTCTGACTATGTGCAAGTGTTGTCACTTCATAACTGGATCACATCATTAGGAGAATGATGTGATGGACTAGACCCAAACTATCAACATAGATTGTGATCGTGTTATTTTGTTGCTATTGTTTTCTGCGTGTCAAGTATTTATTCCTATGACCATGAGATCATATAACTCACTGGCACCGGAGGAATACCTTGTGTGTATCAAACATCGCAACGTAACTGGGTGACTATAAAGGTGCTCTACAGGTATCTCTGAAGGTGTCCGTTGAGTTAGTATAGATCAACACTGGGATTTGTCACTCCGTGTGATAGAGAGGTATCTGAGGGCCCACTCGGTAATACGACATGAAACACAAGCCTTGCAAGCAATGTGACTAAGTGTAAGTCATGGGATCTTGTATTACGGAACGAGTAAAGAGACTTGCCGGTAACGAGATTGAAATAGGTATGCGGATATCGACGATCGAATCACGGGCAAGTAACATACAGAGGTTCAACCGAGAAGATCTTCGGTGAATATGTAGGATCCAATATGGGCATCCAGGTCCTGCTATTGGATATTGACCGAGGGGTGTCCCGGGTCATGTGTGCATAGTTCTCGAACTCGCAGGGTCTGCACACTTAAGGTTCGATGATGTTTTAGTATAGTTGGGTTATATGTGTGGTTACCGAATCTTGTTCGGAGTACCGAATGAGATCACAGACGTCAAGAGGGTTTCCAGAATGGTCCGTAAACAAAGACTGATATATAGGATGGCTTCATTTGGTCACCGGAAAGTTTCGGGCATTCTCGACAATGTACCGGGAGTGACGAACGGGTTTTGGGTGTTTACCGGGAGGGGCCCACCCACCCGGGAGTGAGCCCATGGCCTTAGGGTGGCGCACCAAGTCCTTTGTGGGCTGGTGGAGCCTGCCCAAGAGGGCTATGGCGCCACAAGTAAAACTACCAAAGGAAAGAAAAAAAGAAGGAAAGAGGGAGGTGGGAAGGAAGAGGAGGACTCCTCCTTCCCAAACCGAATTGGAGGAGCCCTCCTCACCCTTTGGCCGGTGCACCCTTGGGTCCCTTGTGACCCAAGGATAGCACCTCCCCTCCTCCTATGTATATTGGTGGTTTAGGGCTTTTTGAGACATAACTTTGCCACGTGCAACTCAAGCCTATTCCACATAGTTTTGCCTCTAGATCGGATTTCTGCGGAGCTCGGGCGGAGCCCTGCAGGAGTAGATCATCACCACCACCGGAGCGCCGTCACGCTTCAGGAAGATCCATCTAGTGATTCGTCTCTCTTGCTGGATCAAGAAGGCCGAGATCGTCATCGAGCTGTACGTGTGTTGAACACGGAGGTGCCGTCCGTTCGGTGCTAGATCGGAACGGATCGTGGGACGGATCATTGGACGACGGTGATTTGAATCACGAAGCTGTACCACTAAATCAACCGCGTTTCTTAATGCTTCCCGCTTATCGATTTACAAGGGCACGTAGCTCTAATCTCCTCTCGTAGATGGACATCACCATGATAGGTCTTCGTGTGCGTAGGAAATTTTTTGTTTCCCATGCAACGTTCCCCAACAGTGGCATCATGAGCCAGGTTCATGCGTAGATGTTATCTCGATTAGAACACAAAAGGTTTTGTGGACGTTGATGTTCAATTTTCTGCCCCCTTAGTCGTTTCTCGATTCGGCGGTATTGTTGGATTGAAGCGGCCCGGACAGACATTACTCGTACACTTACGAGAGACTGGTTTCATCCACTAACACTTACGAGACATTACACGATGACTGGCGGGAGCCTGTTTCTTCAAATTTAGTTGAATTGGTTTTGACCGAGGCGGTCCCTGTAGAGAGGTTAAATAGCAATTTGCACATGTCCGTTGTAGTTTTTGCGTAAGTAAGATGCGATCATACTAGGTACCCATAGCAGCCATGTAAAACATGCAACAACAAATTAGAGGACGTCTAAGTTGTTTTTGCAGGGTATGCTTCTGATATGATATGGCCAATGACGTGATGTGATATATTGGATGTATGAGATGATCACGTGGTAATAGTTAATATCAACTTGCACGTCGATGCTACAGCAACCGACATGAGCCATAGGGTTGTCTTTATACTAACATTTGTGTTTCCAGATGCGTTTACTATATTGCTAGGTCGTAGCCTTAGTAGTAATAGCATAGATAGCATGACAACCTCGATGGCGGCATGTTGATGGAGATCATGATGATGGAGATCATGGTGTGGCGCCGGTGACAAGAAGATCATGACGGTGCTTTGGTGATGGAGATCAAGAAGCACAAGATGATGGCCATATCATGTCACTTATGAATTGCATGTGATGTTAATCCTTTTATGCACCTTATTTTGCTTAGAACGACGGTAGTATTATAAGGTGATCTCTCACTAAAATTTAAAGATGAAATTGTGTTCTCCCCGACTATGCACCATTGCGACACTTTGTCGGTTCGAGACACCACGTGATGATCGGGTGTGATAGACTCAACGTTCACATACAACGGGTGCAAAACAGTTGCACACGCGGAACACTCGGGTTAAACTTGACGAGCGTAGCATATGCAGACATGGCCTTGGAACACATGAGACCGAAAGGTCGAGTAGGAATCGTATAATTGATATGATTAGCATAGAGATACTTACCACTGAAACTATTCTCAACTGACGTGATGATCGGACTTGAGTTAGTGAATTTGGATCATGTACCACTCAAATGACTAGAGAGATGTACTTTTTGAGTGGGAGTTTATCAGTAATTTGATTAGTTAAACTCTAATTATCTTAAACATAGTCTAAGTCCAGTTTGCAATATTTTTGTTGTAGATCAATGGCTCGCGCAACAGTCACCCTGAATTTTAATACGTTCCTAGAGAAAGCTAAGTTTAAAGGTGATGGAAGCAACTTTGTAGACTGTGCTCGTAATCTTAAGCTGCTCCTACCAGCTGGGAAGAAGGATTATGTCCTTAATGCTACGCTAGGAGATGAACCACCCGCTACGTCAAGCCAAGATGTTTTGAACGCTTGGTTAACACGTAAGGAGGACTACTCAATAGTTCAATGTGCAGTCTTGTATGGCTTAGAGCTGGGACTTCAATGCCGCTTTGAAGCGTCATGGAGCATATGAGATGTTCCAGGAGTTGAAGTTTATCTCTCAGAATAATGGTTGTTCTATTTCTATGAGTAATATCCTATATGGTCATGCACCCAATGTGAGAGGATTGTTCATATTGAATCTTGACAGCGATGATACACATATACATAACATTGAGACCAAAAGATGTAGAGTTAACAATGATAGCGCCATGTTTTTATGGCACTGCCCCTTAGGTCATATTGGTGTAAAGCGCAGGAAGAAACTCCATTCCGAAGGGCTTTTGGAGTCACTTGATTTCGAATCACTTGACATGTGCGAACCATGCCTCATGGGCAAGATGACAAAGACTTCGCTCTCCGAAACAATGGAGCGTCCAAGTGACTTGTTGGAAATCATACATACCGATGTGTGCGATCCGATGAGTGTGGAGGCCCGTGGTGGATATCGTTATTTTCTCACCTTCACTGAGGATATGAGTAGGTATGGATATATCTACTTGATGAAGCAGAAGTCTGAAACGTTTGAGAAGTTCAAGCAATTTCAGAGTGAAGTTGAAAATCATCATAACAAGAAGATCAAGTTCCTATGTTCTGATCATGGGGGTGAATATCTGAGTTTTAAGTTTGGTGCTCACTTAAGACAATGTGGAATTGTTTCACAGTTGGCATCGCCTGGAACACCACAGCGTAATGGTGTGTCCGAACATCGTAATCATACTTTGTTAGAAATGGTGCGATCTATGATTTCTCTTACCGATTTGCCGTTATCGTTTTGGGGTTATGCATTTGAGACAGCTGCATTCACTTTAAATAGGGCACCATCAAAATCCTTTGAGACGACACCATAAGAACTGTGGTATGCCAAAAGACCGAAATCGTCGTTTCTTAAAGTTTGGGGATGTGATGCTTATGTCAAAAAGCTTCAGCCTTAAAAGCTGGAACCCAAAGCGGAAAAGTGCGTCTTCATAGGTTACCCAAAGGAGACAGTTGGGTACACCTTCTATCTCAAATCCAAGGGCAAAGTGTTTGTTGCTAAAAACGGAGCTTTTCCTGAGAAGGAGTTTCTCTCGAAAGAATTGAGTGGGAGGAAGATAGAACTTGATGAGGTTGTCAAATCTCTAACCCCTATAGATGGTGGCGCAGGGCAAGGGGAAACCCCTGTTGTAGCGACGCCGATTGAGGAGGAAGTTAATGATGACGATCATGAAACTTTGGATCAAGTTCCCATCGGACCTCGCAGGTCGACAAGATCGCGTACTACTCCTGAGTGCACTACACCATGACACCACATTCCCTACACACGTGTGTTGGGAAAACTACAATGTACCAACGGACTATTGGTCAGGAAAACATGTATTAGACTGTCGGTCGGCAATACTCACATATAGTGCCCAACTATCAGTCGGGAATAATTTATTTTCCTATGTCATATTATCGGTCGGGAATACTTCACTTCCCTTTGGATTATTGGTCGGGAATGAAACGCCGACCGTTTGCTTGTGGGTAAATGGGCCGGCTAGATGGCTGCGCGTGTGGGGATGAAAACTTGGCGCGAAAACAGCCCACTAGGCGAAAAATACCTCCTTTTTCCTCGTTCTGCCTCCACCGGTGCCATAGACTGCCCCCAAATCTTATTCTTCCTCCAAACTAAATCCCCTCCCCCCCCCGCCGCCTCCTCCGCTCGAGCTCCCTCAAGCCGTCCATCTACGTGCTCTCCGGCCGGCGAGGCTGTCGCCCCCTCTGCCGCTTGTTCTCCAGCGTCTCCACGGCCCTGCCTTGTCCGTCCTACCCCTCTCCACCATCGCCATTGGAGTGCAAAAGAGATCTTGGCGGCGACAAGAGAGGGCTCGGGATAGGGTTCGTGAGGGGCTTCATCTAGAGAGGAGAAAAGAGGTCCTCCGCTCCTTCCTCGACCGGATCTGCTCCCCTTCATCCACCCCAACCCCCTGAGCTCCCCCCTAGTAGTTCCTCTTCTCACCCCTCTTCCCCTGTTTGTGATGTTGCTTGCTTGTTGTTTGCTACTACTATGTGACGGTGTGCCTACTTGCTTCTTGCTACTGCTCCTATGGTGCTTGCTGTTTGTGTGGTTGTGGTGTGCTGTGCTGTGCAGTGTGCTGCTAGCCACGATCGTGCTGCTTGATGTGCTAGTGCTACTGCCTATTGCTAATGAATGTTGATGTTCTACTGCCTACTGATTGGTTATTTATCCAGTTTCTTCCTTGGAAATGAAGCATTAGACGGTATACATGGGAATATGTTGTCCCTTGAAAATTGAAACTTTGTTATGAATTTTAATTCTGCTAAACCTCGGAAGCAATGAAGTGTACATTCTCTGAGACAAAATTTAGATGAAGAGAATAACAAAAATATTTTGTATACCATCTATAGGTAAGAAGTGGCATCGGGCTAGACAGAGAAAATAAAAGGAGAATATAGACCAACATTGATTGTTACTAGTCAATGCACAGAGCTAGATATCGATGTACTTCTTCTGCTTGTTGCGTATTAAAATTTTGTTATTTCACACTCATCTCCCCCAACTAACTTTCTGTGAAATGATTTATCTCTAGATATGGTTCACTCTTTCTGTTACAGGCAAATGTTAGTAACTAAAACATTGGTCTTCGGCACATGTGAGAAATAATGTGTTTTTTTCAGAAGAGTACAAATGAATTTGTGTTGCTGTAAAGAAATTGGGGCGGACCATCTAATACAATATTGTTTCATAATATGTGTTTTTCGAATGATTATTCGATTTTTTCTTATGTGACCTGGGTAACTAGATGAAAGTTCCATAGATGAGGGAACGTTGTTATACTACTGCACCTCACTACACCTGCATTGGTCCACACTCAAAATAAAACTAGAATATTGGAACTTTGGTTTCTCTTGAATTTGGTGTGTGGTTCACTTGCCTAGGAGGTTTTGTCGATGAGTGCACGTGCACTAAGTATAGCACATAGTGTGTCAACGTTACCAGTAAATGGTTTGCCCAACTAAAACAACATTGCCATGTTGTTTCTTATTTATGAAAATAATTAAGATGATCCAAAGGTAAGGATGGTGAGAGCTTATTATAACTTAGCAAACATGTTAATCCCTCCGATCCATAATAAATTAATCCATTAGCATTTTCATGCATATGATTTAATCTAATTTTTAGTTGTCCTAATTTAATAACAGTACTATTTATGTTACTGATTTTAAGATAGATGCAATACATGTTTCAGCAATCAACAGTTCACCAACCTGTTGGATTAATAAACAACAAATGTGCGATTTATGGAAGTCAAGTTACTAAATATTCATGATGCTATATTTTTCCCTGAACTTCTTATCCACGATCAATTGAGAGTCGAATACTTAAGTGGTTCAGGAAAGCTTCAAATGGAACAGTGACAAACATCTCCATTGATGCTACAAAGCATATCAATGATTTTGAAGTGAGTCTGCATGTTAATTACATTACTTTTTGTATCATGCCCTACTGATCTAAACGTACTTAGTTTTCTGAATTCCATAGGATGCTTATGATAAAGAAAACTAGGCCCTTAGCCTTTATAGACTGCTGTAGATTTCATTATGCAGTTTTTGCTTGCATCACGTTTTTGTGCTTTATTAGGCATTTTATGTTGCAGTGTTCTATATTAGACAGTTCATATTTTTTCTAGGCAGTGTACAGATGTGGATTGGACTGTACTTACTGCTTACCATCTTCTATATCACCATAACATACTTTTGTGAAGTATGGGATGGATGGGAGGTGCGACACGATTTTGTAAGTACGGACAGAAAAATGCAGTATGTATAATAATCTTTATGACTTTTCTTCTTTATGTTTTGGTGTTCAAGATACTTATAACACCATGTAAAATATTTATCCAATAATTTTTGTCTTGCTATGCTGCTATATCTGAATTTGTGAACTTCTTGATAATACGGCGGATGAGGTTCGTAATAATTTCTAACGTCTTCTATGAACTAGATACTTGCTAATTTAAACACGACATTAGGCCACGTGGTACGGTAATCCTGTCTTATCAATTATGTTGTTAGACAACAATGAACCTGCGAATTATGAAGAAGCAATGGTGGGCCCGGATTCCAACAAATGGTTGGAGGCCTTGAATTCCGAGATAGGATCTATGTATGAAAACAAAGTATGTACTTTGGAAGTATTACCTGAAGGTCACAAGGCTATTCAGAACAAACGGATCTTTAAGAAGAAGACGGACGCACACGGTAACGTCACCGTTTATAAAGCTTGACTTGTGGCAAAGGGTTTTTCACAAGTTCAAGGAGTTGACTACGATGAGACGTTCTCATCGGTAGCGATGCTTAAGTCCGTCCGAATCATGTTAGCGATAGCTGCATTTTTCAATTATGAAATCTGGCAGATAGATGTCAAAACGGCGTTCCTGAACGGTTTTCTTAAGCAAGCGTTTTGTATGATGCAACCCGAAGGTTTTGTCGATCCGAAGAATGCTAACAAAGTATGCAAGCTCCACCGATCCATTTATGGACTGGTTCAACCATCTCAGAGTTGGAATAAGCGCTTTGATGAGGTGATGAAAGCATTTCGGTTTATACAAGTGGTTGGAGAATCTTGTATTTACAAGAAAGTGAGTGGGAGCTCTATGGCGTTTCTAATATTATATGTGGATGACATATTGTTGATTGGAAACAACGTGGAGTTTTTGGAGAGCGTAAAGGATTACTTGAATAAAATTTTCTCTATGAAGGACCAAGGAGAAGTTGCTTACATTCTAGGCACTAAGATCTATAGGGATAGATCGAGACGCGTGATAGGATTTTCACAAAGCACATACCTTGATAAAGTTTTGAAGAAGTTCAAAATGGAACAGTCCAAGAAAGGGTTCTTGCCAGTGTTTCAAGGTATAAAATTGAGTAAGACTCAGTGCCCAGCAACTACGGAAGATAGAGAACAAATGAGTTCCGTCCCCTATGCTTCAGCCATAGGTTCTATGATGTATGCAATGTTGTGCACTAGACTAGACGTCAGCTTGGCCATAAGTATGGCATGCAGGTTTCAAAGTAATCTAGGAGTGGATCACTGGAGGGCGGTCAAGAATATTCTGAAGTACCTGAAAAGGACTAAGGAAATGTTTCTCGTTTATGGAGGTGACGAAGAGCTCGTCGTAAAGGGTTACGTCGACGCAAGCTTTGACACCGATCCGGATGACTCTAAGTCGCAAACTGGATACATATTTATTGTTAATGGGGGTGCGGTAAGCTGGTGCAGTTCCAAGCAAAGCATCGTAGCAGATTCTACATGTTAAACGTACTACATGGCTGCCTCAAAGGCAACTAAGGAGGGTGTCTAGATGAAACAGTTCATGACGGATCTTGGAGTTGTGTCGAGCGCACTAAATCCAATAACTTTGTACTGTGACAACACTGGTGCCATTGCTTTAGCAAAGGAACCAAGGTTTCACAAGAAGACCAGGCATTTCAAACGATGCTTCAACCTCATCCGCGACTACGTCGAAGGAGATGACGTAAATATTTGCAAAGTGCACATGGATCTGAATATAGAAGATCCGCTGACTAAACCTCTTCCACGGGCAAAACATGATCAACACCAGAACTGTATGGGTGTTAGATTTATTACAATGTAAATCGCATGGCGATGCGAGGACTAGATTATTAACTCTAGTGCAAGTGGGTACCGGTGTTGGAAATATGCCATAGAGGCAATGATAAAATAGTTATTATTTTATTTCATGTTACAAGATAATAATTTATTATCCATGCTATAATTGTATTGAATGAAAACATAGATACATGTGTGGATACATAGACAAAACAATGTCCCTAGCAAGCCTCTAGTTGGCTAGCCAGTTGATCAAGGATAGTCAAGGTTTTCTGACTATGTGCAAGTGTTGTCACTTGATAACTGGATCACATCATTAGGAGAATCATGTGATGGACTAGAACCAAACTATGAACGTAACATGTGATCGTGCTATTTTGTTGCTATTGTTTTCTGCATTTCAAGTATTTATTCCTATGACCATGAGATCATATAACTCACTAGCACCGGAGGAATACCTTCTGTGTATCATATACCGGGTGACTATAAAGGTGCTCTATAGGTATCTTCGAAGGTGTCCGTTGAGTTAGTATGGATCAAGACTGGGATTTGTCCCTCCATGTGACGGAGAGGTATCTCAGGGCCCACTCGGTAATACAACATCACACACAAGCCTGGCAACACAATGTGACTAATTGTAAGTCACGGGATCTTGTATTATGGAACGAGTAAAGAGACTTGTCGGTAACAAGATTGAAATAGGTATGCGGATACCGACGATAGAATCTCGAGCAAGTAACATACCAAAGAACAAAGGGAATGACATACGGGATTATATGAATCCTTGACACTAAGGTTCAACCGATAAGATCTTCGGAGAATATGTAGGATCCAATATAGGCATCCAGGTCCCGCTATTGGATATTGAGCGAGGGGTGTCTCGACTAATGTCTGCATAGTTCTCAAACCCGCAGGGTGTGCACACATAAGGTTCGATGATGTTTTAGTATTGTTGAGTTATATGTGTGGTTACAGAATGTTGTTAGGAGCCCCGGATGAGATCACGGACGTCACGAGTGTTTCCGTAGTGGTCCGGAAACGAAGATTGATATATAGGATGGTTTCATTTGGTTACCGAAAAGTTTTGTTCATTTCCGGCAGTGTACCGGGAGTGACGAATCGGTTACGGGTGTTTACCGGGAGTGGCCCACCCACCCAGGAGTCAGCCCATGGCCTGAGGGTGGCGCACCAAGTCCTTATTGGGATGGTCAAGCCAGCCCAAGAGGGCTATGGCTCCACAACTAAAAATACCAAAGGAAAGAAAAAAAAGGAAAGAGGGAGGTGGGAACGAACAGGAGGACTCCTCCTTTCCAAACTGTACTGGAGAAGGAGTCCTCCTCCCCTTTCGGCCGGTGCACCCTTGGGTCCCTTGTGCCCCAAGGCTATCCCCTCCCCTGCTCCAATATATATTGGTGGTTTAGGGCTTTTTGAGACATAAATTTGCCACATGCAACTCAAGCCTATTCCACATAGTTTTGCCTCTAGATCGGATTTCTGCGGAGCTCAGGCGGAGCCCTGCAGGAGTAGATCATCACCACCACCAGAGCGCCGTCATGCTACCGGAGAACCCATCTACTTCTCCGTCTCTCTTGCTGGATCAAGAAGGCCGAGATCATCATCGAGCTGTACGTGTGCTGAACGCGGAGGTGTTGTCCGTTTGGCGCTAGATCGGAACGGATCGTGGGACGACGGTGATTTGAATCACGAAGTTGTACCACTAAATCAACCGCATTTCTTAACGCTTCCCGCTTAGCGATCTACAAGGGTACGTAGATCTAATCTCCTCTCGTAGATGTACATCACCATGATAGGTCTTCGTGTGTGTAGGAATTTGTTTTGTTTCCCATGCAACGATCCCCAACAATGGCATCCTGAGCCAGGTTCATGCGTAGATGTTATCTCGAGTAGAGCACAAAAGGTTTTGTGGACGTGGATGTTCGATTTTCTGCCCACTTAGTCTTTTCTCGATTCGGTGGTATTGTTGGATTGAAGCGGCCCGGACCGACATTACTCGTACACTTACGAGAGACTGGTTTCATCGACTAACATGCAACTCGTTCTATAAAGATGACTGACGAGTGCCTGTTTCTTCAACTTTAGTTGAATTGGTTTTGACCGAGGCGGTCTTTGGAGAGAGGTTAAATAGCAATTTTCACATCTCCGTTGTGGTATTTGCGTAAGTAAGATGCGATCATACTAGACACCCATAGCAGCCACGTAAAACATGCAACAACAAATTAGCAAACGTCTAACTTGGTTTTTGCAGGGTATGCTTGTGATATGATATGGCCAATGACGTGATGTGATATATTGGATGTATGAGATGATCATGTTGTAATAGTTAATATCGACTTGCACGTCGATGCTACGGCAACCGGCATGAGCCATAGGGTTGTATTTAAACTAATGTTTGTGTTTGCAGATGCGTTTACTATATTGCTAGGTCGTAGCTTTAGTAGTAATAGCATAGATATCACGACAACCTCAATGGGGGCACGTAGATGGAGATCATGATGATGGATATCATGGTGTGGCGCCAGCGAAAAGAAGATCATGCCGGTGCTTTGGTGATGGAGATCAAGAAGCACAAGATGATGGCCATATCATGTCACTTATGAATTGCATGTGATGTTAATCCTTTTATGCTCCTTATTTTGCTTGAAACGACGGTAGCATTATAAGGTGATATCTCACTAAAATTTAAAGATAAAATTGTGTTCTCCCTCACTATGCACCATTGCGACATTTCATCGTTTCCAGACACCACATGATGATCGGGTGTGATAGACTCAACGTTCACATACAATGGGTGCAAAACAGTTGCACACGTGAAACACTCGGTTAAACTTGACGAGCCTAGCATGTGCAGACATGGCCTCAGAACACATGAGACCGAAAGGTCGAGCATGAATCATATAGTTGATATGATTAGCATAGAGATGCTTACCACTGAAACTATTCTCAACTCACGTGATGATCGGACTTGAGTTAGTGAATTTGGATCATGTACCACTCAAATGACTAGAGAGATGTACTTTTTGAGTGGGGGTTTATCAGTAATTTGATTAGTTGAACTCTAATTATCTTAAACATAGTCTAAGTTCACTTTGCAATATTTGTGTTGTAGATCAATGGCTCATGCAACAGTCACCCTGAATTTTAATACGTTCCTAGAGAAAGCTAAGTTGAAAGATGATGGAAGAAACTTTGTAGACTGGGCTCGTAATCATAAGCTGCTCCTGCAAGTTCGGAAGAAGCATTATGTCCTTAATGCTGCGCTAGGAGATGAACCACCCGCTACGTCTAGCCAAGATGTTTTGAACGCCTGGTTAACCCGTAAGGAGAACTACTCAGTAGTTCAATGTGCAGTCTTGTATGGCTTAGAGCCGGGACTTCAACGTTGCTTTGAGCGTCATGGAGCAGATGAGATGTTCCAGGAGTTGAAGTTTATCTTTCAGAAGAACGCCCGGATCAAGAGGTATGAGACCTCCAATAAATTCTATGCTTGCAAGATGGAGGAGAATTCGTTTGTCAGTGAACATGTGCTCAAAATGTCTGGGTACTCAAATAATCTAGCTGAGCTGGGGATTGAACTCCCGCAAGAGGCTATCTTTGTGTTGAACTATAACATGCAAGGGATGAACAAGTCACCCGGCGAGTTATTCGCGATGCTTAAACTCGAAGAGTCAGAACTCCGGAAAGAGCATCAAGTGTTGATGGTCAATAAGACCACTGGTTTCAAGAGAAACGGCAAAGGCAAGAAGGGTAACTCCAAGAAGAGTGGCAAGCCTGTTGCCAATCCGACGAAGAAACCCAAGGCTGGACCTAAGCCTGAAACAGAGTGTTATTATTGCAAGGGACTGGGTCACTGGAAGCGCAACTGCTCCAAGTATTTGGCTGATAAAGAAGGCGGCCAAGAAACAATCAGGTATATTTGATATACATGTTATTGATGTGTACTCATTTAACTCTTATAGTAGTGCCTGGGTATTCGATGCCGGCTCTATTGCTCATATTTGCAACTCAAAGCAGGAACTGCGGAATAAACGAAGGCTAGCGAAGGATGAAGTGACGATGCGCGTGGGAAATGGTTCCAAGGTTGATGCAATCGCCGTCGGCACAGTCTCACTTCAGTTACCATCAGGATTAGTTATGAACTTATATAATTGTTATTTAGTGCCTGCGTTAAGAATGAACATTATATCTGCATCTTGTTGATTGCGAGACGGTTACTCGTTTAAGTCAGAGAATAATGGTTGTTCTATTTCTATGAGTAATATCTTTTATGGTCATGCACCCAATGTGAGAGGATTGTTCATATTGAATATTGATAGCGATGATACACATATACATAACATTGAGACCAAAAGATGTAGAGTTTACAATGGTAGCGCCATGTTTTTATGGCACTGCCGCTTAGGTCATATTGGTTTAAAGCGCATGAAGAAACTCCATTCCGATGGGCTTTTGGAGTCACTTGATTTTGAATCACTTGAAACGTGTGAACCATGCCTCATGGGAAAGATGACTAAGACTCCGTTCTCCGGAACAATGGAGCGTGCAAGTGACTTGTTGGAAATCATACATACCGATGTGTGTGGTCCGATGAGTGTGGAGGCTAGCAGTGGATATCATTATTTTCTCACCTTCAACGACGATTTGAGTATGTATGGATATATCCACTTGATGAAGCACAAGTCTGAAATGTTTGAGAAGTTCAAGCAATTTCAGAGTGAAGTTCAAAATCATCATAACAAGAAGATCAAGTTCCTACATTCTGATCACGGGGGTGAATATCTGAGTTTAGAGTTTGGTGCTCACTTAAGACAATGTGGAATTGTTTCATAGTTGACACCGCCTGGAACACCACAGTGTAATGGTGTGTCCGAACGTCGTAATCGTACTTTGTTAGAAGTGGTGCGATCTATGATGTCTCTTACCGATTTGCCGTTATCATTTTGGAGTTATGCATTTGAGATAGCTGCATTCACTTTAAATAGGGCACCATGAAAATCCGTTAAGACGACACCATACGACCCGTGGTATGGCAAAAGACCGAAATTCTCGTTTCTTAAAGTTTGGGGATGTGATGCTTGTGTCAAAAAGCTTAAGCCTGAAAAGCTGGATCCCAAAGCGGAAAAGTGCGTCTTCATAGGTTACCCAAAGGAGACAGTTGGGTACACCTTCTATCTCAAATCCGAGGGCAAAGTGTTTGTTGCTAAAAATGGAGCTTTTCTTGAGAAGGAGTTTCACTCGAAAGAATTGAGTAGGAGGAAGATAGAACTTGATGAGGTTGTCAAACCTCTAACCCCTTTAGATGGTGGCGCAGGCCAAGGGGAAACCCCTGTCGTAGCGATGCTGGTTGAGGAGGAAGTTAATGATGATGATCATGAAACTTCGGATCAAGTTCCTATCGAACCTGCAGGTCCACAAGATCACGTACTACTCCTGAGTGGTAAGGTAATCCTGTCTTATCAATTTTGTTGTTAGAGAACAATGAACCTGCGTATTATGAAGAAGCAATGGTGGGCCCAGATTCCAACAAATGGCTGGAGGCCATGAAGTCCGAGATATGATCTATGTATGGAAACAAAGTATGGACTTTGGAAGTATTACCTGAAGGTCACAAGGCTATTCAGAACAAATGGATCTTTAAGAAGAAGACGGACGCACACGGTAACGTCACCGTTTATAAAGCTTGACTTATGCCAAAGGGTTTTTCACAAGTTCAAGGAGTTGACTATGATGAGACGTTCTCACCGATAGCGATGCTTAAGTCCATCTAAATCATGTTAGCAATAGCTGCATTTTTCGATTATGAAATCTGGCATATGGATGTCAAAACGGCGTTCCTTAACGGTTTTCTTAAGGAAGAGTTGTATATGATGCAACCCGAAGGTTTTGTCGATCCGAAGAATGCTAACAAAGTATGCAAGCTCCAGCGATCCATTTATGGACTGCTGCAAGCATCTCGGAGTTGGAGTAAGCGCTTTGATGAGGTGATCAAAGCATTTGGGTTTATACAAGTGGTTAGAGAATCTTGTATTTACAACAATGTTAGTGGGAGCTCTGTGGCGTTTCTAATGTTATATGTGGATGACATATTGCTGATTGGAAACAACGTGGAGTTTTTGGAGAGCGTAAAGGATTACTTGAATAAAAGTTTCTCTATGAAGGACCTAGGAGAAGTTGCATACATTCTAGGAATTAAGATCTATAGGGATAGATCGAGATGTGTGATAGGACTTTCACAAAGCACATACCTTGATAAAGTTTTGAAGAAGTTCAAAATGGAAGAGTCCAAGAAAGGGTTCTTGCCAGTGTTACAAGGTATAAAATTGAGTAAGACTCAGTGCCTAGCAAGTGCGGAAGATAAAGAACAAATGAGTTCCGTCCCCTATGCTTTAGCCATAGGTTCTATCATGTATGCAATGTTGTGTACTAGACCAGATGTTAGCTTGGCCATAAGTATGGCAGGCAGGTTTCAAAGTAATCCAGGAGTGGATCACTGGACGGTGGTCAAGAATATTCTGAAGTACCTGAAAAGGACTAAGGAAATGTTTCTCGTTTATGGAGGTGATGAAGAGCTTGTCGTAAAGGGTTACGTCGACGCAAGCTTTGACACCGATCCGTATGACTCTAAGTCATAAACTAGATACATATGTATTCTTAATGGGGGTGCGGTAAACTGGTGCAGTTCCAAGCAAAGCGTCGTAGTAGATTCTACATGTGAAGTAGAGTACATGGCTGCCTCGGAGGCAGCTAAGGAGGGTCTCTGGATGAAGCAGTTCATGCCGGATCTTGGAGTTGTGCCGAGCGCACTAAATCCAATAACACTGTTCTGTGACAACACTAGTGCCATTGCTTTAGCAAAGGAACCAAGGTTTCACAAGAAGACCAGGCATATCAAACGACGCTTCAACCTCATCTGCGACTACGTCGAAGGAGAGGACGTAAATATTTGCAAAGTGCACACGGATCTGAATGTAGGAGATCCGCTAACTAAACCTCTTCCACGGGCAAACCATGATCAACACCAGAATTGGATGGGTGTTAGATTTATTACAATGTAAATCGCATGGCGGTGTGAGGACTAGATTATTGACTCTAGTGCCAGTGGGTACTGGTGTTAGATATATGCCCTAGAGGCAATGATAAAATAGTTATTATTATATTTCCTGTTACAAGATGATCGTTTATTATCCATGCTATAATTGTATTGAATGAAAACATAGATACATGTGTGGGTACATAGACAAAACATGTCCCTAGCAATCCTCTAGTTGGCTAGCCAGTTGATCAAGGATAGTCAAGGTTTTCTGACTATGTGCAAGTGTTGTCACTTGATAACTGGATCACATCATTAGGAGAATCATGTGATGGACTAGACCCAAGCTATGAACATAGCATGTGATCGTGTTATTTTGTTGCTATTGTTTTCTACGTGTCAAGTATTTATTCCTATGACCATGAGATCATATAAATCACTGGCACCGGAGGAATACCTTGTGTGTATCAAACGTCGCAACATAACTTGGTGACTATAAAGGTGCTCTATAGGTATCTCCGAAGGTGTGTGTTGAGTTAGTATGGATCAAGACTGGGATTTGTCACTCCGTGTGACAGAGAGGTATCTCAGGGCCCACTCGGTAATACAACATCATACACAAGCCTTGCAAGCAATGTGACTAAGTGTAAGTCATGGGATCTTGTATTACGGAACGAGTAAAGAGACTTGCTGGTAACGAGATTTAAATAGGTGTGCGGATACCGATGATCGAATCTCGGACAAGTAACATACCGAAGGACAAAGGGAATGACATACGTGATTATATGAATCCTTGACACTGAGGTTCAACCGATAAGATCTTTGGAGAATATGTAGGATCCAATATTGGCATCCAGGTCCCTCTATTGGATATTGACCGAGGGGTGTCTCGGGTCATGTCTGCATAGTTCTCAAACCCGCAGGGTTTGCACACATAAGGTTAGATGATGTTTCAGTATTTGTTGAGTTATATGCGTGGTTACCGAATGTTGTTCGGAGTCCCGGATGAGATCACGGACGTCACGAGTGTTTCCGGAATGTTCCAGAAACGAAGATTGATATATAGGATGGTTTCATTTGGTCACCGAAAAGTTTCGTATATTTCCGGCAGTGTACCGGGAGTGACAAATGGGTCCCGGGTGTTTACCGGGAGGGGCCCACCTACCCGGGAGTGAGCCCATGGCCTTAGGGTGGCGCACCAAGTCCTTAGTGGGATGGTGGAGCCATCCTAGGAGGGTTATGGCGTCACAACTAAAAATACCAAAGGAAAGAAAAAAAAGGAAAGAGGGAGGTGGGAAGGAACAGGAGGACTCCTCCTTCCCAAACCGAATTGGAGGAGGAGTCCTCCTCCCCCTTCGGCCGGCGCACCCTTGGGTCCCTTGTGCCCCAAGGCTAGCCCCTCCCCTCCTCCTATATATATTGGTGGTTTAGGGCTTTTTGAGACATAACTTTGCCACATGCTACTCAAGCCTATTCCACATAGTTTTGCCTTTAGATTGGATTTCTACGTAGCTCGGGCGAAGCCCTCGAGGAGTAGATCATCACCACCACGAGAGCGCCGTAACGCTGCTGGAGAACCCATCTACTTCTCCGTCTCTCTTGCTAGATCAAGAAGGCCGAGATCGTCATCGAGTTGTACGTGTGCTGAACGCGGAGGTGCCGTCCGTTTGGTGCTAGATCCGAAGGGATCGTGGGACAATGGTGATTTGAATCACGAAGTTGTATCACTACATCAAGCGTGTTTCTTAACGCTTCCCACTTAGCGATCAACAAGGGTACGTAGATCTAATCTCCTCTCGTAGATGGACATCACCATGATAGGTCTTCGTGTGCGTAGGAAAATTTTTGTTTCCCATGCAACGTTCCCCAACAACCGGGGACCATCGGGAGGGGTGTCACGCCCCGAGGGGCCTAATGGGCTGTGGGAGGATACAAACCAGCCCCTAGTGTGCTGACATAAGCTCCCTAAGGCCCTTGAGTTTTGAGAGGCAAAAAACCCAAAGGCCTTGTTCGGTTCCTCCAAAATTGAAGGGGTTTGGAGGGGATTGGGAGGGATTAAATCCCCTACAAGTCAAATTCCACCTCAATCCCCTCCAATCCTCTTCAATCCCCTCCTCGATGGGATTAACCGAACAAGCCCAAAGGTGGAAAAGGTGGAAAGGGTTTCCAAGTGGAAAGGAGGAATCCTACTCCAAGTAGGATTGGAGTAGGACTCCTCCACCTCCAGTTTCGGCCAAACCTTGAGAGTTTGAGGCTGCCTCCTCCCCTCCCTCCCTCCTATATATACTTGAGGTATTGAGGGTTTTTTGAGACACAAAATTTCAGCCACGTCCTACCCTCTCCTCTAGTTTGTAGTTCTTCCTCTAGATCAGATTTCTACCGTGCTTAGGCAAAGCCCTGTAGGAATAGATCACCACCATCATCGGCGCGCCGTCATGCTGCCGAAGAACTCATCTACCTCTCTGCCCCTCTTGCTGGATCGAGAAGGCAGGGATTGTCATCGAGTTGTATGTGTGCTGAACGCGGACGTGCCGTCCATTCGACACTAGATCGGGATGGATCGTGATGGGATCGCGGGATGGATCATGATTAGATCGCGGGACGGGCTGCGATTTGGATTGCGAAGATGTTCCACTACATCAATCGCGTTATATACACTTCCGCTTAGCGATCTACAAGGGTATGTAGATTCACTCTCCCCTCTCGTAGATGATCATCACCATGGATAGGTATTGCGTGTGCGTAGGAAATTTTTTGTTTCCCATGCGACGTTCCCCAACAAAGTCGATCAAGGTTGCTTAAGAAATCATTAAAGGAAGTCCCGTAAACGGAAAATCGTCCATGAAAACCAAAAAAATCTTTTCACAAAAGTCAGAGAATATAGCAGTTATACATCTTTGAAAGGTAGCAGGTGTATTGCATAAACCAAAAGGCATACCTCTATAAGCATAAGTTCCAAAAGGGCACGTGAAAGTTGTTTTATCTTGGTCATCCTTAGACACAGGTATTTGAGAAAAACCGGAATATCCATCAAGAAAACAAAAATGTGTGTGCTTAGATAATCTTTCCAACATTTGATCAATAAAAGGAAAGGGGTAATGATATTTCCTAGTAGCTTTATTTAACTTCCTAAAATCTATTACCATCATATAACTAGTTACAATTCTTTGTGGAATAACTTCATTCTTATCATTAGGAACAACAGTTATACCTCCTTTCTTAGGAACACAATGAACAGGACTTATCATTTACTATCTGCAATAGGATGGATTATACTTGCCTCCAGAATATTTAGTATTTTAGTGCTCACCACTTCTTTCATTTTGGGATTTCAGCGGCGTTGATGATCAATGACAGGTTTAGCATTTGGCTCCATATTAATCTTGTGCTGACATAGTGTGGGACTTATGCCCTTAAGATCATCAAGAGTATATCCAATAGAAGCCGTGTGCTTGTTCAGAGTTTTAAGTAATTTCATTTATTCATGCTTTGAAAGGTTAGCACTGATAGTAACAGGATATATCTTCTTCTCATCAAGATAAACATATTTCAAGGTATCATGTAAAGTTTTTAGCTCAAACACGAGATCTCCCTTGGGTGGAGGGGGATCCCCTGAAATATCAACTAGTAGGTTGTGTTTAAGAATAGGTGTTTGTCTAAGAAATATATCATCTATCTCATTTCTTTCATTCATATGCATATCATTTTCATGGTCTAGCAAATATTGTTCTAGTGGATCGGTAGGAGTCACGACAATAGAGGCAAGACCAGTTATTTCATCCTTACTAGGTAATTCCTTATCATAAGGTTGCTTACTAAACTTGGAGAACTTAAATTCATGAGATACATCGCCAAATTTGACTTTAACCTTTTCAATTAAACAATTAATTTCAGCATTAACAATACTCAAGAAAGGCCTACCAAATATAATGGGACAAAATTTTATATTTTTCTGAACCAAGTACTAGGAAATTAGTTGGGTATTTAATTTTTCCACACAAGACTTGGACATCTCTAACAATGCCAAGCGGTGCAATAGTGTCTCTATTTGCAAGTTTAATAGCAACATCAATATATTCAAGTTCAGAGGGTGCTATGTCATTCTTGATTTCATCATAGAGGGAAGTAGGTATGGCACTAACATGAGCTCCCAAGTCACACAAGCCATGATAACAATGATCTCCAATTTTAACTGAAGCAATACGCATGCCAACAATTGATTTATTTTTATCTAGCTCATCATGTTTGTTTCTAACAGGTTTTACAATTCTAGCAGCTTCATCACAGAAGTAGATAACCTGGCCACCAATATTATCAACTTGAAGATCTTTAACCATAGCAACATTGGGCTCAACAGTTATTTGTTCAGAAGGTGTAGGTGTTCTAGTGTAGCTCTTATTAACCATAGTTGTAACCTTAGCATGTTCCTTAATTCTAACCGGGAAAGGTGGTTTCTCAATGTAAGCAGTAGGAAAAATAGGGTCAACATGGATAACAATTATTTCTTCCTTCTTAATCTTACCAGGTTCCTCTATTTGTTTCTCAGTGGGTGGATGATATTTAAGCCACTTCTCCTTATGGAGATCAACATAAGTAGCAGAAGATTCACACAAAGAAGCTACCATCTCAGAGTCAAGGCCATAATTGTTGTTGAACTCGTGAAAGGTATTAGTTTCCTCAAAAGATTTAACACAATGAAACTTAAGCCTTATACCTGAATCTTTACCTCTCTCGACTGCCCAATCTTCATAGTTTCATTTGATTCTTTCCAGAAGACCCCATTGAATTCAATAGTCCTATTCATAAAGGAACCAGTAGAAGAAGAATCGAGTAGTGTACTTGATCATCATGAGAAAGCCGAGCATAAAAATTTTGTATAATTATTTTTCTTGAGAGTTCATATTTGGGGAAGGTGAGCATCATAGATTTAAGCCTCCCCCAAGATTGAGCGATGCTTTCTCCTTCATGAGGCCAGCAATTATAAATAAAATTCCGATCACATGAACTAGATACATAGGGTAAAACTTCTGATGAAATTCCATCCTCGAGCGATTCCAGTCCCATCATCCAATATCATCCAGTAGCCTCTACCATATCAATGATTTTCCCTCCAAAGATAAAGGGAAAACCTTTTTCTTAATTTTGTATCTAGCCAAAACTACAAGCTTAAAGAGTCCACATACTTCATCGACAAATATTAAATGATAATCACGATGAGTTGTACCATCATAAGGACTAGCTAGCAGTTTCTCTAACAAACCAGAAGGAATCTCATAATAAATATTCTCAGTAGGTTCAGACGGTTGAGGAGCAACCTTTTCCACTTATCTTCGAGGGGAAGATGCCCCGAACAAGCCAATCAAAGGGTGACCGTCCATAGCAACACGTTACAGTAAATTTCAGCACTTAGCAAAAATATTTCCTTACCAATTTCCACTTACGAGAGGCGCACCAGTCCCTAGCAACAGCGCGAGAAAAAAGTCCTGATGACCCACAAGTATAGGGGATCAATCGAAGTCCTTTCAATGAGTAAGAGTGTCAAACCCAACGAGGAGCAGAAAGAAATAATAGTCAGTTTTCAGCAAGATATTCTCTGCAAGTGCTATTAGTGACAATAGTAGATAGTTTTCCAGCTAGATATTTTGTAACAAGTGACAAGTAACAATAGTAACTAAGGTGCACAAAGGTAACCCAATACTTTTTACAATAAAGGACAAGCCGGAAAGTGTTCTTATATGAAGAAAGTGCTCCCGAGGACACAATGGGATTTTTATCTAGTCATGTTCATCATGTTGAATTGATTTGTGTTCACTACTTTGATAATTTGATATGTGGGTGGACTGGTGCTAAGGTGTTATTCTTACTTGAACAAACAACCCACTTATGATTACCCCCTCGCTCAAGCATCCGCAACTACGAAAGAAGAATTAAGATAAATCTAACCATAGCATGAAACGTGTGGATCCAAATCAGCCCATTATGAAGTAACGGTAAACTTGGGTTTAAGCTTCTATCACTCTCGCAACCCACCATCTACTTGTACTCCACAATTCCTTCCCTTAGGCCCATAACATGGTCAATTGTCGTGTAGTCGACGTTCACACGACACGACTAAGAGAATCAACAACATACATATCATCAAAATATCGAACGGTTGCCAATTTCACATGATTACTTGTGACAAGACGTTTCCCATGTCCTCATGAACAATAGTAACTACTCACATCTCATCAACATGTTCAATGTTAGAGGTATAATGATGGTGACAAAGTATCTTAACATAATATATTTCACCAATTAATCGAACAAGCATCAACTACAAGATGTAATCAACACTACTAGCAACGCACAGGTACCAATCTGAGGTTTTGAGACAAAGATCGAACACAAGAGATGAACTAGGGGTTGGAGATGAGCTGGTGCTGGTGTTGATGTTGACAAAGAGTGGTTCTCCCACGAAGGAGGAAGCATTGGTGATGACGATGGCTTGGATCTCCCCCTCAAAGTGGGAAATTTCCCTGGCACAATCGCACTGCCGGAGAGAAAAAGGGCCTCTGCCCAGGTTTCCGCCTTCAAACGGCGGCACTTTGTCCTGAAAGTATTCTCCTAATTTTTTCTAGGGTAAAACACACCATATAGGTGCAGATGGACGTCGGAGGGCCAGGAGGGGGCCCACAAGCCATCAGGGCGCGGCGAGGGGCTGGGCCGCGCCCTGTTGGCTCTTGCCCAGCTGACAGCACTCCTCTGATGTATTTTGTTCCAGAAATTCTTAAATATTCCAAAAATATTCTCCGTGAAATTTCCGGTCATTTGGAGTCCGGTGATTTCTATGCCTATTCTTCCGTTTTTTGGTCCAGAATCCAAATTGCCAGATATTTCCCTCATTGTGATGTTCATTGCATATTCAGAGAGAAAAAGACATTAGAATTTCGTAACAATTTGGAATAATGCACAAGAACAAAGTAAAAAAGGTACAAGAAATCATGATGCAAAATGGATGTATCAAGCCACTCTACACAACCCACCATGGCCCAGCTAGCCCCCTCCGCTTTCGGACCGTCCGATCAAAATCTTATGGTGTGAAACAGGCTAATTCCCCTAATACTAGCTCCATTTTGCTATAAATAAACCCCAAACTTGCCTAATTTGGACCCCAACTCTAATTCCCCTCGGGATCCGCACCGCTCCACCCACCAGCCGCCACTGCCTCCCACATCCACCTCCTCCACGGGGCCGGCGGAAGCCCATCCGTGACCCTGCCGGGCTCGAACCGCACAGCCAGCCTCGAGCGCCCTAGAACGGGAGAGGACCTCCCGATCGAGAGCACCAGCAGCCGCCGGGAGCTGCCATTCCTTCCGTCAGTGCCGCCCCGCACACTGCACGCTCGCACAATTGGAGCAACCTCGCCGCCCCACGCTAGAGCCTCGCCACGCGCCTCTCCTCTTGTCTCCCTCTCCTTGCTTCTCTCTCTAACTCCATGGCACCCGTGCCTTGCAGGTGAGGCCACCGACCACCGGAGCCCTAGCCCTACCGAAGCTGGCCGGATCTGAGGGCGTCCTCACCGGATCCGCCGCCACCCAGCCCCGCCGTGGCGCCCTGCGCCTCCGCGCCGGCCAACTTCACCATGGCCTCCCCCTGCCTCGCTTGGGAAGGATCGGGAGGAGGACGACGCCAGCCAGCGCCCTGGGCCGCAGTTGCCAGCCCAGCTCCAGCCAGCCTTCCCTGCATGCGGGCCAAGGCCTAGTCGAGCCGCTCCTCCAGATCCGACCCGAGGCCATGTGGTGAGCGCCTGATGCCTTATCTCCCGCTCGTGCACTCCATAGCTACCCATCCCTTTGGCCCGTTAGCTCTCACATTCGTCCATGCATGTTTTTTTAGCATTTGTGATTTTCACTAATTCTCGGGGATATTTGCTAATTAGAGAATATGTCATGATTTTAAAATGATCATAAATAATTATCTCTGCATCGGATTAAAATAAATTAGATATGTAGAATGTCCAGAATTTTGTGTAGATTAATAATATGCCACTTTCATGCATGATAAAAATATTTAAATGTGTTGTATAATTAAATTTGCGTAGATTCCATATTAAAATGATTTAATTCATAGCTAATTAATCGTGCATCGGATTAAAATGAATTAAACATGTAAAGTGTTTAGAATATTCTATAGTTACACAATAACCTAGTTGCATCCATGTTTAAAATAATTAACTTGTTGTTTTCATTTAATTTGCATTAGGCCATGTTAAAAATGATTTATTTCATAACTAATTCACCGTACCTCTGATTGAAATGTTCCACATATGTAAATTGGCTTGAAAAATGTGTAGAATAACATGGTAGCATTTATTTTCCTTTTAACAACTCTAAAATGTGATTAGTTCAGATTTGGTCAGATTTTGTAATTAACATGTGTGGTCATTTTGGAAATGTTATGTGTTGTTTCTGACCTCACTTAAAATATCTAGATAGTGTAGTTTATTTGTGCTTCACCTCTTGCCATCTTTAACAACATTTAATATTGTGTGTACCTAAACAGGAGTGAACTAAGTAATTAAATATGAAGTTTCATCAATTTGCAACGAGTTGCATATTGAGCTTCATTTAATGTGTAGTAATAAATTGTTGTGCTTTACCATGTCATGCATACGTAAATGGACATGCATCGTATTTGATTGTGCATCGTGTCATTATCATGTATTCATTCTTGTTTTCGGATTGCTTCTTCTTGATAGAGTTCCGCAAGCGTGTCAGAGTATGAGGATTCGTTTGACTACATTGGTTCGTTTGCTTCACGGATTCGTTCTTCTTCCAAGGGGGGTCACATGCAAGATGACCATTTCCTTAGATACCATTACTATCATTGCCATGCTAGTTGTCTCGTTTCTTCGCTATGTCTCTCTGCCTACCACCTGTTTAATAAGCCTCCCAACATTGCCATGAAAACCCTCTAACCTTTCTACCACCCAACAACCACTGTTTGGCTATGTTACCGCTTGCTCAGCCTTCTTATAGCGTTGCTAGTTAGAGGTGTAGTTGCTTTACATGTGAAAACATGGGTTCCTTGTCATATCACGATATAATTGCTATTTAATTTAATGCACCTATATACTTGGTAAAAGGTGGAAGGTTGGACCTTCTATCCTAGTGTTTAATTCCATTTTGGCGCCTTAGTTTTGGCTACTGGTGTTATGTTCCATAAATGAGCACTCATAACATGCTTCGGGTTGTTATGGGGACCCCTTTACCTTCGTTTTGGGATAAAACTCATGTGGCAAGGCCCAACAATTGTACTATATTAGCCCAATATAATAATATTGATAATTAATTGCCTCATAGGGAGTTAGCGCTACCCGAGGAGTAATTCAACATAATATAGGGGGGCAGTGCTAATGGTGTTGTCTCAAACAGAGCCACTTGCGGGGCCACCCAGTGCAACTTGGGGGATTTCTATCCGGCCACCGTACATAGTGCTCATTTGGTGTGCCCTGATAAAGAGATATGTGGTTCCTATCGGGATTGTCGGCACGTCGGGCGGCCTTGCTGGACTTGTTTTACCTTTCTCGAGCGTCTTGTGCGAGGGATTATGAGGATACTTTGGGCTATATCGAGGTTGAGGTTTTCCAATAGGAACCCGAGGAGATCACGGGTTTTCCGTGGTTGAGGTCATTCCGGCGCAACGTCTCGTAGTTTGTGATGAACTAGTTGGAGCACCCTTGTAGGGTTAACTCTTTCGGAAAGTCGTGCCCGCGGTTATGTGGAAAACTTGGAAACTTTGTTTAACATTCAGTTCTAGATAACTTGAAGTAAACTTAATTAAAACTTGCCAACTGTGTGTGTAATCGTGACTGTCTCTTCTCTTGATTTCTATATTGGGAAGAGGACATGGTGGGGTTATGTTTGATGTAAGTAGGTGTTCAGGATCATTTATTTGATGATCATTACTCACGTCCATTATGCATAGATCATCTCCCTTTTATTCTTGTACTCGAAGTTATCCACTCAAATAAATGCTTAGTCGCTTGCTACAGCCTCACCACTTAACCATACCTCACGCATTAAGATTTGTCAGTCTTGATACCTTTGGGTATGAGATTGTTGAGTCCATGTGGCTCGCCGATTACTAGAAGAAAAGTTACACATACAAGTAAAGCGATACTTTGATGTGAGCGTGATGATTGTTCTATTTGAAGTTTCTTCTTCTTCATCATTGATCTAAGATGGGTTCGAGGCGACGGCCTGGGATAGCAAGGATGGACGCCATTCTTTTATCATTTGTTTTCGTCAGTAGTCGGAACTTGCTCTTCTAGATGTTTGAATGTATTGTTGTATTGAGATATTCATGTTGTAGCTTGTGGCGAGTGTAAGCCAATTCCATATACTCATCTCTTATGTACATTTACTTGTAACGATATCCATTCTTGCGAAACAATGAGATGCGCTTCTATGCCCGCCGAAGCCCTCGTGCCCAAATAATCACAGGATCGCATCTTGGGCGTTACAGATGTCGCCTTCATCAAACTTTAAAATAGAATTTACCTCCAACGCCTCTGGTCGTGTGTTGAGACCATGAATTTCTTCATTAGGTGTACATTCTTAACATCTTCAGCTTTAATGCCTTTGTCCTTCATACATTTCTTTGCCTCTTGTGTAGTTTCAGGATTAAGGAATAAGATACCCCTCTTTTGTGGAGTGGGTTTTAATGGTGGTTCAGGAAGTGTCCATTCATCATGATTCTTCAATATATTAGTCACTAACTCGTCAGCTTGTTCGATAGTTTGTTCCGTGAAAACACAACCATCACAACTATCTAGGTGGTCCCTAGAAGCATCGTTCTTTCCTTTATAAAATATATCAAGTATTTCATTCTTCTTAAGAGGATGATTAGGCAAAGCATTAAGTAATTGAAGAAGCCTCCCCCAACTTGTGAGAGACCCCCTTCTTAAATTTGCATAAAGTTAAATATTTAATGTAAGGCAGCTTGTTTCTTATGAGCAGGAAAATATTTGTCAGAGAAGTAATAATTCATATCCTCGGGACTACGGACACAACCGAGAGCAAGAGTATTGTACCAAATCCTAGCATCACCCTTTCATGAGAACGAAAATAATTTGAGAATATAGTAGTAGCGATTTTTCTCAGCATGAGAAAACATAGTGGCTATATCATTTAACTTAGTGAGATGTGCCACAACAGTTTCATTTTCATAGCCATGAAAAGGATCAGATTCAACCAAGGTAATCAACTATGGGTCGGCAAAGAATTCATAATCCTTATTGGTAACAAAGATAGGTGAAGTAGCAAACTTAGGATCATATTTCATTCTAGCATTTAAGTATTTCTCTTTCAACTTGCATGGTAGTTTCTTAAGAAAGTCTCTAGCTATTTATTCATCCATAACATAAACTTTGGGTACTTTAGGCATTTCAATTTTAGGATACTCATCTATAAAAAGTGTTTTAATATTTTTAGTTCCAAAGACTTCATCAGTTTCGATAATATCATCAGTTTCAGCATGCTCAATTTCTTTAGCTCTAGCAAGTTGTTCATCAAGAAATTCACCTAGTGCCACATTATCATCAAGCAGGGTACTAGCATCATCATTATCATCATTCATAGTAGAGGTAGCATCATCAATAACTTGCAATATATCAGGATTAATAGCATTTAGTAGTGCTGTTGCAGGTCTATTCAAAACAGAAGGTGAATCAAGTGCAGAGCTAGATGGTAGTTCCTTACCTCCCGTCGTCTTAGAGGGAACGATCTTGGTTCTTGTATCTTTCAGATTCTTCATAGTGATGAATAAATAGATATCCCAAGTAACTCAACAAATATATCTATGCTCCCCGACAACGGCGCTAGAAAACGTTCTTGATAACCCACAAGTATATGGAATCGCAATAACTTTCGAGGGTAGAGTGACCCAAATTTATAGATTCGACACAAGGGGACCCAAAGAATATTTGCAGGTATTAGTAGCTGAGTTGTAAATTCAACCACACTTGGAGATTCAGTATATGCAATGGAATGATTAGTAGCACAATAATATGATAGTTTTGATAGCAGTGGTAACAATAGCAACAGTAACGATAACAATGACCGCACTTTTGTAGCAGTTGTAACAACACTAGCAACAGTATTAACTTAGGAAGAACAATATGTGGAAAACTCGTAGGCACTAGATCGGTGATATTGCTGGATAATATTCATCATGTATCAGTCATAACATAGGGCGACAGAGAAATAGCTCCCGTTCATCGATATACTGTAGCGACCCGACTCAACGAGTCAAGCCTCTGGTGTTTTTGTACCATCCCAACATCATGCTGGTACACACACAGTACATAATGTATATATTCAAGAGTGCAATCACACAGCTTTATTAATCGAAATCTCATAAAGAGTACTTTATTACAATAAAGGAGTACAATAAAGGGGCTGAAGGCCAACTCATGAGATTATCTAACGAAGACTAAGCGGAAGCATCAGGTAGGCTAGTCCATCCGACTCCAAGGGCATGTCGCTGAGCGTAGAACCGTAGCCTCACTCCAGGTCGGAAAAGTACTCTGCAACATGATACGTTGCAGCCGTGTAGGTCAGCATATTGAATATGCTGGCAAATCATCAAGAGAGGGAGGAAAATAATAATCAACTATCTCTACATGCATATTTGGCCGGTGGAGCTAAGTTTTTGCATAAAGCCTGTTTTATCCTACAACAAAACGGGGTCGAAAGCAAAATATTACTACATAGTTTGTTGTTAACGAGATGGTTCCGCCAACCAGTTCTCGTACCCGAATAGTTGTTAACACCCACATCATTATTAAGTTGTGTCGAGAGTTCAGGGGAAATTCAATGCCTTCGGCCCAAGTTGTCCATGACCGTGGACACGGCTAATCGATTAGGTTGAGTACTCTGCAGAGTTTTGCATACGTTCCCCACAAGATTTGATCGCCTCCGGGTTTGTCCTCGCACTTCAGGGTGTTTGAAGACCGGATGATCAAAACATGGTCTTTCAACGGGTCCCTCTGAATCCCTGTCGGTGCCCATCCATTCCTACCGTTCGTCTACATCTGCTAGCACCGCCTGTCCAGAGTCGCCGCGTTCTCCAACCAAGCTAGAGCCCATAATGACTTGTGGCTGTGCAGGTAAGCCTTGAGTCTTGAAGTCTTCGTCCGACCCTTTGAGCCTGGGTGAAGCTTTCCGCGGGATGACATGGCCTCTCCAGCATCCCGGGCATCCACTGGGTTTTCCAGGGAGCCGATCAACCGTCCTTCACCCAGTGTTGCATTGCGTCCGAGGTCTTGAAAATCTTGTCTTAGTCCGGTCTTGATTATTATGTCAACCTCGCATCACTCGTGGAATACACTCAACCGATAACCCGTCTACTAGAGCATAGCATATATAACATTGTCGTCCCAGGGCCAAGTATCGGGGTGTTGGTGTTCCTACCACATGATACTACAACTAGGATTAAAGTTTCCAAGTACCTAGGCATCATGCAAATTGGGCAAAGAACGTGATCTACTATGCATTGAAAACATAGGTAAAAAATAACATGATCAAAGATGACTTGCCTTGATGATAGTTGTCCTGCTCGAGCGTCTCTAAGTAACACGCTTCGCACTCCGGATGATCTACCGATACAAACACAAAGCACACCATAAGCAATTCCATCACGCCACAAGTAAAAATAACATCACATGCAATGATTTGCAAAAGACTACGCAAAAGAATTTATCGCGCGCCGGTAGGACAGAAACTTGTTTCTGTTGAAAACACCAGTAAAAATACTTTAAAAAATTCTGAAAACTCTACCACAGTAAGATTTTATCACTAGAAAACAGTAGCAAAAGGAATCAACTCAATATCATTTTTCAAACTCCTGGAATAGGCAAAACAGTGTTTAAACTAAATCTGCTATAACTTATATAAAACAATTCAAACATAGACAAATTATATATTTTTAAAAACTACAGGAAATTTGTGAGCTACTGGAAAAAGAATCAATGTCATTGGACGTAGGGATAAAACGTTGTGGCCAAAACAAAATTGAAACTTTCTGTTTTTGCAGTCAAAACCGAAGAAAACTGCTGCTACTAGTACTAACACGTGGCAAGCTGCGGTGGCGTTTGTTTCGTGACTTCGAGCAAATGGCCTAAGGCTAACAAGGTCGCCGGTTAATGCATAAGTGGCTAAAAGAACCTAATGGTTTTCTGGAATAAACCGAAGGGGTACTAGTGTTCTAATCCTAGCCATTGCATGGGATTGCATGGGATCTAATGGCTAGGAGGGGTTGCATGCCAATAGAGAGAGAGAGGGAGTTAGCTACCTGTTGCTGGAGGGTGTTGCACCGTGGAAGGAGAGTTGGCCGGCGGGGAGGAGGGAGTAGCTTCGGCGGTGGAGACGTCGGGCGGCGGGGGAGTGGTTCCTCCTCCGCGGGGAAGAGGCGGCGGTGGAGAGAGAGCTCGGGGAGGGCTCCTCCTCCTGGCGAGGCCGAGGTGCAGCAGCTTTTCGGGCTGCTGCCGCTGCTCGTGGCGGCGGATAGGGCGGTGGCAGGGTGAGGTAGCGGCGGCTAGGGTTGGGGAGGGGTGGCGGTTGGGAGGGGTTTATATAGGCCTAGGGGAGGTGGCAGCTATGGAAGGGGAGGGAGAATAAAAGAAAGAAATCATGGTTCCTGTAGGGAAGGAAAGAGAGGGAGGAGAAAGAAGGAAGGAGGAGAGTGCACCGGGTGGAAGGAAATCAAGGGAGAAGAGAGGAAGCTGGGAGGAAGCTGCGGTCTTGAAGAAAAAAGGAAAGAGAGGGAGAGACGTGGGGAAGAGAAAGGAAGAGAGAATTAAGGAAGGAGAGGGAGGAGAGAAATAAGGGAGAGAGAGGAGATTAGGACGTGGGGAGAGAAAGAGAAAAGAGAACGTGGGGGAGTGCATGCATGGTTTGCATGCGATGCATGCTGGGGTGGCGGCTGGGCTGAGACACTTTGGCTCGGCCTGGCAGGTTTCTTTCTTTTTTTTTGAATAAACAAACAGACAGCAGCAACAAAAAGAAAGAAAAAAAAACAAAACAGTAAAATATATTTTCCTAGCTAACAAAATACTAGAAAAAAAAGTAGGTACTATGATACATATATGCACTAGAATACTTAGGAACAACAAAATAACATATACAACTAATATATATATATAATATATATAGGAAACCCTAGTTCCACCTAATGCAACTTTTAAAAATAGTTTTATGCACTAGGTCACACAACGCGATTCAAAAAACAACTCAACTAAAATAATTCGGAGTTTAGAAAAATTTGCAAAAAACCAAAATGGTGACTTTAACTCACAGGGGAGAAGTCATATTATCTCCACTCCGATAAATTGCCCGCAGTCACATAACGATAAAATTTTCAGAAGAACACAATGATGCATAAAATATGAGATGCATATGAATGATCTATTAACATCCGAATTTAAGAAAATTGGGATGTTACATATACTGTAGGCGTGTATACCATAAATAGTCATACATGCTTATGGAAAAGAACTTGCAAGATATATTTTGTCCTACAATCCCGTGGCAGCGGGGTCCATAAGGAAACTAAGGGATATTAAAGACTCATTTTAATAGAGAACCGGAACAAAGCATTAACTCATAGTGAATATATCAACTGCTCATACTACGGTAATCACCAAAAAGAATCCCAGGTATCGTTACTTTGGGGTATGAGGATCCTAACACATAATAGGTGCATATAACTTGCAAGATCGGATCAAGAACATAGATATAATGGTGAAAACATAAACGGTTCAGATCTAAAATCATGGCACTCGGGCCCAGTGACAAGCATTAAGCATGGCAAAGTCATAGCAACATTAATCTCCAAACATATTGGGTACTAGGGACCAAGCCCTAACAAAACTAACTCGATTACATGATGAATCTCATATAATTCCTCACCGGCCAAAGAACCTATGAACTAATTACTCACTCCCAATGGGGAGCATCATGGAATTGGCGATGAAGGAGGGTTGGTGATGACGAAGACTGAAGATTCCACTCTCCGAAGCCCCAAATAGACTCCAGATCTGGCCTCCCGATGAAGAAGAGGCGGTGGCGGCTGCTTCGTAACGTGAAACGCGATGAAACTTCCTCCCCTATTTTTTTGTTCAAAAATAGGAATTTATAGTGCTGGAGTTAGGTTCAGTGGAGCCCGAAAGGACCCACTACCCACCAGGGCGTCCAGGGGGTGGCACGCCCTGGTGCCTAGTGGCCGCCTGGGCCCCCCTCCAGTGGGTCTTGGTTCCAGTATTTCTCTTTTGTTCAATAAAAAATCTCCACAAAGTTTCATCCAATTCCGAGAACTTTTATTTCTACACAAAAACAACAACATGGTAGTTTTTCTAAAAACACAGTGAGTCTGGGTTAGTTTCATTCAAATCATGCAAATTAGAGTCCAAAACAAGAGCAAAAGTGTTAGGAAAAGTAGATACGACGGAGACGTATCTAGGCTCACTAGGGGCACGTTGGTGTCTATCTATCCACACATGTATCTGAGTTTCAAATCAATACAATTATAGTATGGATAATGATCGATTATCATGAACAAAGAAATATGGTAATGAACAATTTATTATTGCCTTTAGGGCATATTTCCAACACATTCCATGCAGTCGGACACCAGTGTGGTTGATATGAAATCATTATCAGTTGTGGGGATGAGATTGTTACTCAAGGTTATATGGTTTCATAGAAGTTAAGGGATGAAGAGGTAAGGCAATTATGTAAGCGGAAAGATATTTTGAAGAAATTAAAATTAAATGAGAATAAGAAGCGGTTGAGGCTTCCGAAAGATCATGCACATAAAACAAATGTGACCAGTGAAGCACTTGTTCCTAAGGTAGGAGCTGGAAGTCATTTGGAGCACAACACATATCCATAGGTAGCGCCCGTAAAGTATGTACAAGCACGGGGAGGCGTAGGGTTACTATTGCAAAGATCAAGCAAGGACGTCGTGGCACCCATCATGCCAGCTATGTAACCAATAGGATTCCCGTTTCATCCGCGCGCGAGAGCCCATGCATTGTGAGTAATAGTTGGCCGTGCCCCTCCAAATGTTGAAATCGGTGGTAAGAATGCTCGTTTCAAGAGCTTAGTTGCTGGATATGATTGTGTACGTACTTGTGTCGATGGCAACGCCACTAATGGGAATAATGTATGTGTGCTATGCCTTTCTCACATGTCATGTTCCTGATAAACATTGTTGCACTTTTTTCGTCAGAAAATGAATGTTCTTGAGGTCCTTGATAGGCTGGTTCTAGGAAGGCTAAGTGTAAGGTCATTCCGAGTGAGCCAAAGAAGAAGCTGGTAAAGCCAGCAATGTCAAATGTCCGCGCTTGCGAGAGGATTAATGTAATTGTTCGCTGTTCTTAACGTCAGGTATCTGAGGGTGCTTCTCTTCTTGAGTCCCGACACAAAGATATTGTTTGGAAGGCTGGTTTCAGTTGTGTATTCGACTGTGTAGGATCGAAAGTATGTTAACAGGGGGTGATTAGACTACTTGACAAGATAAAAACTTAGCCTTTTCTCAATTTTTACTGTCGGCCAGTTTTAGCAACTAGGACTAGTCAACTACACCCTACACATGCACATCTAAGGGTATATAGCAGTGGAAAGTAAAACATGTAAGTGTAAAGTAAGGAAGGGTAGGGACATCAAACGCGTGAGGTTGACACGATGTTTTTTGGCATGGTTCCGATAGGTTTCGCCATCGTACGTCTATCTTAGTGGAGACTTCAACCCACGGAGGGTAACGGATGCGAGACTCCACGAGGCGATGCATCCACAAGGGGTCCAAAAAGAAGAGGCCTTGTCTATTCCACCACGGCTTCCGTCCACACAGGACAAACCTCACTCATGGTAGATCTTCACGAAGTGGACGATATCCTTGCCCTTACAAACATCTTGGTTCAACTCCACAACACAAAGTAGGAGGATCCCAAGCGAAACCTAACCAATCTAGGAGGCACCACCCTCCAAAAGGTAATAAATGTGGTAGAACAATGAACTCCGTGCCCTTGTGCTTCTAAAGATAGTCTCCTCAACACTCAATCACTGCCTCTCAAATTTGGCAAGGGTAGAAGAGATTGATCTTGTGGAAAGCAAATTGGGGAGACTAGAAATCTAGGTTCAAATGGTTGGAACGGAATTTCTTGATCTCAACACATGAGTAGGTGGCTCTCTCTCAGAAAAATGAATCTGGCAATGAAGTGTGTGTTCTGAGTACTTCCTCTCCTAATGAGAGGTAGGTGCAGCGGTATATATAGCAATCGCACAAAATCCAACAGTTACACCGTGATTGACCAACTCGGTGACAGCAAAGTTACAAACTCGATGGTACCGACTTGCTCAAAGGTAGTAACTTTCAATCTCGGTGGAACCGATATACACAACTCGGTGGCACCGAAAACGTGACTAACAGTCAGATGACACAACTTGGTGACACCGATACTAAAACTCAGAAATTCCGATTTTGTGTACCGAGGCAAAGAAGGTTGGTCACATGAACTTGGTAGCCCTGATGCAGTTTCGGTTGCACCGAAGTGGTAGGGTTTGGCTAGGATCTGTCGAAGTCTGAAATCGGTAGGGCCGAGTAGAAATTGTTGTGGCATCGATTTTGGATATTTGGCTTGAGACAGATGTATTTTGTGAAAGAGTGGCTGAGTATTTTTGGTGGCTCACTCTAAGCACTTGAGAAACCAATTCATCATAACACCCCATCCCCTTTTAATAGTATTGGCTTTCCTATGAACTCAAATGTGATTTCTCACAAAGTGTAAAATGAAGAGTGTTCTTGCTTGAAGCTTTAGCCAATTTTATTCCTACCTTCATCAAGGGCCATCTCTACTCAATCCTATAGCCAAAGCATCTTTTGAACTTTTGTGAAATATACTTGGAAAATCTCATTAGTCCAATGATGCATATGTTGTGATTAATTACCAAAACCACCTTAGGGAGCAATTATGCTTCCAGACTGGGGTTTTAAGGGTAATGTGTCGCGTATTATCATGTGGTGCTTGATTTAGAAAATTGAGAGGACGACGATGCATACTGATTGCGGTCCAAATAAAGAGATTGTAGTTAGTGGAGAAGATGTACATCAGGTTTTTGGGCTACCCATGGGTGACGACACAACTCCTAGGCTAGCTGATAGTTGTCATGACGAGCAAATGGCTAGATTTAAGGCGGAATTGTGTTTCAGCAAGGTTGTTGTGGTTGACACAAAAGATCTAAGGAATATCTTGAAGCATCTTGTTGTTGATGAGGAAAATGACGGTGTAACGCCCAATATGTGGTCCTATCCTCACGGAGACTTGGAAGTGTCAACAGGGATACTAGGGCATATCAAAGACCCTTTAACAAGGTGGATATAATCATAAAAACATGTACTAAAGAGAAGAGAGTACACGATATAGGCTTACACTCTCCACAAGCTACACCATGAATATCTCAATACATCAATACATAGCAATCATCATACAGAAGAGCAAGATCCGACTACAGATAAAAATAAACGAAAGAAGATGACCTCCACCCTGCTAATCCCTAGGCTCCGACGTGGAACCTATCCTGTGATCATCGAAGAAGAAGAAGACGTTCAAATGGAACAAGCATCGCTCTCACGTCAAAGTATCTTTTTACATGTACCTACACCTCGTGTTGTAGTAATCTGTGAGCCTTTAAAGGGACTCAACAATCTCATTACCATGGGTATCAAGACTAGCAAAGCTTAATGGGTGAGGAATGGTTAAGTGGTGAGGCTGCAACAAGCACTAAGCATTTTCATCTGGCTAACTTACGGGTACAAGAATAAGAAGAGTGATCTAGTGTTGAGTAACGTAGCATAAATTTAAAGAAATTCCTACGCGTATTCAGATCTTCCTATGGAGAGACCAGCAACGAGAGAGGGATGAGTGCGTCTTCATACCTTTGAAGATCGCTAAGCGGAAGCGTTACTAGAACGCGGTTGATGGAGTCATACTCGCGGCGATTCAGATCGCGGTGTGATTCCGATCTAGTGCCGAACTACGACACCTCCGCGTTCAACACACGTGCAGCCCGGTGATGTCTCCCGCACCTTGATCCAGCAAGGAGGAGGGAGAGGTTGGGGAAGATCTCCAGCAGCACGACGGCGTGGTGTCGATGGAAAGACGAGGTCTCCCGGCAGGGCTTCTCCAAGCACCGGTAGAGAGGAGGAGAAAGAAGAGCACGGCTACGCCGAGGGAGAGGGAAAACTGTGTCTCCAAAAGCCCAAAAGTGCCCACTATATATAGGATGAGAGGCGGGGGTGCCACCCCTAGGGTTCCCACCCTAGGTGGTGCGGCAGCCCGCCCCCAAATGGGAGGTGCGGCGGCCAGGGCAAGGGGGAGGGGTGGCGCACCCCTAGGTGGGCCTTAGGCCCACCAGCGCCTAGGGTTCCCCCCCCTCTCCACCTCCTGCGCCTTGGGCTAAGTGTGGGGGGCGCACCAGCCCACCTAGGGGCTGGTTCCCTCCCGCACTTGGCCCATCTAGCCTCCCGGGGTCGTTGCCCCTTCCGGTGGACCCCCGGGGCCACCTCCGGTGGTCCCGGTGGTCCCGGTACGTTACCGATGATGCCCGAAACACTTCCGGTGTCCGAAACCATCCGTCCTATATATCAATCTTTACCTCCGGACCATTCCGGATCTCCTCGTGACGTCCGGGATCTCATCCGGGACTCCAAACAACTTTTGATAACCTCGTATAACAATTCCCTATAACCCTAGCGTCATTGAACCTTAAGTGTGTAGACCCTACGGGTTCGGGAGACAGGCAGACATGACCGAGACACCTCTCCGACCAATAACCAACAGCGGGGTCTGGATACCCATGGTGGCTCCCACTTCCTCCATGATGATCTCATCGGATGAACCACGATGTCAAGGATTCAATCAATCCCGTATACAATTCCCTTTGTTTGTCGGTATAGAACTTGCCCGAGATTCGATCGTCGGTATACCTATACCTTGTTCAACCTCATTACTGGTAAGTCTCTTTACTCGTTCCGTAGCACTTCATCGTGTGACTAAATCCTTAGTCACATTGAGCTCATGATGATGTTCTACCGAGTGGGCCCAGAGATACCTCTCCGTCACACGGAGTGACAAATCTCGATCTTGATTCGTACCAACCCAACATACACTTTTGGAGGTACCCATAGTGCACCTTTATAGTCACCCAGTTACTTGTGACGTTTGATACACCCAAAGCACTCCTATGGTATCTGGGAGTTGCACAATCTCACGGTCGAAGGAAAAGATACTTCACATTAGAAAAGCTTTAGCATACGAACAATACGATCTAGTGCTATGCTTAGGATTGGGTCTTGTCCATCACATCATTCTCCCAATGATGTGATCCCGTTTTCAATGACATCTAATGCCCATGACCAGGAAACCATGATCATCTATTTACTAACGAGCTAGCCAACTAGAGGCTTGCTAGGGACACAGATCTATTTATTCACACATGTATTACTGTTTCCTGTTAATACAATTATAGCATGAACAATAGACGATTATCATGAACAAGGAAATATGATAATAATCATTTTATTATTGCCTCTAGGGCATATTTCCAACATGTAGCATAAACGGCGTGAACTAGTAATGATCAAGAAGGATCTTGAAGATCTACTTACGATTTGATAATAACCCACATTTTCTCTTCTTAGTTCAAACCTCACAAGACGAGATGGTCACGGTTATGTGCACAATTGGTGTATTTTAATTAGATTTACTGTGAAGTTCTCTACAACCGCATATTATAAATTTCCAAGTCGCCACATAACTATGGGCACAAGTTTCCGACAAATTTAGCCCTGGAGGGGTGCTCCAAGTTGTCCATCATAAATTCCACATGCATCCGATGGGAAAACCTCACACCATGATAACATGATGTTTACGATAAGGAAAACCGATGGACAAACCATTCGTCAAAGGTAAAACTAAACCAATAAAACCTCCCGACGTGTCGACGATCTTGATAGGAGCCACATATCTCGTTCTCAGGATGCGACAGATAAGCGACGCATGTAGTTAAAGCCAGCCCTCGAGTTGTACCAAGGTGGCCCCACACAATGCTCTATTTTGGACCAACACTCATGAGGAGCACTGGCATGGGTTGTCGATTAATTATCCACGGATTGATTATTCCCTATGCAAGTTTTAATTTTTATTAGGAAAATGTGGTACTAATATTGGGCCATGCTGGAAGAGTTTTATCCTAAAACAAATGATTAGGAGATCCCATAATACCCTACATGTGTTAGAAGTGCTCGTCAAGGGACAAAGCACCGGTATAATCGAAACTATGGCGACAAGAGTGGAACAAAACACCAGGCAAAAGGCCGAGCCTCCCACCCTTTACCAAGTGTATAGATGCATTAATTAAATAATGAAGGTTGTATGATATCTCATGATAACCATGTCCCAACATGGAACAAACTGCACCTGCAACTAGCAACTCTATAAGAGGGGATGTGCAAGCGGTAACATAGCCAAACAACGGTTTGCTGGGATGGTGAATGGTTAGAGGATTAACTTGAAATTTTGGGAGGATTGACAAAAAGTGATAGGCAGCGGGACAGAGTGATAGCAATGAAAAAACTAGTATAGGAATGATAGTAGTGATTTGCAAGGTAATAGTCACCTTGCGTGGAATCCCACTTGGAAGATAATCGAGTTTGTGAAGTAGACGAACAGGCATAGTCGAACAAAGCCTCACACTTGAAACGGTTTCGTAACTCTAGCAAGGAGAAGAAATTCCAGAAACGAACAAATGACACGATAAACACCACAACATAATAATGATATGATGCGCAAACAAGTATGATGCATGTCCATTTAAATATGCAAGGCATGACAAGGTGCAATATTCAATACTACACATTAAGTGACATTCAATATGCAACGAGTTGCACATTGAAGGAACTCTGCATTTAAATCATTTTGTTTAGTCTCGTTTATTTATGCGACAAGTTTGAATATTATTAACCATGGCATGAGGTAAATCATGAATAAACTACAATATGTAGGCATTTTAAATGAGGCCGAAAACAACATATAGCAATTCCGAAATGATCCCTTATGTAATTTTCAAAATTGGTTCAGATCTGTCTAAACCATATTTTATTTTTATTAAACAGGGAAAAATGTACCAACTAATTCTACATGCTTTTCTAACCAATTTACATATATTCATTTCATTTAGAGCTACGGTTATTAAGTTATGAAATAAACCGTCTTAGCATGGCATTAGGCAATTTTAACAACTTTTTAATTTTTTAACATGCATGAGGGTGACATGAACAAATTCAATGAAATTTAAGGAACATATTGTGATATAATATGATATGGAGCATCATCGCCATGAAGGAAAAAAATGATGACATGGCGTGATAACGAAAATGGTGCCAACGTTCTTGTGATCCGACAATTCATTGAGACTTTCTTTAGAAAAGGAGGCATCGCCCCGGCCTCTGCATCGAGTGATGCATGCAGCCTTTTAATTGAATAAGGTAAAATGAGTCTGAATAAGGAAATCTTGGCCAAAGTCCAAAACTTTGCTACTCGGGTAGCACGGCTGGCCAGCGTGCTTTGCCACAGCGAGGGCGGGCGCGAGGGACTCCACCCTTGGTGGTGTGTGAGGAGGCGATTGGGGAAGGGCGTTGGCGATGTGCCCATGTGTGTGTGTGTGCGTGTGGCGGCACACGAGCAAGGTGAGGGGGAGAGATGGGGATCGAGCGCGTGGCTGGGTTCGCGTGGGATTGAGTGCAGGTGAGTGCCGTTCGGAGCTAGGGTTAGCTTAGGTGGGGCGACGACTAGGCAAATTGGGCTCGCGGCGTGTTTGGTAGTGAGTTGGGCCTGCAGTTGGCCTTCTTTCTCTTATCTTCTTTTTTTTTCATATTTACAGAAAAGAGCAAAGAAAAGAAAAGAGAGAAAATAAAGGGTTAGAGAAAGAACTCTGGTATGGGCGTTGACTTCCCTGGACTAAAAAATATGTGCTTGATCCAAGAAAATTGAAGCGGGCATGATTGCAAGATCTAAATTCAAACTCAGTTGAATTTCATTCAAATTGGTTTGAACTGGAGGTGGGGATTAGGAGTGCCCAATAATAATGAGAATTTGTGAGTGGCTTAGATAAATGCTAAAAGATATGGTGGCAAAGTTTGCAGGCCAAACTCGAAGCATAAAATGCACTGGAGTTAAATGCAAGTGTGTTTATGAGTGAATCCAAATTAATATAATATTTATTTTGGCTCCCAAGAATATTGGGAGGATAAGTTGTATATGTTATAAAGAGAAATCACCATATGAATTCCCTCGATTTAAATATATCAAAGATCTATGCAATTTCTTTATTTGAGTTTTTGTTTGAGTTGCAAAAACTTAATGCCATGATGACATAATGCAATGAAAAATGAAATAAAATAAATCAAACAATACAATAACAATTCTATGAAGAAATCGGTCTCGGGTTGTTGCAAACGGCATCACTATAAAGGTTTTCTTTGCTACCTTTTTATTTAAGATGATATGCCCCAGGCCTACTATGTGTGTAGGGAGGGGCGGCAATGGTAGATGGTATTGTTTTTGAGGACATGGCAACTATGAATTTTGCCAGCTTGTAGTGGATGGGTTGAAGAGCGCTGCTATCAGATGGCAAGATCCAAATATTATTCAAGCAGGTCGAGAACGTTGTGGAGTAGTCCTAGTCTTAATATATATGGATTGTTGCCTATTGAATAAGGTTGCAAGCGGGGTGGGATATCCCGCTGGGCTGCCAAGCTGCACCGCATAACAGGCCCGCAAAATGCCACCGGGCTGATTGCGTCGTCTGTAGCGAGCTTAAATGGCCACACCGCTTTGTCCAGCGGGAGCCGCATGTCCCGCAAACCTAATCCTCCTCTTCTCTCGATGGAGGAAATTCCCACGGCACCATCATCTTCGCCCACGTCCCGTCGGCCGCCGTTGACACCCTCCATGCCCTGCTCCTCTCTGCCTCCTCCTAGGGAAGGAGGACTGCCGGGGCCCGCGTTCACCACCTGCGATTGGCCGGCTCACCGCTCCCTCGCGCGTGCGACATCGCGCTCCCGCAGCTGCTCGAACGTGGTTGCCTCCTCCGAACAAGCTACTCCGGACCACACCCTGCCGGAGAAGACGTTGGGGGCGTACTCCACCAACGGAGGCTTCCCGTGGAGCAACGCCATGCTGCAGCGACAACGCACCGGCTTCCACTTCCAGCCGGAGAAGAACTACATAACGGTACTGACCGTGTTCATCAGCGCGACTAAACTTTCAGATTCAGTTTCTGTTTTATTTTCTCCGACGTGCTTTGATCCAGAAACTGACCCCGTGTCTTTGCTTCATGTTTGCTCTCCAGCGGCGGCATTTTCCGGCGTTGTCTGTGCAGATCCCAACGGTTAGTACTACTACTGTGTACTTTGCAGAAATAGGATTGGATGTTTGTTTATTCCGGTTCACTATTTCAGATTGCCATGCTGCAATAGTTTCCCTTCATGATTGTTATTTATTTGTTCATTTTCTTCTCATGGAAGTATTACTAACCCCCTTGCTGTGATGATTGGTAATGCGTCCAACAATATTTGTCTAGCTTTGATAGACAGTAACTGTATACACATGTTCTTTGTTTTTTGCACCTATTCGATACACATGACGTCTGATTCACTAGCATTAACCTGATCATTATAGTAACAGTCAATAACGTCGGGTTGCAGCGCAGTGACAATGGCGTGTTTTTCTTCCTCTCCTTTTTGGCTAATATAGACGGTAGCTTTCGAGACAAAGTCAAATCATTGCAACTAGGCAAAAGTTGCAATGTGTGTCTCTCAGCAAAAGTTGAACGAATCTGCAGCAAGGCATCAACAATTGCAAGTTGGGAGAGATAGATCCAGTCCCAAATCACGTTACACAGAAACTACAATTGAATTAACATGTAAGCTTGATTCAAACACCTAGAAAGAGGTGCAATTATAAGTACGTAGTACCAGGAAAAAAACACACGGCCGTGCGTTTGGTGATTCTAGGTCAGTAATTTAATGCTCAACAGAATATATTTCTACTAGCCAAAGGGTCATACAGGGCCATAATACAATCATCAGAAGCTTGCAATAAGCTTACACTAGTCAGGGAGAGTATATTGGAGATTATAATGCTCATATAATTGATCGATTATTTGATATGCCCTGAAATAATGCTCATTTAACTGAAAGGCACCGCATATAACTATAATGCTAATATAGTTTACCCTTCATCCTTAGGGCTTGGTGCTCGGGGTCAATGGTCGCCCCGCCTCCATCTCCGCATCGGAACTGCCCTATGGAAATCCTTGATGGAGATGTTGTCCCTCCACCGCCTCCCTTACGCACTGAAGCTATTGTTTCTCACCAAGGGCATGCGTTAATTGAAGAAGTTGTTGCAGCTACAGCACTTTGCTCCCTTTATCCAGAGACCCAAGATTCTCACCAAGGTACATGTTGCAATTAGGGTACTCATTAGTTTTTGTTCTTCCTACAATATATTACATATAGCTGGCGATCATTAACAAATGAGCAACTGGTTGAATTATCCTGATTCTTGTGTGTAGGATGTGGAGTCTCACGAGAAAAACAAAGACTCCCGAAACCCCCACCAAAGAAGATGCCGAGGTCGCCGTTCGTGGTGCCCGTAGTGGGATCCCCAGGGTAAATGTCATGTTATCTCAAACATCACCAAGATTCGGTGTGAAAAGATCATCGCCAACAGCGCCTCAGATTCCTCGTAAGTTTTAATGTCCATATTATGTACATACGTTTAGTTTTAATGTCAATTGTGCGCATATCTGAACTTGGCATAAAATATTTGTTCATCTCAAATTTCGTAGGTCTTTCACACAGAAACAAAAATCGGAAACTTTAATCTGAAATCTGGAATGATTTTAATCATGTGTATGATGGCAACAAACTCAAGGAAGCCAATTGTAAACATTGCAAGAGAATTTTAACCACAACCAATACAATGTAACTTTGCACAGCAAGACACCAAAAACATGGGTGGAGAGAAACATCAGCTCGATGTCAATTCGAAATCCTTCCAAGTCCATCTTCTGTGTGAGCACTCAACGCATCATCAGCTTCTGTGTGAGCACTCAACGCATCATCAGCTTTGCAAGTTCCTTCTCATTCATGTACCTGAGCAGAACAATGGCATTTCTTAAGGCTGCTAAAAAAATATTGTATAACTTAGCATGAATGAAAGGACAAGCACGAGAGAGTGCATCATCAGCCAAGATTCATCATCAGCCATTCAACAATGCAAACCGTTGCCAGTTCTAAAATTTCAGCATATGAAACCCCGATAGGTTGATATTGTGTAGTTCATTCAAATAAATAAGTAAAAAAAGTTACCTTGGGTCGAGTATGATTTGAAGACAAATGGTCAAGTATGACAGCTTCCAATACTTTAGGAACTTATTTTGCATTGCTTAAGCCATAGATTTGATGACAATATCCTTATGTTTGGCCGCTCTTTGCAATGTTAGATGAATTTTCCAAAGTTCATGGAAATACAAATGAGCTGTTGGATATAATGTACCGGGCACCACCATAGTCGCGTCGAGGAAAACCTCTAAGAAGTTGCAGACAGATTCTGCAGTTTCCCATTCAACATTTCTAGGTAGACACGTAAATGTTGTGTCATGCGACTTCATAGCTGAGAATGCTCTCCTATACTCAAGGGTTGTTTTGATCATCAAATGCGTTGAATTCCATCGTGTAACAACGTCTAGAGATAGGTTCTTTCTACAAGCAATGTGGGATTCAGACTATGCACGAATCGCCTAAATCCATCATATTCTACTACGGAAAATGGCAATTAATGGACGACGATCATCCTCACCAAGTCCCAATGAGCTCTCTCAGGGTCATAGTTCCATTTTTCTACACTGTTTGGATTAGGTTGTGGCATGGCTGATTTAATTGAATCGAGAAACTCGTTGACCTTAGACCTTTCCTCACAAACTAACAAATGCCTAATGCATTCACTAGTGCCAGCTTTTTTTGCAACCACAAAAATTCTCTTGCAATGTTTACAATTGGCTTCCTTGAGTTTATTGCCATCATACACAGGATCAAAATCATTCCAGATTTGAGAATTAAGTTTCCGTTTTTTGTTTCTGTGTGAAAGACCTACGAAATATGAGATGAACAAATATTTTATGCCAATTTCAGATATCCGCACAATTGACATTAAAACTAAACGTATGTACATAATACATACATTAAAACTTACGAGGAATCTGAGGCGCTGTTGGCGACGATCGTTTCACACCGAATCTTGGTGATGCCTGAGATAACACCACATTTACAACTAGGGATCCCACTACGGGAACCACTAACGGCGACGTCGGCATCTTCTTTGGTGGGGGTTTTGGGAGTCTTTGTTTTCTCGTGAGACTCCACATCCTACACACAAGAATCAGGAAAATTCAACCAGTTGCTCATTTGTTAAAGATCGCCAGCTATATGTAATATATTGTAGGAAGAACAAAAACTAACGAGTAACCTAATTGCAATATGTACCTTGGTGAGAATTGATACGTCCATTTTGCATCATGCTTTCATGTTGATATTTATCGCTTTATGGGCCGTTATATTACCTTGTGGTACCATACTTATGCCTTTTCTCTCTTATTTTGCAATGTTTATTTGAAGAGGGAGAATACCGGCAGCTAGAATTCTGGACTGGAAAAGGAGCAAGTCTGAGTCCTCTATTCTGCACAACTCCAAATGCCCTGAAAATCAACGTGGAATTTTTTGGGAATATATAAAAAATACTGGGCGAAAGAAGTACCAGAGGGGAGCTACCAGGTCCCCACAAGCCCGGTAGACGCCAACCCCCCTGGTGGCGGCTACAGGGCTTGTGGGCTTCCTGACGGCCCACTAGCCCCCCTCTTTTGCTATATGAAGGGTTTCGTTCCAAAAAAAATCAAGGAGGAGCTTTTTTGTGGTTTCGCCGCTTCCACGAGGCGGAACTTGAGCAGATCCAATCTAGAGCTCTGGCAGGACGATCCTGCCGGGAAACTTCCCTCCCGGATGGGGAAATCGTCACCATCGTCATCACCAACACTCCTCTCGTCGGAGGGGAGTCAGCTCCATCAACATCTTCATCAGCACCATCTCCTCTCCAATCCCTAGTTCATCACTTGTAACCAATCTCCGTCTCGCGACTCCGATTGGTACTTGTAAGGTTGCTAGTAGTGTTGATTATTCTTTGTAGTTAATGCTAGTTGGATTACTTGGTGGAAGAGTTTATGTTCAGATCCTTGATGCTATTCATTACACGTGTGATCATGATTATGATTATGCTTTGTGAGTAGTTACTTTTGTTCTTGAGTTATCTTTTCCTCTAGTGGTGTTATGTGAACGTCGACTACATAAAACTTCACCATATTTGGGCCTAGACGAAGTCATTGGGCAGTAGTAAGTAGATGATGGGTTGTTAGAGTGATAGAAGCTTAAACCCCGGCCTATGCGTTGCTTCGTAAGGGGCTGACTTGGATCCACTAGTTTAATGCTATGGTTAGACGTTGTCTTAATTCTTCTTTCGTAGTTGCGGATGCTTGCGAGAGGGGTTAATCATAAGTGGGATGGTTGTCCAAGTAAGGGCAGTACCCAAGCGCCGGTCCACCCACATATCAAACTATCAAAGTAACGAACACGAATCACATGAACACGATGAAACTAGCATGACAGAAATTCCCGTGTGTCCTCGGGAGCGTGTTTCCTCCTATAAGACTTTGTTCAGGATTGCCCTTGCTACAAAAGGGATTGGGCCACTTGCTGCACCATTGCTATCACTTGTTACCACTACTTTCAGTGCTTGCAGTTATTACCTTGCTGAAAACGGTTTATCAGAGCCTACCGCTCCTCGTTGGGTTCGACACTCTTACTTATCGAAAGCACTATGATTGATCCCCTATACTTGTGGGTCATCAAGACTCTTTTCTGGCGCCGTTTCCGGGGAGTGAAGCCCCTTTGGTAAGTGGAATTTGGTAAGGAAACATTTATATACTGTGCTGCAATTTATTGTCACTTGTCACTATGGAAACCGTTCCTTTGAGAAATTTGTTTAGTGTATCTTCACCACGAACGGAAGAACGAGGAGTTGTTACTCAACCTGAGGTACCTACTGAAAATATATTTGATGAAATTCCTTCGGGTATGCTTGGGAAACTGCTGGCTAATCCTTTTACAGGAGATGGATCTTCACATCCAGACTTGCATCTGATCTATGTAGATGAAGTTTGTGGTTTATTTAAGCTTGCAGGTTTGCCCGAGGATGAGGTAAAGAAGAAAGTCTTTCCTTTATCTTCGAAGTATAAGGCGTTGACATGATATAGGCTATGTGATGATACTGGATCATGGGACTACAATCGGTTGAAATTGGAATTTCATCAAAAGTTCTATCCTATGCATTTATTACATCATGATCGGAATTATATTTATAACTTTTGGCCTCGTGACAGGGAAAGCATAGCTCAAGCTTGGGGGAGTCTTAAATCAATGTTATATTCATGTCCCAATCATGAGCTCTCGAGAGAAATTATCACTCAAAACTTTTATGCTCAGCTTTCTCATGAAGATCGTACCATGCTTGACACTTCTTTTACCGGTTCTTTTGCGAAGAAGGATATTGACCACAAGTGGAATTTATTGGAAAGAATCAAACGTAACTCTGAAGATTGGGAGCTGGAAGAAGCTAAGGAGTCAGGTATGAATTTCCAGTTTGATTGCGTTAAATCTTTTGTTGAAACAAACACTTCTAGAGATTTTAGCGCTAAGTATGGACTTGACTCTGAGATAGTAGCTTCTCTATGTGAATCTTTTGCTTCTCATGTTGATCTTCCCAAAGAGAAGCGGTTTAAATATCATCACCCTATAGAAGTCAACATAGCCAAACCCAATCTAGTTGAGGAGAAAGTCATTGCTTTTAGTGATCCTGTTGTTCCTTGTGCCTATGCTGAGAAACCATCTTACCCTGCAAGGAAAAAGGATTATTCTAAAGCTCCAACTGTGACACGTAGGGGTGACATTAGACCACTTGCACCCCCTGAGGAAATTAGAGTTGAACCTAGTGTTGCTATTATCAAAGATGTCTTAGCCGAAGACATAGACGGGCATGTTATCAAATTCTGTGAGGACTCTGCCAGAATTGCTAAACCTCATGCGAAAGACAAATACGGACCTGTAGTTCGCCTGCCCGTTGTTTCTGTCAAGATAGGAGACCACTGTTACCATGGTTTATGTGATATGGGTGATAGTGTTAGTGCAATACCCCGTTCCCTATATGATGAAATCAAAGATGAGATTGCACCTACTGAGTTAGAACCCATTAATGTCGCTATTACGCTAGCTAATAGAGACACTATCTGCCCTCTAGGAATTGTGAGAGACGTAGAATTCCTGTGTGTTAAGACGAAGTATCCTACTGATTTCCTCGTCCTTGCTACTGCACAAGATAGCTTTTGTCCCATCATATTTGGTAGACCCTTTCTCAACACTGTCAATGCTCACATTGATTGCATTAAGCAGACTGTCACTGTTAGTTTCGAGGGTGTGTCTCATGAATTTAACTTCTCCAAGTTTGGAAGACAACCCCATGAAAAAGAGTCGTCTGGTAGGGATGAAATCATTGCTCTTACCTCTATTGCCGTACCTCCTCTAGAGCAATATCTGCTTGAGCATGAAAATGATATGCATATGGATGAAAGAGATGAGATAGATAAAATTGTCATAGAACAATATCCTATTCTCAAGAATAATTTGCCTGTTGAACTGCTTGGGGATCCTCCCCCACCGAAGGGTGATCCTGTGTTCGAGCTTAAACAGTTGCCTGATACTCTTAAGTATGCCTATCTTGATGTGAAGGAGATCTATCCTGTTATTATTACTGCTCTCCTCTCGAATCATGAAGAGAAGAAGTTACTAAAAACTTTGAGGAAGCACCGTGCGGCTATTGGATATACTATTGATGATCTTAAGGGTATTAGTCCCACTCTATGTCAGCAGAAGATTAAAACTGATCCTGACTTCAAACCAGTTGTTGATCATCAAAGGAGATTAAATACTAAGATGAAAGAGGTCGTAAGAAAAGAAATATTAAAGCTTCTGGAAGCAGGAATAATTTATCTTGTTGCTCATAGTGATTGGATAAGTCCAGTACATTGCGTACCTAAGAAGGGAGGTATTACCGTCGTTCCTAATGATAAGAATGAATTAATCCCACAAAGGATTATTACTGGCTATAGGATGGTGATAGACTTCCGGAAACTGAACAAGGCAACCAGGAAAGACCATTATCCTTTGCCGTTTATCAACCAAATGCTAGAAAGTCTATCCAAACACACACACTTCTGCTTTCTAGACGGTTATTCAGGTTTCTCGCAAATACCTGTTGCACAATCTGATGAGGAGAAAACCACTTTCAGCTGCCCCTTCGGTACCTTTGCTTATAGACGTATGCCTTTTGGCTTATGCAATGCACCTGCCACCTTTCAAAGATGTATGATGGCTATATTCTCTGACTATTGTGAAAATAGTGTCGAGGTTTTCATGGATGACTTCTCCGTTTATGGGTCTTCCTTTGATGATTGCCTCAGCAACCTTGATCGAGTCTTACAGAGATGCAAAGATACCAACCTCGTCTTGAATTGGGAGAAGTGCCACTTTATGGTTAATGAAGGCATTGTCTTAGGACACAAAATTTCTGAAAGAGGCATTGAAGTTGATAAGGCTAAGGTTGATGCAATTGAGAAAGTGCCTTGCCCCACAGATATCAGAGGTATACGAAGTTTCCTAGGTCATGCTGTTTTTTATAGAAGGTTCATTAAAGAGTTCTCTAAGATTTCTAGGCCTCTTACCAACCTCTTGCAGAAGGATGTTCCTTTTGTTTTTGATCAGGATTGTGAGGAAGCTTTCGAAATACTTAAGAAGGCTTTGATAACCGCACCTATTGTTCAACCACCTGACTGGAACTTGCCCTTTGAAATCATGTGCGACGCTAGTGATTATGCTGTTGGTGTTGTTCTAGGATAAAGAGTTGACAAGAAGTTGAATGTTATTCACTACGCTAGTAAAACTGTAGACAGTGCCCAAAGAAACTATGCCACTACGGAAAAGGAGTTTTTAGCAGTCGTGTTTGCATGTGAAAAGTTTAGATCTTATATAGTTGAATCCAAAGTCACTATTCACTCTGATCATGCTGCTATTAAGTACCTTATGGAGAAGAAGGAGCTAAGCCTAGGCTAATCAGATGGGTTCTCCTGCTACAGGAATTTGATTTGCACGTTATTGACCGAAAGGGTGCTGATAACCGTGTAGCAGATAACTTGTCCAGGCTAGAGAATGTCCTTGATGACCCACGACCTATTGATGACAGCTTTCCTGATGAGCAATTAAATGTCATCCGCACTTCACATAGTGCACCGTGGTATGCTGATTACGCAAATTATATCGTAGCCAAATACATACCACCCAGTTTCACATACCAACAAAAGAAGAAATTCTTCTTTGATTTGAGACACTACTTTTGGGATGATCCTCACCTTTACAAGGAAGGAGTAGATGGTGTTATTAGACGTTGTGTGCGTGAACATGAACAGGGACAGATCCTCTAGAAGTGTCATTTCGAAGCCTACGGAGGACACCATGCTATAGATAGAACTACTCATAAGGTATTGCAATCAGGTTTCTATTGGCCCACTCTATTGAAGGATGCCCGTAAGTTTGTCTTGTCTTGTGATGAATGCCAAAGAATAGGGAACATCAGTAAGCGTCAGGAAATGCCTATGAACTATTCACTTGTCATTGAACCGTTTGATGTCTGGGGCTTTGATTATATGGGACTCTTCCCTAGTTCCAATGGGTACACTCACATCTTAGTTGTTGTGGATTACGTCACTAAGTGGGTAGAAGCTATCCCCACTAGAAATGTTGATCACCACAGCTCTATTAAGATCCTTAAAGAAGTCATTTTCCCAAGATTTGGAGTCCCTAGATATATGATGACTGATGGCGGTTCACACTTCATTCATGGTGTTTTCCGCAAGATGCTTGCTAAGTATGATGTCAACCATAGAGTTGTATCTCCTTATCATCCTCAGTCTAGTGTTCAAGTGGAGTTAAGTAATAGGGAGTTCAAATTGATCTTACAAAAGACTGTCAATAGATCTCGAAAGAATTGGTCTAGCAAACTTGATGATGCACTATGGGCTTATAGGACTGCTTATAAGAATCCCATGGGCATGTCGCCATATAAAATGGTTTACGGTAAGGCGTGTCGTTTACCTCTTGAGCTGGAACACAAAGCTTATTGGGCAATCAAAGAGGTCAACTTCGATTTCAAACCTGCCGGTGAGAAGCGGTTGTTTGATATCAGCTCATTAGATGAATGGAGGGCCCAGGCATATGAGAATGCGAAGTTGTTCAAGGAAAAGGTTAAGAGATGGCACTATTAAAGAATACAAAAACGAGAGTTCAATGTAGGTGATTATGTCCTACTATACAATTCTCGTTTAAGATTCTTCGCATGCAAGCTTCTCTCTAAATGGGAAGGTCCCTACATTGTCGAGGAAGTATATCGTTCCTATGCCATCAAAATTAATAACACAGAAGGAAATTTTCCTAGAGTGGTAAATGGGTAAAGAATCAAGCATTATATCTCCAGTACTCCCATAAATGTTGAGACCAATATCATCAATATCATAACTCCAGAGGAGTACATAAGGGATGTTTATCAGCCTGTTTCAGACCGTGAAAACGAAGAGGTATCTGTTTCGGTAAGTAATTGGACTCCGAAGCTTTTCCAATAGGAAATTTCCTCCGTTTTGGAATTTTTGGAAAATTAGAAAAATAAAAAGCAGTCCGGAGAGCGCACGAGGGGGCCACAAGCTTGGTAGTCGCCACCTACCCCCTTGCGGCGGCTACATGGCTTGTGGGCACCTCGTGTGCCTCCCGGACTCCGTTTTCTTATGGAGCACTCCTTCTGGTCCAGAAAAAATGATTATATATACGCCCGAGGGTTTTGATCTCCGTATCGCGCAGTTTTCCTCTGTTTTTGTTTCGAGTCTGTTGTCTTCCGCAGATTTAGAGCAAAGATGTCTGAGGAATCTGTTGGGGAGAATGATCTTCCCCATGTTCATGAAGAAGTAGATGCTGATCTGAAAGGAGTAGAAGTCACAGAAGCCAGGGACAAAGCTAAGGAGAAAACCCAAGCTAGGGAGGAAGTTCAACCTATGTTCAACATTGAATACGTTGAAGGAGTAGTTTTTCTCCAACCCTTCCTCCACGTGTTGTCTCCATCCTTGATTGAACTCTTGAGGTTTTGCGAAACAACTCGTGCTCGCAATATTTCCCTTTCTCGTGAAGTTGTTTTGCTGGAAAACCATGTCGCAGATCTCAAAGGTATAAATCAAAGATTGATAGCTCTCTTGGAATCAAAGGCAACAACTCCACCACCATCAGCACCAAAGGAAGACAACTAAGCATTGGTATGGGCAATCCCCTTGGCTTTTGCCAAGCTTGGGGGCGTTTACCTGGTATCGTATCACCTTTATATCTTTTGCTTTTACCTTTGTATTACTTCTTTCCTTTTCAGTTTTTATTTCTTCTCTTAGTGGAATAAGTCTTTAGTGTTTAATTTGAGTCTTTTGCTTTGTGTCTCCCCGAATGTATTCGAGCTTCCGAGCTATCTAATAAAGAGTATCTTAGTCAAGGGCTTTGTTTTGTGCCGTGATCAAAAGCATGAAAAGAACGATAACATGAAAGATCATGAAATGATCTTATGGAAAGTGATAGCTTCACATATTACAAGTATGATGATTGAAACTTGTTGATAATAAATCAACATAGACCTCAGTCATTATTGCAATTAATAAGAAGTAATAAGGAAAGAGAGGTTCACATATAAATATATCATCTTAGGCACTTTCCATAATTGTGAGCACTCACCAAACTATTACATGCTTAGAAGTAGATGTTGGACAAGGAAGACAACATAATGAATTGTGTTTGCTTGGTTCCAAACAATGTTATATGATTAGAGATCCCTTAGCATGTGACGATTGCTTCCACCTCATATTAGACAAAACTCCCACACCAAGTAGAGATACTACTTGTGCATCCATAAACCTCCAACCCAGTTTTGCCATAACTGTCCACCATACATGCCTATGGATTGAATAAGATCCCTCAAGTAAGTTGTCATCAGTGCAAGCAATAAAAATTGCTCTCTAATATGTATGATCTATTAGTGTGTAGAAAATAAGCTTTATACGAACCTGTGATGAGGAAGACATAAAAGCGATAGACTGCATAATAAAGTTCTTTATCACAGGAGGCAATATAAAGTGACATTCCTCCGCACTAAGAAGACACGCATCCAAACCTCAAAAGCGCATGCCAACCTCTGCTTCCCTCTGCGAAGGGCCTATCTTGTACCTTTACTTTTTGCCCTTGTAAGAGTCATGGTGATCTTCACCAATTCCCTATTTTGCCTTTGTCTTGGCTACCGTCACATGCTTGGGAAAGATCTATATTCATATATCAACTTGGAGATGAGTACTTATGCTTTATTATTGTTGTCTTTACCCTTGAGGTAAATGGTTGGGAGGCAAAACTATAAGCCCCTATCTTCCTCTGTGTCCAGCTGAAACTTTGATACCATGGGTACCACGTGAGTTGTAACAATTGTGGAAAACAAAAGAGATGATTGAGTATGTGGGTTTTCTTTACAAGCTCTTATTTGACTCTTTCTTATGTTATGATAAAGTGCAATTGCTTCAATGACTATGGACTGTTGTTGGCTACTTCTCGGTAAGGTTTTTGCTTCATACTTTGCTCTGTGAAGGAATTGTTACTTTCCCATAAGAATCTTTATGATGTATTGTTGTTCTATGTGTGATCATGATGCCCTCATGTCCGTATTATGTTTTATCGACATCTTCGTCCCTAAACATGTGGACATGTTTATGGAACTTGGTTTTCGCTTGAGGACAAGCGAGGTCGAAGCTTGGGGGAGTTGATACGTCCATTTTGGATCATGCTTTCATGTTGATATTTATCTCTTTATGGGCTGTTATATTACCTTGTAGTACCATACTTATGCCTTTTCTCTCTTATTTTGCAAGGTTTATTTGAAGAGGGAGAATACCGGCAGCTGGAATTCTGGATTGGAAAAGGAGCAAGTCTGAGTCCTCTATTCTTCACAACTCCAAATGCCCTGAAAATCAACGTGGCATTTTTTGGGAATATATAAAAAATACTGGGCGAAAGAAGTACCAGAGGGGAGCTACCAGGGCCCCACAAGCGTGGTAGCTGCCACCCCCCTAGTGGCGGCTACAGGGATTGTTGGCTCCCTAACGGCCCACTGGGCCCCCTCTTTTGCTATATGAAGGGTTTCGTTCCAGAAAAAAAATCAAGGAGGAACTTTTTCGTGGTTTCGCGGCCACCACGAGGTGGAACTTGAGCAGATCCAATCTAGAGCTCCGGCAGGAGGATCCTGCCGGGGAAACTTCCCTCCGAGAGGGGGAAATCGTCGCCATCGTCATCACCACCACTCCTCTCGTCGGAGGGGAGTCATCTCCATCAACATCTTCATTAGCACCATCTCCTCTCCAATTCCTAGTTCATCTCTTGTAACCAATCTCCGTCTCGTGACTCCGATTGGTACTTGTAAGGTTGCTAGTAGTGTTGATTATTCTTTGTAGTTGATGCTAGTTGGATTACTTGGTGGAAGAGTTTATGTTTAGATCCTTGATGCTATTAATTACACCTCTGATCATGATTATGATTATGCTTTGTGAGTAGTTACTTTTGTTCCCGAGGACACGGGATAAGTCATGCTAATAATAGTCATGTGAATTTGGTATTCGTCCGGTATTTTGATATGTTGTATGTTGTCTTTTCCTATAGTGGTGTTGTGTGAACGTCGATTACATAACACTTCACAATATTTGAGCCTAGAGGAAGGCATTGGGGAGTAGTAAGTTGATGATGGGTTGCTAGAGTGACAGAAGCTTAAACCCTAGTCTATGCGTTGCTTCGTAAGGGGCTGATTTGGATCCACTAGTTTAATGCTATCGTTAGACTTGAGAGAGGGCTTAATCATAAGTGGGATGCTTGTCCAAGTAAGGGCAGTACCCAAGCGCCGGTCCATCCACATATCAAACTATCAAAGTAACGAACGCGAATCACATGAACATGATGAAACTAGCATGACAGAAATTCCCGTGTATCCTCGGGAGCATTTTTCGTCCTATAAGACTTTGTTCAGGCTTGTCCCTTGCTACAAAAGGGATTGGGCCACTAACTGCATCGTTGCTATCACTTGTTACAGCTACTTCCAGTGCTTGCAGTTATTACCTTGCTGAAAACTGTTTATCAGAGCCTTCTGTTCCTCGTTGGGTTCGTCACTCTTACTTATCGAAAGGACTACGATTGATCCCCTATACTTGTGGGTCATCCAGAATCTTGGGTCTCTGGATAAGGGAGAAAAGTGTTGTAGCTGCAGCAACTTCTTCAATTAACATATGCCCTTGGTGAGAAAAAGTAGCTTCAGTGCGTAAGGGTGGCGGTGGAGGGACAACATCTCCATCGAGGATTTCCTTAGGGCAATTCCGATGCAGAGATGGCGGCGGGGCGACCATTGACCCCCCAGCACCTAGCCCCTAAGGATGAAGGGTAAACTATATTAGCATTATAGTTATATGCGGTGCCTTTTAGTTAAATGAGTATTATTTGAGGGCATATGAAATAATCGATCAATTATATGAGCATTATAATCGCCAATATACTCTCCCTGACTAGTGTAAGCTTATTGCAAGCTTCTAATGATTGTATTATGGCCCTGTATGACCCTTTGGCTGGTAGAAATATATTCTGTTGAGCTTTAAATTACCGACCTAGAATCACGAAACGCACGGCCGTGTGTTTTTTCCTGGTACTACGTACTTATAATTGCACCTCTTTCTAGGTGTTTGAATCAAGGTTACAGGTTAGTTCAATTGTAGTTTCTGTGTAACGTGATTTGGGACTGGATCTATCTCTCCTAACTTGCAATTGTTGATGCCTTGCCGCAGATTCGTTCAACTTTTGCTGAGAGACACACATTACATCTTGGAAGGAGAATATTAGGTGTAGAATCTGCTAGTTGCAATGATTTGACTTTTTCTGGAAAGCTACCATTTGTATTAGCCAAAAAGGAGAGGAAGAAAAACACGCCATTGTCACTGCATTGCAGCCCGACGTTATTGACTGTTACTATAATGATCAGGTAAATGCTAGCGAATCAGAGGTCATGTGAATCGAGTAGGTGCAAAAAAGAAAGAACAGGTGTATGCAGTTACTGTTTATCAAAGCTAGACAAATATTGTTGGACGCATTACCAATCATCACAGCAAGGGGGGTTAGTAATACTTCCATGAGATGAAAATGAACAAATAAATAACAATCATCAAGGGAAAATATTGCAGCTTGGCAATCTGAAATAGTGAACCAGAATAAACAAACATGCAATCCTATTTCTGCACCGTACATAGTAGTAGTACTAATCGTTGGGATCTGCACGGACGTCGCCGGAAAATGCCGTCGCCGGCGAGAAAACATGAAGCAAAGAGAGGAGGCCAGTTTCTGGATCAAACCACGCCGGAGAAAATAAAACGGAAACTAAATCTGAAATTTTAGTCGCGCGGATGGACTCAATCAGTACCGTTCATGTAGTTCTGCTCCGGCTGGAAGTGGAAGCCGGTGCGCTACCGCTGCAGCATGGCGTTGCTCCAGGGGAAGCCTCCGTTGGCGGAGTATGCCCCCAACGTCTTCTCCGGCAGGGTGTGGTCTGTTGTAGCCTGTTCGGAGGAGGCAACCGCGTCCAAGCAGCTGCGGGAGCGCGATGTCGCAGGCGTGGGTGAGCGGCGAGGCGACCAATCGCTGGTGGTGAACGCGGGCACTGACAGTCATCCTTCCCCAGGAGGAGGCGGAGAGGAGCAGGGCTTGGAGGGTGTCAACGGCGGCCGGCGGAAAGTGGGCGAAGGTGGCGGCGTCGTGGGAATTTCCTCCATCGAGAGAAGAGGAGCATTAGGTTTGCGGGATGTGCGGCTCCCGCTGGACAAAGCGGTGTGGCCGTTTAAGCCCGCTACAGACGACGCGGTCAGCCCGGTGGCATTTTGCGGGCCTGTTATGCGGGGCGGCTTGGCGGCCCAGCGGGATATCCCGCCCCCCTTGCAACCTTACTTGTCCGCGAGGTGATGCACTCAATGTTGTAGTTGGTTGTAAAGGAAAACAACCGATTAGTGGTGGTGTTTAATATTCTATTCCAGTGCACGAAGCGCATGTTGGATGCCAACATTCTAATTTCTTTCGAAATCTTGAAGAACAGTGAAGTTGTCGACACAAACTCAGCTGTTCATGCTGGTGTTGGCGCAATGGTTTCTAAAGATGCACATAATTCTAATTAGGCTCATGTGCGTGAGAAGTAAAATGTTGATGACGATGTTATATTGGATCCTCAAGTTGATGAAACAACTGCTGATACACGTTGCGAGAAGGACACCACAGTTGTATATCGTCCCTTAGTAAATGTAACTCTTGACGTGATTGCAACATCTGATGTCCCAACTTGTCTTCAAGACATTGTAAGTAACGTCGCTACCCAAGAAGTTGCAGGTGAGTCTAGTGGTGTAGCAACTGTTGTTGCAGCATGCAAGAGGGATGATGCAGTTCAGGCATTGCCGTTGTTTGTTAGAGAAATTGGAGCTGCAGTGTGCGAGAAGGATGGCATGGTTGAGCCCTCCCCACCGGTAGTCGCACTTAGCTAGTGTTCTTGAGAAATGGCCGGGTCTGGCCCATTCCTCAAAAGATGTTTTTACAGGATCCCTATCCACAACAATTTTTACTTCTGGTTCCGGTGAACGAATAATCATTAAGTCCTCCACAAGAGCATATCCAAGTGGACCATCAACTGAAAAGGCAAGAAATGAGAAGTTGATTCCCGTACAATTGCATTTAGTTGGTTTAAAGCGAGTTCACTTGTCCAGCTTCTTCTATATCCAATGCACTCATTCTTGGAATTCTAGGGAAGTCCCCGAGGTGTTAGCTATGAAGCTGAAAGGGGAAAGTTTCAAAGGCTACATTGCGTGGCAATCATAGTCTTAAGGCACAACTGCAAGTCAAAACCATCGTCCATGAAGTTGTAGCGGATGCTGTGTCCTAAGAGACACACAATGAGAAAGTCTCCGAACTTTTGGTGATGGGGCCGAGAGAGGCGACGGGAGGGGCGACGGGAGAGGCGACCCCGTTGTCGGCGATCAAGATGCCGGTAACCTCTCGACCACCTTGTCGAGCCGCAACCTCGCATCCACGAGGGTGCTTTTGGGTGCTGTACGACGCTGGCGAGGAGGAGGATGACGGGGAGGAGGCTACAACAAAAGATTTGCCGGAGATGGCTTCGCCGACGCCATCGGACGATGTTGGCAATGGGGGCGTAGCCGGCTGCATCAAGACTAAGGCCTCGAAGAAGGATCTGGCATGGCACAGAATGACGACGGCAGACAAGCTGGAGGTGGCAGGGCGATGCAGGACGGCGGCGTTGGTGATCTGTCCATGGCATGGACCAATTCCTAAGGTACGTCTACAAAAATTAACCATAGCCGATTGCATTCATCCTTCTGCATGGCAGTCTGTTCGAAAAAGAAGAAGAAATGCCCGCTGGAGGAGGCCGCACCGGCGCTGGCGATCCCGATCTCGGTGATCAGATCGAGGCGTTTTAATTTTTTGCTAGGCCCAGTGGGGCTGCAGACTTCTGGGCCAGTCATGGGCCTCGCAGATGATGGGTATGTGGCCCATCATGAGGCCCAAGTTGGGCTCGACGCGTTGCCTTCTATCAGTGTCGATCCTACGCTATAGTTAGATCTCGCACGGACTGCTCTTTCCTCGCGTAGGGCTAGCCGCCGGAGGAGCCTGCCGGGGTTCCCTCGACAAGGTTCGGGCAGTGCAACCCGTGTTCGGGCACCGCAGGTGGTGATGTCGGCTATGGCGGGTATAGGGAACGCGCAACCACCACCCAAGGAGCCTGCAGGACCGGGCGCGTACGGGGGACAGGGGCGCGGCATGCACATCACGCAGCTCGAGGGCGTGGGAACTATGGTGGGGGCCGTGGTCATCCGCAGAACGAGGGTAGAAACTTTTCAAGCGGACGTTGGGGCGATGATGGCTACAATGCATATGGCAATGAAGTGCACCGTGGCTCTTCATCGACCGGCGGTGGTTGCGGAGATGGCGGCAACTAAGGTTTCAATGGACCCCCGGGTCCGTTCGTCGAAGGAGCTACCGGTCCAATCAACCGGAACCGGTCGGCGTACAATCCCAACCACGGGGGCGGGGTGGCGGACGGCAGCCACGAGGACCTAACCAACCGAGTCGATCCTCCGACACAGACTACGAAAGGGTCGGGCTCTGCGCCGGTCACAAAGACCGCGGAGGTCTCACACAATGGAGCTCTATCGAGTGCTGCACTAGAAACGGTGCATGCTCTCGCGGTGGTCGAGGTGCCGACCATCCCAGCGGCTGTTACTCGAGATGCAACTTCAGATAAAACCAGCGAAAAGTTAGAGGGTGAGAGAGCTTCCAAATGGGCTCGGAAAAAGTAAAAGATGACATGTTACCATTGCGGCGGACCGGGACATTTTGTGGCAGAATGCACGATTGAACTTTGTGACATGTTGTAAGCCCAAGCATGAGACAGGCGAGTGTCCCTTGCTACGGAAGCCGAAGCCGGTGGTTTCAATATATGGGGCATGTTGCCCCGAGCTTATGTTTTTCGAGTCACCAAGGGCGGCTACACAGGCTCCGGAGAGTACAAGGACGGGGGTGGTTAGGGTTACTCGTGGAACTATGACCATTCAACAAATTGTGCAACGTTTGCGTGAGCTTGTTTCTGCTCTTTCCAATAGGATCCGATCAAGCTTGATGAGCAGGTTTTCAGGGTCGAGTTTCCTACTAAGGAGGATCTTTCCAGGTTGCTTAATTTGGGATGAGTAGAGTTCCAAACATCCCTTATGTTCTAGAGTTTGACCCATGGACACAGAAGGATCATGAGGGCAGTCCTCTCACGCAGCTTTGGGTTCGGTTCAATGGAGCACCCCGTAGGGCTTTAGATGATTTCATGGTTACCTGGAGCCTCGGTTCTTTGTTTGGTAAGACTGATAAGGAAGACATGCCTTTCACACGGGCACAAGGAATCGTTCGTCTTCTCATTTCTGTGATCGGTGTTGAGCATATTCCTGAGACCGTCACATGGACGTATGATGGCAGGAGTTTTGACCTAGATATTGAGTTAGAGGAGAGTGAGGACTTTCACGAGCTAGCCAAGCATGTTGACATGGACACGGACGAGGGGCATTGAGGGGAAGGAAACCTAGACAAGGGGACGGAGGTGAGGGATGTCACTGATAGAGGCTCATCATCTGCAGACATGCCGGAGGAGAATGCTACCAGGAAGCAATCTCTCGGTTTGTCTTTGGTTCCTTTGGGTCTTCCTAGGATCGTGGCAGAATATGGGGCACCAGGGTAGAGAGCGAGGATCCGGCAAAACAGGAGTTGCCTCTGATTTCGCCTCCGGAGACACCGAGAGGTTATGGATCATAGCAGTTCGCTTCACGATCGACGTCGCCATGGGAAACAACCGGCTATGGAGCCATGGCAGCGGCTGGGTCACAGGTGGGCGGCCAACAACCCATCGCTCCCTCCACGACGCTGTCGAGCTATGGAGCCGTGGGAGCGGCTGGGTCACCGGCGGCCGGCCAGCACCCCATCGCTCCCTTCACGACACTTTCCACTATCAGGGTCGGAGGTGACTGATAACCCACAAGTATAGGGGATCAATCGTAGTCCTTTCGATAAGTAAAAGTGTCAAACCCAACAAGGAGCAGAAGGCTTTCATCAACAGTTTTCAGCAAGGTAATAACTGTAAGCACTGAAAGTAGCGGTAACAAGTGATGTTGTAGCAGGTGAAACGTAGCAAGTGAAAAGTAACAAGTAGTAGCAACGGTGCAGCAAAGTGGCCCAATCCCTTTTGTAGCAAGGGACAAGCCTGAACAAAGTCTTATAGGAGGAAAAACGCTCCCGAGGACACACGGGAATTTCTGTCATGCTAGTTTCATCATGTTCATGTGATTCGCGTTCGTTACTTTGATAGTTTGATATGTGGGTGGACCGGCGCTTGGGTACTGCCCTTACTTGGTCAAGCATCCCACTTATGATTAACCCCTCTCGCAAGCATGCGCAACTACGAAAGAAGAATTAAGACAACACCTAACCATAGCATTAAACTAGTGGATCCAAATCTGCCCCTTACGAAGCAACGCATAGACTGGGGTTTAAGCTTCCGTCACTCTAGCAACCCATCATCTACTTACTACTCCCCAATGCCTTCCTCTAGGCCCAAATATGGTGAAGTGTTATGTAGTCGACATTCACATAACACCACTAGAGGAAAAGACAACATACATCATACCAAAATACCGAACGAATACCAAATTCACATGACTATTATTAGCATGACTTATCCCATGTCCTCAGGAACAAAAGTAACTACTCACAAAGCATAATCATAATCATGATCAGTGGTGTAATGAATAGCATCAAGGATCTGAACATAAACTCTTCCACCAAGTAATCCAACTAGCATCAACTACAAAGAGTAATCAACACTACTAGCAACCTTACAAGTACCAATCGGAGACGCGAGACGGAAATTGGTTACAAGAGATGAACTAGGGATTGGAGAGGAGATGGTGCTCATGAAGATGTTGATGTAGATGACTCCCCTGCGATGAGAGGAGTGTTGGTGATGACGATGGCGACGATTTCCCCCTCCAGGAGGGAAGTTTCCCCGGCAGGATCGTCCTGCCGGAGCTCTAGATTGGATCTGCTCAAGTTCTGCCTCGTGGCGGCGGCGAAACCACGAAAAAGCTCCTCCTTGATTTTTCCTGGAACGAAACCCTTCATATAGCAAAAGAGGGGGGCCAGTGGGCCGTCAGGAAGCCCACAAGCCCTGTAGCCGCCACCAGGGGGGTGGCGGCTACACGGCTTGTGGGGCCCTCGTAGCTCCCCTCTCGTACTTTTTCGCCCACTATTTTTTTATATTCCCAAAAAATTCCACGTTGATTTTGAGGGCATTTGGAGTTGTGCAGAATAGAGGACTCTCACTTGCTCCTTTTTCCAGTCCAAAATTCCAGCTGCCGGTATTCTCCCTCTTCCAATAAACCTTATAAAATAAGAGAGAAAAGTCATAAGTATGGTACCACAAGGTAATATAACAGCCCATAAAGCGATAAATATCAACATGAAAGCATGATGAAAAATGGACGTATCAACTCCCCCAAGCTTAGACCTCGCTTGTCCTCAAGCGAAAACCAAGTTCCATAAACATGTCGATAAAACATAATACAGACATGAGGGCATCATGATCACATATAGAACATCAATACATCATAAACATTCTTATGGGAAAGTAACAATTCCTTCAGAGAGCAAAGTATGAAGAAAAAACCTTACCGAGAAGTAGACAACAACAGTCCATAGTAATTGAAGCAATTGCAATTTATCATAACATCAGAAAGAGTCAAATAAGAGCTTGTAAAGCAAACCCACATACTCAATCATCTCTTTTGTTTTCCACAATTGTTACAACTCACGTGGTACCCATGGTATCAAAGTTTCAGCTGGACACAGAGGAAGATAGGGGCTTATAGTTTTGCCTCCCAACCATTTACCTCAAGGGTAAAGTCAACAATAATAAAGCATAAGTACTCATCTCCAAGTTTATATATGAATATAGATCTTTCCCAAGCATGTGACGGTAGGCAAGACAAAGGCAAAATAGGGAATTGGTGAAGATCACCATGACTCTTACAAGGGCAAAAAGTAAAGGTACAAGATAGGCCCTTCGTAGAGGGAATCAGAGGTTGTCATGCGCTTTTGAGGTTTGGATGCGTGTCCTCTTAGTGCGGAAGAACGTCACTTTATATTGCCTCCTGTGATAAAGAACTTTATTATGCAGTCTGTCGCTTTTATGTCTTCCTCATCACAGGTTCATATAATGCTTATTTTCCACACACTAATAGATCATACATATTAGAGAGCAATTTTCATTGCTTGCACCGATGACAACTTACTTGAGGGATCTCATTCAATCCATAGGCAGGTATGGTGGACAGTTATGGCAAAACTGGGTTGGAGGTTTATGGATGCACAAGTAGTATCTCTACTTGGTGCGGGAGTTTTGGCTAATATGAGGTGGAAGCAATCGTCACATGCTAAGGGATCTCTAATCATATAACATTGTTTGGAACCAAGCAAAGACAATTCATTATGTTGTGTTCCTTGTCCAACATCTACTTCTGAGCATGTAATAGTTTGGTGAGTGCTCACAATTATGGAAATTGTCTAAGATGATATATTTATAGGTGAACCTCTCTTTCCTTATTACTTCTTATTAATTGCAACAATGACTGAGGTCTATGTTGATTTATTCTCAACATGTTTCAGTTATCATACTTGTATATGTGCAGCTATCACTTTCCATAAGATCATCTCATGATCTTTCATGCTATCGTTCTTTTCATGCTTTTGATCACGGCACAAAACAAAGCCCTTGACTGAGATACTCTTTATTATAGAGCTCGCAAGCTCGAATACATCGGGGGAGACACAAAGCAAAAGACTCAAACTAAACACTAAAGACTTATTCCACTAAGAGAAGAAATAAAAACTGAAAAGGAAAGAACTAAAACAAAGGTAAAAGCAAAAGATATAAAGGTGATACGATACCAGGGAAACTCCCCCAAGCTTGGCAAAAGCCAAGCGGATTGCCCATACCAATGCTTAGTTGTCTTCCTCTGGTGGTGATGGTGGTGGAGTTGTTGGAGTAGTCTGCTCGTTCGTCTTCCAAGGCATAGGTGCTCCATCATGGCAGGATGAGCGAGTCGCCGGAATCCTCAAATCTGCAGCCAACCTTATTGATTTAAATCTATACTCATACTTACAGTTTTGGTTCTGCAGGTCATAGATCTGGCCCTGAAGTTGATCAACCCTGTCATAAAGCCTGGAGAGGTGCTTCCCAATGTCAATGCCATCCATCTTGTGATTGCTGGTGCACTCCGTGATCAACATGTGGTTAGCGTTGAGTCCACGCTCCACCATCCCTTGGCACTTGAAGACTTGTTGCTCCATTGCTTCGAGCCTCGTCTCCATGCTTCCGGTCTTCTTAGGCCCCTCAATATCACGGATGTGAAACATCCCCTCGCTCATCTTGATAGGTTGAGGGTGTTTCGGCACTTCCGTCAGATAGGGATTGATGACCTTCTCGAATATCTTGTCCTTAGGAGCGTTTGGGTAAGTCATGATGATCTAGATCTGCCACAGAAAAAGGCTCGAAACGAAAACAGAGGAAAATTGCGCGATACGGAGACCAAAACCCTCGGGCGTATATATAATGATTTTTTCTAGACCAGAAGGAGTGCTCTGCAAGAAAACGGAGTCCGGGAGGCACACGAGGTGCCCACAAGCCCTGTAGCCGCCGCCAGGGGGGGGTAGGTGGCGGCTACCAAGCTTGTGGCCGCCTCGTGCGCTCTCCGGACTGCCTTTTATTTTTCTAATTTTCCAAAAAATTCAAAACGGAGGAAAATTCCTATTGGAAAAGCTTCGGAGTCCAATTACTTACCGAAACAGACACCTCTTCGTTTTCAGGGTCTGAAACAGGCTGATAAACATCCCTTATGTACTCCTTTGGAGTTATGATATTGATGATATTGGTCTCAACATTTATGGGAGTACTGGAGATATAATGCTTGATTCTTTGCCCATTTACCATTCTAGGAAAATTTCCTTCCATGTTATTGATTTTAATGGCACCGGAATGATATACTTCCTCGATAACGTAAGGACCTTCCCATTTAGCGAGAAGCTTGCCTGCGAAGAATCTTAAGCGGGAATGGTATAGCAGGACATAATCACCTACATTGAAGTCTCGTTTCTGTATTCTTTTATCGTGCCATCTCTTAACCTTTTCCTTGAACAAATTGGCATTCTCATATGCCTGGGCCCTCCATTCATCTAATGAGCTGATATCAAACAACCGCTTCTCACCGGCAAGTTTGAAATCGAAGTTGAGCTCTTTGATTGCCCAATAAGCTTTGTGTTCCAGCTCAAGAGGTAAATGACAGGCCTTACCTGAAACCAATTTATAAGGCGACATGTCCATGGGATTCTTATAAACAGTCCTATAAGCCCATAGTGCATCATCAAGTTTGCTAGACCAATTCATTCGAGATCTATTGACAGTCTTTTGTAAGATCAATTTGATCTCCCTATTACTCAACTCCACTTGACCACTAGACTGAGGATGATAAGGAGATGCAACTCTATGGTTGACATCATACTTAGCAAGCATCTTGCGGAAAACACCATGAATGAAGTGTGAAACGCCATCGGTCATCAGATATCTAGGGACTCCAAATCTTGTGAAAATGACTTCTTTAAGCATCTTAATAGAGGTGTGCTGATCAGCATTTCTAGTGGGGATAGCTTCTACCCACTTAGTGACGTAATCCACAACAACTATGTTGTGAATGTACCCATTGGAACTCCGGAAGGGTCCCATATAATCAAAGCCCCAGACATCAAACGGTTCAATGAAAAGTGAATAGTTCATAGGCATTTCCAGACGCTTACTGATGTTCCCTATTCTTTGGCATTCGTCACAAGACAAGACAAACTTACGGGCATCCTTCAATAGAGTGGGCCAATAGAAACCTGATTGCAATACCTTATGAGTAGTTCTATCTATAGCATGGTGTCATCCGTAGGCTTCGAAATGACACTTCTAGAGGATCTGTCCCTGTTCATGTTCACGCACACAACGTCTAATAACACCATCTACTCCTTCCTTGTAAAGGTGAGGATCATCCCAAAAGTAGTGTCTCAAATCAAAGAAGAATTTCTTCTTTTGTTGGTATGTGAAACTGGGTGGTATGTATTTGGCTACGATATAATTTGCGTAATCAGCATACCACGGTGCACTATGTGAAGTGCGGATGAAATTTCATTGCTCATCAGGAAAGCTTTCATCAATAGGTCGTGGGTCATCAAGGACATTCTCTAGCCTGGACAAGTTATCTGCTACAGGGTTATCAGCACCCTTTCGGTCAACAACGTGCAAATCAAATTCCTGTAGCAGGAGAACCCATCTCATTAGCCTAGGCTTAGCGTCCTTCTTCTCCATAAGGTACTTAATAGCAGCATGATCAGAGTGAATAGTGACTTTAGAGTCAACTATATAAGATCTGAACTTTTCACATGCAAACACGACTGCTAAAAACTCCTTTTCCATTGTGGCATATTTTGTTTGGGCACTGTCTAGAGTTTTACTAGCGTAGTGAATAACATTCAACTTCTTGTCAACTCTTTGTCCTAGGATAGCACCAACAGCATAATCACTAGCGTCGCACATGATTTCAAAGGGCAAGTTCCAGTTAGGTGGTTGAACAATAGGTGCGGTTATCAAAGCCTTCTTAAGTATTTCGAAAGCTTCCTCATAATCCTCATCAAAAACAAAAGGAACATCCTTCTGCAAGAGGTTGGTAAGAGGCTTAGAAATCTTAGAGAAGTCTTTAATGAACCTTCAATAGAAACCAGCATGACCTAGGAAACTTCGCATACCTCCGATATCTGTGGGGCAAGGCATTTTCTCAATTGCAGCAACCTTAGCCTTATCAACTTCAATGCCTCTTTGAGAAATTTTGTGTCCTAAGACGATGCCTTCATTAACCATAAAGTGGCACTTCTCCCAATTCAAGACGAGGTTGGTATCTTTGCATCTCTGTAAGACTCGATCAAGGTTGCTTAGGCAATCATCAAAGGAAGACCCGTAAACGGAGAAGTCATCCATGAAAACCTTGACAATCTTTTGACAAAATCAGAGAATATAGCCATCATACATCTTTGAAAGGTGGCAGATGCATTGCATAAGACAAAAGGCATACGTCTATAAGCAAAGGTACCGAAGGGGCAGGTGAAAGTGGTTTTCACCTGATCAGATTGTGCAACAGGTATTTGCGAGAAACCTGAATAACTGTCTAGAAAGCAGAAGTGTGTGTGTTTGGATAGCCTTTCTAGCATTTGGTCGATAAACGACAAAGGATAATGGTCTTTCCTGGTTGCCTTGTTCAGTTTCCGGAAGTCTATCACCATCCTATAGCCAGTAATAATCCTTTGTGGGATTAATTCATTCTTATCATTACGAACGACGATGATACCTCCCTTCTTAGGTACGCAATGTACTGGACTTACCCAATCACTATGAGAAATGGGATAAATGATTCCTGCTTCTAGAAGCTTGAATATTTCTTTTCTCACGACCTCTTTCATCATAGGATTTAATCTGCTTTGATGATCAGCAACTGGTTTGAAGTCAGGATCAATTTTAATCTTGTGCTGACATAGAGTGGGACTAATACCCTTAAGATCATCAAGAGTATATCCAATAGCCGCACGGTGCTTCCTCAAAGTTTTTAGTAACTTTTTCTCTTCGTGATTCGAGAGGAGAGCACTAATAATAACAGGATATATTCGGTGGGGGAGGATCCCCAAGCAGTTCAACAGGCAAATTATTCTTGAGAATAGGATATTGTTCTAAGACATATTTATCTATCTCATCTCTTTCATCCATATGCATATCATTTTCATGCTCAAGCAGATATTGCTCTAAAGGATCCATATGAGGTATGGCAATAGAGGTAAGAGAAATGATTTCATCCCTACCAGACGACTCTTTTTCATGGGGTTGTCTTCCAAACTTGGAGAAGTTAAATTCATGAGACACACCCTCGAAACTAACAGTGACAGTCTGCTTAATGCAGTCAATGTGAGCATTGACAATGTTGAGAAAGGGTCTACCAAATATGATGGGACAAAAGCTATCTTGTGCAGTAGCAAGGACGAGGAAATCAGTAGGATACTTCGTCTTACCACACAGGACTTGTACGTCTCTCACAATTCCCACAGGGCAGATAGTGTCTCTATTAGCTAGCGTAATAGTGACATCAATGGGTTCTAACTCAGCAGGTGCAATCTCATCTTTTATTTCATCATATAGGGAACGGGATATTGCACTAACACTAGCACCCATATCACATAAACCATGGTAACAGTGATCTCCTATCTTGACAAAAACAACGTGCAGGCCAACTACAAGTCCGTATTTGTCTTTCGCGTGAGGTTTAGCAATTCTAGCAGAGTCCTCACAGAATTTGATAACATGCCCGTCTATGTCTTCGGCTAAGAGATCTTTGATAATAGCAACACTAGGTTCAATTCTAATTTCCTAAGGGGGTGCAAGTGGTCTAATGTAACCCCTACGTATCACAGTTGGAGCTTTAGAATAATCCTTTTTCCTAGCAGGGTAAGGTGGTTTTTCAACGTAGGCACAAGGAACAACAGGATCACTAAAAGAAATGACTTTCTCCTCAACTAGATTGGGTTTGGCTATGTTGACTTCTACAGGGTGATGATATTTCAACCACTTCTCTTTGGGAAGATCAACATGAGCAGCGAAAGATTCACATAGAGAAGCTACTATCTCAGAGTCAAGTCCATACTTAGCGCTAAAATCTCTAGAAGTGTTTGTTTCAACAAAAGATTTAACGCAATGAAACTGGAAATTCATACCTCACTCCTTACCTTCTTCCAGCTCCCAATATTCAGAGTTACGTTTGATTCTTTCCAATAAATTCCACTTGTGGTCAATATCCTTCTTCATAAAAGAACCGGTACAAGAAGTGTCAAGCATGGTACGATCTTCATGAGAAAACTGAGCATAAAAGTTTTGAGTGATAATTTCTCTCGAGATCTCATGATTGGGGCATGAATATAACATTGATTTAAGCCTCCCCCAAGCTTGAGCTATGCTTTCCCTGTTACGAGGCCAAAAGTTATAAATATAATTCCGATCACGATGTACTAAATGCATAGGATAGAACTTTTGATGAAATTCCAATTTCAACCGATTGTAGTCCCATGATCCAGTATCATCACATAGCCTATACCATGACAGCGCCGTATCCTTTAAAGATAAAGGAAAGACTTTCTTCTTTACCTCATCCTCGGGCAAACCTGCAAGCTTAAATAAACCACAAACTTCATCTACATAGATGAGATGCAAGCCTGGATGTGAAGATCCATCTCCTGTAAAAGGATTAGCCAGCAGTTTCTCAAGCATACCCAAAGGAATTTCATAAAAGATATTTTCAGTAGGTACCTCAGGTTGAGGAACAACTCTTCGTGCTTCTGTTCGTGGTGAAGATACCCTGAACAAATTCCTCAAAGGAACAGTCTCCATAGTGACAAGTGACAATAAATTTCAGCACAGTATATAAATGTTTCCTTACCAAATTCCACTTACCAAAGGCGCTTCACTCCGCGACAATGGCGCCAGAAAAGAATCATGATGATCCACAAGTATAGGGGATCAATCATAGTCCTTTGGATAAGTAAGAGTGTCGAACCCAACGAGGAGCAGAAGGCTCTGATAAACAGTTTTTAGCAAGGTAATAAGTGCAAGCACTGAAAGTAGCCGTAACAAGTGATGGTGTAGCGAGGTGAAACGTAGCAAGTGAAAAGTAACAAGTAGTAACAACGGTGCAGCAAAGTGACCCAATCCCTTTTGTAGCAAGGGACAAGCCTGAACAAAGTCTTATAGGAGCAAAAACGCTCCCGAGGACACACGGGAATTTCTGTCATGCTAGTTTCATCATGTTCATGTGATTCGCGTTCGTTACTTTGATAGTTTGATATGTGGGTGGACCGGCGCTTGGGTACCGCCCTTACTTCGACAAGCATCCCACTTATGATTAACCCCTCTCACAAGCATCCGCAACTACGAAAGAAGAATGAAGACAACGTCTAACCATAGCATTAAACTAGTGGATCCAAATCAGCGCCTTACGAAGCAACGCATAGACTGGGGTTTAATCTTTTGTCACTCTAGCAACCCATCATCTACTTACTACTCCCCAATGCCTTCCTCTAGGCCCAAATATGGTGAAGTTTTATGTAGTCGACGTTCACATAACACCACTAGAGGAAAAGACAACATACAACATATCAAAATACCGAAGGAATACCAATGTCACATGACTATTATTAGCATGACTTATCCCATGTCCTCAGGAACAAAAGTAACTACTCACAAAGCATAACCATAATCATGATCAGAGGTGTAATGAATAGAATCAAGGATATGAACATAAACTCTTACACCAAGTAATCCAACTAGCATCAACGACAAAGAGTAATCAACACTACTAGCAATCTTACAAGTACCAATCAGAGTCACGAGACTGAAATTGGTTACAAGAGATGAACTAGGGATTGGAGAGGAGATGGTGCTGATGAAGATATTGATGGATATGACTCCCCTCCGATGAGAGGAGTGTTGGTGGTGACGATGGCGACGATTCCCCCTCCGGGAGGGAAGTTTCCCCGGCAGGATTGTCCTACCGGGGCTCTAGATTGGATCTGCTCAAATTCCGCCTCGTGGCGGCGCCGAAACCACGAAAAAGATCCTCCTTGATTTTGTCTGGAACGAAACCCTTCATATAGCAAAATAGGGGGGCCAGTGGGCCGTCAGGGAGCCCACAAGCCCTGTAGCCGCCTCAAGGGGGGTGGCGGCTACGAGGCTTGTCGGGCCCTGGTAGCTCCCCTCTGGTACTTCTTTGCCCAGTATTTTTTATATATTCCCAAAAAATTCCACGTTGATTTTCAGGGCATTTGGAGTTGTGAAGAATAGAGGACACAGACTTGCTCCTTTTCCAGTCCAGAATTCCAGCTGCCGATATTCTCCCTCTTTAAATAAACCTTGCAAAATAAGAGAGAAAAGGCATAAGTATGGTACCACAAGGTAATATAACAGCCCATAAAGCGATAAATATCAACATGAAAGCATGATGCAAAATGGACATATAAGTGACCCCACTTTAACTAGCACGGGAGTGGACTCGGAGAACTTGGGTCTGTCGGCGGGCGCGGCTGGGGTTGGAGGTGACCACCTGACGACACCCAATGACTCGGCTGGACAGGCTAGCCACACCAGGAGCGCGACAGGTGGTGGCATATGGGAGGGCCAGGTTAGACATGTGACAGGCGGTCATAGTCTGACGGGGACTTCTACTGAGGAGCTCATTGAGTTTGGAGGCATTCCTGAGCCGACAACAGGGGCTAGACGATCGAGTGCTCGCCTACAAGCTCAACGAGATGTCGACGATCTACAGATGGGCCGTGCCAGGCAAGCGGCTAAGTTGCGCGATATCGAGACCTCTAGAGGTATGTCTATTGATACGACCTGCTCCATTTTGCATTTCTCTAAAGATGATATAATTCAAAATGCGAGCGAACTTGGGGTATCACTGGGTAGTAATGGGCAGGAAGTGTCTAAATTTGTGAATGATCTATTAGATTTAAAGGCTGAGAGGGCCATAGAGATGGTAAGAAAGATTGAAGCGGTGAAACCGATGAATGACTCTGATATAAATGCTCTAGGGATGGGGGCTTTAGAACGTCTATACGAGGATCTTGTGACATCTTCACTTATGCCTGAAGAGGAGAATGATATCGTTGAGGAGGGGTATGTGGCCCTGATGTTTGCTGTGTATCCCCGGCAACGGCGCCAGAAGTACTTGTGCTACTGCAACAAAAGACCTTCCAACAACGCCAGAAATAGTCGTGTCGACGGCACGAGGAATCCTTCAACTTCGGTTACGCCTTAAGGGACTTCCTAGGAAAGTATGCAAAGGATTCCCCCCGTGGCCTTGGAGCCTTGCGTTGGTGTTGCCTCGAAGTGGAAAGGGTGATGTAGCACAGGGGTGGTAAGTATTCCCCTCAGTTTGAGAACCAAGGTATCAATCCGATGGAGGAGTATCTAAAGATCCTGCACAAACACAAAAGCTTGCTCCCAACGCTATGAAGGGGTTGTCAATCCCTTATAGATTGTTTGCCAAGTGAGAACTGAAAATAACAAAGTAACAAAGCAAAGGAAAAGCGAAGGTGTAAACGATGGATGTGAATAGACCCGGGGGCCGTAGTGTTTACTAGTGGCTTCTCTCATGAAAGGACGTAGACGGTGGGTGGACAAATTACTATCGAGCAATTGATAGAACCGCACAAAGTCGTGATGATATCTATGCAATGATTATTTCTATAGGCATCACGTTCAAAACAAGTAGACTGAGACTGTCTGCATCTACTACTATTACTCCACACGTCGACCGCTATCCAGCATGCATCTAGTGTATTAAGTCCATAAGAACAGAGTAACGCCTTATGCCAGATGACATGATGTAGAGGGATAATTTCAAACCAATGATAAAAACCCCATCTTTTTACCCTTGATGGCAACTACTTGATGTTTGCCTTGCTGCCCCTACTGTCACTGGGAAAGGTCACCACATGGCAGAACCCAAAACCAAGCACTTCTCCCATTGCAAGAATCGAAGATCTAGTTGGCCAAACAAAACCCAAGACTCGGAGACACTTAAAAGGATATCAAATCATGCATATAAGAAATCAGCAAAGACTCAAATATATATCATAGATAATCTGATCACAAATCCACAAATCATCGGATCTCGACAAACACACCGCCAAAGAAGATTACATCGGATAGATCTCCATGAAGATCATGGAGAACTTTCTATTGAAGATCCAAGATAGAGAAGAAGCCATCTAGCTACTAACTACGGACCCGTAGGTCTGAAGTGAACTACTCACGAGTCATTGGAGGGGCGATGATGATGATGAAGAAGTCCTCCAACTCCAAAGTCCCCTCCGACCCGGCGCCGGGAAGGGTCTCCAGATGAGATTTCGCGGAAACGGAAGCTTGCAGCCGCAGAAAAGTATTATCGTGGCTCCCCTGATTTTTTGCGGAATATTTGGGAATTTATAGGCCAAATACCTAGGTCAGGGGGCGGCCAGGGAGGCCACAAGCCTGCCCACCGCCGCCTCCCCCTGGTGGCGGAGTGGGGGCTTGTGGGCTCCGTGGAGCCCACCTGGCTTGGCCCAAAAGCCCTTGGTCTTCTTCCGTCCGGGAAAAAATCATTTTGGTGTTTTTCTTCCGTTTGGACTCCGTTCCAAAATCACACCTGAAAAGAGTCAAAAACACGGAAAAACTTGAACTGGCACTTGGCACTAAATTAATAAGTTAGTCCCAAAAAAGATATAGAAGGTACATAAAACAACCAAAGAAGACAAGATAACAGCGTGAAACCATCAAAAATATAGATACGTTTGAGACGTATAAGCATCCCCAAGCTTAACTCGTGCTCGTCCTCGAGTAGGGAAGTGATAAGAATGAATTTCTGATGCTTTCATCCTACCTAGCATAGGTGTCCTTTGTAATTCCTCGTATGTGACATGAATGTTCAGATCCATTAGATTCAAAACAACAGTTTGCTATTGGCGTGGAAACAATAATAATTCAAGCAAACTAGCAAAGTAGTCATGAACTTTCAAAATAACAAGGCCAAAAGAAAGTTATCCCTACAAAAGCATATAGTCTGGCTATGCTCTATCATCATTGCACAATGAATTTAAATCATGCACAACCCTAGTATTGGCCAAGTAATTGTTTCACACTTTTACTTTCTCAAACCTTTTCAACTCTCACGCAATACATGAGCGTGAGCCATGGTTATAGCACTATAGATGGTGTGGAATGTAGTGGAGGTTGCAAGACAAAAAGGAGAAGATTGTCACATTAACTAGGCATATCAATGAGCTGTGGAGATGCTCATCAACAGATATCAATGTGAATGAGTAGGGATTGCCATACAAATGATGCACTAGAGCTACGAGTATGTGAAAGCTCTTAAAGAAAACTAGTGGGTGTGCATCCAACTTGCTTGCTCATGAAGACCTAAGGCAATTTTGAGGAAGCCTATCATTCGAATATACAAGCCAAGTTATATAATGAAAATTTCCCACTAGCTATATGGTGGTAACAAAATGAGAGACTCTCAATCATGAAGATCATGGTGCTTAATATGAACAAGCGTGGAAAAAGTGGTAGCATTGTCCCTTCTCTCTTTTTCTCTCATTTTTTATTTGGTGGGCTCTTTGGCCTCTTTTTTTGTGGGCTTCTTTGGCCTCTTTTATTTCCTCACATGGGACAATGCTCCATTAATTATGATCATCACACTTTTAACTCAAAACTTAGAGTAACGATGACTCTATATGGAATGCCTTCGGTAGTGTACCGTGGCAATGATCTAGCATGGCATAGACATCAATGGAAACATCATGCTAGCTATCTTACGATCATGCAATGGAAATGTAGACGTGGTGGCACATGTCATGGTGGTAGTTGCACGACAACACATCTCGGAATGACTTTGAAGAAGTCATAATAGGTAGGTATGGTGGCTGTTTTGAGGGAGGCTAATGGTGGGTTTTGTGCACCGGCGAAAGTGGAACGGCGGTAAGAAGATAGTGATTGTGGAAGGTGAAAGTGCATCTAAACCATGTACTCAACATTATTCATGAAGAACTCATATACTTGTTGCAAAAGTTTTATTAGTAATCGAAACAAAGCATTCAACACATACTCCTAGGGGAAGGGTTGGTAGGTATAAACCATCGCGCGATCCCGACCGCCACACAAAGGATGACAATCAATATACTAATCATGCTCATATTTCATCACATAGCGGTTCACCATACGTGCATGCTAAGGGAATCACTAACTTCAAGACAAGTATTTCTAGATCCACAACACCTTACTAGCATGACTTCAATATTACCATAACCACAACTCAAAACTAATCGAGATGAATCAAACTTCTCTAACTATTCAATGCACATGAAGGTGGAAGTTTTCGTATCCCTTTGGATAACTACTTCTTTTGAGACTACTTTCAAAGCATAGATCAACTACCAAGCCACGCACCACTGTGCTCTAAAAGATATAAGTGAAGTACATGTGAGCTGAATTGTCTACCAAAGGATATAAGCGAAGCTCAACAAAATCATGGTGTGTGCATGTCTCTCTCTCTAGGTGTGCAGCAAGGATGATTGTGACACAACAAAAATAAAAGACTCCTACGATACAAGACGCTCCAAGCAAAAACACATAACATGTGGTGAATAAAAATATAGCCCCAAGTTACGTTACCGATGGATTGAAGACGAGAGAGGGGATGCCTTCCCGGGGCATCCCCAAGCTTAGGCTTTTACGACATCCTTGAATCTCCTGGGATTCCTTGGGAATCTCCAAGCTTGAGCTCTTGCCACTCTTTATCTCTTTGTCCATAAGAACTTCACCCAAAACTTGAAAACTTCACAACACGAAACTTAAACAGAAACTCGTGATAACATTAGTACAAGAAAGCAAACCACCACTTCCTTAGGTATTGTGGCAAACTTAACTTCTACATGTGCTGATGTTGGGTTACTGTACTTTCAATATTTTATAGCTAATACCCCCCGATACTATCCGTAGTTTCATCAAAATAACCAATCAACACAACAAAAACAGAATCTGTTAACAGCAGACCATTCTGTAGCAATCTGTATATTTCTTCTACCTCTGGTACTTCACAAATTCTGAACAATTACGACAGTCTGAAGAATTTGCGTAGAAATCAGCAGAAAAAAGAATAAACTCAAAAGCTCTTAGAGAGAAAAAAATGAAAATTCTTTTCGTGAGCAGAACGTTTATGTATTTTCCAGCGTGACCAAACGATCATCCCCAAGACTAATCATAACGGTTTTGCTTGGCACAAACGCAAAAAGAAACACAGAAAACACAATCATAACAGAATTATGAAAGTGGGGAAACACAAAACAGAAAGAAAAATGATAGATTCGTTGGGTTGCCTCCCAACAAGCGCTTTTGTTTAACGCCCTTAGCCAGGCGAAAGTGATGGAATCACGTATAGTCATCTTTGGTGCTCAAACCATAGGTAGCCGTCATCATAGATTCATAAGGAAATCTTATTTTCTTTCTAGGAAAGTGAGTCATGCCCTTCTTTAAAGGAAATTGAAATCTAATATTCCCTTCCTTCATATCGATGATAGCACCAATAGTCCTTAGGAAAGGTCTACCAAGAATAATGGGACATGAAGGATTGCAATCTATGTCAAGTACAATGAAATCCACGGGTACATAGTTTTTATTTGCAACAATAAGAACACATCAATCCTCCCCATGGGGTTCTTGACAGTCGAATCCACAAGATACAAATTAAGGAACACTCTTCAATCTCATGAAAACCAAGAATATCACATAAAGACTTTGGAATCACGGAAACACTAGCACCCAAATCACACAAAGCATTGCACTCATAGTTTTTGATCTTGATTTTGATAGTAGGTTCCCACTGATCATGAATTTTTCTAGGTATAGAGACTTCTAGTTCGAGCTTCTCTTCAAGAGATTTCATCATAGCATCTACGATATGCGCGGTAAAGGCTTTGCTTTGGCTATAAGCATGTGGAGAGTTTGCAATGGATTGCATCAAAGAAATGCATTCAAACAAGGAGCAATTATCATAATTGAATTCCTTGAAATCCAAAGTGGGAGTTTCATTACTACCCAAAATTTTGACTTCTTTTACTCCACTCTCCACACCTTTATCATTAAGATAGGTGGACTCTGAATCATTGGGGCGTTTTTCAACCAAAGTCGATTCATATCCAGCCCCTCCATAAGTAGGTTTGACACGTGAAAATAAATATTCAAGAGGAGACACACCAAGCACTTTAAGATCTTCGTGATTTGCATCACTAGAACGCACCCTTTTAAACCATTCATGTCTAGCGCGAATTTGGGCGGTTCTTTCTTTGCTCTCATTCATGGAGATATGCATAGCTTTCAAAGTTTCATCCAAGTTGACCTTGGGAGGAGCGCATCTAACTTTCAAAGCATCAATATCACAAGACATCCTATCAACGCTCTTAGCCAAATCGTCTATTTTGAGTAGTTTTTCCTCTATGGACGCATTGAAAATCTTTTGAGAGTTGATGAACTCTTCGATATTACTCTCTAAATCAGAGGGTAATTTGTTGTGATTTCCATAAGTGTTGCCGTAGGAATTGCTATAATTGTTAGAGGAGTTACTAGGAAAAGGCCTAGGAACATAGTTTCCTCTAAAAGCATTGTTGTTGCCAAAATTGTTCCTACCAACAAAATTCACGTCCAAACTAGCGTTTATATTCTCAATCAAAGAGGATAGTGGCATGTCATTAGGATCTACGGTATCATTTCTACTAGCAACTAAATTCATCAACTCGTCCATCTTAGCACTAAGCGAGTTAATCTCTTCTATAGCATGCACCTTTTTGCTAGCAGGCGACCTTTCAGTGTGCCACTGAGAGTAGTTGGTCATGATATTGTCTAGGAGTTTTGTAGCGTCTCCTAACGTGATTTCAATGAACGTTCCACCTGAGGCGGAGTCCAAGATATTGTGAGAAGATAAATTCAATCCAGCGTAAAAGATTTGTATAATCATCCACAAACTCAAGGCATGAGCGGGACAATTTCTAATCATAAGCTTCATCCTCTCCCAAGATTGTGCAATGTGTTCATGATGAAGTTGCTTGAAATTCATGATATCGTTACGTAAGGAGATGATCTTAGCCGGCGGAAAATACTTGGATATGTAAGCATCTTTGCACTTATCCCAAGAATCGATACTATTTTTAGGCAAAGAAGAAAACCATGTTTTTGCGCGATCTCGCAACGAGAAAGGAAAAAGTTTCAACTTAATCACGTTATTATCCACATATCTTTTCTTTTGCATATCACAAAGATCAATGAAGGTATTGAGATGGGATGCGGCATCTTCACTAGGAAGGCCAGAGAATTGCTCTTTCATAACAAGATTCAGCAAAGCTGCGTTGATTTCATACGATTCCACACTAGTGGCGGGAGCAGTCGGAGTACTAATAAAATCATTATTATAAGAGCTCGAGAAGTCGCAATGTTTGGTGTTTTCAGACATGATGACTTCAACAACCAAACAAGAACACAAGCAAGCAAGAAAACCGGCAAAGGCAAAAGAAAACGGCGAAGGCGAAAGGCGAATGAAAACGGCAAACGTGAAGTGGGGGAGAGGAAAACGAGAGGCAACTGGCAACAAAAGTAAATGCAAGAGAAGAGTTTGTGAGACCTACTTGGATAGATCTTGATTTCTCCTCCCCGGCAACCGCGTTAGAAATACTTCTGATGTTTGCTGTGTATCCCCAGCAATGGTGCCATAAATACTTCTGCTACTGCAACAAAAGACCTTCCAACAGTGCCACAAATAGTCGTGTCGACGGCACCAGGAATCCTTCAGCTGCGGCTACGCCTTAAGGGACTTCCTAGGGAAGTATGCAAAGGATTTGCCCCGTGGCCTTGGAGCCTTGCGTTGGTGTTCCCTCGAAGCGGGAAGGGTGGTGTAGCACAACGGTGGTAAGTATTTCCCTCAGTATGAGAACCAAGGTATCAATCCGATGGAGGAGTATCTGAAGATTCTGCACAAACACAAAAGCTTGCTCCCAACGCTATGAAGGGGTTGTCAATCCCTTATAGATTGTTTGCCAAGTGAGAAATGAAAGCAACAAAGTAACAAAGAAAAGTAAAAGCGGAGGTGTAAACGATGGATGTGAATAGACCCGGGGGCCGTAGTGTTTACTAGTGGCTTCTCTCATGAAAGCAAGTAGACCGTGGGTGAACAAATTACTGTCGAGCAATTGATAGAACCGCGCAAAGTCGTGACGATATCTATGCAATGATTATTTCTATAGGCATCACGTCCAAAGCAAGTAAACCGATACTGTCTGCATCTACTACTATTACTCCACATGTCGACCACTATCCATCATGCATCTAGTGTATTAAGTCGATAAGAACAGAGTAACGCCTTAAGCAGGATGACACGATGTACAGGGATAATCTCAAACCAATGATAAAAACCCTATATTTTTACCCTGGATAGCAACTACTTGATGTGTGCCTTGCTGCCCCTACTGTCACTAGGAAAGGTCACCACATGGCAGAACCCAAAACCAAGCACTTCTCCCATTACAAGAATCAAAGATCTAGTTGGCCAAACAAAACCCAAGACTCGGAGAGACTTACAAGGATATCAAATCATGCATATAGGAAATCAACAAAGACTCAAATATATATCATAGATAATCTGATCACAAATCCACAATTCATCGGATCTCGACAAACACACCGCCAAAGAAGATTACATCGGATAGATCTCCATGAAGATCATGGAGACCTTTGTATTGAAGATCCAAAAGAGAGAAGAATCGTCTAGCTACTAACTACGGACCCGTAGGTCTGAAGTGAACTACTCACAAGTCATTGGAGGGGCGATGATGATGATGAAGAAGCCCTCCAACTCCAAAGTCCCCTCCGGCAGGGCGCCTGGAAGGGTCTCCAGATGAGATCTCGTGGAAACGGAAGCTTGCGGCCGCGGAAAAGTATTTTCGAGGCTCCCCTGATTTTTTATGGAATATTTGGGAATTTATAGGCCAAAGACCTATGTCAGGGGGCGGCCAGGGAGGCCACAAGCCTTCCCACCACCGCCTCCCCCCTGGTGGCGGAGTGTGGTCTTGTGGGCTCCCTGGAGCCCACCTGGCTTGGCCCAAAAGCCCCCTGGTATTCTTCCGTTCGGGAAAAAATCATTTCAGGGTTTTTCTTCCGTTTGGACTCCGTTCCAAAATCAGATCTGAAAAGAGTCAAAAACATGGAAAAAACAGGAACTCGCACTTGGCACTGAATTAATAAGCTAGTCCCAAAAAAGATATAAAAGGTACATAAAACAACCAAAGAAGACAAGATAACAGCGTGAAACCATAAAAAATTATAGATACGTTTGAGACGTATCAGACCCCTCTACAAACGACTGTTAGCGCACAACAGGATGGTCAGGATAAGACAAAAAGAACCTAAAAGAGGAAGGTGTATCCTGTATCAACCGTGCGTCGACGAGCAAGATTTAAGACAAAATGAAATTTCATGAGGAGAGATGAAAGGAATATTCTGGAATAGGAGAGGTCTAACAGACTTGGCTAAAAGAAGATTTCTAGCCGTAGTGTCAATTGAGCACAAATTAGATTTCATTGCATTGATGGAAACTGGGAGAGATAATTGTACAGCAAAATTTCTAAGCACACTATCTGGTGGTATCGATTTCGACTGGCACTGTTTACCTCCAAGAGGAAGATCCGGGGGGATCTTGCTTGGGATCAGGTGTGAGACGCTCGAAGTCTGAAACATCGTGTTTGGGGACTTTGCCGTCAAATTTAGAGTTTGCTTGAAGGAGGATGGGTTCCAATAGGCCCTGGTAGCAGTATACGGGGTGGCCCAGCCTGAGCTCAAGAGAGACTTCTTAGTAGGGGCCCGCTTGTCCGGATTTGCGGGGACGAGCGGTTGCCAATTTTAGTAGGGGAGACTTTAACATCATCACGAGACGAGATGAAAAAACAATGATAACTTTGATGGCAGATGGTCATTTATGTTTGATTTAATCATCGAAAGCCTTGATTTGCGAGAAATTGAGCTATCAGGTAGAAAATTTATATGGGCAAACACTTTACCTAACCCGACTTTTGAGAAGTTGGACCAGGTTCTCACGAGTGTGGAATGGGAGCAGAAATTCCCTCACGTGATAGTGCGCGCTTTGCCCAGAGCTACCTCTAATCACACACCATTGTTTGTGGACTTAGGGGAGGCAACACATGTTGGGAATAAAAACCTATTCTCTTTCGAGTTGGGCTGGTTTGAAACAGAAGGCTTCGTGGACCTCATAGCCAAAGAATGGGCTACGGACACGGGAGGTAGCTCGAATGTTGACAGCTGGCAAAATAAGATAAAACACCTGAGGCAATTCCTACGAGGATGGGCAAAACATGAAAGTGGAATTTATAAGAAAGAGAAACAAAGGCTTCTCGAACTTATAAACGCGCTAGAAATAAAGTCCAAAGAATCTTTATTAGATGACAATGAGACGTCATTGAAAACGAAGGCTGGACGGAAGCTAAAACAACTTCTTAGAGAGGAGGAGTTGAAGTGGGCACTTGGAGCGAATGTTCACCAGGTTGTGCGAGGTGATGACGACACACAATATTTTAGTCTGATAGCCAATGGAAAGCATAGAAAGTAAAAATATATCAGCTTGAGCAAGATGAGGGTACAATTGTAGGACACGAGAATCTGAAATTGTATATATCTGAGTACTATAAAAAACTATTCGGGGCTCCAGAGGATAATTTTGTATCCATGGATGAGCACGTGGTCGGTGACATACCTCAGCTCCGGGCGGACAAGAATGAGCTATTAACCGTGCCTTTTATGGAGAAGAAGGTGTTTGAATCTATATCACAAATGAAGAATAATAAGGCACCAGGACCAGACGGGTTTCTGGCTGAGTTTTACAAGAGATGTTGGCACATTATAAATGGTGACTTATTACCTATGCTCCAAGACTTATTCAACGGACACTTGCAGCTATTCCATCTAATTTGGACCAGTGACACTGTTGCCAAAGAAGGAAGGGGTGGTGCGTATCGAAAAATTTAGACCTATTTGCCTTCTGAATGTCAGCTTCAAATTTTTTACAAAGGTAGGAACGAATAGGTTGACGCAGATTGCACATGAGGTGGTGCAACCTAGTCAGACGACTTTCATGCCAGGCAGGAACATACTGGAGGGTGTGGTAGTCCTTCATGAAACGCTGCATGAAATTCACGCGAAGAAACTAGATGGGGTTATCTTCAAGGTGGATTTGGAGAAGGCATATGATAAGGTCAAATGGCCATTCCTACAACAGGCATTACGTATGAAGGGGTTCGATGAAATATCGAGGAGACATGTTGAATCCTTTGTACAAAAAGGGAGTGTTGGCATTAATGTCAATGATGACATTGGCCATTTTTTTAAACACTCAAGGGTCTCAGGCAGGGAGATCCAATGTCACCCATCCTATTTAACGTAGTTGCCGATATGTTGGCGATTCTAATAGGAAGGGCTAAATAGGAAGGCAAGGTAGGTGGACTGGCGCCACATATGGTGGATGTTGGTGTGTTTATCCTGCAATATGTTGATGATACTATCGTGTTTATGGAACATGATGTAGCAAAAGCCAGCAATATGAAACTTATAATCTGCCTATTTAAACAATTATCAGGCTTGAAAATTAATTTTCGTAAGAGTGAGCCCTTTTGCTTTGGGAAAGCCAAAGATGAACAAAACGCTTATAAACAATTGTTCGGATGTGAATTGCGGAGCCTACCATTCAGTTATTTAGGCATACATATTCATCATCGGAAGCTTTCCAATAGTGAGTGGAAATGCATCAAAGATCGATTTGAGAAAAAGCTAAGCTGCTAGAAGGGTAAGCTGTTATCATATGGAGGAAGATTAATTCTGATAAACTTGGTACTTACGAGTATGCCGATGTTCCTTCTGTCCTTCTTTCAGGTACCTGTAGGGGTACGCAAAACTTTAGATTTTTATCGATCCAGATTCTTTTGGCAGAGTGATGATGATAGGAAGAAATACAGATTAGCTAAATGGGATATTATTTATAGGCCCAAAGACCAGGGAGGTGTGGGAATGGAGAATTTAGAGGTAAAGAATAGATGTCTGCTAAGTAAGTGGTTGATCAGACTTTCTGTAGAGACAGAAGGTATGTGGGTACAATTTTGCGTAATAAGTACCTACATTCTAAAACCTTAGCCCAGGTAAATATCAGACCCAATGACTCACCATTCTGGAAAGGGTTGATGAGAGTAAGGTCAGCCTTTTTTCATAGAACTAAATTTTTTATTGGAAATGGTGAGGGAACGAGATTATGGGAGGATTCGTGGTTGGGGGATACGCCTCTGGCCATTCAATATCCAACTCTCTATAATATTTTGCAGCGCAAGGACACGTACGTAGCCACAATTTTACATTTGAATCCTCTAAATATCCAATTCCGACGATCATTGATTGGCCATCGCTGGTAGGATTTGCTCCACCTTGTGAGGAGACTCATGGATGTCCACTTATCAAAAGAGTCTGATAGGGTGCATTGGAAGCTTATGAATAGCGGAATATATACGGTGAAATCGATATATCTGAATCTTATTGATACAACAAACATCCCCAAATCGATGAATATTTGGAGAGTCAAGGTACCCTTAAGGATCAAAATCTTCATGTGGTTTGTGCCCAAGAAGGTGATTCTAACTAAGGATAATTTGGCTAAATGTAATTGAGGGGGGAGTACACGATGTAGCTTCTGTTATAACGAGGAGAACATGAAACACCTCTTTCACCAATGTCCACTTGCGAGAATTCTTTGGCAGACGGTTCATATAGCCTTTAATATTATGCCTCCGGATAGCATTGACACGTTATTTGGAACGTGGCTAGATGGACTTGACATGACTATTGCTAGACACATCCATATAGGAGTATGTGCACTTCTTCGGGCTATATGGAACTGTAAGAATGATGTGGTTTTTAATAGACATACGCATATAAATATTTTGCAGGTACTACACAGAGATGCGACATTGATTCGTAGATGGTCATTACTCACTCCTGCAGAATCCAAGGAGCCTCTGGTTACTGGGTCTACCCGATGGGAAATGGTAGCACGTGATATCTACAACTAGTTTGGATGGTAGTCCAGTAATAGGATAGATGGTTAGGCATCTAGGCCTATTTTGCTGGTTGTGGCACTTTTTGCTTTGCTTTTTCTTCTACTCTGTTATGTCGGAGACTATGTGGAACCGCGGATTGTTTCTTTCATTTTCTAAATAAAGGGTCCATATGCATCGTGCTGATGCAGAGGCTGGAGGTATTCTTCCTTTTCTAAAAAAAAAGACACACAGTGATGACCTTGGGACATCAACACATGAGTTAGGTAATGCATTTTTACGTGTCACTTGAGTGCTTAGACCCCTGTCTTTTTAACCTAACTAGGTGAATTTTTATGACCTTCATAAGTTTTTATTTCTATTTTTGCTCGTGTTTATTTAACCGTTGAGTAACAGTGTGCTAACTATAGCTTTTTGTGTAATTCAGATTCATCTCAAAGAGTCTCTAGTTTTACGCAAATCATGGCTACTCCGGAAGCTCTGCAACTGATGAAAGACTTGTACTACGCTGTTATGAGGTTAAGGAAGGGCAAAAATAAAAAAGTATGCCCACGCATTTTCGATCCCTTTCACCACTCTCCCGTTGTATGTCTTGATGGAATAAACAAGTTTGTTTATTTTTTTGCTAAAACATGTGCATTTTATTATTCAATTCCACGAACATGGTTCTATTTGAGAATGATTTTTGAAAAATAACCATCAATCACGTTGTGGAATCTTTCAGAGTGGGTGGTATGTTGAACACTTCGGCTGCGACTGTAGGAATTTTCTGGCTTCACTCGAAATACAAGAATCCATCTAATATGGTGGCTCCATTGTTTTTCACACATAAACTTACTTATCATGTTATGCTTTTCCACTAGTTACTTTTTTTAACACATTTTTATTAATATGCTATATGTTTCATCTTATGTTCTAGACGGAACATTTTATTTTTTTTCTTATTTCTCTGAGATCCCCCAATTAATTGAGTTTATTTTTTATTTTGCAGCAATCTATCTGGAGGGGGTCATTTGATTATAGGCATATGGCCAGGTTTTATTCTACCTACATCGACGAGCCACTAGATATGAAATAAATTGTACTATTTGTTCTCTTTGACCCTCAAGAAATCAATGAAACTAAGGGGCACTATTGTGTTAATGTGTTAAACATGAAGCATCAACACTTCGAGTTGCATGACTCTTGGAACCTTCCTGACAGTGAAAGTGGCATCAGGGTTATTAACAGGGTGGCGAAGAACAATAAGCACCTTTTGAGGAATGGATCATGTGAATGCAAGAGGAAGAAGCTAGATCCACCAACATTGACCATTTCCAATTGCGCCATGTCATTGTGCGCCAACAAAAGAAACGTAAGTTGCTATTTCTTACTTCTTTGTTTAAAAATTATGTTCAACATATTTTTAATTTTTTGTCTGTTTTTTATTTTTTTAATGTGCCACCTCTAGTCTAATTCATTGAAGCTAACTTCCACACTTGTCTTATTTTTTGGTATGCTCGTGAATGGGATGTTATCTTAACTAATTGACAAGCTTTTAGCAAATGCTTACACATTTTTCCTTTTTATTCATAGTTAACCACTGAAATGAATTTAGCTAACTTTGTAGACACACAATATAGATGATCATTTTTATCTTTCATTTTTTGTTTTTCATGGGCGTTCTTAAGTTAACTGTTCACACCAAGTAAATGGGGGATGAGATGAATCAAATTTATGCAATCGTTTGTTCTTTTAGTTACAACAGAGATTGCGGGTTTTTTCATGATTGAACTGCTGGAGACATATGGTGGCGAAGGCCATGCTGCATTTTCATAGGCACATATTTATGGTCAGGGTTCAAAGCGGGTATAGGTGGATTACTTGTGGGGTTTTTGACATTAATATTTGTGTGGTGCAGGGTATTCTGGAGGTATCACATTTTATTTTAGTTTTTAGCCGACACACTTTTATATATTGTTATGTGCACACACTAGCTCACCCTGTCCATGCACACCTTGGTTTTTCGTGTTGCAGATATCGGGGTAGATAAGCCTAATTTTAGTTTTTGGGAGCTAGAGTGGTACATCAGAAATTCACATAATTTCGGACGATGACATTTTGAAGTCGGTCCAAGTTGTTGAAGTAAATAATGGTGGTGTGCAATCAAAACTGAAGAAGGCGTCTCGTGTTGCCCCTAAGGCTGTTGATCGTGTTGTGGAGGGCGACGGTGATTTTTTTATGCCCTCGACGCCCAAAAAGGTTTTGTCGTCCAATGTTGTTTGTCCTGCTAAAGTAACAGTGAAATCGCCTCTTGTTCTCAGTGACGATGATGATCTCGTTTTGGAGGGCGAGAGAACCGTTTTCACTAGGAGAAAATCAGTCGAGGATCCATTGGTAGTGTCTAACAAATGGCGTGTAACACCCTCGACAAGGTTGAGAACGCCTGTGCCTGCACTTAATCCCTTCAAGTTTTGTAATGTGGGTGTTAGAAAACAAATTATGGACCTTATACTTAGCAAGGAGTTTTTCGCCAAGTATAAAGACTAAGTCGATTTTTTATTGATAGAGGATGATTTGATTTTCCTTTGAATGAGATGGTGACGATCGTTTTAGATGGAGTAGACTTTCACGCCCTGACGACGAACGTGCTAGGACGTCGTGCCTTAACAATCGCTAAACCAACTCCAAGAGGTTATTGACCATCCAGAGCATGATCAACCTGACCAAAAAGTTCTATTTCCTGCACGCAAACAATGAACAAGCAAGAAACTAAAATTACAATGTGGATACTGCGAATATAAGACGAAAGATTTATTGATGAAGTGGGGTTCTATGATGTCTTGGTCAGGTCGTGGTACACAAACAAAGTACACGAAGTTGTAGCTATGCTAAACTTATAATCTAAACGAAACCCAAGTCTAAAGAAGTGCCCTAATGGATGTATTTATAAGGGAAAAGGAAGGCAAATTTATCGACTCTTGTCAAGGTGGTACTAATACACCTCCTGAGTCGTTTCCCTTATAATATGGACTCTAAAACAAGCCTATTAAGTTGTATTCCAAAATTACATGGGTCTCGCCCAAAAATAAGGTGGCGCAACACCTATATTAAGCTATGGAGGAAATCTTTGAAAGGGCATCTTGTATATTTCGTCCATGTCCTTGTATGTCATCATGGGGCTTCAAACTGCTGAAATGTGAACTAGAAATGCTGTTCTAGTTCCCTTTGCATGCGCCTTCATCTCCATGCTTGGTCCCGCTCCAGTGTTCATCCCTCTTGTCCATGCTAGGCTCTTCATTTGCATTTAACACAAATGCATCCAAATTAGGCATCATCATATTCTCATGAACATTAGAATTGTTAACAAGAAACGGGAGTACCTAGTAATTCAATTGGTGTGCACGGGCTCTAGTAATTGGTCTAGTATATATAGCAGTATGGGCTTCGGGTGTAACAATGGTATTGATGTCCTCATCATCCCTCCCTTGAAGTCGTCCTTGATAGAAGCTCATCTTACTCACCCAAATAATGCTTAAAATATGCAATGTTAAAAGTGGGACTAACCCCAAAATCTAGAGGCAACTCAACTTTATATGCATTATCATATATTTTCTCTATCACCTTAAAAGGACCATCAACACATGGCATTAGATTTGACTTGTGCAAATCAAGAAACCTATCCTTATGCAAATGTGACTAAACAAGATCTCCACGTGCAAAGACAACAAGTTTTCTACCTTATCTCGAGCAAGTTTATATTTAGCATTCATACGATCAATGTTTCACTTAGTCAACTCATGCCCTTTTAAGATCAATTCATCATGTTGTTTAGCATCAAAATTAACCTTCAAATAAGTGCACAAGGTCGAAAACCATACACAATTTCAAAAATGGCACATCTTAGTAGTAGAATGCAGCGAACGATAAGCATATTCAATATGAGGCTTTTTCGGCTTATTCTTCAAAATATTCGTAAGCATAGTAGAAAATGTTCGATTGACTACTATAGTTTGTCCATCCGTTTGGGGTGACACATCATACTAAAAAGTAGTTTAGTCCCCAACTTAGCCCATAAACATCTCCAAAAGTGTCTAGGAAATTTAGTATCACTATCTGAAATAGTACTATTTGGCACACCATGCAAGCGAATAGTTTCATGAAAGAACTAATCACCAACATTAGCAATATCATCACTTTTATGACATTTTATAAGGGGTGCCATTTTCAAGAATCTATCTGCAACAACAAATATGATATCCTCCCTTCTTTGTTCAAGGTAAACCAAAAACAAAGTCCACACATATGTCCTCCCGGGAAGCACTAGGTACATGCAAAGGCATATATAAACCATGAGGACTGAGTCGTGACTTAGCTTTTTGACATGTAGTGCAATGAGGAACAAAATACGCAAGATCCCGTCTCATCCTTGGCCAAAAGAAATGTGTTGCAAGTATGTCCTCCGTCTTGTTCACTCCAAAGTGTCCCATTAATCCTCCTCCATGCGCCTACCATGATAACAAAAGACGAATAGAGCTAGCTGGAATGCATAGCTTGTTAGCACGGAACACAAATCCATCATGAATGACGAATTTGTTTCATGTTCTCCGTTCTTTACAATTCTGCAACACATCTTTAAATTCAACATCATGCATGTATTGATATTTGATGGTCACAAAACCAAATATTTTAAACTCAAGTTTTGAAAGCATGGTATAATGAGAAGACAATGCATCGAAAATAACATTTTTTTACCCTTCTTGTGATTAATGACATAATGGAAAATCTTAATGAATTCAACCCATTTAGCATGTCTATGGTTCAATTTTTCTTGACTTTTAATATGTTTTAGAGATCCATGATCAAAATGTACAACAAATTCCTTGGGCCATCAATAATGTTGCCATGTCTCCAAAATCCTAAGAAGAGCATATAATTCCTTATCATAAGTAGAATAATTCAGACTAGGCCCACTCAATTTTTTAGAAAAGTATGCGTCGGGTTTACAGTATTGTAGTACGACAGGTCCTAATCCAATTCCACTAGCATCACATGCAACCGTGAAAGTCTTATTAAAATCGGGTAGTTGGAGTCACGGACCATGTCTTAACGTATCTTTCAATACTGTGAAGGCTTCTTCCTATGCGGTACCCCAAACAAAAGGGAGATCCTTCTTTGTAAGCTCATTGAGAGGTGCTGAAATGGTGCTGAAATCTTTCACAAAACGTCTATGGAAACCTCCGAGGCCAATAAAACCCCTCAGTTGTGTGATCCTTTGGGCTGCGGCCAACTCTCGGTAGCTTCAATCCTAGCTTTATCAACTTCAATCCCCCGTGGAATAACAACATAGACAAGAAAAGATACACGATCGTTGCAAAAGGTGCACTTCCCAAGGTTACCAAACAAACATGCATCACATAGAACAATAAAAATAGAATGTAAATGTTCCAAGTATTCCTCCAAAGATCTGATATAAATCAGTATGTCATCAAAATAGACTACCACAAATCTTCCAATGAAAGCACGTAAAACCTTGTTGATTAATCTCATGAAAGTGCTAGGTGCATTAGTTGACCCAAAAGGCATGGCCAACCACTCATATAATCCAAACATATTTCTAAATGTTGTTTTCTATTCATCTCCAATTTCATACGAATTTGATGGTATCCACTATGCAAATTAACTTTGGAGAAAATGATAGAGCCACTTAATTCAGCAAGCATATCATCTAGCCTAGGAATAGGATGATGATAACAAAAAGTAATGTTATTAATGTCTCTATAATCAAGACTCATATGTGATGTACCATCCTTTTTCGTTACTAGAATAATAGGAACAATACAAGGATCAAGGGATTCACATATATAACGTTTGTCAAGCAGCTCTTGTACTTGACACATAACATCCATCATCTCCTCTTGATTGTTACAGTATGGCTCATCGTTGGGTAGCGATGCACTAGGAATTAAGTCAATATGATGCTTAATTGATACTTCTCCAATGTATCTATAATTTTCGATTACTCCATGCTATTATGTTATCTGTTTTGGATGTTCTATATGCATTAATATGTTGTTTTATATTTTTTTTGGGACTAACCTATTAATCTAGAGCCTACTGCCAGTTTCTGTTTTTTCTATGTTTTTGAGTATTGCAGATAACGAATATTAAACAGAGTCCAAACAGAACAAAATCTCCGTAAAGATTTTTCTTGGAGCACAGGACACCTAGGAGACTTGGAGTAGGGGGCAGGGCACCTGCCGGGAGGCCACAACCGTGCAGGGCGCGCCCCGTGGGGTTGGCCGCGCCCCCCATGGCTTGTGGGTCCCCTGGAGGCCTCCTAACCCTATTCTTTGGCCTATAAATTCCCAAATATTCCCGTATCGCCAAAAAGAGCAACTCAAATACTTCTCCACCGCCGGGATCCTCTGTTCCCGTGAGATCCAATTTGGAGGCTTTTCAGGTAATCTGTTAGAGAGGGAATTGATCATGGAGGGCATCTACATCAACTCAATTTCCCCTCCGATGAAGCATGAGTAGTTCACCACAGACCTACGAGTCCATAGCTAGTAGCTAGATGGCTTCTTCTCTCTCTTTGATCTTCAATACCATGTTCTTCATGATGTTCAGGTTGATCTATCCGATGTAATACTCTTTTGCGGTGTGTTTGTCGAGATCCGATGAATTGTGAGTTTATGTTCAGATTGTCTATGAATATTACTTGAGTCTCTTCTGAATTCTTATATGCATGAGTTCATATCTTTGCAAGTCTCTTCGAGTTATTGGTTTGGTTTGCCAACTAGATTGCTAATTCTTGCAATGGGAGAAGTGCTTAGTTTTGGGTTCAATCTTGTGATGTCCTCACCAAGTGACAAAGTAGGGGTAGCGAGGCACATATTGTATTGTTCCCATCAAGGATAGAAAGATGGGGTTTCATCATAATAATTTAGTTTATCCCTCTGAATCATGTCATCTTACTTAATGTGTTACTCTGTTCTTCATGAACTTAATACTCTAGATGCGGGCAGGAGTCGGTTGATGTGTGGAGTAATAGTAGTAGATGAAGAATCGTTTTGGTCTACTTGACACAGACGTGATGCCTATATGCATAATCATTGCCTTAGATATCTTCATAATTATTCGCTTTTCTATAAATTTCTAGATAGTAATTTGTTCACCCACCGTATTATTTTCCTTCATCAGAGAAGCCTCTAGTGAAACCTATGGCCCCCGGGTCTATTTTTCGTATTATATTTTCAGATCTGTAAACCAAAAATACCAAAAATTACTTTGCTGCAATTTAATTACTTTTGTTTCCACAATCTTTTATATCTATCTCTACCATATCTCATCCTTGCAAATAACTCTGAAGGGATTGACAACCCCTTCATAGCGTTGGGTGCAAGTGTTTGATTGTTTGTGTAGGTACTACTATTGGAGCCTTGCTTGTTCCTCGTACCGGATTGATACCTTGGTTTTCAACAAATTGAGGGAAATACTTATCTACTTCAATGCATCACCCTTTCCTCTTCAAGGGAAAACAACGCAAGTTCAAGAGGTAGCAAGAAGGATTTCTAGCGCCGTTGCCGAGGAGGATACATAGCAAGATCACGCTTACCATGTACCAATCACAAACTCATCTCTTGCATTTACTTTATTTTCCATTTGCCTCTTGTTTTCCTCTCCCCCATTTCTATAATGATTTTCAGAAAATGCCAAAAAGATTTGCCTTTTTATTCGCCCTTTATCCGTTCGTCTTTTTGTTTGCTTGCTTGTGTGCTAGATTGTTTGCTTTGTCACGATGGCTCAAGAGAATACCAAGCTATGTGACTTTTCCATTACTAATAATAATGATTTTATTAGTACTCCGGTTGCTCCCGCCACTAGTGCGGAATCTTGTGAAATTAATACCGCTTTGCTCAATCTTGTTACGAAAGAACAAATTTCTCGCCTTCCTAGTGAAGATGTCGCATCCCATCTAAATACTTTCTTTGAGTTGTGTGATATGCAAAATAATAAACATGTGGATGATGAAAATTTTAAATTAAAGATATTTCCTTTCTCACTACGAGATCATGCCAAAACTTGGTTTTCATCTTTACCTAAAAATCATATTGATTCATGGAATAAGTGTAAAGATGCTTTTATTTCCAAGTACTTTCCGCCTGCTAAGATTATCTCCCTTAGGAACTATATAATGAATTTTAAGCAACTTGATCATGAGCATGTTGCACAACTTTGGGAGAGGATGAAACTAATGATTAGGAATTGTCCCGCGCATGGTTTGAGTTTAAGGATGATTATACATTTTTTATGCAGGATTGAATTTTCCTTCTAGAAATCTTTTAGATTCCGCCACGGGTGGTACTTTTATGGAAATTTCATTAGGAGAAGCTATTAAACTCCTAGATAATATTATGGCAAATTACTCTCATTGGCATACAGAAAGATCTCTTACTAGTAAAAAAAGTGCATGCCATTGCAGAAATAAACACTTTGAGTGGAAAGATGGATGAATTAGTGAAATTGTTTGCTAGTAATAGTGATCCTATTGATCCCAATGATATGCCTTTGTATTCTATTATTAGAAATAATAATGAATCGATGGATGTGAATTTTGTTGGCAGGAACAATTTTGGCAATAACGCGTATAGAGGTAATTTAAATCTAGGCCGTTTCCTAGTAATTCCTCTAATAATTATGGTAATTCCTATAACAATTCTTATGGAAATTATAATAAAATGCCCTATGATCTTGATAAAAACATTAAAGAATTCATTAGCTCTCAAAAAGGTTTCAATGCTATGATTGAAGAAAAATTGCTCAAGATTGTTGATTTGGCTAGGACCGTTGATAGAATTTCTCTTGAGATTGATTCTTTGAAAATTAATTCTATTCCACCCAAGCATGATATTAATGAATCTTTAAAATCTATGATAATTTCTATTGATGAGTGTAAGGAAAGAACCGCTAGAATACGTGCTAAGCGTGAATGGCTTGAAAATGTGTTTTCTCGTGATAATATGGATGAAGATCTTAAAGTGATTGGTGTGATACCTATTGAATCTTTGTTTTCAGGCATAAATCTTGAAAAATAAGGGACTGGACATGAGTCAACTTTAGTTAAAAGGCGTCCCAATGATTCAGAAGTTTTAGATCTTAATGATAAGATTAATAAAAGTGCGATGGAAGAGGTCAAAACTTTAAATAGGAATGAGCCCGCTCTTTCGGATTTGAAGGATTTTAATTATGATAGTTTCTCTTTGATTGATTGGTTCTCCTTGGTGCAATCCATGTTGAATTCTCTGCATGCTTATAGTAAAAATAAACTTTTACTAAACATATTGTGGATGCCACGATGAAATGTTTTGTAGAAAAACTTGAGCTGGAAGTTTCTATACCTAGAAACCTTTATGATGAGTGGGAACCTACTATTGAAATAAAAATGAAATATTATGAGTGCCATGCTTTGTGTGATTTGGGTGCTAGCATTTCCACGATTCCAAAAACATTATGTGATGTGCTAGGATTCCTTGAGTTTGATGATTGCTCTTTAAATTTGCATCTAGTGGATTCTACAATTAAGAAACCTGTGGGAAGGATTAATGATGTTCTTATTGTTGCAAATAGGAATTATGTGCCCGTAGATTTCATTGTTCTTCATATACATTGCAATCCTACATGTCCTATTATTCTTGGTAGACCATTCCTTAGAACGAATGGTGCAATTATTGATATGAAAGAACGTAATATTAGATTCCAATTTCCATTAATGAAAGGCATGGAGCACTTTCCTAGAAATAAAATAAGATCACCTTAAGAATATATTATGATATATACCTATGGATTTCATACCAAAGATGACAATACCTAGATCTATTGCATTATGCCTAGCGGGCGTTAAACAATAGCGCTTGTTGGGAGGCAACCCAATTTTATTTGTTTTGGGTTTTTTTATTTTGTTTTTGTGTGCTACACATATTATTACTTCTATAATAATTTTGTTTCCTTATTTTTAATTAGTGTTTGAGCCAAGTAAAACCTTTGGGTTAGTCTACGTTGTTCGCAAGTTGATTCTGCTGAAAAGCAGAAACTTTCGCTCTTAGTCTAGGAATTTTGTAAATTCAATGGAACGTTATTGTAACCTTAATTTTTTTACACAATATTTTTTTAAAAATTCTCATATCTTCATAAGTTTTCAGAATTTATGGAGTTAAAAAACTATTCGAAGTAAACAGATTGCTACAGACTGTTCTGTTTTTGACAGATTTCGTTTTCTTTGTGTTGTTTGCTTATTTTGATGAATCTATGGGTTGTATCGGGGGTATGAACCATGGAGAAGTTGGAATACAGTAGATATTACATCAATATAAGTAAATAATGAGTTCACAAGAGTACCTAAAGTGGTGATTTATTTTTCTTACACTAACGGATCTCATGAGTTTCTTTTGAGTTTTGTGTTGTGAAGTTTTCAAGTTTTGGGTAAAGATTGGATGGACTATGGAATAAGGAGTGGCAAGATCATAAGATTGGGGATTAACAAGGCACCCCAAGTCATATTCAAGTATACCAAAGAGCCTAAGCTTGGGGATGCCCTGGAAGGCATCCCCTCTTTCGTCTTCAATCCATCGGTAAGTTTACTTGAGACTATATTTTT